>NC_090931.1:1358992070-1359688425 GCF_040938575.1 Ambystoma mexicanum | reverse complement strand
TTAAGGTTTGTAATTTAGTAAAGTGTAAAGGTATTACTTGGAAAGTAGGGTTTCCATAATTTATTTCAGTGTTTTCTGAAGAGTGTTCCAGCAGCAGTATATGTTATGCTACGGTTATGTGTGAGAAGAATATATTTCACATATACAGTGTCCTTGCTTCTTTTCTATAGATATGACGGGGCAAATACCATAGTTGGAACATATCTTTCACTTGACACATGCGTCCCTTATCATGAATTCTTAGGCTATGAAACAAATGGTCATTATTATATATACGATCAGCTTGGGTATCATTCAAGCTTAACATCTTGAAAATGTACTGTGCCAACCACAAATGCATCACAAACTGATAAACTTAGTTGTCAACCATTGACACTCTACTTTGCTCATCTTCTTTACGCTACATGCAATCTATCACACACATTCTCCAATCATATGAAGATAATCTACAAGAGGTATGACAGCCTATTAGTCAAAAGGCATTGCTTCTCCAGAAATTTGAAGGAAGGGCACATGGTCTTCTCCCTCTACATTCATTGATCACTATAAACTGAAGGTCCAAAGTGGGCATCTTAGTCCCGAGCACAGTAAAAATGGCATAATTTAGCATACCTTGTTAATTCACAAATATAACGGTGTTGCAAGAGAATGTGTTACACACAGGAAGGTGATGAGGGGGGAGAGCTGGAAGGTAATGCTCTGCCACTCAGTGGCTCTGCTCAGCTAAAGTGGTCATGCCTTACAAGCCTCTACTTAAGGACTGTAGGCCAGCTCAAGGCAGACAACATTGAGTACACTGCTGGTCACGTGACCGGGCCCTGCCACTAACTTACTACTCCCACCACCTATTCAATCAGTCCTTCTTAGGCGTCCTCATCGAAGGGCATGCAAAGGCAAGGACCTCACCTGTCTGTACTTGTAAAGGCTTGATAGTGCCAATGGCCTGACCAGCTATCCTGCATTTCAACTACAACCTAATAGCTACTAAAACTACTCAACAAAAGACATCACAAAGTGTGTCCTCCATCCAACTCTCACTAGGATTTGAATGGCCAAGTGTCCTGGGCAACCCCAAAAAGCTACTCTAGAGAACCTCATCAATATTGCCCTTGCCCCCAGCCCAGTAAACATTTCTTTAGTAATACCTGGCATACTGTAGCCATAACTTCAGAGTGCAATCCTCAAACCACTTCTCAAGAGAAGAAATGTTCACTGGGAACTTACCAGTAGAAATTAACTTCCCTGTAAGATGGCAGAATCTATGAATTACCACAAATAAGGAAGAGAACATTTGCCAACACCATAACCAAGTTAGCATTGATCAGCTGTACTCCATCATAAGACTTATCGTATTTAAGGCCACATTCAAATACTTCCACATTTCTGACACAAAAGGAGTTACTAATATGGGGGTCATAGGGAAGAGCTTGATATCCAACTTTTATGTACAAACACAGCTGAAATATTTTTCAATTGTAGAGGTATGCTGCTTATTTGATGATAGAAATTACTATGCACTCCCATTCATCTTACATCTTCCTATGTCTGTGATTTGTGTAACAACATATGTGATTCTCCAGCATGGGGTCTGGCATGGATTCACATGCTCATGAATATTCCCCGTCATCAGGCTGGGAATCCTCGGTAAAGAAAAAATCAGTTTCAGTTTCATTTCTGAACTGTCTTTCTCCTAACAACCAATCACTGAGCTTTGGGTCATACAGCCCCAGCCAATGACTGCCCTCCATCTAAGACCCTCCTCTGGCAGCCATCTTCAGATTTTTACTGCACATTTTGGGATCTCTCGTGCTTAGCTCTCAAGCTTTTTCTGCATTTTTCGCTTTTTGGAATAGTTTTACTCTATTTTTCTGTCAATCGAGCCTTGTGCTCCATCAATCTCCCTTCCAATTAACGGGGACCCGCTTTTCGTATTCTTCAGCGCCCCTCAGGGGCGGATTTCATCGAGTTTCTTTGTGAAGGCTTCCAGAAGATTCTTCAGGCGTACACCGTGTGCACCATGTCATAGGAGATGAAGGATTCCACCCCCCTGTTCAAGCTTTGATCTGAATGCGGCTTACGGAATGTTTTCTCGGACGACAAGAAATCCCATTGCCTGTACTGCCTCCAAGGAGGATGATTGTGCATTTTGCTGTGAATTCTCGACACGCACATTGAAGGAACGGCATAAGCGGCTTAATGAGTGGCTGCAGACCAAGGCCTCTACACTGGGTGGGTTCCAGGAGCATGCCCCTCTTGGATGCGTGAAAGCTGACAGGCTTCTAAGTCCTTTGAGGGTGCCCCTCCTGCGGGGGTCCACCAAATACCCAAGCGCCTCAAGTCCACTGCCACCAGGAGCACCATTGCAGTGGGCTCCTCGGTTGCCAGGGTGCGTCCGACGTCCTCAGTAACTTCGGTATCCAGTCAACGCTGAGGATCTTCGTCCAAGAAGAAATCGGACCATCCAGGCAAACTACTCAAGGTGACTCCAGACATGGCCAAGGAGAAGCCATTCTGGCCTCAGTGGAGAAGGGCAAGGGGGACCGAGTATATGACCCTCCCCCTAAGAAGAAGGCCAAGCAGGACAAACTGTCCGGTACGGCCACAATGACCAAGCAGACAAGGGACCGGTCCTGACCATGAAGGCCCAGGTACACCTGACGAAGGCCCCGCCTTCCATGGAGGTGGTGATGGAGTCACTTTCGGAGGACGCATGGGCTGACCCACAGGGCACACCCCCAAAGGCAAGAGTGTCCCTACCTGCCAGGAGGGAGTCTTCATTCCAGCCCATTGAGAAGACCCCAGGGAAGAAGATGCCAGTCATCTCCCTGAGACCGTCACTTCTGGATGCAAAGAAAGGGGTGGGTTGTAGAGGTCTTCCAGGGCACGGATATATCCTCTGAGGAGGAGTTCATCTACCTTCAGACCATCCAGGAGGATGAGAATATTGGGGTCAGGCCCTACGACGAGGGCATCGATGAAGGCGACGATGAAGGCGACGACGACAAGGATACCATTGAGGAAGGGGACGGTGAGGTGCAGGTCGACGAGAGTCTTGGCTCTCTGCCTGCGCCCTAGCTTCCAATTCTGCCTCTGCTTCAGCTCCTGCACCCTCCTCAGCTGCTGCTTAGAAACCTCTCTGTGGACATTCTCACTATGCTATACACTCTGGTCTTCAAAATGCAGATGAGGGTGCCTATTGTGCCGGCGACCCCTCCCGCGGAGCCAGTGACGGACGACCGTCTGGTGATGGGGGAACAAAAGGACAAGAAGAGGAAGAGGCACCCACTGCCTCCTTGTCACCCTTCACCATCCCTCTCCTCCCCCTAGGGATGAGACGAATCCTGACCCAGTGACGACGATGACAGGTACGGACGACAACGGTGGGATGAGGGACCTCCCGTCTCCGCTTCCCAGATCTTCCCTGGCAGACGATATAGGCTTGTTTCATGCAATGATCTCCAGAGCTTCAGAGCTCTTCCAGCTCGCTCCAGAGTAGAAGAGGAAGGAGGGCTGCAGGTACCAGCGCTGCAAGGTGAAGAAAAAGACTATCTTTTCAGTCGCATTCTTGGATGACATTTGGGACGAAGGCCTGTCTCTCATGAAGAACGCTTATATGGTCCCAGCGAAGAGGGATCGCCTTGAGAAGAAATACAGGGTGCCGGACTCTGCGCCCAAGTGCTTGCAGGCCCAACCGTAACTGGACTCAGTGGTCTCTGCAGCAGCCAAGAAGAAGTCATTGGGTGCTTCATCCTCAGCAGCGTCCACCCCCCCAGACAGCGAGGGGAAGAAGTTGGATGCAATGGGATGACATATTATCTACTCTGCAGCGACGACCATAAAGGCCACCATCGCCCTTGATATCGTAGCACGCTATGACTGGGAGCTGTGATTCAACATCGCTCTTCTTCTGGACTTCCTCCCTGATGACAAGAGGTCGGAGGCGTTGGAGATTCTGCAAGAAGGCGAGGTGGCATCGGACCACATCATCACAGTGGCCACGGACTTCGCCGATGTGGGGTACCCCCAGATGGGCAACAGCATTTGCCTCTGTTGTCATGGCTGGCTAAATGCCACCAACATTCGACATTATGTCCAGACAAGGGTTTGGGATATGCCCTTTGACAGGGACAATCTTTTCAGGAAGGCCATGGATGAGTCTCTGCAGGCCATCAAGGCGGACACAGAGACGGCACGTGCCATGGGCACGCTACTGCAGCGACGTCGTCCTTTCGGTATTCAGGAGGCAAGTCTCCCTGTTCTTCCAAGGGTTTCGGTGGGAGCTCCTCTTCTAACCACCAGCCCTCGTGATCCTCGGCCCAAGAGACCAACAGGGGCCGTTTTCCATTCTTTCGGAGGAGGACGTTGTCATCGCCAGGGACCCCAAGGTGGCCAGTCGACGTCCTAGCAGGAATGAACTGGCCGTGATGTTGGACCCCCTCCAAGCATCCCAGAGGGAGGCCGGCTGGCAAACTTCATCTGAGTTTGGAAGACCATCTCCACCGACCTTTGGGTGCTGGATGCTTTCGCCCATGGACACACCCTGGAATTCCAACGTAAGTGTCTCCAAATACCACTGGTGGCCCGTCAGGAAAACCAAGTCCTCCAGCTGCTGCAGGAGGTTCGGGACATGCTAAAGAAAGGAGCGATAGAGCTCATCACAAAGCAGCTCTGGTTCTCTGGATTGTACTCAAGGGACTTACTTGTGAGAAAGAAGACTGGGGGCTGAAGGCCCATCCTCGACCTCCGACAACTAAACAAATACATCAATTCCCAGAAGTTCCGAATGGTCACTCTTCAGTACAATCTCGGACAGCTCGAAGAGGGAGACTTTCTGTCAACGTTGAACTTTGAGAATGCATACTTCCACATCCCAATTCACAAGGGACACAGCAAGTTTCTGCGCTTCATCTTTCGGGGGAAGCATTACCAATTCAATGCACTTCACTTCAGAATGAAGTGAGCGCCAATAGTCTTCACCAAGTGCCTGGCGCTGGTGGCGGCTCATCTGAGATTGCAAGGGATCCACGTCTACCCTTACTTGGATGACTGGCTCATCCGGGCCAGCTCAAGGAGCGTTGCCGTCGACCACACAGCGATGACCATCCACCTACTGATGGATCTGGCGTTCCTGGGATCCCGGCTCGACACAGTGTCATGCCTAGGGTCACCATCAGAGGAGAGAGGGGATGCCATCCTGGAAAAGGTGAAACAGCTGCTCGCTCTGAAGATCGCCACGGTGAGGGCTATCAAGACTCTGCTTTGCATGATTTTGTCATGCATTTATCTCATCCGACTATGCAGGCTACAGATGCGACCACTGCAGGAGTTCCTTGACGCCGTTGAATTCAAGTGTCCTGAAGCTTCAAAGACAAGATCACTCTTGACGAGGGGTTCAGCCCGGGGATAAGACGGTAGGGTGTGCACTTTCATCTGACCGGAGTTGTGGATTTCCAGGCCCCACCACATCAGAAGATGGTAACGATAGATGTCTCCCTGAATGGACGGGTAGCCCACACCGGAAGTCTTCAGCCAGAGGCCTGTGGTTGCCGGAGGAGAAGACGTTGCACATCAACGTTCTGGAGCTAAAGGTGGTGTTTTGGGCCCTCAAATCGTTCCTGCCATGCCTCAAGGGCAAGGTGGTGCGGGTCTTCACGGAAAATACCAGCACAATGTTGTACATCAGAAAACAAGAGGGCACCAGGTCGCAGGCACTCTCCAAAGAGGCTCAGGACTTAGGGCACTGGGCTATCGCCCAGGGAATGTACCTTATCCTGTTTCATCTGGCAGGAGTAAAGAACACAGTCGCCGACTCCCTGAGCAGGGAGCTTTGCTCTTGTCACAAGTGGGAACTTCGGCAGTACCTAGTGGACAACCTATTCCTCAGATGGGGCAATCCCCAGATCGACATGTTTGCGGCGGCAACGAATACCAAATGCAGGTGAGCATGGGGGACACATTCTCATTCCCTTGGGAGGGCCTCTTTCTTTATATACATTCCATCCATTGCCGTTGTTACTTCGAGTCATCAGTCAACTCAAACATTGCTGCTGCCGAATGATCATCGTCGCTCCGGCGTGTCCGAGGCAGATCTGGTACCCTGACCTTCTCAGCATGTCAGCATCTCCACCAGTCAAGCTGCCAGTGGTTGTGGATCTTGTCACCAGGGAAGGAGACACTATTCTTCAACACAATCCAGGGTCTCTGAACCTGAAGGCTTGGCTCCTGCAGATATAGAATTAGGTGGCTACGATCTCCCGGCAGATTGCAAGAAGCCCTCGCCAAGGCTAGAGCATTGTCTACTTTGAAATGCTACAGACTCAAGTGGAAGAGATGTGCTACTTGGTGTTGTTCCCAGAAGATTGACCCTCTGAGGGTTAAGGACCCTCAGGTACTTCCATATCTGCTGTCGTTGGCCAAATTGGGGCTGGCTCATGCCTCCATCAAGGTTCATCTGGTGGCTATATCTCACTACACCAGATCACTGGGACGACCATCCTTGTGGTCACACCGATTGGTCAAGGAATTTGTCAAGAGACCTTTCCGCTCGTTCCCGCTGGTGAAGATTCCGGCCCCAGCATGGGAGCTCAATGTGGTGCTTACTAGGCTCATGGGTCCTCTGTTTGAGCCTATGCATTGTGCACCACTCATGATCTTGTCATGGAAAACTGCTTTTCTCGTGGCCATCACCTCCGCACAACGAGTGGGGGAGATCCAGGCCCTCTCCTGCAAACCACCCTACTTGACTTTCCACGAGATGACGGTGGTACTGCAGATGCACCCCTTCTTCAATCCCATGGAACCATCGGACTTTCATCTAAACGAGCCCTTGGTGTTACCTATTTTTTTTCCGACGCCTTTGTCGCCGGCCGAAAGGACTTTACACTCGCTGGATGTGGCTAGAGCGCTGAAGTTTTATGTGGCCCGCACTAGAGTTTCCAAAAAAGCACTCAGCTCTTTGTGAATTTTAGTCCTGTCAACCATGGGAATGCCCTCTCCGAGGGAGCGATCACTGCTACAACATCGTTCCTGTCTGGTGTGCCCTTGCTGGACATCTGCAGGGCTGCGACGTGGAGGGCGATGCATACCTTCACAAAATTCTACTGTGTCAACAGGGATTCCAGGAAGGAGTCCAGAGTCAGCCAAGCAGTGCTCTGCAACCTGTTCGCTTGAAGGTGAGCCTTGTGAAGAAGTAAGAGATGCTTATGTTGAGCCATGCCACCTCCCGTGGTTGTGCATGTGTGTACTGCTATGTATTCTTTATTCATGAGCATGTGAATCCATGCCAGACCCCATGCTGGGGTAGGTACAAGGTACTTGCCTGTAACTGTTGTTCTGCAGCATGAGTCTGACATGGATTTGCATGTGAACCCGCCCGCCTAGCCCTCTGCGGTTATTCTCTAGGTCCTACTGCCACTTTACGTGCTACCAAATCTGAAGATGGCTGCCAGATGAGGGGCTTTGGTAGAGGGCAGTCATTGGCTGGGGGCTGTATGACCCAGAGCTCAGTGATTGGTTGTTAGGAGAAGGACAGTTCAGAAATAAAACTGAAAATGTTTTTTTTTTCTTTACAGAGGATTCCCAGCCTGACTAAGGGGAATATTCATTAGCATGTCAATCCATGGCAGACCCATGCTAGAGAACAACAATTACAGGTAAGTAACTTGTTCCTTAGATCACATGGAACCCAAGAAAGTTCCTGCCCTCCCAAAGCACCCCATTTCAAAGCAAATTATGAAAGCGGTAGATATGGTTGTTGTTTATTGTTTATAAATTACTACCAGCATTTAGTTTTGTCTAAAACACATATTAGACTCATGTGCATGCACTAGTGCTGAACATTATACATACAATGCAGTGATATAATCTACTTTGAAATCTGTAAATGAAATTTTAGACTCAATGTACATATATTGTTAGTGAGGAAACTGTACATAGCTGAGCTACACAATGCAACAATTAGATTAGAATGGAAGTGTTGCAGTGTATAAAAATGCCCAACGTAGATCTCTGCTCTTAGTGCTTGAGTAATGTGGGATGGTATTGTGCAGTTCATATAGTATAAATAAGATGAGTTAAGTAGAGTTTCACTAGGTGTGCACTTAGTTTGTCGGGTTGTGATATATCTGTGGTTGGCACAGTAAATGTTTTGGATGATAAGCCTGAATGGAAAGTGAGCTAATCTTATACGTCACAGTAACCATTTATTTCATAACCTGACAATTCATGACAACGCATGAACATATAAAGAGAAGGATATGCATAAATCATGTGATTTGCAAGGTCATACCTATATAAAAATAGGCAAGCACATTTGATGGATTACTACAGAAAACCTGAAATGCAAACTATGAAGCCTTAACCACTATGAATTCACCTTCTTTGCTTTGCTTAATAATTTCTCAAATCCACTTACCTGGTGTATTTTCCTGAAAAGCCAAAATACTATATTATTATCTGCCAAACTGTAGTCATAATCTCAGAGTAAAATTCCCAAACCACTTTTCAAAAGAAGAAATGTTCACTGCAGTTGAAATTAACTTCCCCAGTAAGCTGTCAGAATCCAGATATATCCTCAAATAAGCAAAAGAACATCATAACAAAGTTAGCATTCATCAGGTGCACTGCCTCATAAGACTTCGCAAATTCAAACACTTCCACAACTTGGAACGGATCGAGTGCATGCGACAAGTGACATGGGCTGAACCGATAACGCAGGATGAATGAACAAAGTGAGTGGAGCGGATGAAGTCGGTGGAGTGGATGAAGCGCGTAGAGCGGATGAGTGTGCAGAGCGATGAGTGTGCAGAGCAGATGAGTGCGTAGAGCGGATGAGCGCATAGAGCGGATGAGTGCATGGAGCAGATGAGTGCGTACAGCGGGTGAGTGTGTAGAGCGGATGAGTGCATAGAGCAGATGAGAGCACAGAATGAATGAGGGCATGGAGCAGATGAGAGCGTGGAGGAGATAAGAGCGTGGTGCATATGTAGGTTGTGGTGCGGATGTAGGGTGTGAGTGGATAATAGAGTGGAGCAGATGTAGGGTGTTGACCAGATCTAGGGTGTTGAGCGGATGTAGGGTGTGATGGTGTTGAGCAGATGTAGGGTGTTGAGCAGATTTAGGGTGTTGAGCAGATGTAGGGTGCGGTGGTGTTGAGCCGATGTAGGGTGTTGAGCGGATGTAGGGTATGGTGTAGAGTGCGGAGCGGGTGTAGAGTGCGGAGCAGGTGTAGAGTGCGAAGCGGGTGTAGAATGTGGAGCGAGGAGTGGGTGTAAAGTGCGGAGCGAGTTTAGAGTGTGGAGCAGGTGTCAAGTGTGGAGCAAACGGGTGATGTATGTGGATGGAATGGGTGAAGTGGTTGGAAGGAATGGGTGTAGTAAGGGGAAGAAATGGGTGAAGTGGGTAGTAGGAACAGAGGATGGATCTGGAAGAACGGGTGATGTATATGGACGAGACTGGTAAAGTATAAGGAAGGAACGGGTGAAGTATGTGGACAAAATGGGTCAAATACATTGAATAGCATGATTGAAGTGTGTGGATGGAACGGGTGAAGTGGATGGATCAAGTGAAAAATGTGGTTGGAACGAAGGAAGTATGGGGTTGAAACGGGTAAAGTATGTGGACGGAAAGGGTGAAGTATGTAGATGGAAAAGGTGAAGTATGTGGATGGAACGCGTGAAGTATGTGGATGGAACAGGTGAAGTATGTGGAAGGAACGGGTGAAGTATGTGGAAGGAACGGGTGAAATATGTGGAAGGAACGGGTGAAGTATGTGGATGGAATGGTTGAAGTATGTGGATGGAACGGATGAACTGGTGTAGAATGGGTGAAGCGGGTGGAACGGGTGAAATTGTAGAACGGATGAAGTAGGTGGATGAATGGGTGATGTGTTTGGAACCGGTGAAGTGGGTGGAACCGGTGAAGTGGGAGGAACGGGTGAAGTGGATGAAACGTGTGAAATGGGTGGAACCAGTGAAGTGGATGCAACATGTGAAGATGACATATGTGGATGGATGATGCATGGAGAAAGGATAACGTTGGTAGAATGAATGAAAGGAGCAGTGCATAAAATGGTTGGAGTGCATAAAATGGCTTGGAGTGCATGGAACGGATTGGAGTGCATGGAACGGATTGGAGTGCATGGAAGGGATTGGAGTGCATGGAACAGATTGGAGTGCATGGAATGGTGTGACTTACCTGGAACAGTTTGGAGTGCATGGAACGTTTGAAAGGGCATTGAAAGAAACGGTTTTCAGTGCTTGAAACGGTCATAATGCATGGAACAGTCGGAGTACATGGAACGGATGGAGCACATGGAACTATTGGAGTGGGCTCAATCTCAAGCACCTAAGGTAAACCACCATATCACATCTCCACGCTTACTCCCTTCTTTACACCAGCACTCAACTAGAACACAGCGATACTATGATGCCATTCGGTATAGCTGTTCTCATACCATCATTTGCCTCATACTCCCCATCACCCTAACTAAACACTGCTGGTTACACACCCTCCAGCCTAGGCGTTCTCCTCAGGCCTAACGCAGCCCGAATCGGTCTAGATAACAACCTGCCAGAACGAACACATACTCTTGATCTCTCAACCACCACACCTACCACTAAGAAGCAGCTATCACACGAATGCCACACCAGCTGCACACATATCCGGTGCTCACATACACCTTTTGACTCTCTCTATTCTTTCTACTGACTTGAACTTCGGTTCCCGAGGGCGTTCAACCTACCAGTGCCTTAAGACCATACCAAAGCAACCAAAACGCAGGTACCCCCCGAACAGCACACCTGTCCAGACATGTCAGAAAAGTCATGACGCACCTTTATATGGTTCGGGGCCCCCACCATGTACTGCGGATACCTGGGCACATGCTCATCCGATACCCTGTGCCCTCCAAACACCGCTTCTGTATGCATATGTCCGTAAAGTCGTGATGTACTTTCAATTAGTTCGGCCAGACACCTGGGCGCATGTGCATCCGATCCCCTGTGCCCTCTGAATACTGCTTGTCTGCCGATGTCCGTAAAGTCGTGACATACTTTTAATTAGTTTGGGGTCCCAAACAGTGTAATGAGGACACCTGGGCGCATGTGCATCCAATCCCTTCTGCCTGTGAACACTGCGTCTGCCCAGAGCTGCAGTGTCACACTTTTAATTTGTTTGGGGGCCCTACCCCTATCCTACAGACGCCTGGACGCATGCACTTCTGATCTCCTGTGCCCTTGAACACAGCACCTGTCTGGAGCTTTCCACCCGCAGTGTCGCACTTTTAATAAGGGGGGCGCATGCCTGTCCTATGGACACCTAGGTGCATGCACACACTGCATCCCACGCAATAGGTATCCCACAGATGGCCATCCTATCAGCGGACATCAGGGGACGTCACCATGTGACCACACCTGTGCTAAGAGTCAGGACTATTTGATGACATGGTCCTTACCCTAAAGAGTTTAAAAGTGAATTTTTGGCCAATCCAGGGTGTTTTAAGGTGAGACTTCACCCTTGCAGAGGTCCCAGATAATGTCCTGGTCAATCTAGCGACTTTGGGTTACTTTTTGAGCTGAACTTGAGGCTCGAAATGTCTGTGGAGAGTCGCGCGGTCTGTGGACAGTACCCCTAAAAAAGGCCACAATGCACTGTTGATCCTCATTGTGTTTCTGGCTGGCCAGGACTGACACTTGCTGCTGTTTGCTCTTTCTGGTTGTGTGCTGTTGCCTCATCACCAGCAGCACCACCACCATCTGGAGGGCCTGGAGAGGGGAACAGGCATGGTGATGCAGTTGGGGATCAAGAGGACGAATAGGATGAGGTAGTGAACATCCCTGTCACCAGCTGGGAGCGTGAGTCTTGGGTGTGGAGGCTGTTTACCACCATTGGTGGGGGGTTCCCAAGGCACGTTTGGCCAAGGTTCGATACACTGAGTGCAATGTTGTACTCAGTTGTGGAAAGCATGGGCTGTATAGCTATGGGACCACCTCCATACGGCGACACCTAAGGTCTAACCACAAGGCAGCAGTTCGGAGCGGCGTCCCTTTCAAAGACGATAGCAGGTTGACATCCACTGTTGCATCCTCAACATCTGCTCCTGCCACCACGAGAGACACTCCTGTGGGCCAGAGGATGCCTAAGGATGCCTCACAGGCCATACACGACGCAGTCAACTGTTACCATTTGAGGGTCACTGTACTCTGTATGTACTGTGACACACCACTCTGCATTGGGGAGCAGTTTTGAAGTGCTTTCGAGGCTGCAGTCCAGGAGCACGAGAAAAAGCACCCCCTAGCTAAATAATGCCCACCCAACATCTTCCTCTCTCCACCTGCCCCTTCTTTCCCGTGGTTGGTGCCCCTTCCCTATCCTCCCTTCACTTCCCTTCCTTGTGTGTCCTGTTTAAAAAAGCTAAAGAAAAACATAAAACACAAAGAATAAAAAATAAATGTTTCTTTTCAGAGGCACCTTTCACAGTTCAAAAATAGAAATACCAAAAAACGTTGCAGGGTCCTCTGCAGCCTGCGAATTCCGGAGACAGTGCAGTAGTCCTTAGACATCCAAAAAATGTAGATGGTGGCAGGATTGAAACCATTGATCTCTGTTCTCTGAGAATGTTATAGCTCTGAAAAGAGCCTCTTTTTTGTATTTTGTATTTTTAAAAGTGTTGCAAAGCATTTAGAATATTTTGCAAAAAAAGCTGATTACCAGCATCAGTAAGATGTACTCCATCTCTGCGGAAAATATTGGTGCTGTGAAATGTAATGTTTTCATTATCGAAAGACATCATGCCAACATCTTGCAAAAATGCGAAAATGGCCTTGTTGACATTGTACCTTGCCTTCTCCATTTGCGGACCAAATGAAGTGGAGTGCATCCACATCTGTCTCTGGGTAATACAAGAAAAAATGAGTCAGGACTTCGGGAACATGTCCATCATTTTCCCAAATGTCTCCTTCATTGTAAACTCCAGTGAAATTCCAGTTACATGGCCTAAACGGTTCCTTCCACAATGAACAATGACAATGGGCCTCATTATAAGTTTGCTGGCCCAGTAGTAACAGTGCCGGTAAGCTACCAGCACTGTTACTACCGGACCGGCAAACTACGAGTTCAGCTCACGGGTGCCTTTCTGCCAAGGTCACGCGTGAGCAGAGCATGTCACATGCACCGGCACCATTCAGGAATGGTGCCGGTACATCTGACCTCCCCATTCCCATTGGGAGAATTTAATTCGAGCGACCACGAATGGCCAATTACCGGGTCTGGCAGGGCCGTAATGACACAGTAAGTGCCCATTCGCAGATGCCGACATTTTTTACAACTTTTCTGGCAGCCTGCCGGATTTAACAGCAAGGCTACCGCCAAACTTATAATGAGGCCCAATGTCCGGATGTTGGCGCATGACCAAATTGGCACAAAAAGGGAGCAAGTCCACCCACTTCATGCGGTGCACTCCATATCATTGCACATGAACATCATGAAATCCAAGGTTTTCAGCCACTCCACACTGCTCTGCCTACACCTGCAACTGATGGATCCATGAATCCCTCAAAATCCACACACTCTGCCGCCTGAAAGACATAGCAATAGCCATAGCACTCTGCACTCCTCTCAGCAAACAGACCTTCTGCCAGACTCTCTCCTTGCATACGACACCTAGGAAAGCTTATTGGTCAATCCCCTGGGCTCCACAGTCCTGTTTCAATGCCTGCCATCAACAAAAGCCCTGGATGTGGCACGTGCTGTCCGCAGACTGCCGCACTGTCCACGGACAGATCGTCCAATTCGAGCGAGTGAGAGAAAGGTAAGGTATGTACTCTGTAGTGGTGGCTCTGAAAAGAGCCATTTTATTTTATTTTATTTTGTAAGGGGCTTGTAAACAAACACCTTTAAAAAATAACATTGGCTTTTCTCCTGTTTTCTTCCTTACAGGCTTACATGAGCCTCTTCAAAGCAGTCCTTAAATTATAAAGAAACATGGCATTTACAATGTCTGACAAATACATGCCATATACAGTCAAAAGTTCACACTCAGAGGATTAATGTTCTCATTCCCAAAAGAGAACATCCCAGCTCTACACAAAAAAGAAGATATGCCTATGTTCACAAGACACATTAAAACATCTTGCTGAGAATAGAACACATTGGAGTCGTTCCATAGCGCTCAAGGTGGTAGGTGTGAAGCACCTTTGCAAATGGAAAAAAGCAGCTTTAGTGACTTCAGCAAGTCCTTCCGTGCACTCTGCAAAGTTACTGCACTGATGTACCCCTAATGCAGTCCACAGTACACCACAAGAACATCTGGAGTATTGAAAGTGGCCATATCTCGACAAAGTGCAAGCACACCTTGTACATTGCGGCCAGGCACATCACACCACAAAGCCTCTACTCCCTGAAATCCAAGGTTTGCAGAAATGCCACTTCTTTCTGCATACCTATGTATATCATTCACAAAGCAATCTCCCACTATCCACACATTGAGTCTCTCCATCTCTGCAACCACAGCTATCTTAACTACACACAGTAATGACGACAGGTATTACCCTCTCTTCCTATAAAGCACAACCAGAACACTTGATTGGCTAATCCCCAGAGTCCCCTTTCCATGCTAGGCATCCTGAAAAGCCCCGGATGT
Source organism: Ambystoma mexicanum (assembly GCF_040938575.1). Lineage (NCBI taxonomy): Eukaryota > Metazoa > Chordata > Amphibia > Caudata > Ambystomatidae > Ambystoma > Ambystoma mexicanum. The sequence goes on along the minus strand of NC_090931.1, from coordinate 1,359,673,787 downwards.
GGCATACCATGTCCGCCGACTACCACGGTGTACACAGACCCCATAACACAGGGGCAGCCCTTCTTCCCTTTCCACTTCAATCTTTGCAGTACTTCCTCATTGGCTACTGTTAAGCAGTCACACACCCATCAACCAATCACATCCATGAACTCTACATCTAGCTCTACCATCTCAGTTCAACACTTCAGCTGCACTGTTCAACACTCAGAGTACAGGTTTCCTGTTATTCTAATGCACCTGCATCAAAAACGACTGTAAAACTCTTCAAGATGTCTTCTTGCAGATTCAACCACATCTGCATCCATCAACACAAATTAGAAGTATGCATATATTGTATAAAGTACATTTCCAGCTCTTTTACAAATGACATGTAAACAGGGTTCCTGCCACTTACCCTACATATCTTGCTCAATAATCATGAACTCACTTGTCAAATCTCCTGACATCAAGTGGCAGTTACTTACATTGTTGTGTGCTCAGAAAGTTTTCTTTCAAATAGCATTTTCATAACAGTTTCAGAACACATATTTCAATTTCAGCAGCACTCTCTGTGATTATTTTGTAAAAGAAAATGCAACCACATTTGAAACATTTCCACTGCATGTTTAAGAGTCACATCCTATGTGAAACTTCAATATATTTACCACGACATGCATGCTTGCCCATATCACCCATTCTAATGTGCAAACTGTTATTTTCATCTTTCATTCTGTCAGTTTTAAAATCACTTTTCCCACAGACAAAGCTGCAGTAAAACTCCCACAATGCACACTCAAACCGAAAACTTGATGTATGTTACTAAAGCATGCCATTCACATGGATTGAAAAATGACAAAATCCAATGTGTTTAAAACTATTAATTTCAGCACCTTTAGAAGGAAACAAAATGAATTCATATGTACATTTACAGCAGTGATGTGTGTAATGTTTAATAAATAAATGAAAGGAAATGGATATGACTCACGTTCCAATAATGCATGTGTGGGAAAGTTAATGAAATTGCACACACTAACATTCTCTTTTCTAATCTGTACATGCTTCTTGGCTTCTCCATTTTTCTCGGCCTACTAGGACTTGCAGTACTCCATTTCTAATACAAATAGTGCAACAACTCTCACACTTTCAAAACTCCAGCCCTGTAGAGCATACTTATAAAGGGACCACTGGCCCCAATACCAAAGATGCTGGTGCTCCCAAGTCCCCATTCCCATACAGTGCTAGGCAACTGCACACAAATAGAGACTAACATGTTCCACCACCTGACTTGCCAGGTCAACATGACCAGTAATAGCCTAGTGACACTGGGAAGCTAGCTGCCAAACAATTATTAGGAATCCAGTGGCAACCAGTCTGCAGCAACAGAAGAGTAATACTCATAATCACGTGCAATGTTACTAACTCTTCTTCCCAACAAGTCATCCTACAGTGTAAAATAATGTCTTCTTGTACTACAATTATTTTGACATTACCACACATACCCACTAATTTTCTTCTGTCCAAATGCAGTGAAGAACAACCTCCTGAAAGACAAAAATGTCTCTCCTACAAGATAAAAACCAGAAGAAAACTACTCTTCACATTCAACAAAGTAAGTGCAGTAGTATTGTAGTGTTCTTGCTGTTCCTCACACATTGCAGTGAAGCGGTATATTAGTCTACAAAATGTCTATTCAATCCAACAGCATTTTCTTCACTCTTACTCATTGTAACTCAGCAATGTATTCTCATCTGAACACAGTATCGAAACACCCACTAGCATCATGAAAACATTGTTATGTCCTTATTTATTCATGCACAGTACACTGTTATACACACAAAATCAGGCCCTTCACACATCAACACACACATCTACTATTACAACCATCCCAACCAGAACTAACAGAGCATTGCACAATCACACAGCCCTCTATTTATGCCTGCCCTGATATTCAGTCACTCATGCACAATGCACGCAAATACAAATTGCACAACTTTCAAACCCCCACTTTCCTTTTTTCTCCAATAGACAGCAGAGAATGCCTACCAAAAAGCAACTCTGTAGAAATCAATGAAAAAAGTGGAGCAGTTAAAATTAAAAGCATGCAAAATACTCACCCACCTCTATCAGAGTTTATAGCAAATGTTCAAACAAAACAGCAAATACAGTCAGTCAACAAAACTGAACCAGCCAGCAGTTAAAAAACGATGTCCCCTCTTCCAAAAAGTAAAAATAAAAAGAATTGAATTAAGAAGAATAAAACTACGAATAGCGCTAGCACTACATCTAACAATGTTAACATAGCCACATTCAAGCATTCCAAAAAATACATTTTATAAAAAATGCTACACCGTAGAGTAGTTCTCAATCTTACGAAAAACAGGAGAGAAATCACACTTAACCCTTAAAAATGACATCAGAAGACTAATACTGGAAGCTCTCATTGACAGTTCAATGTTCCTCAAAAGAAAATTGTTTTTATTAATTTTAACCAGAATGAAACCACTAACAAAATCAATAAGTAAACTACAAAAAGTACTTTGAAACATTTGCAATGTCAACACAGATACCTTTGCAAGCTTCTGTGGTGGTGAGTGGATTCACAAAACCGGGACAGAACAATATTTCAATGAAGAGGAATATAAACAAGAACAGAAAAACCTATTTGCCATACATAGCTGTGGGTGAGGGTATGAAATGGTAGGCTACACCATTATGGCAGAAGAATCCCTCATTGAAAAAATGTCCCCAACAAACTTACAATCAACTCTCCATTCCACCAAGCAAATCCGTCCAGTCTACAAATGGCTCTGCACCTTAATGTGTACTGTACAGAAACAATCCTTCAAATCTTTATGCCAATACCTCAATCACTATGTGAAATTAAAATAGAAAATTAGAACACAAACTTTGCAAACCATGGGCTCCTGTGCAGTGTGCAATTACACTGGACTGCAATGACATTCATTAGCCTGCATTTCAGGACCTGCTTGCAAAAGCGCCTTCCACCACATCAAAATGTTAGCAGCACACCATTCCACTATATGAAATCTTGTCCAGAGACTTTACTATGCAAAAGGTTCTCCTTTAGAACTGGAGCATTTTAATAACATTCTACTACATGGCACAGCCAAAATAGACCACATTCAAAGCAAATATTTTGAAAGTGAAGATCACTCAGAAAATCCAGTAACTTTAGAGAAGAGTAGCAAAAATCTACAAAATGCCAATCTTCTAATAAACACATACAAAAAAGAAATGGCAAAGTTTAAAAGCACATCTGCTGGAGTACCAAACCAAGAATGTGTGTGTTGTCGCCAAACTTTTTTATAGAAAGAGCACCGATACTGTAGATATACAATCCAAAATAGCAGACAATGAGGAATCCCAATGATTACAATTAGCTCTCTATCTTATAGAAGAAAACACATACAAAATTACTAACCCAGCAATACTTTGCACACACTGCAATACAAAGCTTGCTAATAACCACATGCCTTTGCAGGCTATCACTAATAGCTTGGAAATAGTCCCACTTCCAAAACCTCTCCAACAGCTTAATTTGTATGAGAGCATTATAATCCAAACAGTGCACCCATTTCAAGCTATAATACGCCTTCAACCCAAAACAGCTAAATTGCCTCCTTTGGAATTTCTAATAGTAGTGTATTTGCCACTAAGATCTTAAAGAAAATGAAGACAATCTAGTAGTGGCATGGCCAATAGATCAATCTTTGATTATCCCAGTGAATGGTGTACCAACGAAAGACAAAATAATTTGGTGACATCTAGTAGACTTAAACAAAGTTTGAGAAGCCCTACAATAGCTTAAATAGAACAATGAGTACTGCAAAGAAATGAACATTGAACAAAACCTAAGGGAAACCACCAAAGTAATTCAGGATTCCTCATCAACTGGCCAATTTAAACTTATAGATCCTATCACGGCATCAATATTTTAGACCAGTATACAATTCATTCACTGCACTCCAAAGACACCATAGTTGATGCACTAGAAACATATCAAATGTGTCAAGCCAAAGGATCTCCAATCATCATATGGGGAAAAAGTGTAGAAGCACATGCCTTTCCTCTACACTTTCCTGCTGGAAAAGGGGGGAGATATGATGAAAAATGCACTCAAATAACATAATCAGAATACCTCTCTTTACAAATGTATTCTGAAGACCCTAGATTCAGGACAAAATGTTAAAACATATTCCACCTCCTGTTTGATGTCTGCTACCCAACTACTTCAAAAGATGAAAAAGACAAAGATGTTTTGCCGTCAAGTATCACAAATCCCTTGGCAAAAATGCATGGTACAAATGAATGCTGGTTCCAACGTCATGCTGATGTACAGTGTATGCTATGGAATCTTGGCCCACCCACATGGTTTATCACTTTCAGTTGTGCAGAATATGCATGGGAGGACTTGCACGACTTCCTACGCATAGCAACACAAAACAAAACAAAGAAGGGATAGACATAAAAACACCAGGAGAACTCTGCTCTCTTGACCCTGTAAATGTATCAAGATACTTTATTGCCATGCTGCACTTCATCTGTAATAAAACAATTCCTCCCCGCAGAGAAGAGGAACACTTCTTTTGGAGAACATTATGTCAATCCAGAGGAGCACCACACAACCACATTCTTTTGTGGATAAATGATGCTTCTAAATGTGATCATGACAGTGATGTCACCGTTTTGCAGTTTATTCACAAATATGTAACCTGCAACATCCCTTCAGAAAGCACACATAGTGAGCTACATACACAAATGTTACGCTTCCAAAGACGTAAATGTGGTAAATATTGGTGATGCAGATATAAAAACAAAGGCAAATACTATACCAAATGCTGCTTTGGTTTCCCTAGGCCAGTTTCAGTTCAGCAAAAGAACAAGTAAACAGCTTCAAGTCTTCTGTTAGACACAGTGTAAAATTGCCTAAAAACACATACTGCATAAAAAGAAACAAAGCTTGAAAAGTACATCTATGATTACAATGCAATCATTGCCCTCTTGTGGTATGCAAACATAGATACACAATACTTTGCAGTCAATTCCACTGCTGTTGCAAGATATGTCAAAGCCTACCTAACCAAAGCTGATAAAGCAGAACTAAAAGACCTCAGGATGACATATCATCTGACAAAAACTGTCACAAAAATTGTACAACTTCGGCAAAAAAATGCTCTCCCATAGAGAATGTGGACGCTAAGAAGCTGCAGACTGTTTAACAGGCACATCCTTATATGGCAAATCTGAACACATAGGGCCTGATCACAAATTTGGCAGTAGCCCTTAAATGCGGCAGTAGTGCTGTTACAGCCGCATTTTAGGGTCCCCCAAATCATGGGGGGAAATCCACCGAAAATGGGCCAATTTTCGGCACGTTTACCAGAGTGCAAAAATTCCCCATTTAGCCCAATGGGGAATTCCCGAATGGGCTCAATGGGGAATGGCCAATACCCGTTCTGCCAAACCCGTGATCCGGCGCTAATAGTGCCGGTGGGTATGTCGGTAGGGCTATTAACGCCAGCGCTATTAGCGCCGGCGTTACCGCCAAACTCGTGATGAGGCCCCTAGGCTAAGCCTTGGTCCTGCTGCATCCAGAAAAAGAGTACTGAAATCATAAGAAGACAGAAAAAATAGCCAAAAACGATCCCAAAAGCCAGGACAATTTTATAAAACAATTTATTGGACACATACTACCCAAACAGAAGTAGTGCTTTGGAAAACATGTTCCTATACCACATAGCCCACATTTTCTCCTACAAGAATAATATTAAACCGAATGAAACAAATTGAAAATACATAGTCAAAACTTGTGAAGGCAGCCTCATTAATCTTACCAAACCCAGCCTAATTAAACATATAAATCGATAATTTAATACACCTCAACATAGAGAACTTTACTACTTGTCCCTACTCCAACTTTTTAAACCATGGAGAAAAGAAGATCTATTGGGCACCCACGATTCATGTGAAGCTGCTTTCAATGCAAATGAAAGCAGTATAACAAAGGTCAATTTCAAGCAGTACAAAAACATGTTGGACAATGAACACCAACAAGAGGAAGACATTCAAAGACAACTTAATGAAGACAGTCCTAAGGGCATTCCGCCTTCTGCTACAGGAAGCCAAGAAGTACTTGGAGAGGCACTCATAGTAAATGAAGCAGAATTAGTCATGACTGAAGTAGAAAACACCATGTATCAATATGAGGAATCAGAATAAAACTTGGCACAGCTCAAATCACAACACAATGATGAGCAACTTAGCATTTTCCGAGAAGTGACTAAAGAAATTGATCATGGTTTGCAGCATGAAAGTAAAACATGTAACTGTCAAAATGATAAATCTGTACTTCTCCAAATACGTGGTGAAACTGGTTCAGGCAAAACATTGTTAATAAAAATCATCCAGCAATTCTTCCAAAAGTTAATAAAAAACAAACTCACACGTTTAGCTGCCTACAAGATAAGAGGTGTTATGTTACACTGACTACTGCTCCTTCCAGTAGAACAACAAAACAAATTAGAGTACTACAAATTGTCAACAGAAGCTGGTATTGAACTTTGCAGAATTCTGAAGCAAATGAAAATGCTCCTAATAGATAAGGTGAGCATGGTCTCCAAACTAGTGTTGACTTTGATTCACCCTAGATTACAAGAAGTCCTTAAAATGGACTACGAAGAACTCTTTGGAGGAAAACACATTAGTGTTTTTGGAGATCACCTACAATTAAAACTAGTGAAAGGTAAACCTATTTTTAAAACCTTGGGCCACAAACAATGCAGCAACACACTAGGGAGCATAGGAAATGTAAATCTCTGGCAACATTTCCAATATAGAGTACTAACTCAAAACATGCGTCAGTCTGCAGACCTTATCTATGCAAACATTTTAAAAAGCATTAGGATTGGTCTTCTTTCGAAAGATGCACAGTCTATCTGAAATAGTAGACTCAACCATGAGCTAAATGGGCATGATACATCGGCTCCTGATGTCATGGAACAATTAGCACAGAACATTTTAAAATGTATTTCCTTACTGTCAACCCTAGCAAACTGTACGCAATTCAATGAGACAATGTTACAAAATACAAATGCAACCAATAGCGCATATTAACTCCATAGACAAACTGGAAATGCATGACATGACACACCCTATGTATCAACAATCAACACCATGACTGAATAGCTTAGAAAACTGCATCTCCAACAAAATTGGTTTGGAGAAAATGTTAACATTGTGTTTAAACTGCAGAGTAATTCTGAAACTTAACCTTGACGTGGAGCAAGGTTTAGTTAATGGAGCAATTGGAACTGCTGTTGGCTTCCAGACATATCCACATGACAACAACATTCAGTTTGACAACATCCACTTTGAAAAACCTTCAGAAGTTAAAATGATAGGACGCTCAACAGCACAATGCCTTATTTTCAAAGACATTTATGTAATGAGAGAGCAATGCTCTCTTTCCCTTGTAGATGCAGTCACTATTCACAAATCGCAAGGTCTAACCCTAGATCAGGCATTGATTGACAATGGCAGCACAGTCTTTAAAGAAGGTATGAGTTACGTAAAACTGTCATGTCTACACATACTCAAAGGACTATTTCCTGTTGATTTTGATACAAAATCAAGGCTGACATTCCTTGCATCGTGGAGTGCAACAGACTATGTGCACTCTGCACACCTCATCTCGATATGCACCCTGTTCCACAGAAAAAGTAAACTTGTTAAAAGAAAGGTAATGCAAACAGAATTTATAAGAGATCTCTCAAAAGTACCAACACAGAAACTGAAAGCAACTGCTACTCCATCAAGTAGCAGAACCACAAAACTATCTAGTCAAAATGAAAGTGCACATCCAACAGCACCCTTTGAGAAAATAATCACATATTAGTTTGCACTATTAATAAGTAGTTTAATATTATAGCGGGTTTCATGCTATGCTCTGATTCATTAATCACCATTTGGGGCACCATTTGTCCATCATGGGCTACATATAGGGTGATTACAATTGCTATGTCATCACTTTTGGGATCATCACTTACTATAATCGTATATGGTCAAATGAGGTGCTACACTTACCTTTGCATGATGTTACGAATATTATCTCAATACCGTCATGGTTCAAATTTACTTTTCTGTTCCTATGTCTGTGTTTTCTTTTCCGTGCCACCTGCAATCCTCGAACTGGTGTGCGGTAGTAATTTATTTCCTTATTTTTTTGGTTGACCATTTTACTCATGATACCGTTTCACAACAAAATGTGCCTTTTTTCTGTTTTCTGTTGAAATCCTTTACTCATTTGAATAATTTATAATTTGTATATATTGTTTTGTAATTATTTGAAATCAAATATGAATGCTATATATATCTGTTGTATCAGCCTTGAAAACGACGAAGGTCGAAACACATGTCGGCTGACCACATTAAGAATAAATCCTTAACTCGAGAACAGCTACATGGAATACTTTGAATTAATTAATTCTTGAAATAACATATTAATCTGTAGAGAGACAGTGCATGAGTCACCACTACCCAACACAATCTTTACTATTACTCTCTCAAGCCCTTAGTTTGGGTGGGCTATCTGGAGGTGTGAACACTGCCTGTCCTCATCCAATCAACAAGAGTGGTCACAAGCACACAGGTACCATTTCAAACCCATTCAGACTATTCTTTCAAAAACAAACTAGGCCAACCTTCAAAACTTCAAGCAAAACTAAGGAACACCTAAGCACATGCAATAAAACACACAAATCAAGTTCTGTGTTGTATCATCCACATAACAATATGATTATTGCACAGAAAATGTATGGTTTAATAGACGCGGCTCTAACCATGGACACGCTTACAGATACAACTAATAAAATGACAAGAAGCATTCACGCACCTACACAAAGCCCCTTCATTGCCGTTAGCCACAGCTAAACTAAAAAACTACAGATACTAACATGTATTTACACTCCCAAAACCTACAAACAAGTGACCATAAAATGCCTACCATCCCCTGCAACTCCCCATGGTCCTTCTCCACTCCCCTAGTCTCTCCCAATCCACCAACACACTCAATGCATCTATGATGCTCCTCCACGCAAAATGTCAGATAGCCATGGCTACCGCATGTCCACAAACACACAAAGTGCTATTTGCCAGAATAGAGCTGCGGCTGCACAGGGTGCCACTTTTACCGCCAGTTGGCAGCATTGCGCACTAGGTGTGTGCTGAAAAGCTGTGGGTAATTGCCCTAGTCATTTCTGTTGCTAGGTGTGATCTTCAATACGCCAATCACTCCCCTTTATTAAATCTGAGCATGGACTATAAATGACAAAAGAGACAGTACTGATACAGTGGTACTTAAAATGTGTCAATACAATAAGTGACTGCTCATGGAGTTATTTAAAGTGGATGATGATAAAGTATACATAGTAGTTCGGAAATAGAAGATTATGGCTAGGTAGGGTGGATAAGGTTCAAAAACAGGTAAAAGATGGCTTGGACACAAACAGTCAGAAGGACAAAACTGCATAACATGATAGCTTGCATTCTTTCCAAAAACAAAACCTCTAAATGATGACTATATTTACTAGCCAAAATACTAAAATGGCTGACACATTTTAAGTGTAACCTACCAAAGACAAACACAGAATTACAACAACTTCAGCCAATTACCAACACCAAAACACACACATCTTCATACAAATTACTAGAAATTCAAACTAGGAATCATTTCCCTGGAATCGGAGAAAGACTGCAGATATCATGGCTGGTTTGAAAACTGTGTGACTGATCAGAGACAGTTGGTTGTTTTGGTTACTGGCTTTTTGTGAGAAACTAGATGTTAACATGGACCTACGTTTGATAGATTTTACAATTAAAACGTATGGGTTGCAGGGAATGCTTTTGTTCCAGGTTTTTCCAAAAGTGTTCAGTCTGAGAAGTACAGGGCAGACAAACTTCATACTAATACATTGTGTGGTGATATGAGGAATGTATAAGGAATGTCCCTTACTTTAATAAACAAGACATGGGGAAACTATTTGAACTTTTTCCTAACATCATCTTCATCTTTTCCAATCTGACTGAGGCAAAATGGAAATGGACCACCAGGTTTAATGGTGAAATTGAAAAATCACAGAGAAATGTCATTAAAGTAGTTTCAGCATTCATGAGAGACCACAACCAATTATAGATTTCAAACAACAACATACAGTTCTACATCGCCAATTTCTATAGACATGATGGAGTACACCTAACTGATGAAGGAGAAGCAGTGTTCTTTCATAACATCAAAACAGTACTACAAATATGCTAAAATACTACACTAAGTGTATCCCAAAAAGGACATCTTATCACAAGTAAATACACAAATACAACTAAATAATATTCCCAAAAAGTTTTTTTTAGTATAACCGCAGCTAGAGTTAATTGACTTTTTTTTATAGCCGTGGTTACACATTGTTAGTTGAGGGGGGGGGCTCACATAGGGTTTTATACAAATATTCCTATTTATGTAATATTTATAACTGAAAAAAAGACCTCTTTTAGCTACAGAGTACTTTTTCATCATATTGGGCCCTAATAGCTGTGGGTAAGTTCCATTGAATCTGTGGCTACAATCCCTCCCCCGCCCCCAGTCTTTGCTGCAATTACCCATGCCTCCAAATTCCACCTTCACGTTGGATGATAGGGCCGCCTCAGTAATGAATCTATGTTTAAAAAAAAATACATATAAGTGTAAAGTCAATCAAAATAACAATGTGGGAGTATAGTTAATCTCTAAGGTACAGAAGCTGTGAATAGATTCACTACATATAGAAAAGGGAACATAAATAATATACTTCTATCTGTAAAAAAAGAAAACAAAATTAGTTATGGAACACACACACTTTAAGAAACACAATTTAATTATCAAGTTTCTATGACCCTCATAAACCTTATAACAACCTATAACAGTCAATCAACCCCCAAATAATCCTTCTAAACTCTACTTTTTAGAACATGTAGAAACACACCTAAAAACATTTTGTTTAATTATACAAATTACATAACCGCGTCTACAACCCTGGTTACATTGGGAGGACTCTCCCATAGCCACGGGTACACGTACAGTTTCTCCTACATTAAAATACATGTATTGCAAAAAAAGAATCCGTTGTGTCATTGAGGATGTACACACATTTTGGGATCCCCCTATAACTTCTCCCACCTGGACAAAACCATTCCAAACGTCACCAAATCATTATGAGGGGCCCATATACTTTTTTGGAAAGTGATGTTAAGGTGAGCAATCCATTGTAAAAAAATTCAAGGTAATAACATTACTTGCAAGGACACAAAAGTGAGAAATTAATGCAACAAAACCCCTGATGTTCAGCTAAAGCACCTTAACTGTGTGCCCCCTGTTGCGCAGCCTATGACCACAATGATGACATCACAGATGACATCATAGATTACATCACTAATTACATATTCTATTAGATCAAAGTTCACATCACAAATTGCATCACTCATGCCATCACTGGTGACAATAGTAATTACAACAGTTTTCTTTTTCCACTGTATCTTGAATGTGTTAAGGTTTCAAATCACACATGTCTTAAGGTGAGAACATTAAAACAGAAAGACATGTACATTTCTGTGTTAAAACATCTATAAAATCATATGATCACTGCACCAAAATATAAACAGTTGTAACTACGGGTAGGGCAGACAGACTCATAACCGCAGCTACATCAGCCCTCCAGCATTCTTGATGTCCAATTGGAGCGTTGATAGTCATAGGTGTGGACAACCACTGGTAGCCACGGCTACAGTTAACATTTTTACAGATTCAAAAAGACATTGACAAGGTGTAAACATTCAAACAAAACAAAGGTACACATGAGCGCATAGAATCAGAAAAACATGTAAAATTGTGTAGTGTAAAATCAATGAAATATCATGATCAATGCACACGAATTAGGATCGCTATACCCACGGCAAAGGCAATAGTTATAGTGGTGGCTGCACCCGCCACAAATACACAATGTCCCATTAGCTTAGTGTTACCCGTGGCTATAGCTCCTTTAACAGGGCACAACGTTTCATTGGTGCTGTCATAACCTAGGCTACTTCAAAAAAGGCATCAAAAGTATTTTCCTTTTCCAATATACTTAAAACATTCTCTGGGTGGTGCTTAAAATATACTCTGCATTCTTTTCCAATATATATTCATAGAAAAACTCTTAATATAATGATACAATATAATCTACAGTTTTATTGTCACATATTAACATCACTCAAAAAAGTACATTTTCTGATAGGCTCAGCAGTTGAACAGCATCTGAGGTACTTGACATCCTATTGGCAACTACCCACCACAAAAACAATAAACAACCAATCATAAGTAAATACAATAAATTCCACCTTCAACCCTCATGTAATCTTCCTCCATCTCTAATTCTAATAACTGGGGTGACAAGCAGTATTTGTTCTGTCACAGTACAATGGAAAACTACATAGAATGGCTGGAGGACAATTATCCTATACAGGCTGAAATTACACAAGAAGATGCTCAAGAAAAGGAACCTGAAGAAAATGGGCAACATTCAGGATTGTCTAAGTCTATTATTTATATTTATGTAAAATGAGACCAACAATAATATTACAAGGAACAAATATCAGTCACCAGTCAGATACAATGTATCTAACTCCTTTTAAATGTCTACGCAACCAAAACAATTATATATATATATATATATATATATATATATATATATATATATATATATATATATATATATATATATTACATGGACGTGGTAGCGTCCATGTAGTTATGGTTAAGTTGGTATTTCCATAGGAAGAGCATTTTTCGGGTGGCTTATAACTTCGCTCCCTCTGGACGAATCCTCACCAAACTTTGCAAAAAAAGTATATGGCCCACTCTGAATCTTTTTGCAAAGGTTGGAGAGGTTTGGTCCAGGGGGGTAAAAGTTATAGGGGGGGGGTCCCAAAACTTTTGTTTTTTCCCATAGACACTACATAGGCCTACAGCCCAAACCGCTGGACGGATTTACACCAAATTTGCAGCAGGTGCTGGGGCTTGGTCCCGAAAGCGTGCTTTTGCAAATTTGGTGTAAATCCGTTCAGTAGTTTTTTTTTTAATGACCAAAATGTAAGGCAAATAAATTTGTGATATCTCCGTTCGCTCCGCGAACAGACTTCCCGGTTCGCTCCGCGGACAGTGCCCTGATTGGCCGAGCGGCTTGCACGATGTCCGCGGAGATACGACTTGTGGCACCCGCCATCTTGCATTCGCCGATGACTGCAGACAGCGCAGTGAAACTTGGATTAAAAATTGTATTTAGTGGAGTGTGTTGGTGTGTAAGAGTGTTTGGGGAGGGTGGAGGAGTATGAGATAGGTTCAATGTTCTCTTTTCTTTATGTGCTAGACACTTTTGTTGTGTTCGATTTGTCTGCGGACAACACGGCTGTTCTGAAATTTTCTATATAAACTAAATGGTGGGGTGTTCTGAGGACAGACTATGTGTCCGTTTTGTTCGCAAGCAAGCTAAAATTGAGCTAAGAACACTCGCGGTGTCCTTAAATGTTCGTACATAAACAAAATGGGGGTGTCCTGAGGACGCTGTCCGTACTGTACTCTGGCAAGTTGAATGTGTTCTAAGAACACTCGCAGTGTCCTGAAATGCTCTGATTACTTACCAGTAATCTTCATTACTCCTAGTCCTACTCTTTATCGTCACAGTACTGACGACCCTCCTCACCCTCCCTGCGGGGAAGGTCCCATGCTCCGGCTTGGTAATATGAAACTGAGTGATGTGGATGTGGGGGAGGAGTTATAGGAATTTAAAGAAATAGAAGAAGGTCCTGTGTCGGAGGCAGGGGCCTCATGAGTAAGTACTGGGACGTGGAGGTAATGTTTGCAATTAAACAAAATGGGGGTGTTCTGAGAACGCTGTTCGATTGTTCATTGTCAGGTTGAAAGTGTTCTAAGAACCCTCTATATGTCCGTTGATATTACAATTTCCTATGGGCCTTACCCGGCTTTTTGTCCACTAAACAAATGCCCCCCATCGACCTGGCTGACCTGCTTTTGTGACACTAAATCATATCTCCCGCCCCTAAGCCTGACATTATCAAAGCATTCATATTCCCCGTCTCTCTCCGTGACGTTACAGGGTGCGTAGCCAAACGCGCCGAGTCGTCTCCAGTCCTACGCGACTTTACACAGAACCCGGAAAACAACACAGATCATCTCACAACACAGCGTGCCACAATTCGGAATATGAAACTGTGATTTAAAAGCAAACAGCAAGATTGTACATTTCGTAAAGTACTTTTATTTGACATCAAATGTTTAGAGAATATTCAGCAATTTGCATTTGTCTTTGCTGTCGATCCGCAAAAGTTCATCTTGAGTCATGCGCTGTTCCTTTGCGGTACACAGGGTGTTGGTTTATGATAAAAGAAGCACTATGGTTGCACTGATAATCGGAAGGCTGTTCCAACAACGAGGCATTAGACCACCATAATGGTTGGTATGTTGCTTCTAGCCGCTAGTACCGCGTAAGGGCATATTGGTCCTTGGCGATTGTCCCATAAAAAGGTGAGGGTCATGAATTTGTTTATAAGTAGCTGCACCTGGCAGTTAAAAAATCTGTCGGCCGGGGTCTGAAAATCATGGCATTGACAGTAGGGAAGGATGTACCTGTTTTAAAAACATAAATTAGTCTCACGAGCCGATCTTCATTAAAAATATTCATTTTATTTATTAGGGCGTGAAACTATTTGCTAGCGAGGATAGTGCAACGGAGTATGTTAACTTATTCCCACTAACCCACCCTCTCTCCTCTGCCTTTTTCAGAGCCGTCTGAGTGCCAGGGGACCTCTTCGGCGGTGAAAGTGCGCGGTACAAAACAATATGCCACATTGAACGAACAAGTACAACTTAACCGGGCTTTAACGCCACGCTATTGTTATTATATTCTGGTATAAAATAATCTAAAGGGTTACTTACATTAGATTGGCATTTTCCATTGTCTACGCGTAATGCAGTCCCTAAATACGACTACGTCTGTGCCAACGATCTTTCTCATAGTGATATAATATATAAAAGCGGCTTAGTTTCAGAAATGTCATCCTTATCGTCTCTTACGTTTCTGCACCCCTCCTTCAAAAGAAGTCTTTTGGCACGATCCCTGTCTGTCAAGGTCAAAAAACAATAGAACCTTATAGTGCGAGTCGTGGGCCACTCCGGCCCGCGAGCAAATAATGGAAGCAGCTGACCTTCACTGTGAACGAGCATAAATTCTTCTTTGCAACATTCTGTGTAAAGCCATCCCTGAGAAATTGCTTTTTACACTCCATCTTTGTATATTGTCTGCGTACTAATGATAAAAGTTTGTTAAAGGAAGTTTATGGTTAACTTGCGCTACTAAAAACCTATGAAATTCAGTAAAAAAACGTTTATAAAGGGACGTTATGGTTCCAAGTAAAACCTAAAAAAACCTGAAATTCACCAGTTATGGTAAGCTAAGCAACCATAACTCGCGCCACCACCGTGCACTGCTAAGCCTAACACCCAGGACATCAAAGATGACATCAAAAATGTCATTGATGACATCACTGATGACATCACATGTGCATTTACCTTTCATGAAAAGTCTGTACAAGGGATTCTTAGTGTAATGTTAATAAAAAAGTATCAAAGATTATTGGAATAAATATCAAGTGCTAATCAGTGCATTAAGCTATGCATTGATATAAATAGCATTCTATTATTAACTTCAATCCAGTATACTAAGGTACTAATGTAGAAACATAGGCATTGTGTGCAGCATAGATGATGGAGGTGCAATATTCATAAACTTGCCATGTTGAATAGTGAAATGATAACTGTTTTCATATTAGAGTTTTGTGTACAGTGAAACTTGTGATAAGTAGGTAATAAAACCCACTTACTACATAATTGCATTATTATAGACAAATCACAAAGAGACAACACCACATACACATATGAATATATACAAGGGAATTGAAGTAAGAAAAAGAAACAGCAATAGTAGCAGAAAGTGTTCATAACCTAACTGATTACCTTTATGCAGAGAAATGATTGCTCTGTTTCAAAGCTGTTACTTACCCTATCTATATATATCACATGATGTGTCTGGACCCTAAGGAAAATAGTATGAGTACAACATATAAAAATATGAGCATATACAGGGAAAGTACAGTAATAGAAAAACATCAAAAGTATCAGAAAGTGCTGATAAATCTACTGATAATTTTAATGCACAAAAAGGATTGCTGTCTTTCAAGGTTGTGTCTTCCCCTATGTATATGTTTCATATGATATGACTGGACCATAAGGGAATTATTCTAAGAACATACTTGAAGGATAAGTCTATAAATATAGTAATTTACAATTTTTAGTTCCTGACTGTTACTGAAGAAAATCATGTGGCCTAGATATGTCAGGAAAGGAAAAAAGGGGGAGTCAGCCATGTGATGTCATCAGTGATGTCATCAATGACATTTGTGATGTCATCTTTTATGTCCTGGGTGTTAGGCTTAGCAGTGCGTCCCTTTAACAACGTTTTTTCACTGAATTTCATAGGTTTTTAGTTGCACAACTTAACCATAATGTCCTGTTAACAAAGATTTTTACTGAATATATATATATATATATATATATATATATATATATATATATATATATATATATATATATATATATATATATATATATATATATATAGTGTATTATATCTTCAATAGTTTTAAATATTTCAAATATTTTCAAACAGATGGAGAAGTCATTCAAGTATCATGAAAATTAAACAAGAAGCATCACAAGAACTACCCACAAAACTAATCATGGATTCATTAAAATAATTAAAACAACTATTAATTATGATCAAAAAGAAGAACAATCATTGAAAAAGTACATTGAAAATGTAAGACGAATCATGGACAGAAAGAATCCAGATAATTGAACTAAGGAAGAAGATGTATCATGTGTTCAAACTAAAAGAAAAAGAAAACCCACAACCACATTCCCCAAAATAAACCTGTTTTTAACAAACCTTGCTAGCATATTTATGTACTTTTTTTAAAATATGCAAACATATATGTATTTTATGTATTATTCATGAATACAAAGTATTCTAAAATGTGAAAAGAACTGTTTAAAAATACTATACTCATACATAAAAAACTTTACAAAACAACTATCCACACACGTACATTTTTTTATGAAAACATGTTTATATCCACGGCTACACAACGCACAATGTGCCTGAGGCGGCTTCATAGCTGCGGCTGCACAGTATACAGGGGAACTATCCAGTCATTGCTGTTGCTAGGCGCGATACTCAAATCGCTCCCCTTTTCATATAGCAGCGGCTATAACTTTGTTTTGTTTTTAAAAAGGTCTGAGTAGGAAATATGAATGATGAACAAGACATTAGTAATACAATGGAAGTTAAAAGATCAATACAGTAAATGGCTGCTCGGTATTTAGTAAGGTAGATGATGATAAAGAAAGCAGAGTGTACATGACAGTAAACTAGGTGGGGATACATTTAACCCTTTAAATGCCAAGGGCGAGGTATCTCGTCCTTGACAGTGCACACGCAGTGCCAAGGACGAGATAGCTCGTCCTTTTTGGCATCTTGTTTTGAGCGATCCCTGCAAAGCAGGGATCGCTCAAAACTGTAATCCAACCCCCGGGCTATGTGAGGGGGAGGTCCCCCCTCACTGCCCGGGGGTTGGATTTCCTTCAGTTTCACGCCGACGTGCGTAACGCACGTCGGCGTGAAACTGAAAGTATTTCCAACGCAGCAGCCATTTTCGGCTGCTGCGTTGGAAAGAGAAGGTGAGTGCCCTTCTTCTTCCGCCTCGATCTCCGGCTGTATTTCAAGCCGGAGATCGAGGCGGGTACCGTTGGAAAGGGGAGATTCTCCCCTTTCCAACGGTACCCATTGTGTGGCTTTGCTGCCCGCGGATCGGGCGCAGGGCGCCTCGATCCGCGGGCAGCAACGTCACGGATCAATGAAGATCCTTTTGTGACGCGTGGGGGAGGGGGGGGCTGCTTACTAGGTAAGCGGCCCCCTTCCCCCGTGGCCCCAAAGCATGGGGCCACAGCGCCAGGGACCCCTGGGGGCAGATGATCACTGCCCCCAGGGGTGGGGGGGAAAAAAAAAAAAAAAAAAAAATCGAGGGAAGGAGGGAGGTGGGAGGGGGTTTTGGGCCCTGGGGCCCACTGGGCCACCAGGGATTGAGCTAAAAGTGGTGTCCCTGGAAAGGGGACGTTCTCCCCTTTCCAGGGACACCACTCATATGCCGCATTGCTGGTCACGGATCAGCGCAGAGCGCTGATCCGTGACCAGCAACCCACTGAACCACCATGGATGTGTTTGAGAGTTGGGGGGGAGGGGGGCTGCTTCAGGTAAGCAGCCCTCTCCCCCCCCCCCGGCCCCCAAAGCATGGGGACACATGAAAATGTACCCTGGGGGCAGATGGCTGGCCATCTGCCCCCAGGGAAATATATGAAAAAAAAAGAAAAAATAATCTGAGGGATGGGGGGAGGTGGGAGGGGGTTTGGGGCCCTGGGGCCCACTAGGCCACCAGGGATTGAACAGAAAGTGGTGTCCCTGGAAAGGGGACTTTCTCCCCTTTCCAAGGACACCACATATGAGGCATTGCTGGTCACGGATCGGCGCAGAGCGCTCGATCCGTGACCAGCAACCCACTAGACTACCATGGATCTCTTTGTGAGGTGGGGGGGGGGAGGGGGCTGCTTCAAGTCAGCAGCCCTCTCCCCCCTCCCGACCCCAAAGCATGGGGGCACGTGCATGTGAACCCTGGGGCAGATGGCTGACCATCTGCCCCAAGGGAATGTAAAATGAAATTTTGTTTTTGAAATGATGGGAAACAGGGGTGGGGGAAGGGGTGGGGGCCACTAGCCACCATGGATTTTTTTACTGAATGAAAGGGGGGTGTCCCCCCATGGGAGGGTGCCCCCCCAACCGAAGTAGAAAGGGGGCACCCCTTGTAACCCTCCCTGGGGGCAGATATCTGCTCCTAGGAAGGGGCATCTGACCCCAGGGAGGGATGCATGAGGTGGGGCCCCCCCTATCTGCCCCCAGGGAGGGTTGCATGAGGTGGGGCCCTCCATTTGGGGTGGGGGGGGTTGAGGGCCACCCCCCGTTGCGGTACATCAGGCGTTGCCAATTTAGGGTGGCCCCCAGCCCCCCCTAAAAAGCAGCCTGTGATTTTGCATTTTGTTTTTTGTTTACCCAAATTTGCTTGCTCCAGATGGGCCCATTAGTGTGGCTATCTGCCCCCAGGGTGCCCAAACCTTACTGCCCCATCTATTGGGGGTCCTGCCCCACCTTTTGGGGTGCCCCCCCCCACCCCACCCCCAATGGAGGTGGGGTGTACCTCACGCAGCCGTTTGGAGGAGGCCCAGGGAGGCCTGCATGAGGTGTGTCCCCCAGCCATTGGGGGTGAGGCGGGGGGGGGCACCCCAAAAGGTGGGGCAGGACCCCCAATAGATGGGGCAGTAAGGTTTGGGCACCCTGGGGGCAGATAGCCACACTAATGGGCCCATCTGCACCAAGCCAAGTTGGGTAAACAAAAAAAAATATACAAAATCACAGGCTGCTTTTTAGGGGGGGCTGAGGGCCACCCTAAATTGGCAGCGCATGATGTACCGCAACGGGGGGTGACCCTCAACCCCCCCCCACCCCAAATGGAGGGCCCCACCTCATGCAACCCTCCCTGGGGGCAGATAGGGGGGGCACCACCTCATGCATCCCTCCCTGGGGTCAGATGCCCCTTCCTAGGAGCAGATATCTGCCCCCAGGGAGGGTTGCATGAGGTGGGGCCCTCCATTTGGGGTGGGGGGGGGGTTGAGGGCCACCCCCCGTTGCGGTACATCAGGCGCTGCCAATTTAGGGTGGCCCCCAGCCCCCCCTAAAAAGCAGCCTGTGATTTTGCATTTTGTTTTTTGTTTACCCAAATTTGCTTGCTCCAGATGGGCCCATTAGTGTGGCTATCTGCCCCCAGGGTGCCCAAACCTTACTGCCCCATCTATTGGGGGTCCTGCCCCACCTTTTGGGGTGCCCCCCCCCCCGCCCCACCCCCAATGGAGGTGGGGTGTACCTCACGCAGCCGTTTGGAGGAGGCCCAGGGAGGCCTGCATGAGGTGTGTCCCCCAGCCATTGGGGGTGGGGCGGGGGGGGGCACCCCAAAAGGTGGGGCAGGACCCCCAATAGATGGGGCAGTAAGGTTTGGGCACCCTGGGGGCAGATAGCCACACTAATGGGCCCATCTGCACCAAGCCAAGTTGGGTAAACAAAAAAAAATATACAAAATCACAGGCTGCTTTTTAGGGGGGGCTGAGGGCCACCCTAAATTGGCAGCGCATGATGTACCGCAACGGGGGGTGACCCTCAACCCCCCCCCACCCCAAATGGAGGGCCCCACCTCATGCAACCCTCCCTGGGGGCAGATAGGGGGGGCACCACCTCATGCATCCCTCCCTGGGGTCAGATGCCCCTTCCTAGGAGCAGATATCTGCCCCCAGGGAGGGTTGCATGAGGTGGGGCCCTCCATTTGGGGTGGGGGGGGGTTGAGGGCCACCCCCCGTTGCGGTACATCAGGCGCTGCCAATTTAGGGTGGCCCCCAGCCCCCCCTAAAAAGCAGCCTGTGATTTTGCATTTTGTTTTTTGTTTACCCAAATTTGCTTGCTCCAGATGGGCCCATTAGTGTGGCTATCTGCCCCCAGGGTGCCCAAACCTTACTGCCCCATCTATTGGGGGTCCTGCCCCACCTTTTGGGGTGCCCCCCCCCCCGCCCCACCCCCAATGGAGGTGGGGTGTACCTCACGCAGCCGTTTGGAGGAGGCCCAGGGAGGCCTGCATGAGGTGTGTCCCCCAGCCATTGGGGGTGGGGCGGGGGGGGCACCCCAAAAGGTGGGGCAGGACCCCCAATAGATGGGGCAGTAAGGTTTGGGCACCCTGGGGGCAGATAGCCACACTAATGGGCCCATCTGCACCAAGCCAAGTTGGGTAAACAAAAAAAAATATACAAAATCACAGGCAGCTTTTTAGGGGGTGCTGAGGGCCACCCTCAATTGGCAGCGCATGATGTAGCGCAACGGGGGGTGACCCTCAACCCCCCCCCACCCCAAATGGAGGGCCCCACCTCATGCAACCCTCCCTGGGGGCAGATAGGGGGGGCACCACCTCATGCATCCCTCCCTGGGGTCAGATGCCCCTTCCTAGGAGCAGATATCTGACCCCAGGGAGGGTTGCATGAGGTGGGGCCCTCCATTTGGGGTGGGGGGGGTTGAGGGCCACCCCCCGTTGCGGTACATCAGGCGCTGCCAATTTAGGGTGGCCCCCAGCCCCCCCTAAAAAGCAGCCTGTGATTTTGCATTTTGTTTTTTGTTTACCCAAATTTGCTTGCTCCAGATGGGCCCATTAGTGTGGCTATCTGCCCCCAGGGTGCCCAAACCTTACTGCCCCATCTATTGGGGGTCCTGCCCCACCTTTTGGGGTGCCCCCCCCCCGCCCCACCCCCAATGGAGGTGGGGTGTACCTCACGCAGCCGTTTGGAGGAGGCCCAGGGAGGCCTGCATGAGGTGTGTCCCCCAGCCATTGGGGGTGGGGCGGGGGGGGGCACCCCAAAAGGTGGGGCAGGACCCCCAATAGATGGGGCAGTAAGGTTTGGGCACCCTGGGGGCAGATAGCCACACTAATGGGCCCATCTGCACCAAGCCAAGTTGGGTAAACAAAAAAAAAGATACAAAATCACAGGCTGCTTTTTAGGGGGGGCTGAGGGCCACCCTAAATTGGCAGCGCATGATGTACCGCAACGGGGGGTGACCCTCAACCCCCCCCCCACCCCAAATGGAGGGCCCCACCTCATGCAACCCTCCCTGGGGGCAGATAGGGGGGGCACCACCTCATGCATCCCTCCCTGGGGTCAGATGCCCCTTCCTAGGAGCAGATATCTGCCCCCAGGGAGGGTTGCATGAGGTGGGGCCCTCCATTTGGGGTGGGGGGGGGGGGTTGAGGGCCACCTCCCGTTGCGGTACATCAGGCGCTGCCAATTTAGGGTGGCCCCCAGCCCCCCCTAAAAAGCAGCCTGTGATTTTGCATTTTGTTTTTTGTTTACCCAAATTTGCTTGCTCCAGATGGGCCCATTAGTGTGGCTATCTGCCCCCAGGGTGCCCAAACCTTACTGCCCCATCTATTGGGGGTCCTGCCCCACCTTTTGGGGTGCCCCCCCCGCCCCACCCCCAATGGAGGTGGGGTGTACCTCACGCAGCCGTTTGGAGGAGGCCCAGGGAGGCCTGCATGAGGTGTGTCCCCCAGCCATTGGGGGTGGGGCGGGGGGGGCACCCCAAAAGGTGGGGCAGGACCCCCAATAGATGGGGCAGTAAGGTTTGGGCACCCTGGGGGCAGATAGCCACACTAATGGGCCCATCTGCACCAAGCCAAGTTGGGTAAACAAAAAAAAATATACAAAATCACAGGCTGCTTTTTAGGGGGGGCTGAGGGCCACCCTAAATTGGCAGCGCATGATGTACCGCAACGGGGGGTGACCCTCAACCCCCCCCACCCCAAATGGAGGGCCCCACCTCATGCAACCCTCCCTGGGGGCAGATAGGGGGGGCACCACCTCATGCATCCCTCCCTGGGGTCAGATGCCCCTTCCTAGGAGCAGATATCTGCCCCCAGGGAGGGTTGCATGAGGTGGGGCCCTCCATTTGGGGTGGGAGGGGGTTGAGGGCCACCCCCCGTTGCGGTACATCAGGCGCTGCCAATTTAGGGTGGCCCCCAGCCCCCCCTAAAAAGCAGCCTGTGATTTTGCATTTTGTTTTTTGTTTACCCAAATTTGCTTGCTCCAGATGGGCCCATTAGTGTGGCTATCTGCCCCCAGGGTGCCCAAACCTTACTGCCCCATCTATTGGGGGTCCTGCCCCACCTTTTGGGGTGCCCCCCCCCGCCCCACCCCCAATGGAGGTGGGGTGTATCTCATGCAGCCGTTTGGAGGAGGCCCAGGGAGGCCTGCATGAGGTGTGTCCCCCAGCCATTGGGGGTGGGGCGGGGGGGGCACCCCAAAAGGTGGGGCAGGACCCCCAATAGATGGGGCAGTAAGGTTTGGGCACCCTGGGGGCAGATAGCCACACTAATGGGCCCATCTGCACCAAGCCAAGTTGGGTAAACAAAAAAAAATATACAAAATCACAGGCTGCTTTTTAGGGGGGGCTGAGGGCCACCCTAAATTGGCAGCGCATGATGTACCGCAACGGGGGGTGACCCTCAACCCCCCCCCACCCCAAATGGAGGGCCCCACCTCATGCAACCCTCCCTGGGGGCAGATAGGGGGGGCACCACCTCATGCATCCCTCCCTGGGGTCAGATGCCCCTTCCTAGGAGCAGATATCTGACCCCAGGGAGGGTTGCATGAGGTGGGGCCCTCCATTTGGGGTGGGGGGGGTTGAGGGCCACCCCCCGTTGCGGTACATCAGGCGCTGCCAATTTAGGGTGGCCCCCAGCCCCCCCTAAAAAGCAGCCTGTGATTTTGCATTTTGTTTTTTGTTTACCCAAATTTGCTTGCTCCAGATGGGCCCATTAGTGTGGCTATCTGCCCCCAGGGTGCCCAAACCTTACTGCCCCATCTATTGGGGGTCCTGCCCCACCTTTTGGGGTGCCCCCCCCCCCGCCCCACCCCCAATGGAGGTGGGGTGTACCTCACGCAGCCGTTTGGAGGAGGCCCAGGGAGGCCTGCATGAGGTGTGTCCCCCAGCCATTGGGGGTGGGGCGGGGGGGGCACCCCAAAAGGTGGGGCAGGACCCCCAATAGATGGGGCAGTAAGGTTTGGGCACCCTGGGGGCAGATAGCCACACTAATGGGCCCATCTGCACCAAGCCAAGTTGGGTAAACAAAAAAAAAGATACAAAATCACAGGCTGCTTTTTAGGGGGGGCTGAGGGCCACCCTAAATTGGCAGCGCATGATGTACCGCAACGGGGGGTGACCCTCAACCCCCCCCCACCCTAAATGGAAGGCCCCACCTCATGCAACCCTCCCTGGGGGCAGATAGGGGGGGCACCACCTCATGCATCCCTCCCTGGGGTCAGATGCCCCTTCCTAGGAGCAGATATCTGCCCCCAGGGAGGGTTGCATGAGGTGGGGCCCTCCATTTGGGGTGGGGGGGGGGTTGAGGGCCACCTCCCGTTGCGGTACATCAGGCGCTGCCAATTTAGGGTGGCCCCCAGCCCCCCCTAAAAAGCAGCCTGTGATTTTGCATTTTGTTTTTTGTTTACCCAAATTTGCTTGCTCCAGATGGGCCCATTAGTGTGGCTATCTGCCCCCAGGGTGCCCAAACCTTACTGCCCCATCTATTGGGGGTCCTGCCCCACCTTTTGGGGTGCCCCCCCCCGCCCCACCCCCAATGGAGGTGGGGTGTACCTCACGCAGCCGTTTGGAGGAGGCCCAGGGAGGCCTGCATGAGGTGTGTCCCCCAGCCATTGGGGGTGGGGCGGGGGGGGGCACCCCAAAAGGTGGGGCAGGACCCCCAATAGATGGGGCAGTAAGGTTTGGGCACCCTGGGGGCAGATAGCCACACTAATGGGCCCATCTGCACCAAGCCAAGTTGGGTAAACAAAAAAAAATATACAAAATCACAGGCTGCTTTTTAGGGGGGGCTGAGGGCCACCCTAAATTGGCAGCGCATGATGTACCGCAACGGGGGGTGACCCTCAACCCCCCCCACCCCAAATGGAGGGCCCCACCTCATGCAACCCTCCCTGGGGGCAGATAGGGGGGGCACCACCTCATGCATCCCTCCCTGGGGTCAGATGCCCCTTCCTAGGAGCAGATATCTGCCCCCAGGGAGGGTTGCATGAGGTGGGGCCCTCCATTTGGGGTGGGAGGGGGTTGAGGGCCACCCCCCGTTGCGGTACATCAGGCGCTGCCAATTTAGGGTGGCCCCCAGCCCCCCCTAAAAAGCAGCCTGTGATTTTGCATTTTGTTTTTTGTTTACCCAAATTTGCTTGCTCCAGATGGGCCCATTAGTGTGGCTATCTGCCCCCAGGGTGCCCAAACCTTACTGCCCCATCTATTGGGGGTCCTGCCCCACCTTTTGGGGTGCCCCCCCCCCCCCGCCCCACCCCCAATGGAGGTGGGGTGTACCTCACGCAGCCGTTTGGAGGAGGCCCAGGGAGGCCTGCATGAGGTGTGTCCCCCAGCCATTGGGGGTGGGGCGGGGGGGCACCCCAAAAGGTGGGGCAGGACCCCCAATAGATGGGGCAGTAAGGTTTGGGCACCCTGGGGGCAGATAGCCACACTAATGGGCCCATCTGCACCAAGCCAAGTTGGGTAAACAAAAAAAAATATACAAAATCACAGGCTGCTTTTTAGGGGGGGCTGAGGGCCACCCTAAATTGGCAGCGCATGATGTACCGCAACGGGGGGTGACCCTCAACCCCCCCCCACCCCAAATGGAGGGCCCCACCTCATGCAACCCTCCCTGGGGGCAGATAGGGGGGGCACCACCTCATGCATCCCTCCCTGGGGTCAAATGCCCCTTCCTAGGAGCAGATATCTGCCCCCAGGGAGGGTTGCATGAGGTGGGGCCCTCCATTTGGGGTGGGAGGGGGTTGAGGGCCACCCCCCGTTGCGGTACATCAGGCGCTGCCAATTTAGGGTGGCCCTCAGGCCCCCCAAAAAAGCAGCCTGTGAGTTTGTATTTTGTTTTTTGTTTACCCTACTTTGCTTGGTGCAGATGGCCACATTAGTGTGACTATCTGCCCCCAGGGTGCCCAAACCCTACTGCCCCTTCTATTGGGGGTCCCGCCCCACCTTTTGGGGTGGCCCTCTCCCCCTCACCCCAAATGGAGGTGGGGTGTACCTCACGCAGCCATTTGGAGGAGGCCCAGGGAGGCCTGCATGAGGTGTGTCCCCCAGCCATTGGGGGTGGGGTGGGAGAGGGCCCCCAAAAATGGTGGGACAGGCCCCCCCAGTGGGTGGGCCAGTAAGGTTTGGGCACCCCGGCGCCAGATTGGCACACCAATGTGACCCTCTGCACCAAGGGGAGTTGGGTTACCAAAAGAAAAAAATGAAAATAGTGGAACGGTTTTTAGGGGGGGGCGGTGGGGCACCCCAAAGGGTCAGGGAATTTTCGAATGGGATGGGGGGTTGACCCCCTCCCCCCCACCCGCAATGGAGTGGGTGCCAAGTCATGTAGCCCTTCCTGGGACCAGATATCTGCTCCTAGGAACGGACGCCTGAGCCCAGGGAGGGGTGCAGGACAGCCCCCCCCCCCTTATCTGCCCCCGGGGAGGGCTACATTTTGCTGGTGTGACCGTAGGTAACACATGTTCTTTGTTTTGTTTACAGCTTTTTCTACCCGAGCAGCTGCAACGTTATGTGAGTACTGTTTTTTATTATTCTATGGTTAGGGCCCACTGTCAGTGGGGTGGGTGAGACTGGGGCTGGATTGTTGGTGGTGTGGGTGGGAATGGCCCGTCTGGGCAAATCACCTCCAACTGTCCTGGAGTTGCGGCTGGGCTGCATTACAGCTTTTCCCTTCGGGGAGGTATTGGCACACTGACGAGACTCCTTGGTGGGGAGAAGCTGTAACGCAGGGCAGCCAGGGCTCCAGCAAAGTCGGCGGTAATATCCCTGGCCTTGGGCACCCTTCTCCCATGTGGGTCTTTGCTGGTGGTTCTGGGTATTACATTCTGGGCCGATTTGCGTAAGTCAGACCTCTGTGGATTCCCACGGGTGTCCTCTTTTGGGAAATGCATGGGGTTCCCCGTTTCCCTTGCTGGCTGCGACACCCTAGGCCCAAATCTGTAGGTTGCCCACATGAACAACATGGGCAGTGGCGAATGGCTTGGGGTTCCCAGTCGGTTACCCTTTTCCTTTTGCTCCCCCGGTAGGTGCACCCACACATGTGAGGTACCATTTTCATCGGGACACGTGTGGGGACACAGGAAGGTAGGCCACGTGTTGTTGGCGGTGTGTTTCGGTGGGTGGCCAGAGCAAAATGTCTCAGAATTGTCTTCATTTCCGGCCAATTTCAGAGACAATTCCCTGTGTCCACTCACCGAAACACGTCGCCAACAGCAGGTGTCATACCTTCTCATGTTCCCACAGGTGTCCCGACGAAAACGGTACCTCACATGTGATGGGTGCACCTACCTGGCCGCCAAGGGGAAAGCCTAAAACACAAGTAACCCCAAGTCTGTTGGCAGAGGGAAATGTCAGACATTCTGCCGAGCGGCGCACCTTACAGATATGGGCCTCGGGTGTCCAAGCCACCGAGGAAAACAGGGAACCCCAGGCATTTTCGAAAAGAGGACACCCGTGGGAATCCGCAGAGGTGTGATTTGCGCCCATCGCCCCAGATTTTTTTACCCAGACAGCCCTGCAAAGTCGGAAATGTGGCGAAAAAAACGCTTTTTCCGCACATTTCGCTCGCCGCACCCATCGAAACACGCCCCCCACAACACATGGCCTACCGTCCCGCGTTCCCACAGGTGTCCCGATG
The DNA here is from genome assembly GCF_040938575.1 of Ambystoma mexicanum. NCBI lineage: Eukaryota > Metazoa > Chordata > Amphibia > Caudata > Ambystomatidae > Ambystoma > Ambystoma mexicanum. Next base: position 1,359,646,211 of record NC_090931.1, on the reverse strand, counting down.
AAAACGGTACCTCACATGTGTGGGTGCACCTACCTGGCCGCCAAGGGGAAAGCCTAAAACACAAGTAACCCCAAGTCTGTTGGCAGAGGGAAATCTCAGACATTCTGCCGAGCGGCGCACCTTACAGATATGGGCCTCGGGTGTCCAAGCCACCGAGGAAAACAGGGAACCCCAGGCATTTTCGAAAAGAGGACACCCGTGGGAATCCGCAGAGGTGTGATTTGCGCCCATCGCCCCAGATTTTTTTACCCAGACAGCCCTGCAAAGTCGGAAATGTGGCGAAAAAAACGCTTTTTCCGCACATTTCGCTCGCCGCACCCATCGAAACACGCCCCCCACAACACATGGCCTACCATCCCGCGTTCCCACAGGTGTCCCAATGAAAACGGTACCTCACATGTGTGGGTGCACCTACCTGGCCGCCAAGGGGAAAGCCTAAAACACAAGTAACCCCAAGTCTGTTTTCACACCGGAAATGTCACTCAATCACATCATACAGATATGGGCCTCGGGTGTCCAAGCCACCGAGGAAAACAGGGAACCCCAGGCATTTTCGAAAAGAGGACACCCGTGGGAATCCGCAGAGGTGTGATTTGCGCCCATCGCCCCAGATTTTTTTACCCAGACAGCCCTGCAAAGTCGGAAATGTGGCGAAAAAAACGCTTTTTCCGCACATTTCACTCGCCGCACCCATCGAAACACGCCCCCCACAACACATGGCCTACCGTCCCGCGTTCCCACAGGTGTCCCGATGAAAACGGTACCTCACATGTGTGGGTGCACCTACCTGGCCGCCAAGGGGAAAGCCTAAAACACAAGTAACCCCAAGTCTGTTTTCACACCGAAAATGTCACACAATCACATCATACAGATATGGGCCTCGGGTGTCCAAGCCACCGAGGAAAACAGGGAACCCCAGGCATTTTCGAAAAGAGGACACCCGTGGGAATCCGCAGAGGTGTGATTTGCGCCCATCGCCCCAGATTTTTTTACCCAGACAGCCCTGCAAAGTCGGAAATGTGGCGAAAAAAACGCTTTTTCCGCACATTTCACTCGCCGCACCCATCGAAACACGCCCCCCACAACACATGGCCTACCGCCCCGCGTTCCCACAGGTGTCCCGATGAAAACGGTACCTCACATGTGTGGGTGCACCTACCTGGCCGCCAAGGGGAAAGCCTAAAACACAAGTAACCCCAAGTCTGTTTTCACACCGAAAATGTCACACAATCACATCATACAGATATGGGCCTCGGGTGTCCAAGCCACCGAGGAAAACAGGGAACCCCAGGCATTTTCGAAAAGAGGACACCCGTGGGAATCCGCAGAGGTGTGATTTGCGCCCATCGCCCCAGATTTTTTTACCCAGACAGCCCTGCAATGTCCGGGGCACATTTCGGACTTTGCGGGGGTGTCTGGGTAATGAATTCTGGGGCGATGTGCGCAAATCATACCTCTGCGGATTCCCACGGGTGTCCTCTTTTCGAAAATGCCTGGGGTTCCCTGTTTTCCTCGGTGGCTTGGACACCCGAGGCCCATATCTGTAAGTTGCGCCGCTCGGCAGAATGTCTGAGATTTCCCTCTGCCAACAGACTTGGGGTTACTTGTGTTTTAGGCTTTCCCCTTGGGCGGCCAGGTAGGTGCACCCACACATGTGAGGTACCGTTTTCATCGGGACACCTGTGGGAACGCGGGATGGTAGGCCATGTGTTGTGGGGGGCGTGTTTCGATGGGTGCGGCGAGCGAAATGTGCGGAAAAAGCGTTTTTTTCGCCACATTTCCGACTTTGCAGGGCTGTCTGGGTAAAAAAATCTGGGGCGATGGGCGCAAATCACACCTCTGCGGATTCCCACGGGTGTCCTCTTTTCGAAAATGCCTGGGGTTCCCTGTTTTCCTCGGTGGCTTGGACACCCGAGGCCCATATCTGTATGATGTGATTGTGTGACATTTTCGGTGTGAAAACAGACTTGGGGTTACTTGTGTTTTAGGCTTTCCCCTTGGCGGCCAGGTAGGTGCACCCACACATGTGAGGTACCGTTTTCATCGGGACACCTGTGGGAACGCGGGACGGTAGGCCATGTGTTGTGGGGGGCGTGTTTCGATGGGTGCGGCGAGCGAAATGTGCGGAAAAAGCGTTTTTTTCGCCACATTTCCGACTTTGCAGGGCTGTCTGGGTAAAAAAATCTGGGGCGATGGGTGCAAATCACACCTCTGCGGATTCCCACGGGTGTCCTCTTTTCGAAAATGCCTGGGGTTCCCTGTTTTCCTCGGTGGCTTGGACACCCGAGGCCCATATCTGTATGATGTGATTGAGTGACATTTCCGGTGTGAAAACAGACTTGGGGTTACTTGTGTTTTAGGCTTTCCCCTTGGCGGCCAGGTAGGTGCACCCACACATGTGAGGTACCGTTTTCATCGGGACACCTGTGGGAACGCGGGGCGGTAGGCCATGTGTTGTGGGGGGCGTGTTTCGATGGGTGCGGCGAGTGAAATGTGCGGAAAAAGCGTTTTTTTCGCCACATTTCCGACTTTGCAGGGCTGTCTGGGTAAAAAAATCTGGGGCGATGGGCGCAAATCACACCTCTGCGGATTCCCACGGGTGTCCTCTTTTCGAAAATGCCTGGGGTTCCCTGTTTTCCTCGGTGGCTTGGACACCCGAGGCCCATATCTGTATGATGTGATTGTGTGACATTTTCGGTGTGAAAACAGACTTGGGGTTACTTGTGTTTTAGGCTTTCCCCTTGGCGGCCAGGTAGGTGCACCCACACATGTGAGGTACCGTTTTCATCGGGACACCTGTGGGAACGCGGGACGGTAGGCCATGTGTTGTGGGGGGCGTGTTTCGATGGGTGCGGCGAGCGAAATGTGCGGAAAAAGCATTTTTTTCGCCACATTTCCGACTTTGCAGGGCTGTCTGGGTAAAAAAATCTGGGGCGATGGGCGCAAATCACACCTCTGCGGATTCCCACGGGTGTCCTCTTTTCGAAAATGCCTGGGGTTCCCTGTTTTCCTCGGTGGCTTGGACACCCGAGGCCCATATCTGTAAGGTGCGCCGCTCGGCAGAATGTCTGAGATTTCCCTCTGCCAACAGACTTGGGGTTACTTGTGTTTTAGGCTTTCCCCTTGGCGGCCAGGTAGGTGCACCCACACATGTGAGGTACCGTTTTCATCGGGACACCTGTGGGAACGCGGGATGGTAGGCCATGTGTTGTGGGGGGCGTGTTTCGATGGGTGCGGCGAGCGAAATGTGCGGAAAAAGCGTTTTTTTCGCCACATTTCCGACTTTGCAGGGCTGTCTGGGTAAAAAAATCTGGGGCGATGGGTGCAAATCACACCTCTGCGGATTCCCACGGGTGTCCTCTTTTCGAAAATGCCTGGGGTTCCCTGTTTTCCTCGGTGGCTTGGACACCCGAGGCCCATATCTGTATGATGTGATTGTGTGACATTTTCCGTGTGAAAACAGACTTGGGGTTACTTGTGTTTTAGGCTTTCCCCTTGGCGGCCAGGTAGGTGCACCCACACATGTGAGGTACCGTTTTCATCGGGACACCTGTGGGAACGCAGGATGGTAGGCCATGTGTTGTGGGGGGCGTGTTTCGATGGGTGCGGCGAGCGAAATGTGCGGAAAAAGCGTTTTTTTCGCCACATTTCCGACTTTGCAGGGCTGTCTGGGTAAAAAAATCTGGGGCGATGGGCGCAAATCACACCTCTGCGGATTCCCACGGGTGTCCTCTTTTCGAAAATGCCTGGGGTTCCCTGTTTTCCTCGGTGGCTTGGACACCCGAGGCCCATATCTGTAAGGTGCGCCGCTCGGCAGAATGTCTGAGATTTCCCTCTGCCAACAGACTTGGGGTTACTTGTGTTTTAGGCTTTCCCCTTGGCGGCCAGGTAGGTGCACCCACACATGTGAGGTACCGTTTTCATCGGGACACCTGTGGGAACGCGGGACGGTAGGCCATGTGTTGTGGGGGGCGTGTTTCGATGGGTGCGGCGAGCGAAATGTGCGGAAAAAGCGTTTTTTTCGCCACATTTCCGACTTTGCAGGGCTGTCTGGGTAAAAAAATCTGGGGCGATGGGCGCAAATCACACCTCTGCGGATTCCCACGGGTGTCCTCTTTTCGAAAATGCCTGGGGTTCCCTGTTTTCCTCGGTGGCTTGGACACCCGAGGCCCATATCTGTATGATGTGATTGAGTGACATTTCCGGTGTGAAAACAGACTTGGGGTTACTTGTGTTTTAGGCTTTCCCCTTGGCGGCCAGGTAGGTGCACCCACACATGTGAGGTACCGTTTTCATCGGGACACCTGTGGGAACGCGGGATGGTAGGCCATGTGTTGTGGGGGGCGTGTTTCGATGGGTGCGGCGAGCGAAATGTGCGGAAAAAGCGTTTTTTTCGCCACATTTCCGACTTTGCAGGGCTGTCTGGGTAAAAAAATCTGGGGCGATGGGCGCAAATCACACCTCTGCGGATTCCCACGGGTGTCCTCTTTTCGAAAATGCCTGGGGTTCCCTGTTTTCCTCGGTGGCTTGGACACCCGAGGCCCATATCTGTAAGGTGCGCCGCTCGGCAGAATGTCTGAGATTTCCCTCTGCCAACAGACTTGGGGTTACTTGTGTTTTAGGCTTTCCCCTTGGCGGCCAGGTAGGTGCACCCACACATGTGAGGTACCGTTTTCATCGGGACACCTGTGGGAACGCGGGACGGTAGGCCATGTGTTGTGGGGGGCGTGTTTCGATGGGTGCGGCGAGCGAAATGTGCGGAAAAAGCGTTTTTTTCGCCACATTTCCGACTTTGCAGGGCTGTCTGGGTAAAAAAATCTGGGGCGATGGGCGCAAATCACACCTCTGCGGATTCCCACGGGTGTCCTCTTTTCGAAAATGCCTGGGGTTCCCTGTTTTCCTCGGTGGCTTGGACACCCGAGGCCCATATCTGTATGATGTGATTGTGTGACATTTTCGGTGTGAAAACAGACTTGGGGTTACTTGTGTTTTAGGCTTTCCCCTTGGCGGCCAGGTAGGTGCACCCACACATGTGAGGTACCGTTTTCATCGGGACACCTGTGGGAACGCGGGGCGGTAGGCCATGTGTTGTGGGGGGCGTGTTTCGATGGGTGCGGCGAGTGAAATGTGCGGAAAAAGCGTTTTTTTCGCCACATTTCCGACTTTGCAGGGCTGTCTGGGTAAAAAAATCTGGGGCGATGGGCGCAAATCACACCTCTGCGGATTCCCACGGGTGTCCTCTTTTCGAAAATGCCTGGGGTTCCCTGTTTTCCTCGGTGGCTTGGACACCCGAGGCCCATATCTGTATGATGTGATTGTGTGACATTTTCGGTGTGAAAACAGACTTGGGGTTACTTGTGTTTTAGGCTTTCCCCTTGGCGGCCAGGTAGGTGCACCCACACATGTGAGGTACCGTTTTCATCGGGACACCTGTGGGAACGCGGGACGGTAGGCCATGTGTTGTGGGGGGCGTGTTTCGATGGGTGCGGCGAGCGAAATGTGCGGAAAAAGCGTTTTTTTCCCCACATTTCCGACTTTGCAGGGCTGTCTGGGTAAAAAAATCTGGGGCGATGGGCGCAAATCACACCTCTGCGGATTCCCACGGGTGTCCTCTTTTCGAAAATGCCTGGGGTTCCCTGTTTTCCTCGGTGGCTTGGACACCCGAGGCCCATATCTGTAAGGTGCGCCGCTCGGCAGAATGTCTGAGATTTCCCTCTGCCAACAGACTTGGGGTTACTTGTGTTTTAGGCTTTCCCCTTGGCGGCCAGGTAGGTGCACCCACACATGTGAGGTACCGTTTTCATCGGGACACCTGTGGGAACGCGGGGCGGTAGGCCATGTGTTGTGGGGGGCGTGTTTCGATGGGTGCGGCGAGCGAAATGTGCGGAAAAAGCGTTTTTTTCGCCACATTTCCGACTTTGCAGGGCTGTCTGGGTAAAAAAATCTGGGGCGATGGGCGCAAATCACACCTCTGCGGATTCCCACGGGTGTCCTCTTTTCGAAAATGCCTGGGGTTCCCTGTTTTCCTCGGTGGCTTGGACACCCGAGGCCCATATCTGTAAGGTGCGCCGCTCGGCAGAATGTCTTGAGATTTCCCTCTGCCAACAGACTTGGGGTTACTTGTGTTTTAGGCTTTCCCCTTGGCGGCCAGGTAGGTGCACCCACACATGTGAGGTACCGTTTTCATCGGGACACCTGTGGGAACGCGGGACGGTAGGCCATGTGTTGTGGGGGGCGTGTTTCGATGGGTGCGGCGAGTGAAATGTGCGGAAAAAGCGTTTTTTTCGCCACATTTCCGACTTTGCAGGGCTGTCTGGGTAAAAAAATCTGGGGCGATGGGCGCAAATCACACCTCTGCGGATTCCCACGGGTGTCCTCTTTTCGAAAATGCCTGGGGTTCCCTGTTTTCCTCGGTGGCTTGGACACCCGAGGCCCATATCTGTATGATGTGATTGTGTGACATTTTCGGTGTGAAAACAGACTTGGGGTTACTTGTGTTTTAGGCTTTCCCCTTGGCGGCCAGGTAGGTGCACCCACACATGTGAGGTACCGTTTTCATCGGGACACCTGTGGGAACGCGGGATGGTAGGCCATGTGTTGTGGGGGGCGTGTTTCGATGGGTGCGGCGAGCGAAATGTGCGGAAAAAGCGTTTTTTTCGCCACATTTCCGACTTTGCAGGGCTGTCTGGGTAAAAAAATCTGGGGCGATGGGCGCAAATCACACCTCTGCGGATTCCCACGGGTGTCCTCTTTTCGAAAATGCCTGGGGTTCCCTGTTTTCCTCGGTGGCTTGGACACCCGAGGCCCATATCTGTATGATGTGATTGAGTGACATTTCCGGTGTGAAAACAGACTTGGGGTTACTTGTGTTTTAGGCTTTCCCCTTGGCGGCCAGGTAGGTGCACCCACACATGTGAGGTACCGTTTTCATCGGGACACCTGTGGGAACGCGGCATGGTAGGCCATGTGTTGTGGGGGGCGTGTTTCGATGGGTGCGGCGAGCGAAATGTGCGGAAAAAGCGTTTTTTTCGCCACATTTCCGACTTTGCAGGGCTGTCTGGGTAAAAAAATCTGGGGCGATGGGCGCAAATCACACCTCTGCGGATTCCCACGGGTGTCCTCTTTTCGAAAATGCCTGGGGTTCCCTGTTTTCCTCGGTGGCTTGGACACCCGAGGCCCATATCTGTATGATGTGATTGTGTGACATTTTCGGTGTGAAAACAGACTTGGGGTTACTTGTGTTTTAGGCTTTCCCCTTGGCGGCCAGGTAGGTGCACCCACACATGTGAGGTACCGTTTTCATCGGGACACCTGTGGGAACGCGGGACGGTAGGCCATGTGTTGTGGGGGGCGTGTTTCGATGGGTGCGGCGAGCGAAATGTGCGGAAAAAGCGTTTTTTTCGCCACATTTCCGACTTTGCAGGGCTGTCTGGGTAAAAAAATCTGGGGCGATGGGCGCAAATCACACCTCTGCGGATTCCCACGGGTGTCCTCTTTTCGAAAATGCCTGGGGTTCCCTGTTTTCCTCGGTGGCTTGGACACCCGAGGCCCATATCTGTATGATGTGATTGAGTGACATTTCCGGTGTGAAAACAGACTTGGGGTTACTTGTGTTTTAGGCTTTCCCCTTGGCGGCCAGGTAGGTGCACCCACACATGTGAGGTACCGTTTTCATCGGGACACCTGTGGGAACGCGGGACGGTAGGCCATGTGTTGTGGGGGGCGTGTTTCGATGGGTGCGGCGAGTGAAATGTGCGGAAAAAGCGTTTTTTTCGCCACATTTCCGACTTTGCAGGGCTGTCTGGGTAAAAAAATCTGGGGCGATGGGCGCAAATCACACCTCTGCGGATTCCCACGGGTGTCCTCTTTTCGAAAATGCCTGGGGTTCCCTGTTTTCCTCGGTGGCTTGGACACCCGAGGCCCATATCTGTATGATGTGATTGTGTGACATTTTCGGTGTGAAAACAGACTTGGGGTTACTTGTGTTTTAGGCTTTCCCCTTGGCGGCCAGGTAGGTGCACCCACACATGTGAGGTACCGTTTTCATCGGGACACCTGTGGGAACGCGGGATGGTAGGCCATGTGTTGTGGGGGGCGTGTTTCGATGGGTGCGGCGAGCGAAATGTGCGGAAAAAGCGTTTTTTTCGCCACATTTCCGACTTTGCAGGGCTGTCTGGGTAAAAAAATCTGGGGCGATGGGCGCAAATCACACCTCTGCGGATTCCCACGGGTGTCCTCTTTTCGAAAATGCCTGGGGTTCCCTGTTTTCCTCGGTGGCTTGGACACCCGAGGCCCATATCTGTAAGGTGCGCCGCTCGGCAGAATGTCTGAGATTTCCCTCTGCCAACAGACTTGGGGTTACTTGTGTTTTAGGCTTTCCCCTTGGCGGCCAGGTAGGTGCACCCACACATGTGAGGTACCGTTTTCATCGGGACACCTGTGGGAACGCGGGATGGTAGGCCATGTGTTGTGGGGGGCGTGTTTCGATGGGTGCGGCGAGCGAAATGTGCGGAAAAAGCGTTTTTTTCGCCACATTTCCGACTTTGCAGGGCTGTCTGGGTAAAAAAATCTGGGGCGATGGGTGCAAATCACACCTCTGCGGATTCCCACGGGTGTCCTCTTTTCGAAAATGCCTGGGGTTCCCTGTTTTCCTCGGTGGCTTGGACACCCGAGGCCCATATCTGTATGATGTGATTGTGTGACATTTTCGGTGTGAAAACAGACTTGGGGTTACTTGTGTTTTAGGCTTTCCCCTTGGCGGCCAGGTAGGTGCACCCACACATGTGAGGTACCGTTTTCATCGGGACACCTGTGGGAACGTGGGGCGGTAGGCCATGTGTTGTGGGGGGCGTGTTTCGATGGGTGCGGCGAGCGAAATGTGCGGAAAAAGCGTTTTTTTCGCCACATTTCCGACTTTGCAGGGCTGTCTGGGTAAAAAAATCTGGGGCGATGGGCGCAAATCACACCTCTGCGGATTCCCACGGGTGTCCTCTTTTCGAAAATGCCTGGGGTTCCCTGTTTTCCTCGGTGGCTTGGACACCCGAGGCCCATATCTGTATGATGTGATTGAGTGACATTTCCGGTGTGAAAACAGACTTGGGGTTACTTGTGTTTTAGGCTTTCCCCTTGGCGGCCAGGTAGGTGCACCCACACATGTGAGGTACCGTTTTCATCGGGACACCTGTGGGAACGCGGGACGGTAGGCCATGTGTTGTGGGGGGCGTGTTTCGATGGGTGCGGCGAGTGAAATGTGCGGAAAAAGCGTTTTTTTCGCCACATTTCCGACTTTGCAGGGCTGTCTGGGTAAAAAAATCTGGGGCGATGGGCGCAAATCACACCTCTGCGGATTCCCACGGGTGTCCTCTTTTCGAAAATGCCTGGGGTTCCCTGTTTTCCTCGGTGGCTTGGACACCCGAGGCCCATATCTGTATGATGTGATTGTGTGACATTTTCGGTGTGAAAACAGACTTGGGGTTACTTGTGTTTTAGGCTTTCCCCTTGGCGGCCAGGTAGGTGCACCCACACATGTGAGGTACCGTTTTCATCGGGACACCTGTGGGAACGCGGGATGGTAGGCCATGTGTTGTGGGGGGCGTGTTTCGATGGGTGCGGCGAGCGAAATGTGCGGAAAAAGCGTTTTTTTCGCCACATTTCCGACTTTGCAGGGCTGTCTGGGTAAAAAAATCTGGGGCGATGGGCGCAAATCACACCTCTGCGGATTCCCACGGGTGTCCTCTTTTCGAAAATGCCTGGGGTTCCCTGTTTTCCTCGGTGGCTTGGACACCCGAGGCCCATATCTGTATGATGTGATTGAGTGACATTTCCGGTGTGAAAACAGACTTGGGGTTACTTGTGTTTTAGGCTTTCCCCTTGGCGGCCAGGTAGGTGCACCCACACATGTGAGGTACCGTTTTCATCGGGACACCTGTGGGAACGCGGGACGGTAGGCCATGTGTTGTGTTTGTGTGGTTTTCATAACGTTTTGACCCATTTGCTGGAGCCCTTTGTCTCACAACCCTTTCTTTTCCCAAATGTGACCTACATTTAGTCGCTGCTTTAGCCACCATACACTTTTGTAACCTGCACAAGTCACCTACCCTTGAAAAGGTCTGCCTGTGCTCTTTCAAAAAATGTATGGCTGCCGTTCCTCACCACATTGGTTTTCCCAATTTACACATGCTAAGTGCGTCTGGTCAGGCCGTGAGCGTAAAACTCCTGTGTACCATGGCTCAGTGTTTGGCTTGTGGTATTGCTTGTTTTGTACAAACACTACAAAAATGGTATGCTCTCCTAACTGCAAGAGTCGGGGGAATGTAGCGGAGCATTGCTTTTCTCAGAATTCATAGAAGCCATTGCCGTACCAAGCCAACCATGTCCAACACATACCTTTTTTTTCAGTCATTTTCCCGCTTTTCCCCCATTCGATGGCAGTTTCCCCTACCTAGTTGTTGCCTGACCTATACAAATCACCCCTTCCTAAACTTGGAATTTTGTCTACTTTTCAGAAATATATGCCTTTCTGTCCTCCAATTTGGCTTTCCTGCCCTTTTCTTCCATTCCGTCCATGCATGTCCAATTGGCAAAAATGGCAAAAATCGCCTACCTCTCACAAAACGGTTGATAACCCCATCAAAATAATTTTTTTCCATTTCCACTCAACCTGTTCCTGAAAGCCAACACATTGGGGAACTCAGCACAGCAAACCATTTGTTTCTAGCTCTTACAAGGAAAAAACCACAGGCTTCTTTGTACATCATTTTATTGGCATTTTTTGAAAAAACCCAAAATTTTCGCACTTTTTCCTTATTATCTCTCCCCCCCCTACAGCAACCTGGGATTCCTGGGTGGCGTTACGACCGCCTACATGTGGGAAAAAAAGGAGCCAAATTTGGCCGAGATATCTCATGTAACAAAAAAGTTACAAGCCATTGAATGGCCACATACCCAAATCACCAAAAAAGGCTCTGGCACTGGGGAAAAATACCCATGGCACTTAAAGGGTTAATGGATACAAATACACAAGATATAATAGCATGTGTGAGAAAACACAGGCTAAAAATAGTGTATGGGGCATCTAAAACTAGAGCTGGGTGGCTCCTTTTTGTATGGATTTTTGTTTACTCTTACCTGTGGCTATCTGTAGTCCTTTGTGGCCTTGAATATAGCTGCCAATATCAGGACAATGGGCACAAGATATGCTTTCCTGCCCCCAGGCCCTCACCAAGTGCCCTCCATCTGTGCCAGCTCCCCCAACTCCCCAAATGGCCACCTCACCTCCCCTGAAATCTCCATTTCACCCCATAATACACACGTCTTTTTTGATGCAGTTTGCTTTGAGATGTCGGCTATACAAGGCTATAGCCAATGTTACAGAAAGCTTTGTTTTCCAAACTCAGTACCTAGGCCCCCTCCAACTCCCAAATTTCATTTGGTGCCCTGTAGCCACCCACCCCCACCTCTAGCCTGATGGCATGTGCATGTTTTGTGACCTGCAAATAGCTTTTTGTCTGCTTTTCAATTTCCCATATCCTCTGCTGTAGCCGCGGACATCACTCGCATGGAGAGAACATCAGGATGGCGGCTTTTTCATTTCTAAAAACACTCACTTTTGGGTAAATCCCTGAGATATAGCTATCTATTTTTGAGAAGGGGAACCAAATATTTGAATAACTACTGCACAGAGTAATCCCAAACCATCCATGGATCGCAAGTCAGAGCTTTGTGCCCAAGTTGTTTCGGACCTGGTCTACATCTGTCCAGCAGTTTGGGATGTGCGCTTTGTCAAAAATGAACCTTGTCTGTCTCTGGAAAAATTAATAGGAAGTAGGCTGCAACTTTGAAAAAAAATATTTGTTTGTCTTCTTAATATCTTTACGAAACTTTGCAGTCTGCAGAGGCCCGCCAGTCCATAACCACTTTTGGAATTTCGGTCAATCCGTTACTTGAATCAAAAGGTATTAACAATATATTTTTAATGGGTTCCTATGGGACTCCAACTGCGGCTATGTGCCCCTGTGCTTATAAATATACCATTATGTGTGAGTGTGCATGAGTATTTGCGTACATTGCGTACCTAGGTTCCAATAGATGTGCATCTATGTGTAATTGTCCTTAGAGATTCTGTGACGGGTTGATTAACAGCCACTGGGGTTGAAGTGAGAATCGCTTTATTTTGCAGAGCATCTTCTTAAAAGTGTGAGATTCACAATGTCAAATCCATCAGATAGAAACTGCATGAAACCCTTCTAGAGCATCTTTAAAGTCAGAGTGGCATAGGAAGTTGATTTGTGGAAGCTGATAGATGTTTTCTGAATAGAATACCAATCAAAAGTTTGACATGTTTATCCATGCAGTGGGCTGGATGCCTGTGGCTGTCAAAAGCAGACACATACAAAATATGATTCTGGTGTGATTGTTTTTCAATATAAACTGTGATATTGCAAACAGCTCTCCATGGCCTGACAAACACATTATTCTTTTAGTGACAAATATCATTTGCTTTTCCTGGTGCATATGTTTTATTTGTAGTTTTAAAATTTCCTTAGACCATGCATTAGGGTTGTCATAGAAAATAATGATTGAAGCAGCAGCAGATTCAAAATAAGCAGCCATCATTCCATGCAAACCCTCAGTGGAGCATCAGCCGATTCCGTCTGATTTTTTCATTTTTGTTTGTTACATGACAATTGTATCTAATTTGTATTTGTTTTCACTAACAGCATATTGCATCTGATTTGTATTTTTTTGGTCACTACAAGCTTATTGCACCTGCCTTGTTACTTTTAGTCTCTATTACCATATTGGATCGTATTTGCATTTGTTTTATCAGCTGTTATGAGCCTGTTGTAGCTGTTCTATAATTATTTTGTTTTTAACGGCTCAGTTATACAACTCATAGATGCATACCACCACACTGCATCTCCTCTAGCTCAACCCTCTTACCCCATTTTACTTCACCCGTCCTTTAGATTCTGTCTCCCCAAAATCACCATTCTCCTGCCTGTCACCCATTAGTTCTCCCGTTCTCCATCTCTCACAGAGTCTTTACCTTCCCCTATACTCAGTCCTATTATCATTTGTGTCCTCCCCCCTCTCTCATCACCATCATCCTCAACGCTCCTTCGAAACAATGTATGTATTTAAATGTTTAGGCCCTCATTACAAGTCAGGCGGTGGAACATGGTGCTATTAGCACCATGGTCCATGCCGGATTCCGCCATGGTGGATGGCGGAATTACCGCCCCATTCCAAGGTGAGTGGGGCGGTAATTCCCCATTCACCATTTGCCCTTCCCCATTCCCATTTTTGCCCCATAGGGCATAATGAGGATGGGGAAGGCGCTAATTACGGCACCGTAGATTACGGTGCCGTAATTAGCACCAAGGTCGCTTAGCGCCTTGGACTTTAACGCCTGCAAAAAGCAGGAGTTAAAGTGTGAATCAGGCGTTAAGGTTTAACGGCGCCGACGGCACCGTTAAACCCTTAACGCCTGACTTGTAATGAGGGCCTTAGTGTGCATTTGTAAGGTGCTTATACATCAAGTAAATTGTGTTTCAAAGCGCCCACAGGGAAACAGGGAGGAAACATGGGAATGAAAGGCAAATATAACAGTGAGAGAGAGAGAGAGAGAGAGAGAGAGAGAGAGAGAGAGAGAGAGAGAGAGAGAGAGAGAGAGAGGCAGTCCTACGAGGCCTTGTGAGCATTCAGGGTGTGTAAGTGCAGAGAGAAGAGGGATGAGGGAGGAGGGTAAGTGCTAGGAGTAACAAGGAGGGAAGTGCAAGGGAAGAAGTTGTGACTGTTAAGTGACTGGCACAGATCACTTGGTGAGAGTGCTCAACTGCCAACAAAGAAGTGCAAGCCTGCAATAGCACAGGCCAGTGGGCGCCTAAGGCAAGTGCTGGAAGTGGGCAGAGGATGAAGGTGATTAGGGTCGGGAGGCCAGGACCCAGTGGACACATAAGGGCCCTTGTCATGATCTTAGCAAATGAGGGGTTTCAGCAAAGGAGGGAGGGGGGCAAGGCAGAGGTGAAACAGAATCTTTTGGCGGATAGACTATCCACAGTAGACAGTTGCTCCACTGCACCAACAGCGTGGTTCATGTCTTTTTTGGGCCCAAGAAATATGACGGTCACCAAGGACAATGCTCATTCCGTCAGCTCAGTTCTCATATGTAGGGTGCCACAGGGGTCCTGTCTCTAGGTGCCACAGGCATCCTGTCTCTCGCCATTACTTTTTAATATCTACTTGAAATGCCTGTGTGTCCTCCTCTTGTCTATGGGCATCTCTTTTGCCAACTGTACCGATGATACACAGATTGTCATTAGGTTATCTGGTGTATACATCGATGATTCACACCTCATGAATTATATCTTTACCCAAATACACAACTGGACAGCTTTGAATACATTGGCCCCTAACAACACCAAGAAAGAGATGCTTATATTGGGCACACAACAAACATTGAAAAGGCTTGACCCCAGTTATGACAAATTCATCATTGCCCAACATGGCATTCCAGTTTGTAAAACTGTCAAGACCCTGTGTGTTTTTTTGACCCTCAACTGTTGTTTAATTGCCAGGTTAGTTTCTTAAAATTATCCTGCTGTTACTAAACACAGTTACTCTGGCAGATGCGTTTGTCTGTTGAAAATCTTGCCATGATAGCAGCTGTATACGGAGTATATTTACTGAGAGTCAATTGTAGATAGTGTGGTTAGCGGCTCCAGACAGCCTTCTGTATGAGGCAGAGAGATTTGAATTGGATCCTTGCAGCAACCAGGAGTCAGTGGCAAGTTGTTAGGGCTGGAGAGATGCGGTCCCTGGGTTTGAGGCCAAGGATTAGTCTTGCAGCCTTATTACAGATTAGCTATAGGAGATGAATAGAGGAAAAGGGTAGATTAAGGAAGAGGCTATTTCAGTAGTTAAGTCTAGAGAGTACCGGAGCTCTGGAGACATTGAGCTTTTGGGATACATTGAGGAAAGGAAGTGTTAAGCAGAATTGCATGCAGTACCCTCTTGGACCACCACACACAATTAGGACTACAGGTGTAAGCAAAACCAACCTTTGGTATAAGTCTATACTACTCAGTTTGTGGTAGCGAGCTGAGCAGACTGGCTTATCTCAAGAGGGAATGTGAACAGCACTAGAGGTTACACAGAGGTCTTACAATCAAAATGGTTCAAGTAGACACTTACACTCAAGGTTTCTTGGTAAAACACGTATTAATTTATTCCACAATCATTTAGAAAACATTTATTAGAAGGAGGCAACTTAATATTATACAAAAAAACACTCTAATACCAAACCAATACGTTTCTGAACAAATTTTGCTCCCCTGAAATAGGTAGATACTTTCAATGGGAGGAAAAAAGCACAAGTTAACAGAATAGATTACAAATACTTTCTTAGGCATTACAAATAGTTTTATTTATCTAGAGGACTCGATACAGTTTGTTAGGCCTAGGACAATGTGTCTTGGATAGGAAAGAGCAGCTCTTGAAGTAAACGGTAAAGTTTTTGCCAAGGTTCTCAGAAGTAGTTTGTATGAAAAGGAATCACATGTTGGTTCACAAGCTGATTAGGCCTGCAAGTTGGGAAAGTTCTGCGAACTTTCACAGCGAGAGAGAAGTTCTCTCAATAGGGTTGGAACAGCACCTTAATACGAAGAACAAGATGCAGCAGAAGACGTTGGTTCCTGGCAGTTCCTGCAGAGCTCACTGTTCCTGAGCCTCAGTGATGGGGACAAGAGGGAGGGCGTCGGGATACTCCTGCACTGCTAGGGATCGGTGGAAAACGCTGACAAAATGGAGTCACTTCAGTTCGAATAGCTGTAATTCAAGCACACAGACTGGTGTCCCTCTTCCTGCTTAATCCTAACCAACTTCGAGAATGGTACCCAGGTGGCTTACGAGTTGATTGGTCCCACCAACTCAAAGGAAGAAGTCGTCCTTGAAGGGGCTTCTATGTCGAGATGAACTTGGCAATTCGGACCTGCTGCAGGGCTTCACTGTGCAAACATATGGTCCAGGAGATGCAGCAGCCGTCCTCTTCCAGCTTGTCTTTGGTTATTTTGTTCCAGTGGTGGACTCTGCTTTCCAGTCCAAGAGACAAGCCTTTTAAACAGTTTTCTCCCATTCATTCCAGCCTAGCTGTCACTCACCCAGTGGGGTGGCAGTTCTTGCCAGACAGTCAGCTAGCCAATCACGCCAGAGTGCATTTGGGTCTCCTAGGAGAATAAGCACAGGGAGATTCAAGCACCTCCCTCACTTCCTGCCCACCCCAGACACTCAGACCCCAGAGGTGGTCTTCAGTCCTGAAGCCTGCCAAAAGGCATAGAAACAAAGGGACCAAACCTACTTTGGCACGCAGAGACAAACACTAGAAGGACCTTTCCAAAAAGAAATGGCAAAAAAAGAAGACTAGGACCTGTTTAAACAAAGGGGCTTAAGGCTCCACCTTGAAAAACATGGCGCCCGCGATTTTTAGCCACCAGTGTTCGCAGTTGGGAAAAATCATGGTAGTTCATTGTAAAACCACTGCCATCAGCCATTTTGATACAAAAGGGTAGCATTTGACTGCTACATGAGTTTCTAGACATAGGGATACCAGGTAACCTCTCCAGCACTCTATAGGAAGGTAATGTGTGCTGGGTCTAGGAATTTAAAAAGACTAGTAAAGTCAATTTAACCTTACATTCTCTGGCAAACAGTAGTTTATCCCAGAGAAGGTATTTAAACCTTTGCGAAGTCTGAAAGAAACATCCCTGTGTAACTGCACTGAGGGTGCTGTGTAAAAGACATGAAAAGATGCCTATGGAGTTATCTTAAAACGCCATAATAAAAGAACACAAGAGTAAAACACAAATCAATATACATGAAAGAGTGGGGAAAAAGCCCCACACTCCTTCCAGGTAAAAATTCAAGTCCTCAAAAATCCAACAAAGTTGCTGGGGGTCTCTAAGGTGAAGGGAATAAGCACATTTATGAGAATTCCCCCAAACAGGAAGGATTCCTTTGCGGATGTGAAGTTGAAAGTGGGCATTACTGGCAAGGTCCTGGATGTGAAGGAGGAAAAAAAGAGAGGAGTTGAAGATGACGCTAAGGTTTTTCGCTTCAGATTACGGAGAGGTGGGTGAACACATAGAGTGTGCCCAGAGTGAGGAGAAGAATGAGGGCACAGGCGTTCCAATGGGAAGGATCTAAGTCTTGCTGGAATTGAGACAAAGATTATTGACCACACCAGGACTGGATAGCAGATAGGCAGACAGGAATGATGGAGAAGGTGAGGAGAGTATCAGAGGGAGGTTTGAAGAAGAGTTGTGTGTCATCTGCATAACATTGGAAGTAGGGGGAGTAGGTAGAAATTAGGAGTACAAGCAGGGAATGATTGATAATAAAGAGCCAGTGAGAGAAGTTGGAGTGGTGAAGATAGAGGTGGGAGAGGAGAAAGAGCCCAGGATAACCTTGTGGGGACAGTCATTGAGGAAGGAGGTCATCCAGTCCAGTGCCCGCTCCGAGATACCTATGGTATTGAGGATCTGTTTTATGAGGATGGAGTGTCTGACCATGACAAATGCAGAGGTGAGATCAAGTAAAATGAGAACAGAAGGAGAGTTAGAATCAATAGATGCTAAAAGTTCTTCATGGGTGTTCAGAAGAGCAGGTTCCGTGCCTCTGGATGCTCGGAATCCAGGTTGATGGTCGTGCAGGCAACCAACAAGCTCAGTATACTGGTCCGTTTGGGGGAAGACCAGCTTCTCCAAGAGTTTCCCAAGGAAAGGGGTGATAGGGATAGGGCGGTAGTTATTCAGACAAGATGGATCTGCAGACGTTTTTTTAAGGAGGGTGCACACAGGAGTGTGCTTGAGGGAAGAGGGGAAAGACCCAGTAGGAAAAGAGTGTTTGCAGAAATCAGCAAGTGCAGAGGCCAGAGAGCCAATATTGTCCTTAATAGTTCTGGAACAAGAGGGGGGGACATGTTTGGAGGAGACCTTCATAGAGCAGATGACTCTGGTGACCTCGTCGGAAGTGATATGAGAGAAGGAAGAGAGAAAGGCGGAGGAGGATGGGACACCATGGGTGGCAGGAGGATGGGGCAAGGGGAAAGAGAAGCAAGGGTGCTCAGGGTGTCCTGAGATTTTGCAGTGAAATGTGTGGCCAGTAAATTACAGAGATCCTTGGAGCGAAGAGATGAGATGGAGATTTTAAAGAGTTCAGCCATGTTGTTGGATGCACCAGAGATGAGAGCCTGCATGTGGGCCCTTTTCTTGGAGCGAATCAAGAGTCAGTATTGCCGGGTCTGTGGCTCAGTGGACTAATGCATCCACTACAGGGACCTGTGTTTACCCTCATGGTCATCGGTTCGAATCCCGGCAGGTCCACTCATCCCTTCATCCTTCTGAGGTTGATTAAATGAGTACCAGTAAGTTGGGTAACAATAAACATCTGTTATTATTATCGCCAAGATGCCCCTTCGGGGGTGAACGTGTGCTTTACAAATACGCCTGTTATGTTATGTTATTGCCTTTGGAGCAGGCAAAAGGCCAGTTTGTCAGAGGGTGAGCCTGAGGTCTGCCACTTTCATTCCGTATCCCTACACTTGCATTTCAGGGCTGCAAGTTCAGAATCATATGAGGTGTTGCACTTGAAGGCAGGTTTAAGGTGGATCCTCGTGCCTGGGGCCAGAATGTCAAGAGTGAGGTTGATGGAGATGGGCAAGATGGAGGTTGCTGAGAACGGAATCAGAGGTAGAGTCTGCAGTAGGGGGAGAATGGAATGAAGGTAGATGTAAAGGCATCAGCTGACCCTCATTTAATCATATAGATGTTTGCAAATGAGGTTGGTGTGGCTGGTGGATGTGCAGTCAGATTGCAGAGAGGCCACAGGTGAGAGGAGAGGAGAGAATGGTCTGACCAGGAGAGTGGGGTGGTGAGTTTGGAGGAGAGCAAGAAATCAATCTGGATGATGGCATCGAGAGTGTGTCCAGCCGAGTGGATAGGCCCAGAAGGGAGAATGGAGAGGGAGAGCAATGTGCAGAGGTTATGAAAGAGATTGGATGCCATGATTGAGGAGTCAAGATGAATATTGAATTCACCTACGAAAACAAGTTTAGATGTGGATGAGAGGAGAGAGGAGGAGAAATCAGCCCATTAAGAAAGGAACAGGGTAGAGGATCCAGGTGGAATATAGTTAGTGGCAATGGTCAGGTAGGAAGTGGGAGAGAGGACCATTTTTCAAACCAGGCTTTCGAAGGAAGAGTAAGACAGGGTGGGTATGAGGGAAGAAGGGACCCATTCAGGGAAGATCAGGGCAACCTCACTGCCAGTTTGGTTAGGGCATGGCATGGAGATGATTGTATAGCCATCAGGGAGAAGCGAGTCAAAAACAGTGACTGAGCTGACATTGAACCACGTCTCGGTGAGAGGAGAATAAAGATGTCAAGGGGCCTCATTATGACCCTGGCGTTAAGGGTTTAACGGCGCCGTAAAAGGTGTCAGCGCCGTTAAACCCTTAACGCCTGATTATGAGGTCCCTTTGCGGGACCCGACCTTAACGGCTGTTTTTTCCAGCCGTTAAAGTAGGGACCCGCAAAGGGACTTTGGCGCTAATAACGGTACTGCAATTTGCGGTACCGTTATTAGCGCCTTCCCCATTCCCATTGAGCCCTATGGGGCAAAAATGGGAATGGGGAAGGGCCATGGTGGCATGGGGAATCACTGCCCGCCAACCTCGGAATGGGGTGGTAATTCCCCATTCCGCCATGGCGGACACCGGCATGGACCATGGTGCTAATAGCACCATGGTCCTCCGCCTGGGTCGTAATGAGGCCCAAGGTCTTCAAAGGAGGAGGCAGAAGTTGGCAAAGTGTTTGATAGCAAAGCAAGCATTAAACGTGGCTAGATGCACGAGGTTACTGCCTTTGAAGGTTTTATGAGGAGAGGTACATGGGCATGGTACACCAGTCGGAGGAGTGGGGGCAGAGAGAGTAGAAGGAGTAGCAAGCGTGGGAAGGAAGTCGACAAGGGATGGCAAGTGCTGGTCAAAGAGTAGGAGGTTATGATAGATATTAATGACACACATGGATGATGAGAAGCCTGCCAAGAGTACTCCCCATCTAGTGCCACCATTAATAAGTGAAGATGTGAGAGGAGATAAGGTAGAGGTAAGTAGAGGAGCCCAGAGATCTGGAGAGGGGACAGAAAAGAGGATATCAGTGGAAATGTGTCTGGAATTTGCACTGACATAGGTGTATGCAATAGGTAGGCCAGGGTTAGTCATCAGGATGTGTTTTTTAATCTTTTTTTCTTCCAGAATTCATGTGAGAGGGAGGACAGGTGATGGTATAGTAGTTGGTAAACATAGGGGAGATGGTGATAGCCATAGGGGTGACAGAGAGTAGGAAGAAGATAGAGGAGGGGCTGCACAGCATAGTGCAAGCACAAATTCGCCAGGTGGACTAATAGCCAAGGGAAGAAAGAGAGCAGATGCAATGGGAAAACTTTAGTACTGAAAATGGGGGGCAGAATGCATTGCAACATGGGGTGCAGGGATGTTAAAAAACACACTGGGATTTGCATGGTACACCGTCCTTTCATCGAGGGATGAAACACCAATGGGTTTTTCTTCATTGATATTTCTAGCGAAAACTCATCGTTGTTTGTAGGGGGGTTAAAAAAAATATATAGATGGGGTGTGGGTGTTTGGATCGAGTTAAATAATTAAAGGGGATAGCGGTTAGGGGGAACCCCCCCAAAAAAAACAGGAAATATCAATGGAGAAAAACCCATTGTTGTTTCATCCCGCCATGAAATGACATGGAACCATTTACATTACACCAAAAGCACAGAATGCAATGCAAAATGGGGTGCATAGATGCTATAAAAACAACTTAGAATTCGAATTACACCAGTAGCATTGATGTACTTCTGTCCTGAGTGCCTTGGCACTACCATTTGATCAACTGCCCACTTTGTCCAAGCCCTCTACTGATTTTATCCTCAGCTTCTGCAGCACCCAATTTCTCTGCAATAAAATAGAACTAATTACAGACCAATTCAACTTCCATCAACCCAAACATCTCTAAAGACCATGACAGAAAACTGGCTGTTCTCTCACCTTGATCTCGTGGATCCCCCTACTAAGCCTCCACCTGCACGGCCAGTCTCCCTCTGTCATTTAACCAAAGAAGGAAGTGTCAGTTACTGTTTTTGCCACCACATTCTTTCCTCCTCCCACTCGGGCAACTGAGTCTCACACTGACACAGCCCTTGCTAACCTTCACCTCTCCATCTCCAATACTATGGACATCCTTGCCCCTGTCATGAGGATCCACATGAAACCTGCCTCCAAGCGCAACATCTGGTATGATTCCTACCTAGCCTCTCTGAAACGCAAGTGCAAAGCTGCTGAGCGGAAATGGTAGGCTTCGAGCACATCCTTTGACAGACTGGCCTGTCACTTACTCCAAAGGCAATACAGACACTCCATCCGCTCAAAGAAGAAGGCATATATCCACGCCCACATCTTTGAGGCCACTAACAACATGGCTGAACTGTTCAAAATCTGCAAGGAACTCATCAATCTTAATGCAGTCTCCACTTCTCCTCTTCCATCCCTGACGCTCTGCACTACACTGACCTCCCACTTCATAACCAGAACTCCTCTACACCACTCCCTTCTCTCTCACCCCCTCTCAGGCCTCCCTTTGCCTCCATATCCCCTTCCCTCCAACTCTCCTCTTTCTCGCCCTTATCCCTTGATTAGGTCTCTAAACAATTCCTATCTATGAAAGTCTCTTCCAGACAGGTGGTCCCCTGCTCCTCCAGAACTATCATGGACAACATTGTATCGCTTGCTCCAGCAGTGGCTGATTTCTGCAATCACTCCTTTGCCACTGCCTCCTTCCCTACACTCCCAAATCACTCCCTTGTGCACACTCGCCTCAAAAAGCAGAATGGCGACCCCTTCTGCCCGACTACCACCTTATATCTATTACCTCCTTGACCACCTTCCTCTCTAATCGTCCATCCCAGGTTCAACTGTGCCCTTTTCTCTCCTCCATCAGAGTCTCCTTCTGTGGCATCTCTCAGGGCACTAGCCTCTCACCGTGGCTCTGCAACATCTACCTTGCCCCTCTGGTACATTTGATCTCTGCCTTCCCTCCTTACTTCCAGTGTTTTGAGGATGATATGCAGATCACCTTCAAGCTTCCCTCCACTGCCTCATCGTCTTCCTCTCTCATCCCGACTGTCTGCCTGCTATTCAAGCATGGTGTGCTGCAAACAATCTCTTCCTTAATGCCAGTAAGACTGAGATCCTTCTCATTGGGACCCCAGCACACTTCTTACCACCACTCTCTGGACACCCTCAATGGGCCCCCTCCGCTCACTCTCTTGTGAGGCAAAAAACCTTGTTGTTATCTTCGACTCCTCTCTCTCCTTCTCTCCTCACATCATGGACCTTGCAAAGAAAGCCCACTTCCAGCTTCACCTCCTCAGAGGTATTCTCCCTTTTCTCACCTTCCCCCAGAAACTCAATGTCTCCAGAGTTCTGGTCCTCTCTAGGTTGGACTGTTACAGCAGCCTTTTCCTAAATCTGCCAAAATCCTCCCTTCACCCCCTTCAGCTAATTCAAAATAGGACTGCAAGTCATATCCTTGGCCTCAAGACAAGGGATTACATCTCTGCAGCCCTAAACACTCTCCACTGGCTCCCAGTTGCTGCAAGGATCAAGTTCAAGATCCTCTGCATCATCCACAATGCTTACTGGGGCCTGGGACCCCACTACATACAACTCTCCCTAAATACCTCCCTGCTAGAGCCCTTTGGTCTTCTAGCTCCAACTCATTGCAGATCCAATGATTTTCAAAGCACAAAGTGGGGGGTAGACCTCTCTCTTCCGCGGGTGCCTCCATCTGGAATGGTATCCCTGCCCCTCTCAGACTTGATCTGGATCTCTGTACTTTTCCACAATCTTCTCAAGACCCTCTTTTTCTCTTTCTCCTTCCCTCTTCCCCTCCCAGCTAATATCCACCTCTGCCTCTTTGACAGGCTGTCGGGTTCCTTCAGATTCATAAAGGGCATCAGGCCCTCCTCGACCAGTCAACCCCTGCACTTGGTCTCACCTGACCCCTGCCTAACCTCTACATGCCTTCTGGTCCCTCCCCACCGTTCACTAGGCTGGCTGGGCCTGCACCCCATTGAGCCCTTCCAGCCCCGTCCCACGCACTTAACATGTGGATATTCTTCCTCTTCACTCTGCACAGTCCCCTGGCACTTGTCCACCTGGCTTCCCCCTTAGCACTTGCCTAAACCATTGGGCCCTTTTCCTCCCTTTCCCCCCCAGCAATTGCGCACTCACCTCTCCAACCTGCACTTCCTTCCCTCCTTAGCATTAGCACATTCTGCTCCGTCCAGCACTCGCCTCACACTTGTTGTTACTGCACTTGCATGATCCAATCGATACAAGGCCTAGTAGGACCGTTTTTGTTTTCCTTCATCTATGTCCCCCACCCCTCCTTTTGTATTGTTGTGCCTTGAAACACCATGTCTTGAACAGGTGCATTATAAAGACCCCATAAATAAATAAATAAATAAATTAATAAATAAATACAACTGTTTTCCCCACCTCAATAAGAACACCCTGGCAGCCCTTGAAACACCATGTTTTGCACAGGCACATTATAAAGACCCAATAAATAAATAAATACATACAACTGTTTTCCCCACCCCAATAAGAAGACCCTGGCAGCCCTCCATCCAGAATTTGACACTGTTTCCCATTACTTTAGAATTACTTCACCATGTGTAATCTCGGCCTAATAATAGGAAATAATACACCATTAGATGCTATTCACAACCCAGGCTCACAATGTCTTCTTCTCTGAACGACACCTGTTACTCACATCTATCAAATCCATCATTCCCATCACCATCACAAGCCACCTCACCCTATCCAACATCTTTATGGCCTACCAGCTGCAGACTGACTCCTCTCTCTCTGACAACTCCCATCTCATCCTGCACCACCTTCCTGCCCAAAGACGTGGGAGTTACCTTGCCTCCATCTTCCTAACATCATCTCTCCATGTGTCTGCTCTCTCTATTCACCACTCTCCCTCTGATCAATCACATTATCATCTGAGTGTGTCACCTCTGCCCATCTCCCATTGTCCATCCATACAAAAGAAAGCTCAAAGCTGACCCTATGGCCCAAACATGGACCAAGTAAAGTCTTTCTCACACGATCCTTTGATGTTTACCTTTGAAGAGTTCAACAATGCACTTGCCTCCTACCCTGACTGTCAATATTTTCCTTGCTCCTCCGTTCACTCCAACCTTATCCACCCTCATACTTTATCCTTTCCAGCAATCCACCAGTTGAAGACAACCAGTGCCCTCCTTCTCGCTTTTGAAACAAACTCTCTTCTTGCTCCCTCTAATTCTCAAATCTAATGGTCAAATCTTTGCCATATCTGTTTTCGCAATCCAATTACATTGTCTCGTCACTGTCATGCCTGCAAACATTCACTGACCCCCCATTCTTACCCCAAAATAACCCTCCATATCAATCCCTCTCTCGAATGACCTCCTACTTCTCCTCAAAAGATAAATGACCCAATGGGGATCTATTATCTGTCCTACCTCCTTCTTTATTCCACCTCCTGTCCCCTTAATCAGTTCCTCTCTCTCTCACGTAGGACTCACCTCCAAAAAAGAAGTATGCGGGCCACAATCTAATTTGACTACAACGTTAGCATTACAACTTTACACAAATTATCTACAGTTGAAAAACCTTACGGGGGCAACCGCGTGTGGGGTTTCAGCTGTGTCCATAATAATAAAAACGATGTATTCACACACAAACTGTTATGTGAGCCACAGTACCCACTCTGTGAGAACAAATCACAAAAATAGTCCTTCGTAAAAAAAAATAATGAATTATACGAATGACAATATTTTGCATAAGTTTCAGAAAAATGTAAGACAAGATTAAACCATGTAACAATATTGTTCTTATTACAATAATATTACTCTCAACATAAATAATATAAAAATGCTATACAGTGATCTCAGAAATGAAAAATAGTATTCATAGACATATTTCAAATTACTTAAAACATGTACATTATAGGTGAATCATCTCAGAAAAGCATGCACACACCGGCAACGTGAAAGAAGTAAAAGAGAAATGCACCAGACGAGGATATGATGAAGCATTAGTGAACACCGGTGCTGACTAGAAGCATTGAAATCCAAAACACGGGATCCAGCGGAAAACTTGGTATATGTGACAACACACTCTCAACAGAGCACACAGATTAAGCACATAATCAAGAAGAATTGGAGCACTCTTACATTAGATCCCACGTTGCTGAAATGATTTCCAGAACCACCATTATTTTCTTATTTGCTTATAGCAAGAGTAGATCTATAAGGGATCATCTCATGAAAGCAGACTTTGCACAGAAAAGGGACAATTCCGTGCCACAATTGCAATAACTGCCATGACCTAATCGAAGGGAATAATATCAACCACTCACACAAAGAATACAAAATAAGCCTTTATCAGACCTCCACATGTGATTCCAAAAACATTATCTACGGTATAAGATGTACTTGTGGGTTGTATTATGTTGGTCTGAACCAGGGAAGCCAAAACGAGATAGTCAGAACACAAATCCAATATTCGTACGGCATCAGATAAATCACCAGTTTCATAAAACATAAACATACCATTGCGCAAATAAGGTTTGTCGTATTGGAGCAAGTCTGCACCCCCAGAAGAGGAGGTAATCTGAACAAGCTGTTATCACAGCGAGAGAGCAACTGGATCGATCAATTAAACTCCATGTCTCCACATGGAATGAATTTAGAGTGGGATTTAAGTTGCTTTCTGTAACTTTACAATCAAATACAGAGTCCTGAATTCTGCACCCTCTATATTCATCAACATCTAGGTTGCATTCAAACCAACCAACTATATGTATGATTCATATAGTTGCCTCTAGGTGCGTATTTATTTATAATTTCCCAACGCAATTTTGCCAGTCGGTATATTCCCACAAAAAATGAGCAGTATTCGACAGTTAAGACATTTCCAGTCAACGTGATGTATGCCTCTTTACTCTTTAAACACGGTGCTCTCTGTGCAGCGCACAGAGGGACCACAACTTTTGTGACAAGTGCGCATACATGATTGTTTGCATGACTACTAAGACAACACTACAACCAGGAGGAATGATTGTCTAAAGCATTGCGGCGTATGCGAGCGCTGCGAAAATCTAAGCGAAACAATTTCAAAATTCAGGCAGGCGATTGCATCTACGAGCGCAGCGAAAAGCTCAGTTAATTAATTTCAAATTTCCTGCAAGAGATTGCACTCGGGAAAGGACCTGTGTCAGTATCTCACACTGAATCCAGTATCCCTCTGTTTTAGGACGCAGGAAACGCTGATTAACTTGAGGAATGACCACAAGCGATTTAAAGACAGATGAATAAGAACACTATGGGCCTCATTACAAGTACACCGGTCCGGAGTTAACGGCGCCGGTAAAACCATACCGACACTGTTTCCATGTCCGCCCAATCATGACCCGCGGCCCCGGAAATCGCACCTCCCCCAACCGCCACAGCGGAGTTAAGGGTCCCGTAAAGTCCACCTGCACGAAAACCCCTCCGTTACCGGCAATACAAAACACCGCAAGCATCACAACTAGCACGGACACGGAAACACTGCCAGAAAAATGGCGTTAAAACCGTGATCACAGTGGCGGTACCGCCGCCACCGCCAACATGACGTTAAACAGTGCCTGCTGAACTGAATCAGGGCACAGGTGCACCAAATCAGCCCAGCTGGACCCAGCAGCACACTGGGAGCCTACAAAAGGGCCACACCCAGCCCAACACAACACAGAACCATGCAGGAAGCAGCTCTAGTAGCACTTGGACTGGGCCTACTCAACCAACAGGCAGCACTGCACATGATGGCAGTAATGGTGCTGAGGAGGAGGTGGAGGCGGAGGAGGCGCAGACGCCAACCAGCCAACCCTGCACCTATAGCAAATCCCATTGTCCAGCCGGCACAACCCAGCAGGCAGCCTGCAATACCATGCATCAGGGCCTCACCCTGAAACCTTACCCCAGGACAGATCCCCAGGACACACTATACCGGCTAGACCGTCCAACAATCCTGTACATCACTGCCATGATTGAGGACAACATCAGCAGCCACATAGACACTCCCACCACCATCCCCCCCTCCTGAAGGTTGTGTCTGTGCTGCATTTCCTTGGCACTGGCACCTATCAACACACGGTCAGTGAGCTGCACGGCATATCACAACCCTGTTTTTCAAAAATCCTGGCACAGGTACTGGATGCCCTGTTGCGCCATGTGTCGGAACACATAGCCCTACCCCGTACCCTCCCCGAGGTCATTGCCACCAAGTTGGCCTTCCATGCCATAGCAGGCATGCCAAATTGCATAGGTGCAGTTGACTGCACCCACATTGAGCTGACAGTACCACATGCAATTGAGATGGTGTTCCGCAATAGGAAACAGTATCACTCGTTGAATGTACAGATGGTATGTGATGACACGCTACTGATTACACACGGCTGCGCACGTTTCCCAGACTCAACCCATGACTCAATGGTACTTTGGAATTCCACGTTGCCACGGTACATGGAACGCAATGCTGGACAAACCACATGGCTATTAGGTGAGTACAGCTGACAATGCTCCGACCCTGTTGAAGTGGTGTGTGTGTCTCCAGGCCAATGAGCAATGTGAGTGTGCCGCTGTACCGCACATGCATCAACCGCCCTGCCATCAACCAAATAGACAGCGGATCCCAAACATCCCAAAGGAAGACATGACAGGTCAACACAGTGTGCCCATACACCCTTCCACATGACACACACAGCCGATACTGTCACTGTCCCATACACCTTGTGCCACTGCAAACACCCACCCACAAATGGAACACTGCCCTCCCAATGCACATGATGCCTGTAAATGAGACGTCCTGCATTATCTACTTCATTAGAGTGGAGTGACTCTGCCATGTGTGCACATCACTGCACTATGCCACACTCACAATCAAATGTCACCCGCAGAGCAGAGTACACATGCACATAAATGTGTAGGTCAATATCTATTTGGCTGCATCCACTGTGATGGCCAATCAACACTTCCAACCACTGCATGGCACACATGCATGAATGAACAATGATAAAAGATAGCACAGCATCAGATGAAGACATGATACCACAAACACTGACATGTCCCCCCATCTACATCCCATGTAGGTGATGCTGGATATGCACTCACGCCATGGATGATGACACCTGTACGGAGACCAAGGAACAGGCATGAAGAGGCGTACAATAGGGCACATGTCCGCACACGTGGAATGATTGAGAGGACATTCGGACTGCTGAAGGCCCGGTTCCGCTGTTTGAGCAGATCTGGCGAATCACTGCTGTACAGCCCAGTGAAGATGGGTAAAATCACACTTGTATGTGCCATGCTGCACAATCTCTTCCTGCGCACGAACATCCCAATGCCCCCAGACACAGACGAAGAAGATGGGGATGGAGATGGGGATGGGGATAGAGATGGAGATGGGGATGGGATGGCACCACCTCCCCCTGCGGGTCCACTTGATGGCCAAAGAGCACGGGATGAACTGATTCGCATTTACATTTGAGACACAGCACATTCACAGCAATGCATGGACATGGTGATGACAATAAATAATTTGTTGTACTGCAAATGAAATGATAGATGGCCACACATGTATGTTTTGATTTCAAATGATGATATATTGATGAATTAACAACAGGGAAGGGGGTGAAATGGTTAGGGAAGCTGTACACCCGTGCCCACCCACCACCCAAACGTACCCACCCCCACCCAGGCCCCAATCTTCAAACACCCAAAACAACCTCACCCACCACCCAAACGTACCCACCCCTCACACACTTCAAGTCCACGTGTGTCCAGCAGTGCCCCACACACATGCCATCACTTCTGTGTGCGCTTCTGTGCCTGTGCATCCTTGCCCGAGAGCCCCGTTAGCTGACTCGAGCACCTCCTTGGACTGGCAGTAGTGGAGCTGGATGGGGTGGTGGTATTGGATGGCACAGAATCAGGTATAGATGGAATACGTGCAATATTTTCCTGTTGCCCAATCAACATGGACTCTATGAGCCTGGAGGTGTTGTCATTACCCTCCCGCACATGGCGTGCCATGGTGACAATAGTGCTGGCAAAGTGTCCAATGGACCTTGACAGGCGACACACTGACGTGCTGTAGCACTCCCTCTGCAGCCTAGATTCCTTGAGCTGCCTCTCCACCAGCTGGGTGAGGGTAGCCTGCTGCTCTTCCATCCGCTGCATGCTGGAATTAAGCTCTGCCATAGATGGGGTGGGTGACCTCATGGGATTTCGGGGTGATGTGGGGCTAAACTCCAGCTGATGGAAGGATCCCAGGTCATCAAATGTGGACATCTCCCCCTGTGGCCCAGTATTAGAGTGCTCTGTTGTTAATGGGTCCTTTGGCCCAGTCATGCACTGGTTGGGGGGGGGTTGTTAATGTGTCCTTTGGCCCAGTCATGCACTGCTTGGGGGTGGGTTGTTAATGTATCCTTTGGCCCAGTCATGCACTGCTTGGGGGGGGGGGGGTTGTTAATGGGTCCTTTGGCCCAGTCATGCACTGCTTGGGGGGGGGGTTGTTAATGGGTCCTTTGGCCCAGTCATGCACTGCTTGGGGGGGGGGTTGTTAATGGGTTCTTTGGCCCAGTCATGCCATCAACATATTCTCATGTGGCATTCATGTTTCACCACTTACCAGCATCTGCAGGTGGGCTCACTCCTGCCTCAGCCTTCCTCCGCTGCTGTGTAGTACGCCGTTGATCGGCACTGAACAGCATCTCTGCATGCTCCACTATATGCTCCACCAGAAGAGTTAGCTCCGCCTCACTAAAGCGCTGTTTGCGCTGCCTCTGAGCTGGAATCCTTGCAGACATGCTGGTGGTCCCTTTTGCCTTCTCACAGTGTGGATTCTGCTTGTGCTGACTCTGAATGGCAATGGATTGTGCTTTATATGATGGCCGTCTCTCTGTTTCCTGTTTTGGCGATAATGGTATTTCCGGTTCTGTGTCCGTGGCGACGGAGGCAGACACGGGTTTTGCGCTACTTGTGGCAGCGCTATGTCCATTTCCGTGGCTTTTTCCGTGATGGCGGTAACAACGTTTCCGCGTTCGTGTGGTGCGCACGACCGACAGCACGTAATCGGACGGTCTTTCCGCAACCTTGCGGACACGGAAACTTTGTTACCGCCGTCACGGAATCACCGCGGTCCAAACCTGACAGGTTGTAATGAGGCCCTATGGCTTCCCTCTAGAATCATCCGTGTTACGGTATGTACATTATCAAAATCATGTAACAGTGCTGGTAAAGACAGGGGGCCTCATTACGAGCATGGAGGTTAGGAAAAAAGGAAGGCGGAATGGTATTACCGGCATCGCTAATGGGTTCGGGCCATTACGAGCTGACAACCCGGCAATACCACCACCGCCCGTACCGTGTCCCTTCTTACCGGCATGCGTGCGTACACACGCCCCTTCGTGTGGAAATACTGGAAAGCCGCTAACAGGAGGACATCACAAGTTACGCGGGCATGCACTTCCCGGCATCCCAAAGGCGGTAAATAGGGCCTGCAAGATGGCGGCAATATAGGCATCATGGACTACCCGTAAATAGCAACCTGCAGTGTAGCCAACTGCCACAGGTGCACACAATCACCACAGGTGGAGTTAATGGATCCTGTCCCAGTACAAAAGGAGCACACCCAGACACCACACCCCTTTCTACACCAAAATGATCACGCTAGCTGTGGCCATCCTGGGCTGGAGGACATGCCTGTACTGCTACACCAGCAACAGCAACTACAACCTCAACAACAACAGGCAGCACAGAGGAGACACGGGAGGAGAAGGAGGGTGAGACAGGCCCAGCAAGTCCCACCAGTGCAGCCAGTGGTACCACATAGGCAGCCACCAATCCCTCACATCAGAGCCAGTCCATTCAATCTAACCCCTGAGCAGATCCACACCCTATACCGCTTGCACCGGGACACCATCACTTACATAGTGGACATGATACACGATGAGATCGTCAGCCTGATAGAAATCCACACTGGTCTGTGCTCCACTTCCTGGCCACAGGCACCTACCAGCACACAGTGGGGCAACTGTATGGCATATCACAACCTCTCTTTTCACGCATGCTGACCCAAGTGCTGGATGCCCTCCTGAAGCATGCAAGCACCCACATATCCCTATCTGGACTGCCCAGGAGCTTGCTGACACTAAAGTTGGCTTCCACGCACTGGCAGGCATGCACAATTGCATTGGTGCCCTCAACTGCACCCATGTAGAATTGGTGGTCCCTCATGCCATAGAGGCGGTGCACCACAATCGTAAGCAATACCACTCCACCAATGTGCAGTTGGCATGTGACTCCAGCAAGATCATCACACATTGTTGTGCTCGATATCCCGGATCCACGCATGATGCCATGGTGTTGTGGAACTCCACGCTACCCCGCTACATGGAGCGACATGCTGGATGATGTGCCTGGCTGCTTGGTAAGTTGCCTGACAGGCCCATGGCAGTGCAGTGGGGGGTGAGATTGGAGGGACGCATACTCCACCTGGTGAGATTGGGGGGATGCATACTCCACCTGGGTGAGATTGGGGGGGTGCATCCTCCACCTGGGTGAGTTTGGGTGGTGAGTGGACAATGCACATAGAACGAAACATTGTAGCCCTGAACATCCCAAACTGATCATGACACATCAATGCCATACATAAGACTAATGCTGCACAGCAATGACAATATGCCAGACATACAAGCAGGCCGCAATGGGAGTGTCAAGCGATGGATGACAGGACATGATCACACATGTGGCAATGCCGCTATTGGGAATAGATACAGAGTACCACACTCCACCAACATGGGGGTTTAAACAGTGTTCCACATCCACAGTACATCTGCATCAGCATGCAAGTGAACGCCCAACATCAGCTGGACAACGCAACCCACACCAGTAGAACATATTACCGTGCACATTGAATCCAAGGACATGTGCTTGTCAACACTGAATAGCTGGATCCATGGTAGTGATTACTAAGGTGTCAGGTATGATATCGACAAACACATAGCTCATTGTGTCCCCATGCAGGTGATGGTGGCTATCCCTTGAAGCCGTGGCTACTTACACCGGTACGGTACCTGCAGAACAGGCACGAAGAGGAGTACAATCGGGTTCATACCCGTACCTGTGTTGTGATCGAGCAGGCCTTTGGCCTGTTGAAGGCACGGTTCCGCTGTTTCAGCAGGTCTGGTGGAGCACTCCTTTACGGGCCTGAGAAGGTGGCAAAGATCACCATGGTCTGTGCCATGCTGCACAACATGTGCATCCGGAGAAACGTACCAATGCCACCTGACATTGACCTGCATGCACCGGGTGAGGAGGATGATGATGATGATGATGGAGGGGGAGCAGCACCCCTGCCATTTCGCGATGCACAGGATGGCCGTGCTGTGCGCCAATCACTGATCGACGATTTCTTCGGAACCAAAGGGATGCTGATGGGTCTGTGTTAGTACTACACTGGGCACTGGGATTTTGTGGATATGGACACAGGGTGTGTGGGGAGTTGGGCACTGTGCGCTGTCATGAATTGAACAAACGCATGTAATGAACAATGTCCAGTCATGATATGATTTTTAACACAACGGGTGTATTGGAAAATTAACAATTTAGAGCTAGAACCCTCCACCTCACACACACCCTCCATCTTCCCCCACCCCCAACACCCCCAACACCCCATACCCCCAACACCCCAAACATCCCCACATCCCATACCCCCAACAACCCATACCCTCCAACACCCCAAACACCCCCAATACCACCTCCCCCCTCACCCATTGTCATCCCACGAACAATGTGCCATTCGTGAGTTTTGCAAGGTGACAGTTAGCACTTGCCGGGTGGTTCTGCTACTTCCGGCCTCTCTTTGGGTCTGGGGGCAGCATGTCCATTTGGCGTGTGCTGCACCTGGTCATGCGCACTGGACTTGAGGGAATCGAGCTGGCAGGTGTGGTGGATGGGGTGGAGGTTGATGGGTGTGCGACCACCGGCACAGTTGGTTGCTGCTGCATATTCTCTGCAATCCTGCCAAGGACCTGTGTAACCACAGCTAAACTGTCCCTGATCACTATGATGTTGGCATTTATGGCACTGATGGAAGCTGCATTTGCCTCCCGTATTTCACAGCGGGTCAGTTCCCCCTCTGCCAAATACTGGCGGACCAGCTCAATCAGACTGTCCTGCCGGGCCTCGACCCTCATGAGGCAGACCTCCATGTCTGCCGGGCCGTGGAAGTGGAAGGTGCAGTGGCAGGTTGGCCCAATGCTGGACTGCCCTCTGAAGTGGTGGACAGATGTGGACTGCCCAGTAATATGGCATGTTCTAGCATGGGGCGTACTGGTGTGCCCTGGGTGGAGTGCAGGGGGGTGGGCTGGGTGTATGCAGACATACTACATGGATGTTGTTGTCCATGTCCGCAAATTCCTCAGCGTGGCTCTCCATGTTGCTGAGGGGGGCAATGGCTGCTAGCCCCAGTGCCTTCTTGTCTGGCCCTGGATACCTTTGAGGATGTTGAGGACCTTGGGGCAGGGTCCTGGCCTTCACTTTCTGCGTATGTGCCTGTGGGGGAACAAGAGATGCAGGGCATCAGTGATGCTGTTTCATTAAAGATGCATGATTTGGTGCTGTTCAGTATTTCATGTTTCATGCTTCATGCATTGCATTCTTGTAGGTGTGACACACAGGGTACTTTCAATGTGGGGGGCCATATTGGCATACGCCGTGGGCTCTCCATTCTGAACTGATGTGTACTAGGTGGCATACATTTCATTGTGCCAGGGTTTGGGCCACCACCCGGACATGAATCTGTATATGTGTGTATGATGGCCCATGCATTGGCTTGGTTCACTTTCAAATCTTTAGTGCTACGTCAGGCTTTGGTTCTCTGAGGTTTGTGGGGACACTCATCTGCATCTCCCGATGACGGCACACCTGTCTCCATTTCTCCAATGCCCTCAATAGATTCCATGTTGATCATGGTGCTGCACTTCTCCTCCCATCGCATCAATTTGGTGGGTGATTGGTCCCTGCCGCCTGTTGCCATGGCCTCTCTGCGGTTTGTTGCTAGTATGTTTCGCACCCGGAGACGTAGATCGTCTCACCGTTTTCTGCAGTCTTTCACCGTGCGGGGGATGGTGCCAACCGCTGACACCTTCCGTGCCACCTCCTCCCATATTTGTTTTTTTTGCAGTTGGGCTTCGCGTTTCAAGTTATTGTCAAACACCTCATCCGAATGGGCTGCCAGCGCATCCGCCAACATGTTGAGCTCCTCATCGGAGAATCGCTTCTTGCGCATGCAGGTTAATTGGGCCGCCATAGCATTTCCCGTTCCGGCGCAATGTTGGGTGTCCTGACCCACGTTTAAGCTATCCTGCTACAACATTTGGTGCTGTGGGCTTAGGAAATTCAAGATGGCGGAAAACCCACATGTGCGCCGAAATCCAGGAAAGCTGCGCAGTTTGTGCGCACACTAAAATGGTTGCCTCACTTGCCACCCACCAGTGCGAGAATGAAAGGCCGGGTTGCCATGAGGGAAATGGGTTGCCAAAGGAAAAACAGCAGCGCCGGTTAGCTTCAAAGCGCTTTAAAACCACCATTGGACTACCCGCACAGTAGTCTGAAACCATTGGGAATGGCAATGCTGATTGCCAAATGCAACCTAGAAGTGTGGGGAATTCATTTCTTAAATCCCAAAAATGGGTGCAGTACCAGTACTCACCACTATCCAAAAGCCGGCGTTTTAAAACCACTCTGTTTTTCTGAAGGCAAGTCAAAATGCCTATTTTCAAACAGTGCAATAGGTGCAAAATATTTACTGAACACCAGCAGACATTTGGCAGAATGGAGTTTTGTGTGCCTACAAAATCTGAGAAATGAAGAGCACAAAACAATGTATAACAAGACTGGCTGAGCTGTGGATTGCAGCAGTTTAAGTTGCACTGGATTTAAAGACACTAAAATCGAAAATGTTTAGATTAAATGAGTGACCTATGTTTGGTGTCATATGCCTTTGTAACTGTTGAAATGTCATAGTTTTGCACTTAGAATCAGCATTCTAGCTGCATGTGTAAAAGTGCAAGTTAATTTAAAAGCAACAAAAAACATGACAGTTAGCTGAAGGTCTGCCTTAAGGAACTTGATTCTGCCTGGCAACTACCCCATCAGGAGTGAAACTTGAGTCACAACTATGTTCCCAGGCCAACCTTCCTTTTGCTGCCCACACTAAGGATATGCCATCTATCTGATAATTGAATTACCTGTCCTCTGCCAGAGAGTGAACAAAGCCCTCTTCACTCAGGCAAAGGTTTTTATTACCGCAGTCGTAAAATGTAGCTTCCTCTTGGCAGGAGCTGGGAGGGGCACTGCCTGTGAGAGCAAGCTGGCTTGGCAGAACTGGATTAACCAGTATTTCTACCTTATGCTGAGAGAAAACCACACCCCTTTGTAGTCAGAATGTTGTTTAGAAAAAGATTAATAACTCATGGTGCGGACATGTGAAAATTTTATAAATGATACCATAATTCTTGTGATTGTTCTGCCCACAGTTTAAGACGTGGTAGGAACCGGTGGTATGTTCAGGGAGGTTTTAGCGGAAAAGTGGATATTACTCTAAATGTGTGCATGTTAAAAATCTGAAACTTCATCAGTTAAGGTCCCTACTCCCTGCACACATGTATGTAAAGTTGGGTCCATGTCAGAAATTGAAAAAGCAGTTAAAAAGTCAATTATGTACCCTCTCTGAATGCAAGCTCCTAGAAAAAGCAGATTTGGACAGAGACATGGCTAAATTCAGCCACACCATGTATATGTCATTTCAAACAACTGTGTAACTCTGAAGTATGTATTTTGATCATATATAGATTTGGGTGCACAGATGATAAGGGAGGTTGTTTCAAGAGATCATAAAATGACATCACTCTGACTCACAGTTCAGTTCGCCAATCAAGGGGACGAATGAAAGCTTGACCAATGACGAGTGAGAGGGGCAAGTCTAGTGATGCAACACACACACCCACTCTCAAAAAACAGATAAAAGCACAGAGTCAGGACAGCTAGGGACCTTCAATTCCATTTGCAGCAACGCACTCTGCTGGACCATACAACATCCCGAGATCCAGACTTCAAATTCATCAACCTCCTGAAAGCCAAACTAGAGACTTCAATCTATCCAGAGCAGAGAGACCCAGAGAACCGGTGCCTAGCAGAGACCAGACCAGAGAGAAAGCAGTGCTGTACCCAGAGAGACCAGACCAGATCGCTGTGAGCAGTTCCAGAGGCCAGGCGCTGTGAGCAGAACCCGGAAAGACCTGACCAGACTGAAGTCCGTGACCAAGTCGCTTCCTGTTCAAAATCTCTTGTGAGTACTTAGCAAAACTCAGAACACATCTCTTAGTTTAAATTCATCTAATTCAATCTATTTAACCTAAGTAGAACTGCCTCCTAGCTGTCACCTGTCATTTCTAGTAAAATTTGTCACTTGTCAAAGTGTGCGTTTAAAATTGGCAAAACCAAAAATGACCTTTACCAAATCGGTCATATCTCCGCAACCGTTTGGGCTAGAGACTTGCAGTAACTTTCATTGGAAGCTGAGATCCCAGGCTTTCCTAGGACCCCAAAACGGTAGAGATAGTCCTTGCGGTTCCTCTGTAATAGCGCTCGGCGCATCCGCGAATTTTGCCGCGATTTGCAAATTTCTTCACATGTAAAAACTGCTGCTGCCTGCTTTCCATTTGCCAGAAATTCGTTTAACCTGCTAATCATTCCTGCATCATTGCTAGTGTGAGCCTGGACTAATATTAACTAGATACCACTCACCCTGAACCTCTGAAAGGGAATTAAAAGCGTTTCCAGCATATTTCTCATCCATTGCTAGCACATATCAAAGCATTTGGGCTTGTGTTTTCAAAACTCCTATCTGTTTTCTGTTGTCTAAGCTTGCTGGGGTGGACTGATTACATTGATTGCATTTCTGAGAACTGTGTGCTTTCCTCCCATTTCCTTGCATTGCATAAAGAGGGGGGGAGTGAATAGCCAGACAAAAGTGATTACATTGTTGGGTTGAAACCATATTGAGTATTTTCTGTACTGCATTCATTGAATATTGCATCCACCTGAGCTTACATAAAGCATCCTCTACCACATTATACTTTTGTTCCTATTTACCAGTGTGCTACCTTATCCATTTCATGTCAACTCATTAGTCATTATAAAGAAGTGTGCTAGTGCCAGATTCTCCGTTGTTAATATTTACCATATCAGATTAAGTGTGATATTCAATTATTAATTTATTATAAAGTGTGATATATATATTTTAATTTATCAAATAAACCTTTTAAACTTGCAAAACAGAACTACTTCTTGGCTCAGTGGGGTCAGGGGGATTCCAAGAGAGGGGTGTTATACAGGGGTAGTCATCCAGAACGCATGAACTGGACCTAAAGATATATCAATAAGGGTTTTCATTCAGTATTCTAGACTAGGCGTTAACTTAGCTGTAGTGCTGAATTGAATCCTCTTACAGCAATGAAGTTACTTCCAGGTCCGGTATCACGAACCCGGTATTTGCATGATGGTATTACCGGGTCGGTTATTAAGGGGTTTCTTCTGGGTGGAAGCAGTTTCAGCGGGTCCCGGGGTGTTGGGAAGTCGTTAACGGCATGGCAGTGCAGTCATTACCGGCATGGGCGGTCGTGCGTACTTGCACACTCGTAATCAGCCGCTATTAGCTGCGTCAAGGGTACATGGACGTATAGCACCATGCCGGTAATGACTGCATTTTTCCTGCGATTCTCGTAATGAGGCCCAGGGTCTTTATTTGCCACAAGATACTAAACAGCAACGTTCCCAAAGCATTCAGCACTCTCAAACGGCTAACTCGGAGCAACCTGTGATCTTGGTAAGAATTTACGTTCATAGTTATTTTATCAGAGAGTAGTCAGCACGGTTACTAGATGCAGACCAATAACCATAGTCTACCATTTTACCATTACACAGGACTGTTAGCACTATATGAGTGAGAAGCATGAATTTGACTCGATTTCAAGTAAACTAATCCCATAGTACATTGCATTGAGGTGAGCATGTTTCATTACAACTTTTTTATGACAGTGCATCTAATTGTATTATTACCCAGGGCCATGATGTGGGACCCAGCTCTATTTTTTAGCGACTGGTCCCACACTTGGCCCACCATTAACCATTTACCATTATCTGAAACTCACCGAAGTTCATCTCCCATTACCATCAGACTCCAACGATTTGTTCTGAGAAACGATTGAACCATTCAGGTCCCATGTGCGAGCCATTGCCGAGGCAAGAGGCTCTTCTGAGATACTCAGGTTAGTGAAACCACATAATCACCATAGATTAGAAAAAGTTTCATTAGTAACTCAATGAAACATGTAGTGACGTACAAATGTATCTATTTTCACAGAAATGATGAATTGTTATACCTGATGAAGGTCAATCAAGCCTGAAACTTGCTGTATGTATTGAGAGAAAAGGATATACTTAGAAATTATCTTTGTACCTAATTGTATATCTTTATTTCTGGAACTAAGAAAGTTTCCATGAGATCTTAATTTTCTGATAACCGTTCAGAAATTGAAAAGAATTTTCTTATCTATTTGTACTATGTTTAATGTCATTATTCTTTACCGCATTCTTTTGGGTACTACAGATTACATTTAGTAGTGCAATTTACACTTGATGACCATTGTTTTTGGAACTTATTATCTTGTTTTTTGTAAATTAATAACTTTGTATTAAATATACAATACTGTTTACTTTATCCTGAATTTTTTGTCAATATGTCTTTGCTACACAGTTGTGCACAGATGTCAGTCTTATAGTACAAGGTGTGACTCATTTTTCTTCATGTTAAATCATGTAAAAGAAATCTTTGAAAATCATATCACAAGTCCTGTTTTGAGGTTTCTCATAATGCTACGTGTACTGCTTCAGGAGAAACTGAACTTAAGTTTTTTTATCAAACGAAAAATGTCCAGACATAATGCACTTTAGTAAATTAATGTAATTAATTATTTGCCAAAAGTACACCGATATAATTGACCCTTGTGATCTTGCTTGCCCACTAATATATCCAAAGGAAATTATCTTCTGCCAAAAAATGGCAATGGAAACTTTCCTTCTGCTAAGAAATATGGCGCCTCTTATTTAAAATGAACCTGTGAAATGTGTGTGAAAAATCCACAGCCATTAAGCAGAAGAAATCTATTTAGGCTTCACTTACTGATATGAAAGAATTAAAGCTAATGCCAACACTGATTCAACTTTGTTCTTATCGGACCCCTCCTATGGAAAGTGTTAAACAGATTATGTTAATATTCTACCCGCCCCATCACTCTTACCTTCTGTAAGACTCCCTCTTGCCAGCAAACCAATCAAGGAACCGTGAAACAGTTCCTTCAACAGTGTTGGTCTTATATGGTTAAGAAACAAGCACATGCATATCCGCCTTTTGACCCTAGGTAGATTATTAGTCATATTTCCAATTTGAGCGCCATCTCTCCCACATCCCCACCAAAGATGAATCCATCATCTACTGGTCTTAGGCTTCCTGTGCTTTCATTAGCTCTTTGGCACTGCTAACTATTAATGAGTGTGAACCTATCACCTTCTACTATTTCATGCCTCTCTTCAACCTCTCCACCAACACGAGTTTCTTCCATGCTGGTCTCGGGAGGAAAACTCAGGGGCAACATGCTCGCCTTGGAAGCAAGACGAGGCAGAGCAACACAGGTTCGATTCCCATAAATAACCAATTATATTTCAATGACATGCTGGTTACAAAATAGTCATTTCCATCACCATTAACATGATATGTTTGGCCAAACATAATAACACCTCTATTTATTGAGTGATCACTCTCCTTCCTAACTGCTTCCAACTCCCTTCAGAAAGTTGTCTTCAACTATATTGTTGACTACCTCATGTTTCACTCTTATGTGATTCCCCTAAAGTCAGGCTTCCTAAGCAAACACTCCACCAAAACTGTTCTCATCCTTGTATCCAATGCTATAATAACTGTTTACCAGCCTTGCCTCTTCTCCTTCCACATAGTATGTGACCACTTTGCAGCCTTTGACACAGTGGACCATTTCTCCCTCCTTTAAAACGTCTTCACACTTGGCTTCTAGGGCACTGCATGTCTTATCACTCTAACTACTACTTCAGGTCCACCTCCTGGAATTCAACACCCTACCACGCCACACAAAGGAGGCCCATTCAGACACTCAACCAACACTAAGCCCTCTCCTCTGCACTCTCTACACCTCCTCCCAACTTATTTGACCCTTTGACTTTCAATATCAGTTCTTGGCTAACAACACCCAAATCTATTTCTATTTTCTCTTCTTCACCCTTTCCATCTCTAAAAACATTTCCAGATGCCTATCAGAGGTCCAAAATAGGTCTACATCCAGGTCATATTTCTCTATAAGTACTGCAGTTCATGAATGTTTTTAAGCTTCCTTGTGTCCTGCTCCTATAACATTTTGCAGGGGTGGCACGCACACTGGCACCCCAGATAAATCTTCTCTTTACTAAAGGTACTGCGATCCTGGGCAATACTCGGCACATTCCCTGTGTGTTTTGTTTGAGGTGTATTGGACGTATTGGAGATCTGTGTCTCCTGAGTGCATTCATTTGAAATGCTCACAATGAAGGACGTTCCATCATTTCTGTGAAATCTTTGCATGTGTCAATCCATTGACAGGGAAAATACATTAACAGACAAAATGGTCATGTGACTGCCTAAGGAACTTTAAATCTGCATTGAAGCCACCCTTGTGGTGTAAGCCCTGTTGGCAGAAGGGCTGGTGTTGTTTGGCTGTTCGGCGTGGATGGCTGCCGGATGCTGCAGTACAGTAAGCTTAATATCGGATGAGAATTACGGATATTATTGTCCTGTTGAAACCTCAAACTGCCCACTCTGCTAATCTACCTGCTGTGTGTTGCCAGAGACTGTGGGGGCTGCAGACTTAGTACTATTACTGCAAACTCTTTGATCTGGACACATGCACCATCCGCTTAAAGCTCCCTGCATTCTGCATATTAACTTTGAATCCGCAACAGCCCATATTTTATCTGTTTGTTAGAACTTCTTCTTTCTTTTGTTCTTACCTCATTTGTTTTTAATACTTCTCTCAACTATGAGGTCCAACTTACGTAGCCAAAAAGGCTCTTCTATGCTACCAGATGTTATATCAGTGGATCCTGTCGGTAGTAGCCAACCACTTTTTACATCATTTAAGTGCTGGCCATCGACTAGTGGACAATTAACCTCCTCAACTTCACTCTGTGCTGTACCTTTTCTTGTGCAAACTAGCTCTTCCTCAAAAGTCAGCCTGTCAACTAGCCTTTCTACAGAGAAGCCTAGAATTACTAATTTCAAGGAGCCTTCTGCTACTGCATCTACTCATAAAGCACTAATTCACAACTCTGAGGCTGCAGATGCTTTTATTATTCTGCATATTCTTAACAGTAAATCACATCACAAAACCTCTAGACAATCAAAACTAATTCAGCCTGTATCAGGTCAAACATTCATGGACAAATATATCCTGAAAGCAACCTCTACTAGCACCGAAATTAAACTACCAAAAGCTTTTAGAGGCAATGCTACACTGGATAATTCAGCAATGACTACACAGGCTTTCTTTGGCGGGAATAACATCACTGATATTAGCATCATTGAATGCTCAGACAAAGCTATGAACCTTGCCTTTTGATGTTGCTATCCCTGTAAACTCTACATCACCACCTCAAGTGGCCTTGTCCCAGAAAACCCCATCTGCCTTAACTTACATTATCGAAGGCATTGATTCAAACAATGGCGACCTTGCTGAGGAAGCAAGTCCATGGGAGGTAAACCAGAGCCACGCAAATTCTCCAAAATTACATCACACTTTGAAAGACCTAGACAAACGGATCCGTCTGACTCATCCAACAGTTTCAGCCCTAAACCTGGTACTCAGCTCATTTGTTGAGTTTTATGATAACGTTTGGGCTGAACTTAAATCCATCCAAAGATCAATGAGGGAAATTAATCTGAGAACTGATTGCATCGGCACTGAAATACTGGTAGATTTAACCAACAAAGTGGATTGGATTGGAACGGAACGATCTCAGAAGCTGGTTGTGCAAGGTCCCCTTTTAGTACAACAGGGTGAAATGATTGCTCCAGCATCTTTGCATGTACCTCTAGTTACATCACAAATTATAGAAATCTCTGACAATACTCCTATGCTGGAAGCTTCTAATAATGCCCTACCTCAAGGTCAATTTAAGCCAGCACTACCTGCTGGCTCCGTCATTATTCCTGTCCCCTCACCCTGTATAACCAACCCCACTCAGAATACTTCTACCTCTATCTCAAATCCAAGCCTGCTACCATCTACTGCGACCCCAGCTATACTGGAAAGTGCTGCTAAACATACTGCCCCTAAAAAAAATCTTAGTTCCATGAAAATCGCGCACTATTAAGCGGAAAATGGCAACAAAACAACATAATCTACTATTTGCCAAAACTTCAGGTCGTCCTTTACCTAACTCACATTCAGGGCCCATTCCTGAAGTGCAGACTCTGCGTATTTCCACTCTAACCAAGGTTAAACTGGTTGACTCTACCGTTCAGACTGGCAGGTGCAATATTCTTAACATACAGGCACCTATTGCGCTGGATAGAAGTCCATTACTGAAGCCTCCAGTTCTTTTAAGAAGTTACATCAGGGATGTGGCCGAGGCAAGTTTAGGACTTGTGAAGAAGTTCCAGTGATATCCACTGTGCCCCAAGTTAGCAATCCGATAAAGGTCCAAGGATGTATGGATGCAGGGATCAATCAACTTTCTTCCATTTGGGGACCTACCCATTCCCAGCCCCCCATGAATAACCAGTCCCTGATCCCTGTACCCCCGCTGGACTTGGGTGAGGAGTGGGGGTTGCTTCAGGGAGATAACATCCCGGCAATGTCTACACACTCATCAATCTTGGCAGGTATGCGAGATCTGGTGGCACGTCTGCACAAACCAACTGCTAGGCCTCAGTATTCAGACTCTGTTAAAATGCAATGCATTAACCCAAAAGGCCTCCAAAGTCTACCCGCGGGTTTCTTACATCGACAAGAAGGCATTATTGCTTCTAAATCGAAACCGCAGCATTTGGTAAACATTCAAAGTTTGCTGGAGGTGGAAGTTCCAATTTGTCTGAACAGATGTAATGTTCTGACTATCTTCTCAGAAATTCCAGCACTTTCCTTAATATCATCTAAGGACATTGCCAGAGTGACCTTTCTGGATAGAAACTGTCAAGATACCAGCTTGATTCTACTTTCCTCTCCACTGGTCAAGGAACTGACCCTTACTCAAACGGAATCTCATCTTTGTGGGATTTGGTCTTCAAGGTTGAATCTGCTCTATCGTGGGAAACGCTGCCTCAAGGGCCCTCTACTACTCAGTCATCAGCGAAATCATCAGTGGCTAATCTGGGCAGCCCTGTACCCATGATCAACCAATGAATTGCACCTAA
Source organism: Ambystoma mexicanum (assembly GCF_040938575.1). Taxonomy (NCBI): domain Eukaryota; kingdom Metazoa; phylum Chordata; class Amphibia; order Caudata; family Ambystomatidae; genus Ambystoma; species Ambystoma mexicanum. The sequence goes on along the minus strand of NC_090931.1, from coordinate 1,359,602,444 downwards.
ACAGCAGGATAAGGATGTTGACTGGGCCACCATTATCTCCAACTTGTGGCAAAAACTCGTCCCCTAGGCCATCAACCTCAAGGACAGATCTAAATTCTTCTCCAGTCCTATGCCTCAAATCTTGGAACTCAAGAGGCAATCAACATCTATTTACAAACTTGGAATGTCTACAGTTGCTGAGAGATGCTAACATTATATATATCCAGGAGACTTGGATGACCTGAACTCAATTTCTAGATGGTTACCAAATCGTTGACCAGCTTGCCCGATACAATTTGGGAGGTAGACCATCAGGTGGAATAATTGTTGCGGTTGATACCTGCATTGGTTTACATGGCAGTGCCCTCTTGGAACTGACATATGGGGCTTTGGGTGTTGATCTTATTTCTAGCAATGGCCTTTTGAAATTATTAATCATCAATATCTTCTGGCATATTGGTGTGGGAGAAGATGAATTGTTTGTGTCCACTATCACTCAGATTATCCTTGACTAGATGCTTGCTAATGATTCAGGACATGTCCTATTATCAGGGGATTTAAATTTTGATTGTATATTTGAGTATTGACCTTGGGAACTCTGTGTGATGAATACGTCGAATCTGTGTTCTACGAGGAAGAAACAGGATGTCTATACTTGGTATACTGGGCTGGGTAATATTGGCCTTCAACCCCTGGTTGGCCGCTCACAATCTACACTTGAAAACCCCACTTGGCATACCTGGCGGCGTGGCCATTCCTCCTCTAGGCTGACTATATCTTTGTGGATGATTACTTATGTATAAGTTGCTCGCATTTTGATATCCATATGAATAGCTGGAGTGACCACGGCATTTTAACGGCAATATTCAAGATCTGACATCTCCAGGAATCCCATCAGTCCCATCTTAGGGTCACACCTAACTCATCTGGCTCTGCGGTTCGGTGGTCACCTAAGAACATCGACATCCTGAACCTTAACCTGAGGGCTAGGCTTAACCAGACTACATACGATTGGAAAATGGCAATCTTCAACACTGCAACGGTTATTTCTCTTGTACAAGCAGCGGTAGATGACTTGGGCAATCGTTCTGATTGCTCAATTCCAACTACCAGGCATACCCACTGCTATACTTCTGATCTGGTATTAGCAAAATCCATTAAGAATAAAAACCTTAAGAGACTTAAGGTTAAACAAAGCTATACAAAATGTAGCAAAACAATTTAACACCAGTTATTGCAACAGGACTCTGAACTAATGCTGCAGGTCATTATGAAGGTGAATGTGGGAGCCTTCTGGTCCCTTGACAATGGACAAGAGAGCTATCCAGCAATTGCCCTATTAAATCCAATTCTGGAACAAGACTGGTTGGAATTTTACTCCAATAAATTTGCTCTTAACTAACTCCAGGAAAACAACAACTCTGTGAACAGCGATACTCTTGGCCCTTTCCCTAAATGGGAATTTCCCATTGAGATTGATATGGTGCGAGACATAATCGTAAAGTGTAAAAGATCTAGATCCCCTGGTCCAAACGGGCTAACTAACAACACCTTTAAAGCTGATCCCAATCTTTGGGCCAATCTCGTGTGCCTTGAGTTCTGAGACATTCTCCAATCTGGGGTTTGCCCAACCTCTTGGTCCTCTGCACATGTGATTCCAATTTTTAAATGTGGCAGTAGGTCTGACCCAAAAAATGATCGACCAATTGCGTAGATTGACGCAGATTGTAAGAACTTCTCTGCCTTTCTTCTTTCGCACTTAAAGGATTGGGAAAAAAGAAGCCATCCCTTGAGCCCTTTTCAAACGGGCCTTTACAAATTCCACTCCATGAATATCAATGGGATTGTGGTCAAGTGCATTCAGGAGGCTGCCTGGACTTCCATTAGAGGCCCTACTTTTATGGCCTCTATGGATCTCTCTGCAGCCTTTGACTGCATTGACCGAAATAGGCTGTGGTGTAAACTTGCATCTTGGGGCCTACCGAGAGGATTACTGAGCCTTTTGGAGGGGGTTTATAATAACTCGGGTGTTCGAATATGACTAAATCAAAAGGGGGACATGTCAGCTGTGGTCTGTACATTCCGTGGGGTCAGACAAGAGTGCGTCCTTGCCCCATGGGTGTTTAACCAATATATCTCCGATGCAGCTGAACCCCTACTTAAGGAGGGCCTCTTAGCACCAAGAATTGGCACTGTGAAGATTATCTGTCTGGCCTATGCAGATGATTTTTTATTATTTGATCTAACTAAGGTGGGGCTACACCGCCTGCTAGATGTCTTTGCCAACTATGCTAAGTTAAATGGCTTGAACATCAACCCTGTCAAAACTAAAATACTTGCTCTATCGAAAGGTCCCTGTATGAAGAAAACCAATTCTTGGAATTTGGGGGGAGTAAGAGTAACTAGTTCCACCTGCTTTAACAACCTTGGCTATTATGTAGGTGCTAGTAGAGGCTCAACAGGGCACATAAATCTACTCCTGAATAAAGCTAAGATACTTACTAGGCAGATCCTCAAAATAGATCGCAAATATGGCCGATTCTCAATTAGACCTGCTCTTCTCTTCTTTGAAGTGAAAATAGCTCCGGAATTGATATATGGTTTGGAGCTATGTACGAGGCTAACTATCTCCAAACTCTATGCAATTGAGGGTGACATCTGGAGAGAGGTCTTACTACTCTCTAATGCGGTCCCTTTGGCTGCGATCCGTTATGAACTAAGCTATATTTCATTAAAATCTTGAGTCCATTGGAGGATGCTTTTGCTTTATGCTAAACTTAAAGTACCTACACTCAATACATTATATGAACTTGTCGGGAGCAATATCTACCGATCTGGCTTCCTAACCAAATCCTCCAAATTGTGTGAAACTATGCTCTGTACCATCGGCTCAGACTTAGACCAGCTAACACCTAATCCTGCAAACACTAAAAAGAAACTGTGGGACTATGATTGGTTTCTTTCCATGTACTCTTTCCATTCATATAGATCTATGGTCCATTTAACACATGAACACATGAAAAGAGGTACCCCTTCTCCAGTTCTCATAATTTTTCCTAATCGGAACCACAGACATGTTCTACTCAGATTGCGCTGGAATATTCTTCCAACATTGGACACCAAACTGAGGTGGAAACAAATCTTGGTGACAGATAGTCTCTGTAGATTGTGCCATTTAGTGCCCAAAATGGCTAAACATCTTATTCTGCTTTGCTCGCAACTGAAGGCCTTCAGAGATTCTTATCTGAGTGCACTAAAATCTTTATACTTAGGTTTATCAACTGAACAGTTATGGCAACGATGTTTGTTCATTCAATCTACGCGCGAGGGCCTGGCTCTGTCTGGCTTTATCCGTAATCTCCATTTGGACTGTATGTGAAAATCTGTTTGTTGCCATTTGCAATCTTATAGGCTACCTCTAGCTATTAATTGCTAGTATTAACTGCTAGCGGACATTATTACTCTTAATGGTTTTCATTGTTTGTTTACTATCCGCACATGAATTACTTTTATGTATTCTATATATTGTACATTCTCTTTTCACTGCTTCCTTTTGTAAAGGTTTAACAAAACCATACACAATATAAATAAATAAATAAATAAATGCATACATAAAATAAATTCAAGTTTCTTTTTCCTCAACCCTTGTTAACCCATATGCAGGCTGTTACTACAAACGCTTCACGCCTGACTGGTACCCTCAATGTATTTTTGGGCATGTAGGCACTGTACAAAAGGGCCTACAATATATGCTCATTGTTTGCCAGCCAAAATACCATAAAATGCATGTTATGTCATATTTCACCATTTCCAACACAGAACACAGAACTCATAGCATGGTATATGACTCGATTGGTAAATGCAATCATATGAAAACTTATTTTACCTACTCACATATTTTGTGGCCTATTTGTATTATTCTTCATGTTTTCATGCCGTTTTTATTTTAATTGTGTAAGTTTAAAAAAATGTATTTTTGATTTTGGATTTGTAGCTCTGCACAGCACTCTCTTGTCTTTGGGCCAGTGTTTCTACACATCAAGAATATAACAATAAATAAACACAACAATATATAAATACAGGGAATTAACAGATGACAGCAGAGATGTCAGCCATAACAGAGTCCTATCATCATCTTCAGGCAGATGATAATCTACTTCCCACAGTTCTCTTAGAAAGAACGCAATACTAGTGTTCAGAAGCTTGGAAGACATGTGTTTACTCATTTAATCATGTGTTATTTATATAGCGCCTTAATCCAACTGATTGAACTTTACAGAGCACATATTTACATACAATATCACCCAACCGAAATTGGTACTCAATTTATCAACCTCGGAAGGATGAAAGGCTGAGTTAGCCTTGCCGGGATTCAAACCTGCGACCTGCAGCTCACACTCATTACCATTGCCGCCTCCCAATGAACATCTAACCTGATGATATTGGTATTTGATAATTCTTCTATCTTGGTACACTTTTCCCCTGTTTTATAATATGTAGTGGATGGTGGGCCTATTTTACAAAAAAATAATTAAAGCCACGCAAAGTAGTGAGCACGAGAAAGAACAGTGTGCAGATGAAAAGTATAGCGATGGGAGCCGATTCATATAATAAAATGAGCACAGAAACCTGCAGCACAAAGAGTAATGAGTAGCGCCCGGAACACCCCTAATATGCCCCCATTACAAACAGAACATAGCAGTGCCGATCAACATTTGAGCCAGACCCATGGACACAAATAAAACAAAAGGGGTGACTCTCCAGGCCATCGTTCTTCACCTGTCAAGCCATTACAGAAAGGAAAAGACCATATGCAAATCAGACTTGGTCCCTCCACAAATGGGGCAGTCCAGCCCAAACTGCTTGGTCACATCTCATCTGCACAAGACCACAAATATCCCCAAACATCTTTCGGCCTCTTTGGGCCTCATCAGTGAGGAGTAGCTTGGGTCTCTAGGCCCAGCAGGCACAGGATCCATGTCTGGGCAGGCCCGTCCTACTCAGGGTGACTACAGCAAAACAAAAGAGGTGATGGCTGGAATGCTTCAAATTCATCTGAACTTCTGGCATTGCTCTGGGCAACCTTCCAGACCATCACTCTTTGCCTGCCAGCCAAGCCATTACAGAAGGGGAAAGACCATATGCAAATCAGGCTTGGTCCCAATAACAGCAAACACCATTACTCCCACTTCACAACCGCGACCGACAAGTTCTTGTTCCAGCACCCAAACTAAACTATGTCCCGGCCCCCTAACTTAAAACAGTACCTGCATACCCCGACTTAACTGTAGCTTGGCCCCCTAACTTAAGGCAGCACCTGAGTACCCACACTAAACTATGCCTCATCTCCGTTACTTAAAGAAGCACCCACATAACCCCATTAAACAGTGCCTCAGCCCCTTAATATAAGGCAGCACCTGCGTACCCACATTAAACTGTGCCTTGCCCCCTAACTTAAATCAGCATCTGCGAACTCCCACTAAAATGCGCCTTTGCTCCCTAAGTTAAGGGAGCAACCACATACCCCAATAAACTGTGCTTCAACCCCCTAACTTAAAGCAGCATCCATGTACCCCCACCAACCTGCACCTTGGCCCCCTAACTGAAGGCAGCACTCTTGTACACACACTAAACTGTGCCTCAGCCCCCTACCTTAAGGCAGTATCCATCTACCCACACTAAGAAGTGTCTCGGACCTCTAACGTAAAGTAGCACCCACATGTCTGCCCTCGTCACAGTACCCCCACTGACCTCTGCCCCAACCTCTGAACCTAAGGTGACACCCACAAGTCTGCCCTTGTCCCAGTCCCCCAACTGACCTGTGGCCCAACCACCGAACCCAAGGCGGGATGCACAAGTCCACTCTCATCCCAGTCCCCCAACTGATCTGTACCGGAACCCTTGAAAATAAGGCAGCACATACAAGTCTGCCCTCATACCAGTGCCCCCATTGACCTGTGCCCAACCCCCAAACCTTGTAAGTTTAAACCTGGGAATGAGGAATTGAACAGAAGAAGCTGGTCCTGGGTCTTGAAGACGTCATGGAAGGCTCAAAAGAACTTCCCCTCATGGAGCAGAGAACCAATTTAGACGTAGGGCCTCATTACGAATCAGGCGTTAAGGGGTTAACGGAGCCGTAAACGGCGCCGACCCTTAACACCTGATTACAAGGTCTCTTAGCGCCATGGTGATATTAACGCCTGCTTTTTTCAGGCGTTAAAATCCATGGCGCTAAGGGACCATGGTGCTAATTACTCCACCGTAATTTACGGTGGCGTAATTAGCGCCTTCCCCACTCCCATTATGCCCTATGGGGCAAAAATGGGAATGGGGAAGGGTAAAATGGGAAATGGGGATTTACCGCCCCACTCACCTTGGAATGGGGCGGTAAATCCGCCATCCACCATGGTGTAAACGTAGTTTACACCATGGTGGTAAGGGTACGAACCAGGCGGTAACTTACTGCCTGGTTCGTAATGAGGCCCATAATCTGGATCCAGGCTAACAGTGACTTGACCTCAAGGAGGTGGACCATATGTTTCTTCAATGCTGCCGACACCAAAAAGCCTAGTAAGCCACTGAGCCAACACTGTACAGCAGGGAAAATAGAGGGTGATGCTGAGAGCATTCAGCGAGACGAGGTGAGACCAACACCACAGGAAGAGCCAGTGATGTTGCCCCCACGAAAAAGAATGGAATAAGAGTCATTGGAGACCCAGCATAGGTTTGGGCAATATTGAAGAGTACTTCAGGAGTAATCTCCCTCATTACACTAACAGTCTTAAAACCATCAATACTGAAGAGTACTTTGGGAGTAATCTCCCTTGTCATAGTAATTAGTGAGGAGGTATCAAGATCGAATAACATTTCAAGAGTAATATCCCTCATCACAGTAGCAGTGATAAAGACATTACAAGGGAAGAGTACATCAGGAGTAATCACCCTCATCACAGTACCAGTGCCAAAATTACCAAGAGGTAGGAAGGCATCAAGAGAAAGCTTCCTCATCAGAATAATTCAAATGAAGATAGCAAAGCGTAGAGTTCCTCCAGAGAAATCTCCTGCATTACAATAATCATAAGAAACACAATGAGAGCCAAGGAAGTTACAAGAGGGGTCTCTCTATCAATAGCTCTGTGAAGAATAGTGGAAGAAGCCAAGGACATTGGGAATTATCTCCCTTTTTATTGCTCAAGGAGAAGACTTGCCTTGGACTGTACTTTTTCTTGAAAAGGAAGAACTGTTGGACAATTGGTTAAGCCATGGAAAGTCCCTGCGAGGAACTACAAAGACTCTTAAAGGCTGTCATCAGAGACTAACTGAATACAGCCTTTAATACTGATACAGTTTGGCCAAGAGAAGTGAATCATTCTCCCGGTCTCACCTTTTGTTGAATCAGAAGCTATTTCAAAAGATTTTCAGAAAACTGCCATAAAGCTGAACTAGCTGAACCAGGAGAAGGGAGGAATTCTCCTGGTGACATTCTGTTGTTTAGAGTATATTTTGTTAGTGGTGGGGACAGAGTAGGAGAGTTTTTGAAAAGAGGATGGAAACTTTAGTTGACAACCGCCCTGATGACAAAAACCCAAGTTAGAATTAAGTTAGGTAGGGCAAACCCTTTATTTGTAGGGAGAAAAAAAAGTCATCTTTTTAAATGAAAATCTTAAGTTGAAACGACACCCCTTTGTCTGACTCCTTAATCTGACTTACCACAACCCATTCACAATAAGAGACCCAAAACATATTCAAACATATCTTCCATACCCACATCACCCTTAGCACACTCACAAATCAAATCATGCACCATCACCACTGATACAACAAAAATAAATGTGCAATGTCCCTGCACCATAAATGGCATGAGTCATCCATAGTGTGCCACCTACACCCTTGTGGTGCTCCTTTCCTTACTGGCAAACCACATATCCACATGGGTGTATGGTCAAGTCAGTCACAATAATGCCACCATGCCTACTACAAAAAACCCCCAACATGATTCAACACCCATGAAAGCATTTACAAGAGACGTGTCATGCCACCCACAGCATACATGTTTGACACACCCATGCACGCCATGTACGCAAATCACCAACATACATGCCTGTATTGCAAACAAAAGAAGAAGCTCAGCAGCTTATGTGCATGACAAATGCCTCAAACATGTACAACTTCAAACATGTCATCTCCCCACATCTACCATTGTCCACGTGTCTTCTGCCTCACTTTTACCATGTGTGCCCCCCATGGTCTCCTACTTCTTCAAATGGCTGCAAGGACGTGTCTCCTCAGCAACATCATCTCCTGCTGCCTGGCAATGTGTCTGTGGTGAGACAGTCTGCATCTGCAGAGTACAACACATGTACTGCCATTGAGTGCCTGCTATTCTCCACAGTCTGTTCCCCTATATGTTCCTGGGCAGGCTCAGTCACTACTTTATGTGCCACAGGAACTAACGGTTGTGGGCTAGTTTAAAAGAATCTCAGTGCAACACGATTCATGTGTTGAGATAGGATTACTTATGTGGTCCATGCTGTCTGTCGCAGCGCCTGCGGGCAAGAGAGTTACCAAACTGTGCGCTCGTAATACTCAGTAAAAATAAATGCCACCATGCTGTGTGCGCCAGTTTGCCAATGTGACTTTAATTCACTGGTCGGAATTTCCAATTCAGAAACGATTCATTTACAGGTGTCCAGTAATGACACGTGTTTCGGCCTTTGGCCTTCTTCAGAAGTGGACACATTCTTACTACATGTGAAAATAGTAGTCCAGCGGTCAGAAACAAGTATATAATCAAAAAACAATTAGGTAAATCAATATTGACTGTAGAAACAGTCCATATGTCAAGAAATAAACCATAGATTAGCCATTAAGTGTACATTTGATATTTGATTGTAAGAATATATAATATAGAGACAGAAATTAGAGAGGTTGGACAAGGGTAGGATGTGTTAGGTAATAAAAAAATACACACACAAGAAAAAAAACATTAATAGAACATGGGCAAAACACAGTTAGCCAATATATAACATGTCAACATTACATCAATTGTTTCCTGCAAAATTAGTTTGGTTGTAATTTCATGCTGTGTTTTTGTACAGGCTCATTCACTACTGGTTAAGAGAAGTTTCTTTACTTCCAATAGTTTCTTTGTAATAAACATAGTCCTCACAAATGTCCTGATGCATTGATTGTCCTCTTATTAATACTGATTGCATCCATACAATAGGGTAAAGCTGCAACTGAACTTACCTATTTTAATTATATTTAAACCACCCTTGATACATAGTGTGAATTTCAATTTTTGGGTATAAGCCCGAAACCTGCAATTAGTGTAGAAAGAAAGAGATGCAACTACGTCATTGTGTTTGCGATGTGAAATTAGTGGTTGTCATGTGTATGTGGTCAGACATCAATGTGCTATGTTGACATGTTTATGTCACATCATTGTGACTCACCCTTGTGCCTTCAGTTGTGATACAGGAATCTTTCAGATTTCTGAGCATGGGCTTGTATGTGTGAGGCATTTGCTTATTGACTGATGCTGACAGCATGCTACTGCTCCATTTGATGTGAGTACACATGCATTGGCACTTATGATTGATTCCTATGTTCTTTGTTCACTTTTCCAAAGTTGCAGCTACCAGAGAAAAGGGCACCAACAGTGCTGTGGAGCTGCAACCCAGAGACAAGGCCTCTAGATGGAGTAGCAGACCCTAGGCACACCCAGTTGTTACAACCTTTTCTGAGGGTGTTGTGCCGTGGGAACTGAGGAGGAGTCCAGGATTCCAGAATTGCAGTTGGCATGTCAGCAGGTGTAGAAAATGGTGGTGGCGATGTCGCCACACAAGAGCCCCAAGCCATGGTGAACATTGGAGGTATCTCGGTTGATGTGAGAAGAGAAGTAAGAGAAGGCCTTAGCAGGTCTGCCCACGGTATCAGGTGGGTGTATCAGGGGGATGTTCAGGCTGCAGACCTGTCCCTGAGACAGGAAGCTATGCAGTCTACCATGGAGGGGTAAGCACAACCTCCTGTCTCAGGAACTTCTGCTGCAGCACTGCCCACCTTCAGCAATGCCTCCATCCAGACAGAGCCCTCTCTTCCGTCCGATGTGGCTATCCGGGATGCAGTGCTGCCAGTGTTAGTAGGTGGCTTGAGGTGGCAGGCATCTATATGGGATGCCCTTCAAGAAACTCATGAGCTTGTATGTGTGAGGCATTTGCTAATTGACTGATGCTGACAGCATGCTACTGCTCCATTTGATGTGAGTACACATGCATTGGCACTTATGATTGATTCCTATGTTCTTTGTTCACTTTTCCAAAGTTGCAGCTGCCAGAGAAAAGGGCACCAACAGTGCTGTGGAGCTGCAACCCAGAGACAAGGCCTCTAGATGGAGCCGCAGACCCTAGGCACACCCATTTGTTACAACCTTTTCTGAGGGTGTTGTGCCGTGGGAACTGAGGAGGAGTCCAGGATTCCAGAATTGCAGTTGGCATGTCAGCAGGTGTAGAAAATGGTGGTGGCGATGTCGCCACACAAGAGCCCCAAGCCATGGTGAACATTGGAGGTATCTCGGTTGATGTGAGAAGAGAAGTAAGAGAAGGCCATTGCAGGCCTGCCCACGGTATCAGGTGGGTGTATCAGGGGGATGTTCAGGCTGCAGACCTGTCCCTGAGACAGGAAGCTATGCAGTCTACCATGGAGGGGTAAGCACAACCTCCTGTCTCAGGAACTTCTGCTGCAGCACTGCCCACCTTCAGCAATGCCTCCATCCAGACAGAGCCCTCTCTTCCGTCCGATGTGGCTATCCGGGATGCAGTGCTGCCAGTGTTAGTAGGTGGCTTGAGGTGGCAGGCATCTATATGGGATGCCCTTCAAGAAACTCATGAGCTTGTATGTGTGAGGCATTTGCTAATTGACTGATGCTGACAGCATGCTACTGCTCCATTTGATGTGAGTACACATGCATTGGCACTTATGATTGATTCCTATGTTCTTTGTTCACTTTTCCAAAGTTGCAGCTGCCAGACAAAAGGGCACCAACAGTGCTGTGGAGCTGCAAACCAGAGAGAAGGACTCTAGATGGAGCCGCAGACCCTAGGCACACCCAGTTGTTACAACCTTTTCTGAGGGTGTTGTGCCTTGGGAACTGAGGAGGAGTCCAGGATTCCAGAATTGCAGTTGGCATGTCAGCAGGTGTAGAAAATGGTGGTGGTGATGTCCCCACACAAGAGCCCCAAGCCATGGTGAACATTGGAGGTATCTCAGTTGATGCGAGAAGAGAAGTAAGAGAAGGCCATTGCAGGCCTGCCCACAGTATCAGGCGGGTGTAGCGGGGGGTTGTGCAGGCTGCAGACCTGTCTCTGAGACAGGAGGCTATGCAGTCCACCATGGAGGGGTATGTACAATCTCCTGTCTCAGGAACTTCTGCTGCAGCACTGCCCACCTTCAGCAATGCCTCCACCCAGACAGAGCCGTCTCTTCCGTCCGATGCAGCTATCCGGGATGCAGTGCGGCCATTGTTGGTAGGTGGCTTGAGGTGGCAGGCATCTATATGTGATGCTGTTCAAGCAACTCATGAGTTGCTTAAATAGCATCACAGGCAGGTGGGCTGCCTCATGTTTGAACTGGCAGCAACACTGCTTTCCGGTGGCCACTTTGGAGAGGCCACTGCAGTGGACCCCTCCTCCTCATCTGTGCCCCAGTCATCCTCAACTGAGACCTCCATTGCAGCTACCACCATGACCACCTGTGCCCATGTCCCGCCATTGGCCAGTCTGCATGTGCCAGTGGAAGTCCACACTGTGCCAGATGAAAATAGATGCCACCACGCTGTGTGCACCAGTTTGCCAAGGTGACTTTTATTCACTGGTCAGAATTTTCAATTCCGAAACGTTGATTCATTTACAGGTGTCCAGTAATTACACTTGTTTCAGCCTTTGGCCTTGTTCAGAACTGGACAAAATCTTACTACATTTGCCCAAGTGTATAAAGCAAGCAAGGACATGGCATGTATCTGTAGCACCATAGCCACATCTTCACTAAACCACATCGACCAACATGCACCCCTGACAGTCCAACATGAAAGCAAGCAACACATACATACACCCATAGCTGTGGATCAAGCAGCAATGTTCTTGCTCTCAACATGAACAAATGTCATAATGACATACAATGGGTGCCCTCACATTTATTGCTTGACAATTCCCATTGCACATCTGGATAGCAAAACAATTACCTAGCTCAATTCATGCATACCCATGAAGGACATACAACATCTGTTGGCCTGTTAGTACACACCAGCATCTTGAATGTGTGCCTGCAAATTAAGGAACTGGGCATGGTCCTCTGGGTTTATCCTCGCCAGGACCGTAAGGTGAAGTGGAGACACCCGATAGCAGCCTACAGGTGCACCTTCATTGTGGAACCTGCATCAAGGGCCGTCATCGCCTTTGCCTGGCTCCAGATCCTGAGGTCGTCCAAGTGCTTCTTCGCATGGTCCACTGCATGGACTGCCACCCCTGCGTATTGATGGCCATTGTGATGCTTGACCAGATCTCTTGACAGTCACACGTTCCAAGCTTCTTCTGTGGTATGACAAAGGCATCATAATGGGCCAGGACCTTGTCACCCAGGATGCCATCTTCTTCAGTTGAGAGGTTGACAGCCTTCAGCCTCAATTTGGGGGTGCTGGTAGATGCTGAGGACATGGTGCTGCTGTATATAATGTACATTCCTTTAAATGCGTGGTCACAGGCATATTTGGAGGTGACAACATGTATTTCCTGGTGTCCGTGGAGATAGAGAAATTTAGGGAGTGCAATGTGCATTTCCCGGCATGCATGGAGAAGGAGATTGGTAGGGGATGCAACACGCATGTCCTGGCATGAGCAGAGACGTGATTGCTATGGGGTACAATGCGCATTTCCTGTGGTTCATGGAGTCAGGGTTTTTTTTGGTTGTGGATTTTTCACCTATTTTTACAGGTAGCTTGCTCTAACCCCACCATGAGTGGGAGGGCTCTGCAGAGAGGGAGAGGACAAGGACAAGCTAGAGAGCAGAAGAAGGGACCACCTGAAAAACATGATGTTGAGCTTACAGGTGACCCTTTAAAACCAAGATCCACTGGGTGAAAGAGGGGCCTGCCTGCAGAGCAAGAAGAGGCAGTACCCCACAAAAAGGCACAGGTCAATGAAAATAGTGCCACCAAGGAAAAAGTGTTTATTAGATTAGGATCTTACAATCCTCACTGACTATGTCGATGAAAACCGGGTCAACCTGTACACTTGAGCTGGCAGTACCCTTCCTGTCACCCAGTGGTTGAGGATGTGGCATGAGGTCAAGACCAAATCAATTCTGGTGTTGTGGAGAGGCAGACAGCAGAAGAGGTCCACAAGAGGATGGGGACCTCATGCAATGGACCAAGGAGAAGCTTGGCAGCAATGTGGCCTCTGCCCAGACTACTGGTGGTGGATCACCACATGTGGAAAAGATTACTCCATTTTTAGAGGTCTCCAGTGGACTCATAAGTACTGAGCAGGTGGTCGGTGTGGGAGGCCTGGACACCAATGCAAGCCAGATCAGGTGAATGCCATGTGTGCATGTCATATGTGCTTCTATCTATGAATGATAAGCTGTCAAATGTTGTTGTACAGGTGGCTGGGACCCTACTCACCCATCCATGGGTACTGCAATAATGCTACCATAGTCACTTCCAACACATGTTGTGCATTCCAGGAGGTTGATGCTTGGTGTGCGGTTGACATACGTCTGACAGTATACATCACTGTATACAGACTTTTACTGCAACACCAATAAACCTATGTTTGGCAATGGCATGCAAAAAACATCTCATTGGACATGTTCACAGTGTCATGCTTGTGGATAGTGCATTGTGAACACAAATTATAACTCACACGGAATTACACCAATGTGTGGGTGACATCAGAGCCATACATTCACTGGCCCTGGTGCCAGTGGACAGGGATAAGTGACAATGGGGGTCATTTCGAGTTTGTAGGCAGCCATGGTGCTATTAGCACCATGGCTGCCTCCAAACTTGGGTCCGGGCCCGTGGTGTCGGCATGGGGTCTTACCAGGACATTCCGAACTATGCGGACCCGGTAAATCCCCATTTAAAAAACCATTCCCCATTGCCAGTTGAGCCCCCATGTGGCTCAATGGGAATGGGGAAGGAGCTAATAACGGGCCCGCAAATTGTGGGCCCGTTATTTGCTCCATGGTCCCTTAATGGGTCCCGCTAAGGCCGGCTGGTAAAACCAGCCCGCCCTGGTGGGACCCGCTAAGGGACCTCGTAATAGGGCGGTAGGGGGTTAACGGCACCGGCATCCTTACCAGTGCCGTTAACCCCATAAGCCAGTGTCTGAATGACCCCCAATGTCAGTGGAAAGATACATGATGTTGTGTTCCAGACAGGAGTTTCATTGGCTGTACAAGAGATGACTGAGTGGTGTTCATTCAACATATGGAGTGTCAATGATTCAGTGGCCATGCAAGTGCACAATGGTCATGTCCATGTTACAGTCTCCTCACACATGGTTGAGATGCATGTGAGAGTGTCTAACCGCATATATGGCATATGGCAATGTGGCAAAGGGGGTGATGGGAATTAAGTGGAGGTGACACTTCCACATGTTGCAATTAGACAAGATTGAAGTACAGTAGGGGCTCAGCAATGATGCACCTACCTCCCACCGTACTCTGGTAGAACTTTCACTCTCATATATGTTTGTATGTATATATGTTCTCTGCCTCCTCCAAACCATGGCATAATGCAGGACCTAACATGCACCAACATGATTGCACAGGTCATCAAATGCCATTCAACTGTGCCTTTCAAGTTACAGTGTTACCAGTTTAAATGTGTGATGTATGTGTGGCTTGTCCTATTGTGCCTGTGTGAATTGTAATTCACATATGCATTTTCAACTATGCCGCTGTATATTGTCTGTCTTTGTGCAGTTAATTACACAGCAGATGAGGGGGGAGAAGAGGTGGAGGAGGCTGAGTTTGACACACAGCCATCCACAGTGCAGCCAGAGGTGCTGTGCCCAGTTAGAATGCCCTTGTGCTGCAGAGAATCACCAGTGGTCCTGCTGACTCTTCTGATGATGCTGTCGAATGTGATGTGGAGAGCATACTGATGCACATGGTGGAGGGTTTATCAATGAGTAGTCCAGATTCCATGGAGCCTCTTGGGTTTTTGAGACTGCTGAGTATGAGGAGGAGAGCCAGGAGACCCAGGGCCCGGTAGTGGGAAGCCCTGGCTCAATTGTGGATTCAGTGCCTGTAAGATTGCCTTAGACCATCATGGAACCAGCAGCGGAGACTGGTGTCAATCAGAGGGTTGCAGACCATCAGCCAATGGCAGTGCACTCACTGCAATGGACATGAGCTTTGAAATCCCCGCTTAGTAGGTCCTGCACACATGGTAGACTTGTGCCTGCTGGACACTCAGAGTGGGAGGAGGAGTTGCTGCATGCACGTGCCCAACATGGCAAGGTACTGCAGGAGAAGGCCAAAGACATCCCACGCCTGGCTGAAAATGTGATCCCCTCAACTACTGCACACACTAACAAACTCTGCCTATTGTGCTAGGAGGGGAGAGAGAACATGCAAAAACAGAGGCAAGCAATGGGTGATGATGGTTCAGGTCTCAGGCTCTCAGGCAATACCCTCATGATGAGTGTTTTGACTCCAGGGGACACACCAGCGGTAGGTGATGGACGCCTTGAGGGAAACACCAACATCTAGACGAGAAGTACATGCCTGCAGAAAGAGATATTGGCTTTAAAGGAATCCCAAGATCAAGACGTGGAAGCCCAGAGAAAATGCCTGCAGGACTAGATGTTGGCTTTAAGGTAATCCCACAGTCAAGACAAGAATACTTTGAGACAGTGTCAGCAGGATGAAATCTACCACCAAGAGATGGCATCATTGAGGCAATCTCTGAACATGCAGTTAAAGACGTCAAGAGTGAGCATGCATAATGACTCTCTGGCCACCTTCAACATACATCACCCAGAGCTTGTAGCAACTGGGACCCTCATGCACACATCCCTCTCATGAGCGGCCATAGCCAATGAGGACAGTGTTTTGTAACCTTGCGGTCAGAGTGCAAAATCTGAGGATCCAACATAGGATGGTGGTCCAAGTTGAACCACACAGTTGTTTCCTTTGGCCATGTCCAAACAACCCCCTATACTCTTGCCGCCAACACCTCTTCTTCATGTGCCATGGTATCCATAAACCTGTTGTGGGGGAATGCATGCTGATGTTATTTTTCTTTTTTATATTGATGTGTATATGTGCAGCCTGCATGACTGACTCCTTTAGCTGGTCCAAATAAATGTCCTATGTTATTACAAGTATATTGCCTTATCCAGTGCTCACACTCCCTGAGTGGATCCCCATCACCCTATTTCCAAGCCTGTCCCCATTCCCTCTGCTGGACACTAGCCATTCCATCACCAATGTGGAAGCCTAGTTTTAGATTGAGGTGTAGAGAGATTCATAGCACCAAAGCTGTACCAGCAGGTAAAGTTGCACACTGTCAATCATGTTCGTGGCTGGTGACATATGACCCCAATAGTGACATATTGCTGCACACATTGAGTTTGCATGGATGATGTGATTTAGTGATGTTTGGTCGATGGTCACTGTCACTAAAGATGTTAGTTGGTCTACACGACTGAGTGTGTGCATGTCTCCTTGTTCAGCTATGCATGTGCTTTGGGTTGCTAGTTGCACAGTCTCCGCTTGAGGTTCCTGTTCAGGTTCTTTTGATGTAGGCTGATGCAGTAGCTTTATTTGTTGTATGACATTCCATTTGCACTCCTGACATGTCAGCCTTGCATGTCATTTCCTGCCATGTGTCATACCAGTAGCCACTCCATGACCAGGAGTGGACTGGCCTATTTGTTACTCTGGCAATCTCAAGGTAGACCTCTGCACCCTGGGCCTAGTTTGTGTGGTGCGTCCACATGTTTTTATAGGAAACAGGTTGGCCTTGTAGTTGAAGTGTAATATGGGGTCACTTTGGGTATCATTGTCATGGCATCTTAACGTTCCCAGTGCACCCGTGTCCACGTTGCAGGGGCTTGCAAAACACCTGATTGTCTCATTAAACATAAGTGGATGATCCAGTTGACATGTATGCATGTGGGTGATGTGTGCAGTGCATTGCTGGTGTGGTGCAGGTGTCGGATGCCGGTATGCCCTTCTCATGTATCAAGTTGCTGATGTGTTCCCATTGATATGGTCAAGGACTGTTGAGGAAGAGGGATGTGTCACCTTACCTTTTTATTTATGTTTGTGTATCCAGTGGTTAGCTAGTATGCTTCCTCGTATCCTTGAAGAGCATCTTCATGATTGCATATGAGACATGTTGAGGGTATAAGACAGCTGCATGTGGAGGGGGTGGGTGTGCAGCTGTTGATTCTCATTTCAGGTGCATGCACATGGGAATGATGTGCAGAGGTAGGAAGAAGCAGCAGAAATGGTGTGGAGGGAAACACATGAAGATGGCAGTCAAGTGAGTGCTTTCTTGCACATGGCGCATGCCACTCAGGGGAGCACATGGTATAGTGACATTGCGGTTCTATGTGATTTTTCCACTTTTTGAAGGTTGGATATAACAATGATGATTTATTTCTGTTGATTTTGTGCGGCCTTCAAAAAGCAGAAATAGCACATGCCTGGGGCGTTCAAAACCTCTGCCTCCCTGGCAAGCCATTCCCCTACCCACCTGCACCCCCTGCTCCTCCTGCGCTGATGGCTGTTCTTATAATTCAGCGTTTCACCCCCAAAGCCCCCTTTCCTCCTGGCTCCCCCTCTCACTGCTTCCTTTCACCCCAAGCATTCCCACTCAACCCCCCACCACATGCACACACAAACACACAAACAGTATGTACCCCTACCCCTCACCCTCCTCATCTCAAAAAATCTCCCTATTATCTCACACACCCACAAACACACGCAAACACACGCTCACCTGGGACTCCCGCAATTTCTCTTCTGGGTCTCGCCATGCCTCTCAGCCCCTGCATACACTTGTGTGCATTGCAGAGGCTGACAGACCACTTTTGAAAAAAGCGCTCAGAGTGGTTTTTCTAATCAGTCATTTTTTAAATCAACATTGTGCATGGGGATGGCTTCAATCTGTTTATGAGTATTTGCTTGTGACAAGGATACTTTTATTTACACTTGCTATCAAGGGCACAAACCCCAACTGTGTTGGTGGTCTGTGTCCTTGATGTGATGGATGTCGATGGGGTGGCAATGTAGTTTTCACGTTATGTGGCACACACAGTTTACCTCTCACAGATGCCCATTTCTACAGTTTTATTATGTGCAAGCTAGATTGGACTGATTGCATCATTACGGTCATAGGGGATGTGGCTTCACTGTATGTGCTCAACAGGGATTGCATTTTCGATTAAGTAGGCTTGTAAACCTGATTGCGTATGCCCTGTCCCTATGACCTTTGGCCTACTAAGGGAATGGGTGGTGCCTGTGTTTTAGGGAGGTGACCCTCCTAGAGCTCTACTGCTATGCCACGATGTGCAGCAATTCTGTGCAGGACACAACATGCCACAATTATCTTACATACTTCTGGGTTTGCACATAGCAATATGACACCTGAGTGGACAAGGGAGAGGAAGCATGACTTGAGCACTCAGAATGTGCACTCCACTATTCCCCTAGTGGCTATGTGTGCTATGCTGCCGCATGCCTCACTTGGGGTGGATGGACTCCTAATTGGTGTCAGCAGGAATGGTGAGAGCAAGTAGGCACTGTAGAATGCATAGGGGAAATGGTTATTGTTTGCATTTATTGCCATTTCTTGTGTTCTTGCGTGTCATGTGACTGATTGTATGCATATGATTGTTGATACTCACCCACCAGCCAGGTGTTTCCAAAGGTTCCTGATGCAAGGGCCGGATATATGGGGGAAAGGCAGAAGATGTAGCTGTCATGTGTGAATCCCGGGTAATGTATTTATTATTATTATTATTATTATTATTATTATTATTATTATTTATTTATTTATTTATTTATTCATATTTTTAAAGCGCACGCTCAGCCCGTGGGCATCGTGGCGCTGTTACATATAAGCAATTGGCTGGTTACAGAAGGAAGGTTGTTAAAGTTTACAGGCATTTTGAGTTACGGTATATGTTTTAGAAATATACGTTTACAGGGCATTAGATTTACAGTAACATGTTTTAGTTACAAACTTAGCAGTGCAGACATCATGGGGTTTAAAAATATGTCATTCATGTCGGAGGGGAGGGTAGGAGGTGATTATGTGAAGAGCAGGGTTTTGAGGGATTTCCGAAAGGAAAGCAGTGATGGTTCCGCTCTAAGAGAGTTAGGGAGGTTGTTCCAGAGCTTAGGTGCTATGTGTGGGAAGCCAATGCCTCCAGCTTTAGCTCTTCTTATGGTGGGGACTCGGAGTTGGTTGTCATGGGGGGTTCTTATAGGACGAAGGGAGGATTTCCTGGTGATGGTTTCTGCTAGGTAGGAGGGAGCGGTATGATTGATACATTTGTGTGTGAGGGAGAGTACTTTGAAGTTAATTCTTTCTTTAACTGGGAGCCAGTGAGCATTTCTTCTGGCCTGCGACACATGGTCCGATTTGGGGATGTGCAGGGCAGCGCGGAGCGCATTGTTTTGCACTGTTTGGAGTTTATTTAGGTTTTTGGTTGAAGTGCCAGCTAAGAGGGCGTTGCAATAGTCTAGCCTGGCTCCTATGGTGGCTCTAGCAATGGAGAGGCAGTTGGGAGTGGTAAGATAGGGTTTTATTGCGAAGATGAGTTTGGTGGTCAGTGCGGAGGAGGAGGAGATGGCGTTGACCTGTCTTGTCATGGAGAGAGTAGCGTCTAAATATACTCCTAGAGTCTTCACAGCAGTGGAGACAGGTATGTTGGTGTTGTCGATGGTTATGTGTGAATAGTCTTGGCTGAGCTTGGAGAGGATTTCGCTGGGGGCCAGGATGATGATCTCTGTTTTGTCTCCGTTAAGACAGAGGCCGTTGATCGCCATCCATGCCTGGATCGTGGAGTAAATGGTACGGAGGGCTTCTGTGTCTTGGGCATAGTCTCCAGTGAGGGGGAGGAGGACTTGTGTGTCATCAGCATAGTTGGTATAAGCTATGTCGAGAGAGTCCAGTAGGTCGAAGAGGGGTTTAGTGAAGAGGTTGTATAGGGTCGGTGCGGTGCATGACCCTTGTGGGACTCCACAATTTATGGTAGTCGGAGGAGCATTGGCCTGGTCAGAGTACACCTTCATGGCTCGGCCTTCTAGAAAGGAGGTGATCCAAGAGGTTGCTTTAAGGGAGAAGTGGGCTGCATTAAATAGGTGAGATGTGAGGATGTCATGGTCCACTAAGTCAAATGCCGCGGAGAGGTCGAGTAGCAGGAGGAGAGCAGGTTTGCCTGTGTCCATTATTTTGGTGATTTGATTTTTTAGATCTAGTAGGGCAGTTTCGGTCCCATGGCCTTTGCGAAAGCCCGATTGTCTTCTGCCTAGGATAGAGTGGGTCTCTATGTATTGCTGAATTTGGTTGTGGGCTGCTTTATCAAGGATTTTGAGGAGGAAGGGGACGGTGGTGATGGGGCGATAGTTGCTGGGGGAGGTGGGATCTAAGGAGGGTTTTTTTAAGAGTGGGCGAACCCAAGCCTCTTT
The DNA here is from genome assembly GCF_040938575.1 of Ambystoma mexicanum. Taxonomy (NCBI): domain Eukaryota; kingdom Metazoa; phylum Chordata; class Amphibia; order Caudata; family Ambystomatidae; genus Ambystoma; species Ambystoma mexicanum. The sequence continues at coordinate 1,359,581,756 of NC_090931.1, read as the reverse complement.
CAGGCAATGAGGTACGGTTCCTGAGGAGAAGGAGGCATTGATGAAAGCTGTGATGATGGGGGTGAGGGCGTCTGAGCACTCTTTGACGATAGTGGGGGGGCATATGTCTCCCTTGCAAATGGAAGGTTTGATGTTTTTGAGTAGAGCAGAGGTTTCTAGTTCTGTAACTTCTCTGAAGGTAAAGAGGGGTGTTTGCGGGTGAGTGTTGTGAGGGGGGAGAGAAGGAGTCGTGGCAGAGGTATTGAGTGCTTTACGTTGGGAAGCAATTTTGTCTTGAAGCGTTTTGACTTTATTTAGGAGGGCTGTCTGGATGCCTGTGCACCAAGCTTCATCCTTGATGATTTCGTCTGGGCTGGACTCGGGAGTGGTAAGTTCTTTGAAAATAGAGAATATTTCTCTGGTTTTGGAACTGGATTTGGTTATTCTTTGATTGTATGATTCAGATTTAGCTTCAAAGATGGCCATTTTGTAGGTCCGGGAGATTTCTTTGAACTCATTGAGAGAGGATTGGTTGGGCGTAGACTGCCAGTTGGATAAGGCTTTGCGCTTCATGATGCGCAGGACAGATAGTTCTTCTGAGAACCAAGAGTTGGAGTGCATGGATTTTTTTCCTTTTTTGTCTTCCAGCGGGGCAATAGAGTCAATGGCTTGGGTGAGGGCGTTGTTATAGATGTTAGCAAGAGAGGTGGGATCATGGATAAAGGGATGCTTGAGTTCAGGGATATCAAGAAGAGGAGCGAGATTGGTCGCTGTGAGCTTTTTGGAGCTTCTGACTTTGGCGGGGGGTGCATGAGTAAGGATTTTGCGAATGGGTGTGGTGGGGATGGAGAATTGGATGAGATGGTGATCTGTCCAGGGGAGGGCTGAGATGGAGGTGATGGATGATGAGCAGTTATGATCTGCTACCCAGTCGATGGACCGGCCTTTGCAGTGAGTAGGTTTGGTGATTTTGTGGATGAACCCCATGTTGGAGAGATCGTTGGCCAGGTGTGTGGCATATTTGTCCTTGGGGTCATCTAAGCCAAGGTTAAGGTCACCAAGTAGAATGGTTTTGGTGGAGCTTTTCAGGTTGTTGCTAATGATTTGGAGGAGATGCTTTTGGACGTCCGGAGGGGAGCCTGGAGGTCTGTATGTGACTAAGAGGTTGATGGTGCAATTAGGGGAGAGAGCTAGTTTGGCGTGGAGAAGGTCAGCGTTGTTGTCCCATTGTTGGTTACACTGCCTAATGGCAAGTGAGTTTCTATAGATGAGGGCAACGCCCCCACCTTTAGAGGTTTTGCGGTCCTGCCTGAGGATGGTGTAGTCCTGTGGGAGGGCAAGGTGTAGGGATGGGTTGGATGCCTCGTGGAGCCAGGTTTCGGATACTGCTAACATGTCTAGTTTGTGGGTGGTGATGAGGTCATTGATCTCTATGGCATGGGCATGGATGGAGCGTGCATTAATGAGGGCGCATTTAAGGAAGCGGTTGGTAGGTGGTGGGTCCTGAGCGCTGGTGTTCGGTGAGAGCGAGGTGGTGGGAGCACTTGTGAGTGAAGGAGGGAGGGGTGCATGTATGAGCGCATGGGGGTGGAGGGTATGTGCATGGGCTGGAGGGTGTGAGCGTGAAAATGTTGTGTGGGTGCGATAGCTGAGCTTTTGGTTCCTACTGAAGGTAGGTGGTGGAGAGCTGTGGAACACAAATGAGGGTTTGGTACGGGTTCTTAGTCTGTAGCGCCTAAGAAGGTGTTCAGGAGGGTTGATAATGCAGTGGTTGAGAGTGGTGTGTGGTGATGCGGGTGGGGAGGAGTGAGGCATGATGGAGGGCGGTGAGGGAGGTCTGGGTATGCAGGGAGCAAGCTGCAGATGGCCCAAAGAGAGAGAGTAATGAGCGAGATAGAGGAGAAGGAGAGGAGGGGTGTGGGCGCTGTGAGGTGGGTGGCAGGGGGATGCATTAGAGCACTGAGCTGGGTGGTGTTGTGCGATACAGGGCTGGCACTAGGGGTAGGTCGAGGCCTGTGCAGAGGCAGTTGTAGGTCTGGCAGGGCAGCTAGGGGCTAGTGGTAGCGCTTGTAGTGGCAGGGCCGGTAAAAAGCTGGCATGGCAACACAGTGGCAGGGCCCCTATAGGCTGGCAGAGGAACACAATGGTAACACAGTGGCAGGGCCCCTATAGGCTGGCAGAGGAACACAATGGTAACACAATGGCAGGGCCCCTATAGGCTGGCAGAGGATCACAATGGTAACACAATGGCAGGGCCCCTATAGGCTGGCAGAGGAACACAATGGTAACACAGTGGCAGGGCCCCTATAGGCTGGCCGAGGAACACAATGGTAACACAGTGGCAGGGCCCCTATAGGCTGGCAGAGGAACACAATGGTAACACAGTGGCAGGGCCCCTATAGGCTGGCCGAGGAACACAATGGTAACACAGTGGCAGGGCCCCTATAGGCTGGCAGAGGAACACAATGGTAACACAGTGGCAGGGCCCCTATAGGCTGGCAGAGGAACACAATGGTAACACAGTGGCAGGGCCCCTATAGGCTGGCAGAGGAACACAATGGTAACACAGTGGCAGGGCCCCTATAGGCTGGCAGAGGAACACAATGGTAACACAGTGGCAGGGCCCCTATAGGCTGGCAGAGGAACACAATGGTAACACAGTGGCAGGGCCCCTATAGGCTGGCAGAGGAACACAGTTAGTGTGAGTGCGGGCAGGCGTTAAGGCAGTGAAAAGTTGCACAAAGATAAGTCAGGGGGACACACTTACGGGCTAGTGTACAGTAGTTGTTTTGGGCAGCGTTTCTGGCCGACGGCCCGTACGGCAGCGGACAGGCACAGGACAGGCGCCTTAGTGTGCGCCTTGTTTTGGGCCGGCTCACGCCTGCCGGTGCCCCAGGATCGCTGTAGTGGATAGGCTGGGCGGGGTGGGCCAATCAGATTGGCTTTAGTATCCGGGCCGAGGGTGCAATCAGGCGGCCATCTTTTGGTTGTGTACTCTTCGTACACACCAAGCGGCAGAAAAATGCTCAGCCGTGCAGGCAGAGGGGAATCATGCACTCAGCAGTGCGGATGGCAAAGGATTGAAGAGTGGGGGCCACCCTCGTAGGTAGCAGGGGTTAAGGATCTCCCGCTCACCTCTGTGAACGGGGCTGCAGGAAGTTGTCTGTGGGCTGCTCCGGCAGCCAGGAGAAAGGAGCTCCTGCTCCTGTGGACGCAGCTGCCTCAATGGCTCAGGCACAGGACAGGCGCCTTAGTGTGCGCCTTGTTTTGGGCCGGCTCACGCCTGCCAGTGCCCCAGGATCGCTGTAGTGGATAGGCTGGGCGGGGTGGGCCAATCAGATTGGCTTTAGTATCCGGGCCGAGGGTGCAATCAGGCGGCCATCTTTTGGTTGTGTACTCTTCGTACACACCAAGCGGCAGAAAAATGCTCAGCCGTGCAGGCAGAGGGGAATCATGCACTCAGCAGTGCGGATGGCAAAGGATTGAAGAGTGGGGGCCACCCTCGTAGGTAGCAGGGGTTAAGGATCTCCCGCTCACCTCTGTGAACGGGGCTGCAGGAAGTTGTCTGTGGGCTGCTCCGGCAGCCAGGAGAAAGGAGCTCCTGCTCCTGTGGACGCAGCTGCCTCAATGGCTCAGGCACAGGACAGGCGCCTTAGTGTGCGCCTTGTTTTGGGCCGGCTCACGCCTGCCGGTGCCCCAGGATCGCTGTAGTGGATAGGCTGGGCGGGGTGGGCCAATCAGATTGGCTTTAGTATCCGGGCCAAGGGTGCAATCAGGCGGCCATCTTTTGGTTGTGTACTCTTCGTACACACCAAGCGGCAGAAAAATGCTCAGCCGTGCAGGCAGAGGGGAATCATGCACTCAGCAGTGCGGATGGCAAAGGATTGAAGAGTGGGGGCCACCCTCGTAGGTAGCAGGGGTTAAGGATCTCCCGCTCACCTCTGTGAACGGGGCTGCAGGAAGTTGTCTGTGGGCTGCTCCGGCAGCCAGGAGAAAGGAGCTCCTGCTCCTGTGGACGCAGCTGCCTCAATGGCTCATTATTATTATTATTATTTTTATTGTTTAAAACACAGAGTTAGCTCGAGAGTGGGTAGCCTGCATTTGGGCATTTGGACTGGCATATTTTAACAGTAGCACAGTACTCTAAAGTCTGTGTGTCGGTATCTGTGTCTTGTGGAATTCATTCTTGATCAGGTGTTGTTGAAAGAGCCATGTTTTCAGAGATTTGCAAAATTGGAGATTTGTAAGGGCCTTCCAAGCTGACACCGGGATAGCGTTCTAAAGAATGGGTGCATGACAAGAGAATGATTGTTTGTGGGTGCTCTCTTTGTGGACACATTGTGATTCAAGCTGGTAAATCGATTTGCTACACAAGGAGCTTGTTCCACCAGATATGTTAAATCTCAGCCGCCAGGTACGCTGGTGTGCTCCTGTGACTTCTTTGTAGATGATACATGCAGTCTTGAACAATACCCTGGCTTGGAGTGGAAACTAATGTAGTTCACATAGGATGGGGCTGATTCAGTTACATTTTCAGATTTCCATAATAAGACATGCTGCAGCATTGTGGACTGCTTTTAAAAGATTCAAGCGGACAGCTGGAAGCCCTGTCAGGAGAGCATTTCCCCCACTGATGTGCTAAACCACCATGGCCTGCAATACTATCCGGACATCTTGCAGTGGGAAGAAGGGTTTGCTTTTTCAAAGGGAAGAGATTCTTAGCCAGGCTATTTGGGTATTCTTGGCTATGTGTTTCTGGAAGTACAGGATGCTGTCAATGTTGAAGCCTAAGGATTTTGATGAGTCTAAGAGGTGTGGATCAAATCCTACTAGGCACATATCATTGAGCCATTGCTGGACAAGTTGTTTTTTAGTGGGCAGACCGATGAGGACAAATTCAGTCTTGGATGGGTTTAGTTTGAGGTAGGCAGGTCTGGATGATGGCTAGGTAATATTGGAGACAAATTATGTCCTGCGAGCTATATACTCATGTACAACTGAGTATTGTCCGCGTATTGGTGGATGGCAATGTTGGGATCTTTGAGGAGAGTGCACGGAGGCTCCATGTAGAGGTTAAAAATGATTGGTGCGAGGATGGAGCCTTGGGGGACTCAACAGGGGACCTGGAGATGGTTAGAACACAAGTTCATCTCGACAGACTGGTGTTTGCCTGAGAGGTAGGAGGTAAACTATTTCAGGACAGTGCCACAGAATCCCATCCAGTCAGCAAGGATTGAGATAAGAATGCAGTGGTAAACAGTACTGAATGCAGCTAAGAGGTCAAGGAGGACGAGGCGGCTTGAGACGACTTTGTCCATGATTCGGAGGGCATCATCCAGCACTTGGATGGCAGCTGTCTCGATGCTACACTTGGGGTGGGACCCTGACTGATAGTCATATATGAGTTGGAGTTGATTGATGTGGAGAGTAGTTGAGAATCAAATACATTTTTCAGGATTTTGACAATTAACAGTATGTTTGTGATGGGTCTGTAGTTGGCCAGGTCGTCTGGATCTAGGGTTGTTTTTTTCAAAAGAGGTTCTTTGAGCCAGTCCCGAGGGTTACCGTGAATGACCCTTCTTTGAGGGAGGCATTGATGAGGCTGAGGAGCTCATTCAGCGCCTGGCCCGTCAATGTTTTAATGATCGAGGCAGGGATTATATCATCAGAATACGAAGTAGGTTTGAGACAGGAAATCATATTTAGGATATCCAAGCGAAAGTGAGGAGATAATTCAGTATAGAGGGGCAGTGTTCATGCTGGGGTGCAGAGGATGTAAAGGCTGTGAGAAGTTGATTCAATGGACTCTCGGAATTTGCCTATTATTTCAATACAAAATGGTTTGATTCCATTGCATTTATCCTGAGTTGCTGGTACCTCGCAGTTGGGTGAGGGTTTGGTACATTGATTTCCTACTTCAAAGAAGGCTTTACTCTTATTAGCTGCTGCCACAATGTTGGTGGACTAGTAAGCATCTTTGGCCTCGGTAATCTGAATCCTACGGTTTAAGCAGAGAGATTTGAGGTTGGTGAGGTCTACCGGGTTATAGCTTTTGCTTCATCATTTCTCAGGGCTCTTTTGAGCGTTTATTGGAGGCACACTACCATGGGGTGGATGGTTTGGTCTTAGCCCGGCTGGATTTTAAGGGGACATGAGAGTCCACCAGTTTCATTGCAGAGGTGTTGAATAAATCCAGGAGTCCAGAGGTATTCCCTGTGGTGGGGAACTCTGCAAAATGTTCTTCTAGTTAATTGACTGCGAAGGTTTTGAATAAGCGGTGTTGATTGACCGGGTGTTTAGCCTGACCATTGTGGGTCATATTCAAGTGGATGACTGATAATGTGAAGGTGGCATGGTCAGACCAGTCAAGTGGGAAAGGGCTTGCACAGGTGAAGCAGGGCGATGATGTGAAGACTAAGTCTATGGTGTGTGATGAATCCCAGGATGTCATCAGTCCTTATCCGGGTCTAACCACCCCATATGGCCAGGGGACAGTAGATGTGTCCTGATCCTGACCCTGGGGTTGGCTTCAAGAGGGAGGACCACCTGGGTAGAGGTGACACTCTGTGAGACCCAATGGAATCAGGGAGTGTAGGATATTTTGTGTACATTTGGGGTTTGGTGGTATTTTCTTACCGCCAAAAGATGAGCAGTAGTTTGGTCATAGCTTATCCTTGCATTTAGATTGGGTTTGGCCTCATATCATTCTAGTGACCATACTTTGTTATATTATATTTGAGAATCTAGTAATATGTATTACTTGTAGTATTTTGCGGTAATAGGTTATTTGTGGTATTTAGTGGTGAGCATAGTTTCCTTCCCTACATTATAACCCCATCATAACACACCTTCCTTTCTATTATAATACCTCTTAGTGATCTATAGAGAACCTTGGACCTATACCCACAAGAGAACCCAACACTTTTATATAGAGTGCCACCTACAGCCTGTGGCCGGTATCACGGGCTTATCTACACCAGTGACCTATCGTAGGCATCATTACTGGCTCATAGACCTCCAGACATGCAAGGAGGAGACACACACACACACACACACACACACACACACACACACCTCTCCCACACAACCTTGTCCTTGCTCCCATCAGAAGAGCAGTGCCAGTAACCACTCCTGTAATCTTGGATGCTTAGAATGCGTGGTGAGAAAAAAAGGTTCTCCCAGCCAGCGCTAAGTGACCAGGTACTTCTTTCCTCAAAGCCCAGTGAACACGAACTACACTTCACTTTGTCATTTTTCCATTACAAAAACTCAGAGCCACCCCACATGTGACGTGACCTATCTGCAGACACTGTCTTCCAATCATATTAGCAGAAAATGTATTCTGTTTCCACCCTCATGTCCCAAACAATGAAAGCTTCAGATTATAATAACTATAACTTTTTCGGTTTCCTGCTATGCATCATTTCTGCGTTCTGCAAACTGAACACAGAAGAGAGAAAACAAATGCCAGTTCCACATTTAAAAAACAAATTTCAAAATATGTATTTTTATTTTTTTATTTTTTTTAAATTATTGTATTTATCCAGTTTTCTGGATTTTAACAAATACTCGGTTTTGTTTTGATCAGACGATTACTTGGGCTGACACCCCTTGTGAGCACTGCGCTAGGGCGTCCTGTTGTTGCTGCAATGGACCAGTTTGTTTTCTGGCCGCTGATTAGACGGACCCACCATGTTTCCTCTTCACTCACGACATGAGTTTCCAGGAGTGGGTGTAGGTAAGTTTGTCGAGCCTGTTCGGTCCCATGCCACTGGAGTAGCAGATGTCTAACTGTTTCTGTGTCGGCTTTGCAGAGACGGCAGATTTTGGAGGGCGACTGACCTCTCATGAACAGGATCTCGTTGGTATGTAGCAAGTTTAGACGTGCTCTTAGGAGGAATTGCCGCAATGGTTTGCTTGGGAATCTTCTGAGTAGTTGTGTTGTTTGGTTTAACTTCTTTGGGCTTTGGGGAAAAAGAGCCAGTGTTTTGTTTCCTTTGGCGCTCTCTTGGGTGTCAATCCAGTCCGCCTCTTCCAGTTTTTTTTTTATTTTGTTTGGATTCTTGATGAGATCCTCGTTGGAGCATCCAATTTCGGCCAACTTTGATTGTATTTGCTCAGCCCATTTGACAACCATCCTGCAAGTGCCTGCTTTGATCTCCAGGTCTATTAGGTTGTAGAGGCAGGGCGCATCGGGAAGAATTGTTTTCCTGTACAAGGATATGCTCGCTAGGTTCACTTTGGCGCTTAGTGAAGAGAGGCCCAGTTCTCGCCTGATTACTTCGATCTGGGTAGAATTCGGCAGGTTCAGGACTGCTTTCCAGAAGAAGCCCTCGAGTTTTTTCCATATTGTAGTTGGAATAGCTGGCATCGCCTCTGCTCCATACGTCAAGGCAGGTATCACCTTAGCTTTGTAGAACCTTATCGTAGGTATCAGTGAGAAACGGCCACATTTCTTATCCAGAAGTCGGGCTTGGGAGGTCAATGATCTGGTTTTCCTCCAAAGATCGTTTTGCATGGCTGATTCTGTGGGAGTGCTGTCTATTATTGTTCCCAGGCATCTGAAGTTTTTCACTACTTCAACGTTAACTTTTTCCAGGCTCCAGTTGAAGCGGTTCGATCTTCTAGGTTTTTTTTCCAGTATGAGGACTTTTGTTTTTGCTTTGTTTATAAGAAGGTTTGCCTGCTTGATGTAGTCTGCCAGGTCGGTCGTTTGTCTCTGGAGTCCGATTTCTGTTCTATCCAGTAAGGTGATGTCGTCGGCGAATAGCAGGCGTGCTGTTGGCACGTTGCTGATTTTGGGAGGGAATGATCTGGAGCTCTTGTTTGCTTCTTTCAGGTCACCAATGAATGCTATGAAATGTTCTGGTGCCAGCGGGCACCCCTGTTTCACTCCTCGTTTGGTCGAGATCTCTCCCGAGAGTAAGCCCTGCTGGTTTAACTTGACCCTCATGGTGGTGTCCTTGTGGAGGGCTTTTATTGGGGCGAGGATGTTCGGGGGGCAATCCCATGCTATTAACTTCTCCCATAGCTTTGTTCGGTCCACCCGGTCAAATGCTTGCGATAGGTCTATAAACGAGAGAAAAACTCTCGATGTGGTTTGAAGGGTCTTGCTTTTGATAATGCTAAGTAGCATGATGTTTACCGTGGCGGATGAGTTTTTCTTGAAACCTGCTTGAAATGGATCGGCACAAGGAGCAGCCTTCGCCCATTTTTGGAATCGTTTTAGCAGCAATGACCCGTATATCTTCCCGATTGTGTCCAGGAGTGCGATTGGTCGGTAATTCTGTGGATCTGACTTTTCTCCCTTTTTGTAGATGGGGACCACTGTGGCAGAAGTCCAGGACCTCGGGATGGATCTCGTGTTTGAGCAATTGCTGAACACCTGGCTGATAAAGGGGACCCAATTTTCGGCATGTGATTTCAGGTCGGTGTTTGTGATCCCATCTGGGCCGGGTGCTCGCGAGGCTTTGAGTTTTCTGAGTGCGTCTTGGATGTCTTCTTTGTCAGAAACGTTTATCCACTCTGTTTCAGCCTCAGCTTGAATTGAGGGTAGCGCTGTTGGTGGTTCCTGAAACAGATCGGTGAAGTAGGTTTTCCAGTTTTCTTCACTTACTGCGTTGCAGGGGATTATTTGGTTTGAAGGACCCGCTTGATTTAGCAGTTTCCAGAATTCTCTGGCATCTTTTCCAGCCCCCTTTTTCAGCATGGCTTCTGAATCGTTTTGATATAGGATTATGCGATGGTTTTTCATCCAGGCTTTGTATTTTTTCGTTTCCACTGTCAGTTCTTCTTGCAGTGCTTCCGAGTAGTTAGTTTTGATCCGCCTTTTTAGTCTTCTTAGTGCTGCCCTTCTTTCCACCACCTGTTTGTCGAAGTTGTGAGTTTTGGTCATGGCAGTGGATTTTTTCCCTTTCGAAGTGACTTTGAAGGGGCTTAGGAGCGGTTGGTAGTCTATTGATGAGCAACCCGCTCTGTATTTTGATGTTAATTGGTCGATGAGTTCTTCCGTTAATCTGAGACGTGTCCCTTGATTGTTGCTTTCGACCGAGCAGCCCATCGAGATGTTTTTTCCTCTGACTGAGTTCCACGTGGCTTGGAGTAAGTTGTGGTCGCTCGCTTCTGTTTCAATCACTTCAAATGAGGACATCACCTTCTGTGTTTCTGAGGATGTGAAGATGTAATCTATTGTGGCAGACTTTTTCATTCTTTCCCATGTCGGGAGTCTGTTTGGGTTGGGGAAGGACTGGGCCATATTAAAAAACCCTCTTGACGCCATCAAGTCGTTCCATTGAGCTCCTCTATCTTCAGTTTTGCTCTTTCTGTTCGCTGCTCTTGGCCATACCGTTCTTGTCTGACAGGTGGCGTTTAGATCTCCACATATAATTATGTGGGCAGTGTTTTCATCCACACGGAGGGTGTCGATTGCTGTTTCGATCAGTTTGAGGAATTTTGCGTCCGAGATTACTTGAGGGTTCCAGTACACCACGATGATTCCTAGGTTGACCATCAAAACCGCTTCTTTTTTTGGTTTTTCCCTCGCTGGATTATTGTCCCACGACAGGGAGGCTACCAGATGGTGTTTGGAGGTTTCTAGAACTTTTGATATGCTGATTCCGCTGCCTGCACGGACCGCCAGGAGGATTCCTGATGATGGCCGGTCAAGGCGGCTTTTCACAGCCGGGGCGAGCACAATTTCAAAGCCATCAAGAGCCGGAACCTCCGTAAGCCATGTTTCTTGTAGGGCCAAAATGTCAAACTGCCCTAGATTGATTCCTCCTCTTTGTGTCAGGTGTTTAAACCCACACGTGTTCCATGATCCCAGTTTTAAGATGGTAGCTGCAGCCCCGGGAAATTCTTCTCTTTTCGCCCGGTCCGGCCCTGCTGCAGGGGCCTTGGGTTGCAATTTTTTTGAGGCTATTGAGAAAGCTTTCGGCAGCCTGGACCAGAACGAGTTCCTTTTGTTTTGACCCTCCTGTATCGCTGGGTGCTCTGTGGTTCTGTCGTTGCTTTGTTTTGGGGTCAATAACACGTCCGGGGATTTGGATTCACGAGTTCTAGCTTGGGTGTGGATCTGCCGCTTGTGCTCTATCGCCTTTGCTTTTGCCTCCCTTGAATATGTATTTTCACCTCATTTCGTACATGGGACTACATTATAATGTTAAAGAGTTAGCATTAGTGATTAGTAATTGTTAATTAAGTCAGTCAGTTATATAAATAATGTAGTCTCCTATGCATGAGGTATTCAAAAGAAGAAATAAAATTGGTGCACTTTTACTCTCTGCAGTTTTACATTGAGCTTTTGCTGCATTATGAATCCTGTACCTTGCATGCCACCAGCCACATATACACATGTTATACTGGCAACATACAAATGATTATATGTGAGTACCACATTATTGCTGGCAACAAAATGCCATCACATTTAGTGAACCGCTATATATTCTAAAGCACTATAAATATGATAAAGTGCTATATATAATACTACAGGAGGAAATCACATACCCTCCTTTCACCTTAAAGAATGCTTACTCAGTCCTCCATGCCTTAATGGCATATTGTTTCCCTAACTCCCCACCTCTATGTAAAGTTGGTGTGTCTAATCTCTAAACTCCCACAAGAGAGATTATGCCAGCCACAAAGATGAAGAAGAGGCTGGGAGTAGTGAAGATCATTCCACAGGCAACTCATTATCCATTTCCTCTGAGTAATCTAAGACTTAACTTACCCTCTAACACTATTGAAACTACCTCTTCAAATGCTGCATGCAAGTCATCAAACTGGACAATTAAGACATTTAAGACAATTGGACATTTAAGAACACCTTCCGCAACTCTGCTTATAAGTTATAACAAACTCACTTCCCTTCTTCTATGGATAGAAGTACTGCCACGAGGAAGCTGAGCCGAGTTGCGAAGAGCAGTGAAGTCCCAGAGCGTAAGCCCAGAGCATAAGCCATGCTCTTGTTGGTATGAGCGTGTACTCACCGGCAGGACATTTAAACAGCAAGGCCAGCTGACAGAAAGGAGCTGGCTGGAGAGGTTGTGTCCTCTCAGTGCTGACCGAGGGACTGCTGGGAGAATGTGATATCCGTGGAGCCAACCGGCTCATGGGAGAAACTGAGGGGTCAGACTGCAGAGACTGGTATGCTGCGTGAACGCCAAAGGAGCGAGGACAGCCTCCTGGCATGCAGTTGTTCCAAAGAGCAGCCTCTATGTTGCAGGAGCACAGGGGAGTGCAGCATAGTCAAGCAAGAGCTGCGGGAAGGATAGGAACCATGAATTAGAGGTAGCGAGTTTGAAGGAAGGAAGCGGAAGCCAACGAGCCACTGCGGGTTCACAGAGGGATAAGCCATTCCCGCTACAGCATAGTGGTGAGTCCACCTGAGGGATAGGAGACACTGCAGCATTTCGGCAACGGGACCAAGTGTGAACAGAAATAAATGAAGTGAATGAGAAAGAACATAAAGTGCCATATTCCTTTAAAAAACAGAGCAGAATAAAGGTAAGCACATATGAGAGTCTTTTGTATATGAGAAGTAGCATTATTGCATGTAAGAAAAAGCCCTGGCATGAGAGTATTCAAGTAATTTCCAATCATTTGTGTTTTGGGTATGAGAAGATGTGTTTTGTATATAAGAAAAGCCCTGGCAGGAGAGTACACCAGACATTTCAAGTCAAAATGTTTTGTACATGAAAAGATGTATTTTTGCACCTAAGAAAAAGCTCTGGCAAGGGGGAAACCCAGGCATTTCAAATCACAAATGTTTTGTGTTTGAAAATAAGTGTTTTGTTGAGAGGAAAAGCCTTGGGAGGAGAGTACATGAGGCATTTCCAGTTGAACCTGCTTTCTACAAGAGAACAAATGTTTGTGTCTAAGAAAGGCCCTTGCAGGAGAGTATACCAGGTATTGCAAGTGATCAGTGTTTTTAGATGATGAAAATAAATGATTGCATATGAAATAAACCTGTCAGGAGAATATACCAGGTAAAGTCATGTCACATTTCCCCTTCACATGCATGAAAAGGCCATACAGGTTTTTTTTTTCCCTCTTGAATTCTGTGACGTATTTATTTAGTTGTCCTAAATGTAAAATAGGAAAAACAATTACAAGTCCCTGAATTCATAAGACAAAAATTGGCTGGCTTGCTTTTTACCAACTGCAAAGGGAAACTTGAGAGCTCTAGTAAAACCCTCAACCAGGGTCTAAGGAGCAGGAATGGCATTGTCGTTTTACTCACGTTTCCCAACATTTTCACACTGCTATCAAAGTGCAATTAAAATCTTTTCAGCCGTACATTTAGTGTTCCAACCCCCTGCTGGCTGCCTTTCCAGTGATAATCTGCAGCTGTTAAACACCTTGCTGCTCTCTTTTGACTTTGTTCTAATTAAACTACTCCATGGGCTCCTCAGACAGTGTTTCTCTACTGTAATTTTGGGGGGTCCCAAAACATTATGTTGAAATGGGCCCCCATCAACCCAGACACATCATCTGCTGTCCCTGCTGGTTGCCATTGAGTGGGTATTGGGCAGAAGGGCGAATGTCTGTGCAAGAAGATACCCAGTTTCCAGAGAATGATAAAATAAAAATTTAGTATTATGAGGGTTGGGAAAATAACACAGTAAAGTCCAAGGCACTGCATGGCATACCTTTTTTAGTCCTCACTCTTGCTTCTGTTCTTTGATATTTGATGAGCAACCTCTGTGGTTAGCATCACCAGGTGACAGGTTTGGTGGGGCAGCATTTGCTCTATAAGAAATTAAACTGAAAAAATATAGAATAGCAAGGAAAGACACTCACTGTCGTGAAGACTGTGACCGGGGACTCTACATAAGCTCAGATTTGATATAGGGCAATGCCAAAAATGGCTCACCCAATGGACCAGTACAGTGGGCCACGATGGGTCATTTTTATTATTTAGTGAACTGTGGGGTTGAAGTTTTTGAATATTGTTATGGGCCACTGTGCTTTAAAATGCACCACTTGCTACAATGTGTGACAGTAATGCACCCTCCAGTTAATACGTAATAAAATATGTCATGAAAAGTCACAAAATGCACTACAGTGATGTGGGCCCCTTTTCTTTCTGTGCTCGGGTGGATTTTTTAGCCCAGTCCGACCCTGTTTCTGACAGGCCCTATCAATCCACAACCAAAAATATAACATATTGTGTTGAATAGAATCCCCTATGCAGTCCTTCACAAACATGATACGACTGAGCATGAGAGAAAGACTACAGTGCACTCCACCGCTGACTCCATTCATTTCATGGTATCATTGAGCCTATCCCCACAAATTGTAAAGCACGGTATAGTATTTATTGAAAGTTGCTATCATACAACACTGGAAGCAGCCCATGGTATTAGTCAGTGAGGAAATACACATCACAGGATAGCTTGATTCAAACTTCCTGAAAGCTCCGTATTATTTGTTTTAGCAAATCCACAAAACAATAACCTACATACACATCAATGCTAAGAATGACTCAGGGGCCACACCTGGACCATGCAACAGTTTCAACACCCGCAAGAAAGTGGTGTTGTGCAGTTTGTTTTCTGTTATATCTGTCAGAAACTTAGGAGGTATTGTCTGTCCCTGAATCTTCGCTCCCTAGATTATTTTCGGTTGCTGCTCCCTCTTTATGGAACTCCCTCCCTCTGTGTCTTTGGAGAATTGAAGATCATCTGTGTTTCAGAAAAGTTTTGAAAATGCTTTTGTTCAACTTCTGATTGCTTGCTTATTTTACCCTGTGTGCTTGTGTTTCCTTTTGCCGCTTGCCTAGGCCCTGTCTCCCTTCATAGGGCTTTTCTTTCATAGTGCCAGGACACCTCTGGGTATTAGTTGCACTTTATAAATTCTTTAACATAGCATAACATAACCTAGGTGGGGAGGAAATTACAGCTAGTTCTTTGATATGCAGACTATCATAGCAGGCAGTATGGACAATGTCTGCACAACACTATAGAGAGAATTCCATTGTACCCTTTGTTAACTGTTAGGTGCAGCCAAGATTGACAATAATAAACAAATACATATGTTACAGGCGGGGTTCTGAGATGCAAAATATCTTCTGGGGAAAGGGTGTACGTTGCCTGACACCTGAGGTATGTATGTTAAGTCGGATAATAGTGATCCACATTTTGATATGAGGGGTCCTCATTTAATGACTGATACAGTTAGAGGGGTAGGGCTGCGATACATTTGCATATCTAGGCCTGCTCGTTATGATGTCACTAGCAGCTGCTGCGACCTTCACCAATGTATCAGCGTGTGTTTGTTTGTGTGGTTCCTATTTTCTTTTTTATTGGCCAGAGATGAAAGACTTGATCCTGATGCTTCCTTTAATCAAGACATCCTAGTGTTTTGAGTTGCACACGGGGTAGAGACTTTACCTAACTGAGCCATGAGGACCTGTAGGGGACGTTTGGGAAGAGCAGGAGTCGCCCCATTGTATTTCGCCGCTGGGCCTAGCTGTATTCTCCGGATGGCATGCCGTTTGGATGTCTTTGAGATGTCGGCCTCCTGATGGGAGGAATTTTGATTTGTGTTGTTTTCTTTTTTTCTTTTTCTTTTGTAAAACATAAATAAAAGTTGCTAACATAATGGCCTAACTTAAGTCTAATTCATAGCACAAGTCATTTAGGATGCCTGTGAATATTATAGAGAGAGGCAATGCAACAAGCTGTGGGCACTTTCATCATGACATTGCAGGATGTCTTGCTCTAACCTTTCGTATGCAGTAGGAGTATTTTTTTCCATAGAATACGCTGGTGTCACCCTTGGACAACACGCAAACCTCATTCGTTATTTTCTTTTCCTCGTCTTAATTTCTGCCATTTCATGTCTTGGTTCATTAACCAATTGTCACATTTCGCTCATGTTCTAGAATCTTTTCATTTTCCACATTTTTGATTTCATCTTTTTCAACAACTTTTCAATCCTATTTACAGCTTATCCCAACGTTTTGGTTTGTTATTTTCTGCCAAATGTTGTTTTCACTATACTTCCTACGTGTTCTTTGTTCTGTAATTTAGTTTTTGAAATCATCTTTCGCCTTATCTTTTAATACGATTCTGTTTTCTTTAGCCTCCTTTTCATTTCTTATTGTTTACTTCCATTTTCGCTAACATTTGCCAGATCTGCCCTGTATTTATTTGTAATGGAAGGCACCTTGACCCTCACAATCCATCTATGAGTAATGACGTATGCGGGCTACTGGATTTGACGTGGTACAATGAAGAAATGAGCTTCTGTAATAATCTATCACATCAGCACCTTTGAATAACTTATGTTCTTACAAGGAGAAACATGGCATCAGAATTCACTAATAATGATGAAAGAAAATTGCAGCGGTGTATATGCAGAGCATATTCCTCCATATGTAATATATATGTGGGTGTTCCATAAACAATCCTTAAGTCAAGTTCACTGCAGAGATCAAAGAGCTTAGCTAGAATGCAGCAATGTGCCAATAGGGTTCATCCCTAGGGTATAAACAAAAGTAGTTCTCGCATGACTGCAGGACCGATATATCACTGTAGCAGAAAGTAAAAGCATCATGAAGAAGAGCTTGAAAACATTGTGTGTGAGTGTGCATGTACGATGGTGTGTGTGTCTCTGCATGTGTGCATGCAGTGGTCAAAGTGAGCGGGAACAATCGGGAGCAGAGTTCCACTACTTTTCTTTTTTTTACTGTTATCAATTCCACTACTTTTTCCAACCATTTTCACCATTCTGGAGCTGTTCTTTGTGAGGTTAAAGCACACGTGACCCCTTAACCACCCAAGAACAGTTACAACTAAACTGAATCTGTTTCAACTCAATTGGTTGTCAACCAGCATGACTGCAACTCTTGAAAAAATAAATTTGTTGCAATTTGCCCCCCCTCCTGCCTTTCCTGTCTCCCACTAGGGTCAGAGTTCCATTACTATTTTAGGTATACTTCTACCACTGTGTGGGTGAGTGTATTCTCATGGTGCCATTACATATGCGTGTCTCAAAGTGAGAGCTGGACGGGTTGCTTCTAGATAAACATGAACAAATGAAGAAACAAAGATCTTAGAAAACGTGTGAATTCCTTTGCACTTCACCCATAACATAAGAGGTGAATTTCTATGCACTTCAATATGTGCAGCAAGAAATACTCTTTCCGGTTTAATGCATTCTAACTGCCAAATGCCTCATTGCACACATGGAGCGTACATTGAAATCCACTGTGCTCTCTGTTGCGCAATTTCGCACGTATGTTTTGCAAATGGCTTGTTCTACCTCAAGGTAAACTATGCATGTCATTGGAAAATTTAACGCCCTGCTATGCACAAAAAGGTCTAGAAATCGAAGACGCAAGCCCTGAGGCAGATCTGAATCAGTGCCACCTGTGATGCACTTTTCCAAGCACGTAAAGCTCGCGTCTGCTCTCTAAACTAGATTGCCATTCTGCGGCGCATTCCCTAAATGGCACCGGGCTGGAGAAAAGTGTTCTATGAGAGCCCTTGAGAAGACTTACACAAGAATAAGAATTGAGATAGCAGATAAATATTGAGACCAAGTACGTGGTTGTTCTTCTTTGAATGCTGATCCGATATAAAAGGATTACCTATTTATGAAATGCACAGTGCTTGGTGAAAGGTCTGCACGCTGTGACAAGCAATCGTGTGGCGAGGAAAACAGTTATCTCAATGCACCAGGCGTTCACTGACTAGCCTTTGCTGATATTTCTGAAGCTTTGAAAGTGGCTTGAGTAGAGATGAGTAGGAGTCTTAAATTGATGTTGTTGCTTTTTGTCTTTTTTTAAAGTCCACCTTGCATTTATAAGCAGCCGTGCCACATGCATGTCTTTGATATTGCAATCCTTTTGGTATTTGTTTTATTATGTGTATTTATTTTTAAAATGGCACATGTTGCACTGCACGCTGCTTTACTTTGTGCCATGCGTTCATTGCTACAGTCAAACCAAAATATCCATTTCCATTTGAAATATTAAAGGAGTAGTTTGCTAAGAAATGTTATTGTCCCAATCGATCGGGTATGTATTTTCAATCATACTTCAATCCATCTTAAAAAAATAAAAATCCTATGCATCTAACCTTCTATTTGATCAGTTTTATGCATGCAGAAACACCGGCCTGGGCACCACCATCTTGTAGAAATCTTATCCATATATCTATCACCACAGGTTCAAGTCTCATTACAGCATTAATACAGAACACCCACCCCTAAAGTTGACATCACTAGTCAAAACGATATGCTCCACCTATTTTAATGACTTTGGTGGGCAGAGTAGCAAAATGTTCTCTGTCATCACCCACGTCATAACGTTATCTAACCTAGAACCGGGAACATAAAAACACACACCTACACAGTACGCAAAACTTTTCTTTCTTTTCACAAAAAGGGTAAAAAACACATACTTCAAAGAAAACAGCGAACATTGGGATGGTAGCAAGAACTTTTGTTGCTGTCATAACGCTGAAAAGAGGAGATTATGTCCACAAAAACATTTTATAATAGCAATTTCATTCAGCAATCGATTAATCACAGTCTTTGTATTGTTCACCAAAAGTTCTTATTTTCCATTACTGATTTTGCCTCGACAGACATCGTGATCCGTTAGTGAGAAGAACAGAGTGGTTTCATTTTCGAATGCAACACTTTCACATCTGCACGTTTTCATACTCTATAGGCTGCCATGTTGCTCCTTGTTACAGCAACGGTGAAAGAACAGATTGTTGTCTGGCAATCATCCTAGATTGTTAAAACAGTTGCGTTGTTCACTAGCATTGTTCAATTTCGGTTGAAGAAGCCATCAAGCGGAACAATCAAACCATGACATGCACACATCGGTATAATGTAACTGTGTAAAATCTAGGATACAAAAATGTATTTCAGTGCCCACATTTTACCATAATACCCATGTTACATAAATATGTTAACAATGAATTCCCGTTAGAATTAACACGTGCAATGCTTATTCTTTGCTTCAAATTGACCATTCTTCAGTGATATTATTCCTTGTGTAGTACACAGCACACTTGCCATCCTCACTTTCTCTAAACATTAACTAAAACTTTGCTTAGATTGTGCATTGGGTTTCCATTGTCCCTATGTGACGGATAACCAACCGCTTCGAAATACACATCTCAGCAATAGAAACCTAACTTTCCTATGTCTGCTTTCAATGTTGTGAATCTTATCAATTTCTTGTGAACATTCACCACATGGTGTCCTTCAAATTGTTAATGTGGTACATTGAAGGTCAAATCACAATGAGACCCTTTATCCAGTGTTCACAGCGATCCACAGTGAGTTTAGTTTCTGAAGATACACCTGCCACCAACATGAACAATATTCATGTCAAGCTGTGCAGTGAAAGATAATGAAATATTTCAAGAATTCTGCATATCCACATATTTACTACCATTGTACTAGTAACAACACACCTGGTGACACAACATTTGTGGAATATTTTACAGATGCACCCAGTCAAGGTGCAGACAGGCTCGGACAGCCCTGTATGGCAAAAGGGCAATGATAAAAAAAATGCAAAATAATAGTGTGGGACAATTTTTGGGGTGAAAGTGGGGCAATGTTGTATGTCCAAAAACACAATTTGTATACACATCAGGAAAGCAGGATTTTGCAGATTGACCCCAATATGCATCCTTGTGTTTAAAAACATGGAAACGTGTGATTTTTGGAAACACTGAGGTCTGCCTCCTTGAAAACATAACAACAGGGTTTCTTTTTTTTAGTTCTTGGCCACATTGTAGCCTTTGTGATTATGCAACCTATTTTAACACCTAGTTCCCAACACCTGATAAGTATGTATTGCTGTTTACTAAGTAGATAATCACTACCCACCTTCACTCTGGTTTATAAACTCACAAATTTATTTTGGTAATTTTACTTGATGTATAGAGATTGTTACAGCCTGACATACAGATGCATGTATATAGAAGGATGAAACATGGTGAGGAATACATCAAGGTTGTTGATCTAATGCTTTGCAATTTGTAGACAGTATTTAAAAAAATAAACAATTAAAATAATTCAATCAATTCTCAGTTGGTATATCTCATGCACCAGACCGGTTGCAGTACAAGAGTAGTATGTTGTAAAAGTTCCAGCCTCCCCTATTAATAATATTAATAATTAAGATGTAAAAGTAAAATAAAAAACAAATTACACGCAAAAGATGGTCGATATTTACATTGAAGCCTAAATGCCACTTAGAAAGATTTCTGGATTTCCAGTTATTGCACCAATAATCTGTACTAATAAAGTCACTCATCTTCATACACCTTTCAAACTACCTCCACAGCACTGCAGTGCACTATCTTGCTCTTTTCACGCTCAACCCTACAGCCCATCCTTCCTCCTTCCTTGCATTACAGATGCGCCTGACGATGTGGAGATGAGACAAGTGGTGTACTACCAACAGCTCATGAAATTGGCATGGCCTACAAATCTGATTACACCAGGAAATGAATGTTCAAAAGTATTAAATCATTCAAAAGCACTTCTGCAACTAACATCACAATGACCCCATGCCAATATCTCTCAAAATATGCAAAATATATGCAATTCTACAGCTCCAAGAACAGCTGGACAAAAAAGCCCAAGTACAGCACCAATCACACCACAGTAATACAACTTGCACCCACTCTTTGTCTACCAATTCAATCCCACACCAATAAAATACTGAGTTCTACAAAGATCCTCCCAATCACCCCTTTTCTTCAACCTATTTGTTGAATCCAACAGACAGACCCTTAGCACACATAACATAAGTTTTAACCATTATGCAGATGACATGCAAATGCACCTCTAAATCTCATTCCCCTCACAATTCCAGACACTCAAAAGCTTTCTCTCCACAATTAGCACCTGGATGGTCAACTACTCCTTCAAATTCAACCTATCTACTACCCTCCTAGGCAAAAAGTGAACCTGTCCCCGTGGATAAAGAACGTTCCATGGACAACCCAAACATATCTCCCTCCATACCAGTCAAAACCATAGGCTTCACCATCATCGCCCATATCCTTCAAGCACCACATAGCTGCCATCAATAAAAAAATTAAACCTTCAACTACACCTCCTCTGCAAGATCTGACACCTCTTTTCTACTCACGATTTCTGCACTACATTTCAAGGACTAGCTCTGTTCAAGTTGGACTCTCGAAATGATATCTTCACTAGACCTTGAAACAGCACCCCAATCCCCTGGAAGCAATACAGAATCCAGAAGCAAGTCTCTTTGTGTACGTACCAAAACATTCATAAATCCCTCTTCAAGCTCCTCTGGCACCCATACCACAGAGAATGACTTTCAAAGGACTCTGCATCATATATTAAGCCATCTAACCTCAAAACCCCATCCTTCCTTCCTAACAAACAGAACCCCATCACTTACACAAATATCAAACACATCAGATGAAACCTCCTATGCATCCACCCTGCATTGTAACCTGCACTCAAAAGGAATCTTTTACCCAGTGGGCACCAAGAGTCTGGAACACCCTACAATTCAACACCGGCACTTCACCCGCCCTCATTGCTTCCCAACAAAATCTCAAAAGATACCTCTTTTGCCACAGCGATTAAGGATTACCACATTTCCCTGCCATACTCTGTCTACCTTGATCTTCCAATATTGTCCGAAAAGGTTTGTAAATACGTTTTCACTTCCACCCTTTTGAACTATGTACGGTGCTCAGAAACACTCTGGGAATGACCAGGACTGGACTAAACTGTTAATAAAATAAAATTAATACAATGATACCACAATGCAGATACCCGTATCTTTCTGTCCCTGATTGCCACAAGAATCTGCACAGTCAAGACAAGCCACACAGCCGGATAACCCTAACAAAGTTCCTCCCAAATATCTACAAATCTAAATCTACAATCCAACAAAGCATACTTACCCCCTCTTCCATTCACTCTTCAACACTTCTGAAGATTAATGGGTTTTCCCACACGTCTTCAATATAGCTTACATAAGCCACAGCTAACCCTGATATTTTGGTGAGCCTCTATACTATTCCCACCACACTTTACAACACAGCGGGTGCATGAAAAATCACTCTATCAACAACTACGGAAACACATGGTAACCCACAATACACAAAATCCCCCTAATTAACGTTTGTACATCAGACAACAGAGAACCATGCTGTGTTTCACCACATAAGTCATATGAGACATAACATAAATCACCTACATGGCCCATATCAACTCAAAGTTTGCAATATCATCAGCAGAGCTCAAAGATTCAGATTATCACCATTACATTTCAAAATCTACAAGACCACCCTGCACCATTGAAAAATCATCAGCAAGTCACTTTTAACATGTTACAATGACAAGTACAAAACTCAAATCACCTAAACAATGCCTTACCCTCAAATGAACTGATCCATGCCACTGTCCCCTCAAATATTTACTCATGCATAATTGATGATAAATTGACTAAAATTAGACAGTTCATTGAGATTTTAAATAGAGATTGGATTCTGATATTGAACATCTCCACTTAGATTCATCCGGCACCTCGTGACATACCTGCCATACACACATACATCTATGGAATTAATTGTTCCTGGTCACTCCAAGCTTGCTTATGCTAGTAGTCTATACTCAACCTGTTATTTCACCTCCCAGAATATTTGCTCTGCTGCTGGCAAAAATCTAAACAATAAACACTGCAGCTAAACTCCTCCTAAAACTGGAAAGATAAGAAAAATTAACCATAGCTCCCATAGCCCTTACTTTTCTCCTGGTCAAATGGAGAAGCCAAAATAAATCCTTCTGTTTAACCCACTGCCCCTAACAGAAGTTGTCATCATCTACCAGGAAAAAATTAATCCACTGAGCGCCTGTCAGAAAAATTCACTCTATCAACATGGCCTAGTAACAGCGCCACGCTTCAAAGGTAAACTTTAGGGAGTACTCTCATTATCCATCCTTTAAACCAGTCTATGAAACAGTCTATAAATTTCCATGCATGGACAGCACCACACGAAGGATCTTCACAAATTCAGAATATGTCTCAAAACCTGCAACAAAACAGACAAAAACATTGTGACTTCCAATGACTGTACCAGTCGGTTCCTTAAAATGAAGAAAGAGCAAGGTCCACCGGAACTCCATAGACATTTTAGTATAGGCACAGCAATTCCAACAATCAGATTTTTGTAGTGCAATAGTCATCACAAATGGAATCAACACGACACAAAAAAGTGCACTTGAGTCTGGACTCACACGGGCCAATCTCACTCATATATGCAAAAACACTGGAGTGGTCATCCTTCTTTCAAGAACAAATTCAAGATAATATTCATTTGGGCTAATATCTAATTATTCTAGGCACCAGGAATGGAACAACATAACCACCTTGCTACATGTAGAAAAAATAACTTCCAAAGGATCACAAACAACTTCACAATCACCTCAGCCACCTTAAAGACTGAAGTAGTCCATTGGCTTCTGAAATACTGTCACCCATCAATCATAATACAATGTGTAAGAGAACAGCACAATCAGCAATATGGACATGTGCCATAGCTACAGCACCAAAGCCTTCAGACCGGTACCCCACTGGATCAAACTGGACACCTCACTGCCATATGAACTGTCTCTGCCTCTCCAACTAACACCTCACCTTTGAATCTGCAATAACCACATAAAGGGACCCTCGTATAAACTGCAGTCTTGTGCCTTTCCACCTACATGATGTTGCTAGTCACTCCCCACATGCTAAAACGACAAATACAATACTCAAATCATCTAAACAAGTACCAAAGAATCATGCCCATGTGAACTGCCACCTGCCACTTTTCCCTCACATATTTATTCATGGATGATGATAAATTGACTAAAATTAAACAGTTACCGTAACAGTTAAATGCAGATGTTGCTTTTAACAACTTCCACGTACGTTTGTCTGGGATCTCACGCCATATCTGGCATACACACATTTATCTATGAAATTCTTTGTTCCTGAACTCCCCTTGCTTGATTATGCCAATATCCTGTACCCCGACCTTTACCTGCACCCCCCGGAACATCTGCTATGCTGCATACAAAAAGCTTAAGAATACATTGCAGCTACAGTTTGATAAATTAACCCCAGATCTAAGAGAATACCTGTTTCTCCTGGTCAGATTGCAGAACCCAATAGAAATCCTGCCATTCAGCCACTGCCCCAACCAAAGAAACTGCCATCATTTATCAGGAATAATTCCATCCACTAAGTGCCTGTCAGAAACATTAATTCTAGCAGTATGGCCTACCAACAGTCCCACTGATATGTAGTGTTTGTATATTATGTGTTATAACATAGCAAATGTTAGTATGACATTTACACTGTTTAACTGACATCGTAGATAATGTACATTTTGATTATGTCTTCAGTCAACTGTAATTATAAACATGTTTACCATATGCATCATTTCATTCGTGTATTTGTTTACTCCTTTGCTATGTGTAGGTCCAATAACAGCATAACATTTTCCAGGACAACATGGAGTCTTCCAGGGTTCCAAACCAAGGCATTGTGAGTGTTCCGGGTGTCCATTCACAACCTGGACAGGAGGGCCTTCTTTTGAAAATACAACTTATTTGAAGAAACTTACTTAGCTTCCTTAGGATCTTTGAATACTTCACCCACCCTCCAACAGGAAACACAGCATTCAACATTCAATGCTTCAACAAGAAACAACCTATTAAACCATATTCTAGCAAGAGCACACTGAATGGCCCACAACATATTGTGAGCATCCAAACCTCTCTCTTCATCCCAGTCCAGTGGCTCCCCTGGTGATCGAGTGCTGGCAAGCATTAGACGTCTAAATAAGATATACACACAAATATCACACTAGATATAATATTAGAGCAGGACACAGATCATGTGTAGTAGCCTGCATACACCAGCAGCTAAGGTTGACACCTGTCCCGCAATCTATGCCCATTTCCACCCCTTTTTAGAATTGTGCACCATGAAGTCTTCTGATTGGCTGGGGTTTGCCACACAAGAATACTTTATTTTATATTTATGTTATGGGTCAGTTACATCACATGTAATGGCAGACTCTTCCAGCTTTTTTTTTTAAAATTCGTTTTTATTTGGTTTTATGTCAAACAAGTTGCAACAATACCACCAGAAATTAACAATCATCAAAAAAGTGTAAAAAAAAAAAAGAATTCAGAGAAGGTTGTCGTCACCAAGCTAAGATAATCACAATCCAAATCTTCATTTTGACGATGCTTTCATGAATTTTCTGTTTGCACGCAACTTTTCATTCAAGATGTCGTTAACTGTCAACAGTACTCCCTGTTTTTTCCCCTCCCTCCCCCCACCCTAAAAGACTCTATGAACTGCTGCAGAGGAATGTGCTTTCCAGTGTGTGGTAAATTGCATAACAGATGTGGTAAGTGTTGGGGACCACCTTGTTTGGGGAGTTAGCATAGATTCTCGTTGTCTCGTGTCGTGCATTCTGTTTACAGGTGGTGTCTCCCAATGTGAGGCCGCGGGGCTGATGGGCTTGTGGGCATCAACTTGTCCCTTCCGGCATGTATTTGTTAAGGAACTCCATCCATAGGATGTCACATTGTGCGGACCTCCCATGTATGGACGACGTGATCTTTTCCATGTTGCACATATTAGATGCTACATTGACCCATTCTTTTTCGGTTGGAACAGTGGGACATTTCCATTTTGTGGCCAGGAGCGCTCTCGCAGCTAGTAACAGTGGTGCAGCTATATCCGTGACCCTCCTCCATTCATCATCGATTTTTTTCAAAGCCAAATAGTACTAGGACGGGGTCTGATATCCTCTGGATCCCATCTAGATCCCTGATCCAACCCAGGACGTCGTTCCAATACACTCGAATCCGGGGGCAGCTCCACCACATGTGCCAATAGTCCGCTTTGGATCCACAGCCGCTCCAACATAATGGGCTGGATGACTGGTACATTTTGGAGAGCCTATGCGGATCATATTGCCATCTGTTGAGCAATTTGATTGCGTGTAGCTTAAATTGGCATGAGATCAAAGCTCTGGGTGCACCCGGGCATATTTTGTCCCACATCTCTGGATCGATACTGTCCCCAATATCCCTTTCCCATTTTAGTCTAAGAGGTTCTGTTGATCCATCCCCCGCCGCTATGAGCGTTCTATTTAAAATCAAGATTAGTCCCTTTGTTTCGGTTCTAGAGTTCAATATCGACTCGACTGGGATGAGGTCCCTTTCGAATTTATCCTTCCATTCAGGTTTTGTTAGGACCCCCTTGATTTGCAGGAAGTGTAATACGGACAGCTTGCCAATTCCAAGCGCTTCTTCCAGGTCTGGGAGTGTAATAAATGAGTCCTTTTTTAGAAGTTGTCCCACCCTCTCCAGGCCTGCCTCATACCAGGATTGAAATCTATCTATGTTAGGAATCTGGTCATTGATGCCAGGGGACCACAGGTTACTTAGAGGCGATGGCACGTAGTGATGTTTTTCATGTCTCTACCCTCCCGCCATATATCCCATATGGTTTCAAACATCAGGAGTGCTTTAGTTTTCTTTAGTACTCTCCTTCTGGGGGACCATAGCCACTCAGAAACCGTCGCCGGGGACAGGTATTGATTGTCCATGGAAACCCATTGGGGTGTTTTTTGATCACGGAGATGGGGAATGAGGACTCATAGCTGGGTCGCTTCATAATATTTTCGAATATCCGGGAGGCCCACCCCACCTTTATCTTTGGGCAGCGTCAGGTTGGTATACTCGATTCTTGTTTTTTTCCCCCGCCACAAGAACTTTATAATCGCTTTCTTGACTTCAGTAAAGAATTGCCACAGCATTTGGATGGGGAGCATTTGAAAGCGGTACAAAAATCTCAGGAGACATGTCATTTTAATTGCATTTAAGCATCCCAGCCAGGATATAGTTAGTTTATCCCACCTGGCGAGGTCCGCGTGAAATTTCTAAAGTAGGGCCGGGAAGTTGGCCCCATATACATCTCAGAGAGATCTCGTGACCTGTATCCCTAAGTATTGCAGTGTCTCGTGTTCTATCGTGAGGCCCAGGGAAGAATATCTTTCATTGTTCAGCTCCACTGATCCTTGTAAGGGGAAGAGTATCGACTTAGCCCTGTTAATTTTAAAGCCCGATATTCGGCCGTATGCGTCTATTAGGCTTAGTGCCCTGGGGATGGAAGTATTAGGGTTTGTCACATGGAGGAGTAGGTCATCGGTGTACAGTGCCACCTTATATTCCACCTGTCCCATTTTCATTCCCTCAATTTGGGTGTCCTTCCTGATTTTCTGGGCCAGAGGCTCTACCGAAAGGGCAAAGAGTATGGCCGAAAGAGGGCATCCCTGTCGCGTGCCGCGTTTCAACTCAAACCATCTTGAGTACTTCCCGTTAACTGACACTGCTGCTTTAGGCACTGTGTACACCGCTTTTATCACTTTTCTAAATCTTGGACCTATACCCATGGCACGGAGGGTTGCAGCAAGAAATTCCCATTCAACTCTATCGAATGCTTTCTCAGCGTCAATGGAAAGCAATGCGGGTTTGTCATTCATAGATTGGGAAGCCTTAACCAAATTAAGAGTTTTCCTCATGGTGTCTGCCCCTTGTCACCCAATTATAAATCCGACCTGGTCGGGGTGGATGAGGAGGGGCATGAGAGTCTCGAGCCTGGTCGCTAGCACCCTTGTGTAAATCTTAGCGTCAAGATTCAGCAGGGATATGGGGCGATATGACCTGCAACATTTGGGATCCCTACCATCCTTGGGGGTGACCGATATGAGTACATGGATGTAGGAGTTGGGGGCGGTTCCCGAATTCAGGACATCATTAAATAATTCAGTCAGAAATGGGGCTAGGAGGGCGCTGAAGGTGTTATAGAAGCTGGCAGTATATCCGTCCTCCCCCGGGGATTTAGCCAATGTCAGCCATTTGATTGCATTATGTACTTCTTCTTCCGTTATGGGGGACTCGAGGTGGGCCGAGTCTTCCTCAGCTATTCTGGGAAGATCAGTGTCAGCAAGATAGTTATTTATCTCTTACAAGTTGTAATCAGTTTCAGAAGAGTATAGGGATTCATAAAAGTTTGTGAACAGGTCAGGGATGGATAGTTTGTCTTGCCCTTGGACAGGAGTGCACTGTGTTATTTCCTTTACCCTTCGTTCTGCCTGTTGCGTCCTAAGTCTAGCAGCCAGCAAAGCATCAGCTTTATCCCCCTTTTCGTAGACCTTTTGTTTTAATAGATGTAATTTGCGTGTTATCTGGCCCTGTTCCAGGTTACGAAGTTCCTCCCGTTTCTTTCTAGCTTCTTGGATCTTATCAAGGTCTGTGGTATCCCCTTCCCTGGCTTCCCTGTCCAAGCGGCATATTTCGCTCCGTAGCCTATTTTCAATGAGTGTTCTCTCCCTTTTCTCTCGTGCCCCTTCCCGCATAAGGACCCCCCTCCAGGTTTCTTTTGCCGCTTCCCACACTCCCCGTTTGGAGATCTCCCCCGTGTCGTTAGCTTTGAAGTACTCTCTAATCTCCGTCTCAAACTCTTCTCTAAAGACAGGATCCTTCCACAGGGTCTTATTGCACCTCC
Organism: Ambystoma mexicanum; assembly: GCF_040938575.1. Lineage (NCBI taxonomy): Eukaryota > Metazoa > Chordata > Amphibia > Caudata > Ambystomatidae > Ambystoma > Ambystoma mexicanum. The sequence goes on along the minus strand of NC_090931.1, from coordinate 1,359,553,174 downwards.
ATTTCCCACCTCTGATCGGTAAGTGGTCCCACTGCATGGTGACGATGACCATGTCATGATCGGACCATGTTACTGGGGAAATCTCAGAGTGTGATGTGATATTGTACAGCTCCCGTGAAAGGTAAATATAATCTATTCGAGTGAAGGTGTTGTGCGGGGGGGAATAAAACGTGTAACCTCTCGCGTCAGGGTGCATTTCCCCCCATGCATCAACTAATGTGTATATTTGCATCATGTTCACATAGTCATTATGGTCCCTTCTCATTTCAGTATTGACGGCCAGATTGCCTGCTCTATGATCCAAGCTGGGGTCGACCCATAGATTAAAGTCCCCACCCAACACAACATGACCCGTAGCCTCCAACATTATTTTGGGGATGGTTCTAGAGAGGAACCTGAGTTGCCCTACTTTGGGGGAATAAATTGTGGCAAATGTTACCTCCACTTTTCCAATGATTCCCACCACCAACAGTGCTCGCCCTTCTGTATCCGTCCAGGATTTTGTGCCTTGAAATTCAATTACCTTTCTTATCAGGACTCCCACACCCCCTTTGCGCAATGGACCGGAGCCCCAAAACTCCAGGCCGAGACGTTTCCCTAGGATAGGCCTCTCCTCTCCCTTCATGTACTTGGTTTCCTGCAGGAACAGGATGTCCATTTTGGCTCTCCGGAATTCTCGTAACACTAATGACCTCTTGGTGGGTGAGTTAAGCCCCTTAACGTTAAGCGTCCCCACTCTCAAGGGGTCCCGCGTGCTAACTTCAGGGGTAGCCATCTATTTGTGACATTTGAGTATCCATCATAGTAAGCAGCCCCCCCTGTGAGTCATGCCCCTAACCATCATCAACGTTTTCCTCTCCTCGGCAGCAATTAAGAGGACCATTCTGGTCTTTCCCTTTTCCATTTACAATATGCCCTCCTTCACGTCTTGTGTTCTCCTCGCCCACCCTCCCTTGCCTCCCCCCCCTATATGACAGTGTCCGAGCAGGTCCAGTTAGCTTCACTGAACTAGCAACGAACCACCAGTGTGGACCATCATCACGCGGTCCATTTGTCCACAATAGACATCACAGTAGTCTGAGCCCCAACCCCGACCCCCCCCCATTCAGCTTCAACATTCAGCCATTGAACATTACTTTCAACATCGGACCAACAGTAGCCTCTGCTTAGAATACCCCCATAGTGTCAGGATGTCTGCTGCTGGTTTAGTTAACTTGTCCCCCTCTGGGGAATTGTTACCGCGCTGAAATTTTCTCGACCAGCGTCTCCCTCCTCCCTTCGTTCACGGGGACCAACCATGTTGGATATAAATGCTTTATTTCCCTCTCTGATTCTTCTGCCCTCGTGTTCAAAAGAAAGCGAGAAAGGATATCCCCACCTATACCAGGTGTCCCACTCTTTCAGCCATTTCGTTAAAAAAGGTCCACACATCCTTCACAGCACTAGTGTCATAGCAGATAGGTCCTGATATATAGTTACCTGGGCTCTGTTAAGGGTGATCACACCCCCCACGTCTTGCCTTCTTGAGAATCTTCGCCTTGTCCTGGTATCTGTGGAAGCGGGCAAGGACCGATCTTGGGCCCCCTGACGGACCACCCGCTCTATGAATCCGTTCAGTTCTTGGTTCATCAATCTTGTCGTCGTCTGCCAAGATTTGGATAATATCATGAAGCATTGCTTTTAGGCCGTCTTCCGTCTCCCCTTCCTGTTCCGGGATCCCGAAAAACCGAAGACTGTTTCGTCTCTCTCGATTTTCCAAATCGTCAATTTTTAGCCTGTACTCCTCCTCTCGTTGTTCAAGATCTGTGATCCTGTGTTCAAGTTGTGTTTCAAGAGTATCTATGGAGGCTTGGTTATTTTCCACTCCCTCCAGTCTGTCTTCGATATTATCTATGCGTTGGGTGATTTTGTCAATGTCCCACCTATATTGGCTCCCATATTCTTTATCTCCGTGAGGAGGGCTGCTATGTCACCTTTTGTGGCCGCTATTTCTCCGTGCGCGACAGATTCGGTTGCCATCGTGGGGGTGGTGATCATGCAGTTCGATGGAGTGTAAGCGTACGTAGCTAGCTTTGTCTTGGCCTGCATATAATTGGGAACCGTGCCTCGGGTCAGGTATGGCTCGGGTAGGATGCAAGGGCCTCGCTCTTGGGTCACGCCGCTTCTGTGCGCTGTTGCCCCCAGTGGGATTGCATGAGGGGGAGAGAGGCCCTCGGGTCAGGCCCTCCAGTGGATAGAGTTCACGATTCGCAGGGCCTCTTATGTGGTGGGAGGGGTTGCGGAGTGTCCACCTGGTCCCGATTCGACACAATACAGGGTACTTGAGGAGGCACACGCCCCTGTTTTGGGGGCCTTACCCTCATTCCCAATACCTCTTGTCCAGTGCACAGGGGGTGGTAGACGATGTGCTGGGGCATGGAGGTTGTGTGCCCACAATCGATAGATGCTGGTGCATGAGAACATGGCGCCAGTGCCTGCTTCGTTCCTTGAGTGTCAATCCTACAAATTGCGGTGTGAGGACCCCCCCGTAGTAAAAGAGAAGGAAAAGGGAGTTGTGGTAGTTCTAAATTGCACCACCTGGTATCAGGGGATCAAAGGTCAAGCTCTTCTCAGACCACACACTTAATTCGCTGACATGTCATAACCCCAACAGTTCAAAGGCATGTTTGTTGCTCCTGTGGCCCGCCACTTCTAATGTGATTTCCAGAGGTGGTGGTAATCCCCAAGTTCCGACTCCACTGTGTTGGCCCGGAGTAGGCTGCAGAGCGCGGGGCACCGGGGGCCGTGGTCTGCAGAGGATCCCCGCTGCTGCTCCAAGGGTCGAGGGACGTATCTGTGCACTACCTCGTATTGGGTGACCAGGGCGTGCACCACGCAATACGCGGAGCTCCCTCGGTGAGTCAGCACTGCTTCCTCGTATACTCACGAGTAACGTTGCGCAGCACGTTCGTGCTGGCCCAGGTTGGGCCACTGAGTGTCTGGGCCCCAGTCCCGAGGCACTGCGTCCCGAGGCACCGCGGTCACAGCTGGTCGCGTGGGCCGTGTTCGGTCAGAGGTGTGGCTTACCTCCCTGCAATGTCCTTCGCATAACTGATGGTCTGCGGGCCGAGGGGTAACACTGGGGGTCTGCGCCGGTGAGCCGATGAAGGCACCCCAAAACTGAGGCTTGCGGGCCGTAGAGGGCGCACAGACAGGCACCTCTCAGATCGCGCACTCCCTCCCAGGCAGGTCCGCTCTCCAGTATGGCCGCGCCGGACCGTTTTACTTTCACTTTCTGGCCATCGACGAGGCGACACTTTGGACAACACTTTGTTGGGCTTCCCAGCCCCGATTTTGTTTGGAATTTCTTCTGCTCAGTGGGGGAACGTTCAGACATACGTTCCTCGGGTCTGTTTCCGTGGGGGGGGTTGCGGTGTGGGGGCTCAGGACCTACGCGGACCTACGGAGACAGAGCTCACAGGGGATAGGCGATCATCCGTGCGCCCTCTGGTGGCCGCTCCCTCTTCCAGCTTTTAAGCGTGGGTACCGGTAGCCTTGCCCATGAGTTACGTTCCTAACCTACCTCTCACCTGCCTTCTTGTTCACATTTGTCCATCACCTCTAATCTGCCTCTGTCCCTCACTTTCTTTGCTCCACTCTAGCACTTCATCCATTATGGTTACATCCCTAACACTGCTTGCCGTACCTCCTCTCTGGAGTTAAAAATGTCTAATGTTAGTTGTCCTTAATCTGTGTATGTCCACCCATGTATTGTCCAAATGATTGTTCCATTTACTCCCCTCCATAGCCTATCCACAATGTCACTCTAACTTACCCCATTGTGAGAAGGTTGCTGCTTCCCATTAAATCTGTATTCTATTCTATTGTATGTTCTTTTGTGATCAACCAAGCATTGCTCCTCCCTGTATATAAATACATAATATATAAATACATTTTAAAAAGTATTACACCCATGCTGCATGTGTTAGGTAAGAATTGATGCAGTCACACTATGTGAGACTGCACAAAACGTATCTGTTTGTTATTAGGTAACCCACCTGTTGGTATATGTCTGTACTATACAAGTTGGTAGTCTGACTGAGCAGCCAGTGCTATCTCAAGAGGGGTCAATTTGAGCTGTAGAGCTGTACAAATTAAATGTGTAAATACAAATAGCCAAGTAACACTTACATTCAAGGTTTCTGTTATAAATAGTCATTTATTTAGTTAACATAATTTTTTTAAATAAGCTTTTTTTAAAAAGGCAATCCATGTAACACTGTAAATATACTTTAAAATTGCTTTTCTGAATCTGAACAAGTTAGTGGATACTGGTTGGTTATGCTTCTTACAAAATTCCTGTAATGGCATTTATGTATCACACTAGTTATACTTTGCAGATCCTGAGGTGGCAGAAAGGAAAGGTTTAGGGAAGAAAAAGGTTAAACAGGTTCTCAGTAAATGTGAGGACAACTACAAGAGTTGGACTCCACAGTTTAAAAGATAATGAGGTAAGTACCCCAGGTCTAAACAGTATCTCTGGTGGTTTGAAGAAGAGTGGTCCAACTGGATTCTGTCTTGCTACAGTGGTGCAGAACCTTATTCATGAGCCTCAGTCATGGCGACAAGAGGGAGGATGTCTGGAGGGCTTCTGAAGCGGTATTTGGGAGGTCGCCGGCAGCTATGGGCTCTTTTCAGTTCAGCAGCACTTTGCGGTTTCAGTGCTTAGCAAACAGCACCATCGCAGATCTCAGATACTAGTTGGGCTCCTTCACTCCATGGGTCCTGAACGCTGGTGAGGTGACTCAGGATCTGGTCATCCTGCTTCTGGAGGGTCCTTAGGAGATTCCTGGAACTGTTAGCCAGATTTTAGACGTTTCACTCAAATACGGATTACTCGAACCCTGGCCCTCAGTTCTCATAGCAGCGAAGAATTACAGTCAGTTGGAGAAGATGGTCCAGTGGAGTTTGTCTTTGGAGTTAGTTGGTCCCACTAACCCAAGGGAAGAAGTTGTCCCTTCCAGAGCTTCTCCGTTGAATTGAAAAAGAAGTTTCAGCAGAGAAGCAGGGCAATTCAAAGGTCCAGGAGAATGAGGCAAGCTTTGTTCACGGTTTCTTCATCAGGTATTCCTCCCAGTGGTTGACTCTGCCTCTAGTGCCAAAATCCTCACCTTTTAAGCAGGTTTCTCCCATTCATGCATGGCCTTGGCTAACAATCACATAGCAGGGTGGCTGTCCTGGAAGTACAGCCAGCCAGCCAATCAGGACTGGTTGCATTCAGCCATTCCTAGAGACAAAGAACAGGGGAGTTTCAGGACCCTCCCTAACATCCTGTCCTTCCAGACACACTGGAGCCAGAGGCGGGCTTCAAGGCTGAAGCCTGCCAAAGGTAAAACAAACAAAGGGCTTGAATCTGTTTTGCCACACAGAGTAAAACCCAAGAAAGAATGCAAAAACACAAAATGGCAAAACAAGAAGTCATCCATGGGTAGTGCACTGCAGCTGAGGGTCCAGCCTGCAGTAGAAAAGCACACTGATATGAAAAATTAAACCACTGTCACCAGCCATTTAAAGTAGGGAGGAGAATGTAGCATAAGGGGCTACAAGGTAACCCCTCCAGCACTCCGCATAACATGGGGTCTGCGGACCTACAAAGAGAAAAGATAAGTAAAGTAAATGTCACTGTACTATTCATGGGAACTATAGTTCACACAAGAAAAGGTATTTAAACCTTATAAGAAATCTAAAGGATTTCTAAGTGAAACTGCACTGAATGTGCTGTGTGTCACCATTCAAAAAGAAGATGCCTATAGAGTTTGTCAGACTCCAAAAACAGTGAAAACAATCCAAATCAGGTCAAAACACATGAGAGAGTGAGAAAAAGGTCCCACTCACTCCAGGGTTAAAATAAAATTAATTAAAAAGTCCTAAGTCGAGCAAAAGAGCTGGGGGTCTCTAAGGTTGAAGGGAATTAGCACCGAAATAAGAATTCTCCCTGTGACAAGATCTCGAGAAGCTGCACTGGACTGTTTTGTTTCTAAGTTGAGCATGCTGCCAATGAGGTATGCTCACAGCCATTTATATTACATATCCAGGTCAAGAATGTATGAAGCAACCGGGTGACTTGATCTTGTGGTAGACAACAAGGGGCTCATTGGAGAGTCCATTATTAAACACTTTTTTATGGGTGGGGATTTGTCTATGTGTCTGCATTGTGTTTGGACTCCAGGTCAATGGTTCTCCAAATACCTTCTGGAGTTAATTCATGCATTCTTAGTTACACAGATGTCAGAAGAGATAATGTTCATATTGTGGTTTTTAAAACTGTACTTTCTTCTGTGAGTTTCCCAGTAATGCTTGCCCGGCTGTCGTTACTGCTATTGTCTCCTGACGTAGTTGCTGCATGGGATGGTATTTGAGGCTGCCATTTTAATTCTGACTGTCAGGCTGACTTCTTTCGTGCATCATATGCCTCTCTGATTTGATTCTTCTTCTTTTGACAGGATTTTACGCCTCATGCACTTCTACACAACTAATAAAGTTTATGCTCATGCCCATTTCCGAGATTCAGACATGTATGCCCACTGGCTTGCACTATTCTCGGGTACGTACGTACCATGTGTGACTGTCTGCAATAAAAAAAAGGTGGGTAGATCCCCTGTGAATTAAGAACAGTGACTGGGCCCTTTTCCCACAGCCTCTTCTTCGGACTCCTGCACAGTGAATGCACTCCTGTCCTGGAGAATTGCCAGCCTCTGGTTCACCATTGCTCACACTCAGATAGAATGCCTTACTATATTTGTGTAATGGATGGATGCACAACTGTTTTATACCATATCTATTATTCATGCCCATCATGTTGGGTAAACTAACTTAATTGCAATTATTGACGAAAATGTGACGCATACAATATATATCCACGAAATTACCAGTTGTACAGCCAGTATTCTGATACAGAAAAGCTGGTGCACCTCGATCTTTTATTGACAGACATTTGGTAGCTCAGCAGCAACATTGTCTTTTTTCTGTGTACAAGGATAGCTTTTTCAGGGCTGATGCAATTATTTAAGTGGTGTATAGGAAGACAGCATTGTGGTTCCCCTTCTGTTGTGATGAGTCCATGTGTGATGTTATTAAGGCAAGCTGGTTATCCTGGTACTCTATGAGTACCACATCATTGATGGAAATCACTGTATTAATCATTACGAGTGGCAATTTCTCTGGGCTGCTTCCATTCTATTATGTTTACTCTGTTTGCACCATTATAAAAAAGGAAACAGCCATGTGCAAATATGGCATGGCAATGAGAGTTAAACAATGATTGGAGACCCCACTGAATGTGCAAAATCCCCTAGGTCAGGTTATTTAGCTTAGTGCATTCTCAGATCAGAGGGTCTCACATTGATGGCAAATGGGCAAATCACACTATGTCCTGGTAACGACGAGCGTTGTCCAGTGCAAACCACTCTGTCACATCCCCTTTGCATGGGAACACATGTATACATGCACCTATTGTGGCCGTGTGGGGCCTCATATATGCTTTGCAGCTTAATTCCCTTGCTACAGCAAGCAATTGATTAACGTCTGTAAGTAAAATCACCACACTAAAGCAGACTTGCTCTAAACCCTAAAACATGTTGGATGGAAAGTCATGAATGAATGGCAACTGCCAGCAATTTCTCTGGACAGCTTCTATTACTTGTTTTGTTTGTTGTTGTATTCCATATGTTAATGTTAATGTTAATGTTAGAGGACATTTGTACTGTGCGCTATCCCCACCAGAGAGGTCCCCTTGCACTCCGGCGGATCTGAAAAAGGAAAAGGGGCCCGTTGAGTTAGTAGGACTGAGCAGGAAAAGTGCAAGAGAGCTGTGTTGTGCTGTTGCCAGCTTTCGTTCGGTTAACACTGTTCGGTGAGCTTAGGTATTCTTTTTGGGTGGTAGCCATCGTGTTCTGTTATGCAAGGCTAGGTGTGATTTGTTTTGTTGCATTGTAGTGAAGTGCATGCGGTTTGGTGTACTTTAAAGGTGTGGTCGTGTTTGTTTAGAATTGGAGAGGTATATGCAGATGGGTGATATTTATTTTTAGTGGGGTTGGTTAATGACATAGCTATCTATTTCTATGTCTCGGGAGGATAGCTCAGCAGCAACGTGCTCGCCTTGTAAGCAAGACGATACGGAACAATACAGGTTCGATCCCCAGGTCCATGCTTAGAAACCACTGGGTATTAAGTGGTTTATAAATAACCTATCATATCATATCATGATGTGATGTATGCTAATCTTCACAATTATTTCCTGATCTGGTGCCTGCTAATCTCCAAAGTTCTATCTAGATTTGGTTCATGAATATCTCTACATTTCTGTATAGAAATGTTGCAAACTAGTATTCACATGTATGTCTAGATGTGGCATAAGCTAGTATTCACAGTTCTGTATAAGTGTGACACAAGCTAATATTCACAATTCTGTCCATATGAGACGGAAGCTAATATTCTCTATTCTGCCTAGATGTGACGCAAGCTAATATTCACAGTTCTGCCTAGATGTGACGCAAGCAAATATTCACTATGCTGTCTAGATGTGACACATGCTAATATTCACAATTCTGTTTAGATGTGATGCAAGTTAATATCCACCGTTCTGCCTAGATGTGATGCAAACTAATATTCACACTTCTGTATATATGTGTTGCATGCTCATATTTACAGTTCTGCCTAGATATGACACAGTTAATACTCACAGTTCTGCCTAGATGTGTCGCAAGCTAATATTCACAGTTTTGCCTAGATGTGATGTAAGCAATATTCACAATTCTGTCTAGATGTGATGCATGCTAATATTCACAGTTCTGCCTAGATGTGACAGGAGCTAATATTCACAATTCCATTTAGATGTGATGCATGCTAATATTCACTATTCTGCCTAGATGTGATGCAAGCTAATATTCACAGTTCTGCCTAGATGTGAAGCGGATGAATGCTCAGAGTTCATCTAGATGTGAGGTATCGGCAGCCACCAGTTCTCCTAGATGTGAGAAATGGCTAGGCAACACAGTTGACAAATTAGTGCATATATATGAGGTAACAGTTGCTAAATAGAGATTGTTACATGCAGGTTACAAGCTAGTGGGTGATCGGGAAGATAAGATAAGCGAGAGGTAGCCCAGTGTAGGAGTGCACAGTGATTTCTGTGCCCCCTGTCCGTACCATACCTACTTTGCCTTTCGTTGCTGGTTGACGGTTGTCTGTTTCCTGCTTCCCCTGTTGACACCTGCAGATGGGTCTCATCACGAGTCTGGCGGTAACTCTTAAATGTGGTGGTAGCGCTATTACCGCCACATTTAAGGGACCGCCAGATCATGGCCTTGGCGTATTTGCGGGAAATCTAATAGCACAAATTTTCCCCATTGGGCCCAATGGGGAATGAGGAATTCCCGAATGGGCCCAATGGGAATGGGCACAAACCCTTGATCCGGTGCTAATAGCACTGGGGGGTTTGGCGGTAGGGCTAATAGCGCCAGCGGTAATAGCGCCGGCATTACCACCCAACTCGTGATGAGGTCACAGTCTGGAGCTGCATCTTAGGGAGCTGTCCTTTCCCTCGTGGCCCTTAGCAGCAGGGGATGCCGGGCAGTGGGCTGCCCTGTATGGCTGGTTAAAGGGGCAGCCTGGCCCTATCATCGGACAGGGCATGATGGTAGGCAGGAGGAGGGGAAGGCAAACGAGGAAGTGGCTTGGTGGATGCAAACAGGCGGCTGTGTGTACCCGAGTGCAAAACAAATGCACAGGCCAAAGTTTCCATAGGAAAACACTCAACAGGGGCAGATGGCTAATCGAGGCCTCCGCAGATGGAAATGACCACCGGACTTTGGCCCTTGGAGCTCTTTTTACAGCACAAACAGAGTTGGCCTATCAGGGGACTGGGCAGGATGTGAGGTGGGGAGGAGGTGAAGAGAAACAAGGAAGCGGCTCAGTGGATGCAGGCAGGAAGGTGTATGCACTTGAGTGCAAAACATATGCACAGGCCAAAGTGGCCACATGAAAACACACAACAGGGGCAGATGGCTAATCGAGGCAGGAAATGCGCATCGGACCTCCGCCCTGGGAGAACTTTTACAACACACACAGTGCTGGCCAATCAGGGGATGGGAACGGGCTGGGTGGCGGGAGGACAGGGAAGGCAAACAAGGAAGCAGCTCAGTGGATGCATCCAGGAGGCTGTGTGCACCAGAGTGCAAAACAAATGCACAGGCCAAAATGGCCATAGGAAAACACTCACCAGGGACAGATGGCTAATCGAGGCGGCCGCAGATGGGAATGGGTGCCGGACCTCTGCTTTGGGAGCACTTTTACAGCACCATTGGAGCTCGACAATTAGGGGACGGGGCAGGCTGGGAGGCGGGAGGAGGCCAAAATGGCCACAATAAAACACTCACTAGGGGCAGAAGGCTAACCGAGGTGGCCACAGATGAAAATGGGTGCTGGACCTTGGCCCTGGGAGCACTTTTACAGCACAAACGGAGCAGGACAATCAGGGAACGGCGGTGGGCTGGTAGGCAGGAGGAGGGGGTAGGCAAACTAGGAAATGGCTTGGTGGATGCAGCAAGGAGGCTGTTTCAGTGGTGGAAGTGTATGAAAAGAAGTAGTGGAACTATGTTACCTGATGGCCTGCCCCTGATTCCGACAAACCCCATTGCCACAACCCCTTCCACACACAATACACCCCCCCAAACACTTGCACCTGCTGTTTAAGGGAACGTTCAGTGGAGTGCACTGAAAGGGAAGGTTTCAACTTCTTCCTACACTTTTATTTTAAAACAAAACCATTCCGGAACTGTTTCTTTTTAAAATAAAAGTATAGGAGCTGTACAAGGTAATTTAAAAAAGTATAGGAGCACCGCTCCCGACCGCTACCCGCTCACTTCGACCACTGGGCTGTTTGCATCTGAGTGCAAAACAGATGCACAGGCCAAAAATGCCACAGGAAAACACTCACCAGGGGCAGATGGCTACTCGAGGTGGCGGGAGATGGAAATGCATGCTTGACCTCAGCCCTGGGAGCACTTTTACAGCACAAACGGAGCTTGCCAATCATAGGACGGGGCGGGCTGAGAGACGAGAGGAGGGGAATGCAAATGAGGAAGTGGCTCGGTGGATGCAGCCAGGAGGCTGTGTACACCTGTGTGAAAAAACATGCACAGGCCAAAATGGCCACAGGAAAACACTTACCGGAAGCAGATGGCTACTCAAGGCTACTATGTGTCATTATGTAAGGGTAAGACCATATGCAACTCAGAATTTGTCCTGACACATCTTACGTAGCACTTTGACTGGTGGCCTAGGTGAATGCTGTGGAAACGTCCACTATGTGGCCTACACAGTGTGTGTGGGGCGGGCAGCTAAAGGGTCAGCCCAACTTCCGATACATGCGTGGGGACAAAGGGTATGAATGTGGTGGATCTACTGATCGACCTACATCTCTGGGGGATTAGAGCAGGAGACCATCCCATGCTCAAGCTGTCATTACTGTTCATTTTAAAGATCAGATCAGACCCAAAATGATGCATTGAAATCTGCAGGCTCTTTAAAACTGACTCACAGTGTTTTCACTCTTTCCTAGTGTAATGCTGGAAACGCCTTATGGAGGGACTGTTTATCATAGTCCTTGTCCTTCCACTTCTCTGAATGTCTTTTCACTGTGTTTTCTGCCACTGAGGTCCAGCCAGGACCTCTGGGAGTGCAGCTCTTCATGTTTTCCTTTTGATGAACAGCACCCATGTGATACTCGTATGGCACCCATGTGTGTTTTGGGGCACCTTTATGTTGCCCACAGATCAGGGTATGGACTGGAGGCAGCTACATGCTGACTTGGCAGTGGCTCTGAGTGTCCTCCATTTTTCGGACACCCAGGTCATGCCATAGGAATGAATTGATTCCTGCAGGAAGGGAAGTTGGGCCCATGTGGTCTCTTGGTTTCTATTGGCTTTTACCTTGTTTCCCAAAGTCCTGGGAAGCCCTGACTCTTTCCCTTCCTCCTGACTGGCTGTTGGGTGGAAATACCATATATGGCTCTGGGGCTGCCTCCCGTCAGACTGACTAGAGCCTTCTCAGGGGCTGTGTGTTGTGGGTACACCCTAGGGGTGGGAACTGTGTGAATGGAGTCTGAAGCAAACTCACATTCTGTGTTGAGTGTGTCTGGTTTCCGTGTGGGACACAATGACTGAGACAGCTCTGACTGAATTGAAATGAATGCAGTGTAGCGTGCTGAAAGATTGGGTACTTATCCCAATCCACATTCTTTGTTATGGGTGTCTAGGTGGAGTGAATGGCATGACTGCCTGTAAGCCTGATTGGCTCTCTGCCTGAATGAATGCCCTTCTGCATGATTGGTTGACTGATTCCAGCTTATCTTGAGTGAATGGAAACCAAATGTGTATAACAGGGGACCTCCCACTCACCAATTTGTTAAGAAGCTCAAGTCGAAGCTGAAGCAAGAAGAAGATGTTCCTTGAACCCCAGCTGGAGAATAATGCATTTTATTTGTGTAATCGAAAAGCTGCCATGCTCTACCAAGGACTGATCCAGAGAGGACCTGCAAAGGAGACCTCTCCCGAAACTATGAGGGACCATCGTGCAACCTGCTGCTCTTCATCCGAAGTACCCTGGAAGGCAGTCCTGTGTGCCTGCCATCCGGAGTTCGGAAGAGGAGTGTCTGGATATCTCAAATTGAAGAAGTCCATTGGTGTCACCCAGGTTCCAGAGGAGCGTTTGTGACCGTTGGAAGCCTGTTGCTGTCTACTGCCCAGAAGAGCGGGTACAGTGGCATAGTGCTGCTTGACACCTGCAGCTATGAAAGCTCCAAACTGCCAGAGAATACTTCAAGGGACATCCTTGCCATCATCACTCACCACTTTTTCGCACTGGGGGAGGACCAGGGTTGTTGTGCAGGGTTGTTGAGTGTTTAGGAAGGTCTGCCGGTGGGTTTCCTACCACCAGAATCCAACAAACACATTGGAGGGTCCAGACTTGGTGAGGGTCTGTGGTCCACTCCAGTGGTCGAGTCGATGTTGCCAGAAGCCATACAGAAGACTGTGCTGCAGAACCGAAATTCAGAAAACTGCAATATTCCAAAACCCTACACCAACATTGACCTATGCACCTGTCGATGCCAGAAGTCATTGAAAGTCCACAGGGGTCTTATTCTCACATGCCAAGCCTTTAAGGAGCCCAAAGAAAGTTTCAGCTTCCCAGGACTTCTACATTCAGAGAAATCATCGACCAATGGAGAGCACTGCGAAGAGCAAAATTGCTGCACTGCAGAAAAACTTTGGTTTCATTGTTCTTCTTGGTCTCAGCATCCCAGTGACTCCTTCTTCCAACGGGGGTCCATCATCGAAGAGAAACACTGAGTGAAACCGAGAAACTCTGCCACTTCGCCTGCCAAGGCACCAAGTGTGCTTTGTTGAGGAAGAGCATCTTCTAGCCTCAGGAGCCATCCAGGGGTTCCAAATTCGTATTGCATCCTGTTCTCCTGTGGTCTCTCAGGTACTTTGTGGTGGTAGAACCTTTCAGAATAAAGTCAAGTGTTATTGAACATTTTTGGACTGGGCTGTAAAAGGCCAACTCAGTCTTTCATCCTTCCGAGGTCGATAAATGAGTACTAATTTTGGTTGGGTGATATCGTATGTAAACATGTGCTCTGTAAAGTGCTTTGGATTAAGGCGCTATATAAATAACATCCTTATCATTATCATTATTATATATTTGCCATTCTTTTAATAGAATTGCCTGACTACACAGTGTTATTATTATATGTTTATATATTTTTGAACCCTATTTTATATGAAGAAGCTGTGTTATCGCCTAGCATAGTGTGTGGACATTACTTTGTGGGGCTTGGGGACTCACTGTACTTAAGAACGTGCCTGCATCACCTCCTGAGTGCTTAAGCGTTGGTTTCTCATCCAAGCTACCATATAGAGAACCTTGGCTGGGGTACTCTGTGTCTGTGTCCCAACCATATAGAGGAAAGAAGTACAGACAACCCTCTCAAGTATTTACACCTATATATTACATATATTACCAATCTAAGTGACTGCTGCCATAATAAAAGAGCAGGAAAATGTGGGGCAGATTGTGAGCCTGCCGGCTTCACCCACACCCCACATGCATGTTCCCTGGAGTATGTCTGATACTTATAAATTTAACACATCTGACATAGCAGTCTTGCATCTTAGAGGCTTTACCCAGATCACAGAATACACCTACCCAAATAGATTAGGCACATCAGAACCCATTAATCACTTTCAGCCCAGACAATCCTCTGAGACAGACAGACAGACAGACAACCATGAGACCCAACTACAAAGCATTAGTTGAAACGCAGTCCAGAGGGAGGAGTAACCAGCTCAAAAATCAACCCGGGAGATGGGAATTGATTTAGTTTGTATTAGCAGAGTTGCACAGAGTAGTGGCTGATGTGATGGTCCAGGGGTAGCTGGTGAAGCAGGAGAGGTTGCAGGTGGAGAAGATGTGGGAGGGGATTGTGACGCAGGAGAGGTTGATGAAAGTGAAGGTGCAAGAATGTATTTCAAAACAGGGGAGGTTGGAGGAGGTAATGATTCAGATGGTTCAGAAGGAGGTGGTACGTCAAGAGCAGTTGGAGGAGGTTAAGGTACAGGAGGTGCTGGAGAAACATAAAATGTTGGAGGAGGGGTAGAAGTGGGAGACATTCGAACACCTACGTACTGAGGAGTATGAATTGTTGAGGTGAAAGGGATGTGGAAGAAGAAGAAGGTGGAGAAGAATGAAAGTAAGGAACAATTGTGAAGAAAACCCAGAAACATCTTGGAAGCATATGAAGAACAGCAGCCAGGATAAGAAGAAATGTAGGCCCACTCATTGTCTGGGAGTTGGGGACAGCAATGAAAAGGTGGCAAAGTGGGGATGGGAACAGCCTAAAGCCAGCAGAAGAGTCATGAGCTAGCAAGCTCATTGTGATGAGGGTTGCAGGAGGATTGGGTAGTCGATGGTATATTCAGGTACCTAAGAATAGGAGGCGGACCCAAGCTATTTTAGTCACCTGTAAATTCTGCAGCCCCCACCAAATGAGTGTCAGAATTATCCATTTATTTAAGTGTGTTTACATCGCATGCTGCATCCTTACTTTCTGTTAATGCTTTAGGAAGGTGAAGTTTAGCAGAAACACATCAGTGGTCACATTTCAATTCCTCAAAGAAATACAAATAAAGCAAGTAGTGCATACTTTTTTCCGTTTTGCCATGTAATATGGACACAAGAGAGAGTAAAAATAAATACATACATAAATAAATTAACAGCTCTCAACTGAAACAAGAATCTTTTAAACATTCAAACACATGTATATAAAAATGGAAAATGCACGTTAGCTGCTGATCACTTTTCATCCTTGAAAAACTAGGTAAAACACTTTTAAAGTATAGGCAAAACTACTATTTCATCCTCTGTGTTAACTGGTCTTTCTAACAAACTCTCTTGCTTCAGTGTTTCCCATTAGCCCAATTAGCCTCTCCTCTCTATAACGATTGTCCTTTCTACTCACTGGAGCCATGTTTAGTCTACCTGAGAATAGTTATGTGCTACAATACAGGGAGCCATTTTGATCATCACTAATGATGAGAGCAAATGTATATATACAGACAAGTTAACCCTTGGAATCAAGCAGCTATGACCCGAGTAGAACAATAAGTCATCAAAGGCACAATGCACACATAACATATAATACATCCATGTTAAGTGCAACATCATTTCTACTCAAGCCAACTACACTCTGATATGAGTAAAAGGCAACAACTAGACACACCTTTGAGTAGCTTTATGGCTCTCAGTGCAAATCTTGATCAGCGTTCTACATAGTTAAGCCAACAGAACATTCCATATTTAACTTGCCTTACCCTTCAGCCAACCTGCCATTTGCCAGATCGTTTGTTTTGCAATATCCATGATCCCACACCACTGACTGTGCTGATGACTGATAGGAGTTGTAGGCCGAGACATCTGGAGAGTGATGATTCTTAAAAGAAATCAATCTTTGATTGTAAAAAAAGTGAATCATTTAGATAAAAGAGAAAGCAATTTGCTATTGGTTGATCTCAGTTTGTCAGTAAAAAAATCCCAAACTAACTTTGCAGTGGACCACATTGGTTATTGACTCACACGAATTACATAAATGTTCCTACTAGGTGTGTGCCAAGGGACAGTACTTTAAATTCTCACAGTTTGGGGAGTTAATTACAGAACTTCACAACGTTGGAACGTTGCTCCCATTAAATACTTGCACTTTGGGTTTTGAGGGCAATGATGTACACATATGCTATATAAGTATAATAAAAGGTGGTCGTGAGCTGCTGCATTTTCCCTTCCACAATGAACGGCAGAAGAAGAGCATATGCTGCTAACATAAAATACACGCTAATTGATGGAAATAGGTGTGGTGAAATAGTCCCACAAGTTCCTGAACGTTTATTTATGCCATAATGGGAAACATGTTCAATACAATATTGTATTTATTCATTTGTATTATTTGTATACATTTTAAATAATTGTGATCAGTATTAATTTTACTTTGAATGCTTGTTTTTTGTATGACAAATTATACCTATTTAATTATTTGAAATTCATAATTGTATTTTGTCTGGATTGTTTCATTAGAACTGTTTACCACTTTTTATTTAAATCTGACGTATTAATAGTTGCAGTGTGCATTATTATTGAGCTCTCTTTTTTTAAAGAATAGTTTCATTTTATGATTTTAGTGAAAATAGTAAGGTAAACACAATGGAGAATGGATCGGGAGAATGGCAATAGAGTCTAGAAGGTTATACCAAAAATGGCAGTTTTGTATATAAAAAATATATAAATAGTGCCCCTTTTCACGAAATTGGCTCAGTCAGAAATGTGTCTTTTTGTCACTTACACACATCCTCTGCTCCAGCAAAGTCGAGTAGATCAATTAGATTCACAGGCAGGTGTAAGACATTTGTAAACACACTTGTAATATAAATATATGTACCCAACATTTGCAATTTTCATAATTAATGCATGCTCATTTGTGTTTTTCTCTCCAAAGCAGCAAGTCCAATCAATCAATATTCAAAAACATGAGACGCTGAAAATGCTGTAAAAAAGACAAGCCATTGCAAGCAGAATAGTCCGCATTCAAGAAAGCCAGCAGAGGAGTTTGGTCTGGAATAAAACCATCTCAATTCTGTCTAAGAAGCCTATTGTGGCAGTAATTAACTGGCATGTTTGGTGCTAGTACTGGTATAGAACACAGTAGGGAAAAGGTGAGTCAAAGGAGACACATTGGGCCTCATTACGACCTTGGCGGTAAGGGGTTAACGCCAGCGTTAGCTGCGCCGACCCCTTACCGCCAATTCCGAGGTCCCTTAGCGCCATGGCGCTTTTAACACCTGCTTTTAGCAGGTGTTAAAATCCATGGCGCTAAGGGACCATGGAGTTAATTACGTCACCGTAATTTACGGTGGCGTAATTAACGCCTTCCCCACTCCCATTATGCCCTATGGGGCAAAAATGGGAATGGGGAAGGGTAAATGGGGATTGGGGATTTACCGCCCCGCCAAGGTCGGAATGGGGCGGTAAATCCCCTTACCGCCATGGCGTAAACGTAGTTTACGCCATGGCGGTAAAGTGACGGCCCTGGCGGTAACTTACCGCCAGGGTCGTAATGAGGCCCATTATTTGAATCATGGGGTATAGACAGTGGGCCTCATTACGACCCTGGCGGAATTTTTCCGCCAGGGCCGGACTTTACCGCCATGGCGCAAAGTCCCTTTACGCCATGGCGGATGGCGGACTTACCGCCCCATTCCGAGTGGAGTGGAGCGGTAAATCCGCCAATCCCCATTCTGCCCTTCCCCATTCCCATTCTGTCCCATAGGACATAATGGGAGTGGGGAAGGCGTTAATTACGCCACCGTAAATTACGGTGGCGTAATTAACGCGAGGGTCCCTTACCGCCATGGTTTCCTCCGCCTGCGAAAAGCAGGCGGAAAATCGGCCATGGCGGTAACGGAACTCGTAATTGGCGGTAAGGGGTTGACGCAGCTAACGCTGGCGTTAACCCCTTACCGCCAGGGTCGTAATGAGGCCCAGTGTCTCTTTGTATTGGTCCTGTATTGCTGGAGACAATCTTAAGTGAGGAGGTACAGTCAAAGGAGAAAGGGACAATAGTGCAAAGTATGTCATGCCTAGCTGTAGATGCATTGGGGGAAGGAGGCATTTCGAATTCGTTTTTGGATACAAAAAATAAAGCACCTACAGTAGGGCAAGTATGGTAAGTAATAGTATACTGATGACGCACAGTGGTAGGACAAGACAGCAGTCCTACGCACGCCTGGACCCATAGAAGGGTCTTCTGTGTCCATTATTGAATTTGCCTGTACCCCAATATAGCTAACTCTGTCACTGACTTTAGCACTGTGAAAAATACCACATCACTGGGCTGGCATTGTTTCACCATTGATAAGTACAATGGCAGCATTGCAATCAAAACACTGCTGTGCGTCATGGAGAGTGGGCGCTTCTTATGTCAATGTGGGAATGTACAGTCACTTGGAGACATCATTATCAATAAGTATTGCTCATCCCAAAATAGCAAGATTGGGTTGGCAGCTGTTACTTCCAATGAAAGGACAATGTTTAAGGCAAAGCAAGAAGATGGTGATTGTGAATGAGGCGTCAAAGCTCATCCTGATCTGTGTGGTTATCACTTAGTGAGCAAGGCCCCATACTGTTAGTACAATTCCACTGCATCTTAAATAATCCGATTTAAAGAGTATTTTAATCAAGTCTACACAGTAGATCAGAACCCATCCCTTAGTTCATTGTCAGCGATGAATGATGCCCACAATTCTGAATTTAAATTCCAACCCTATCCTTTTGTGGACACTAAAGGTATTCAAAGCAGTTCATCCAAAATATCAGGGGCCAAGCCACATATATTTTTCTGCAGTTGTAGTGAATAACCTTCACAGAACACATTCAGTGGAAAGCCATTATGAAGTTTACTATGTGCACTATTCAAGTGACCGCAGACATGTGGACAAGAGGCCAGGCAACTGACTATATGTGCACCACTGTACACTCATTGACTGTTGCTTTTGTTTTCTGAGCAATAAGTGACAGCATCATTGCGCATGCAATAATGGTTGGAGGAATACAAAGTAATGGCCATAAGCCATAAAATGATGGCCATTTCAGCCATGCTGCTTATGCACTGAAGACGATGTGTTGGGTGTCCTGACCCACGTTTAAGCTATCCTGCTACAACTTTTGGTGCTGTGGGCTTAGGAAATTCAAGATGGCGGAAAACCCATATGTGCGCCGAAATCCAGGAGAGCTGCGCAGTTGTGCGCACACCAAAATGGTTACCTAACTTGCCACCCACCAGTGCGAGAATGAAAGGCCGGGTTGCCATGAGGGAAATGGGTTGCCAAAGGAAAAACCGTAGCGCCGGTTAGCTTCAAAGCGCTTTAAAACCACCATTAGACTACCCGCACAGTAGTTTGAAACCATTGGGAATGGCAATGCTGATTGCCAAATGCAACCTAGAAGTGTGGGGAATTCATTTCTTAAATCCCAAAAATGAGTGCAGTACCAGTACTCACCACTATTCAAAAGCCGGCGTTTTAAAACCACTCTGTGTGTTTCTGAAGGCAAGCCAAAATGCCTATTTCTAACAGTGCAACATGTGCAAAATATTCACTGAACACCAGCAGAAATTTGGCAGAATGGAGTTTTGTGTGCCTACAAAATCTGAGAAATGAAGAGCACAAAACAATGTATAACAAGACTGGCTGAGCTGTGGATTGCAGCAGTTTAAGTTGCACTGGATTTAAAACCACCAAAATCGAAAATGTTTAGATTAAATGAGTGACCTATGTTTGGTGTCACATGCCTTTGTAATTGTTTAAATGTCATAGTTTTAAACTTAGAATCAGCATTCTAGCTGCATATGTAAAAATGTTTAGTTTATTTGAAGGCAGAAAAATGGGGAACAGAAATGAAAGTTAGCTGAAAGCCTGGCTTAAGGAACTTGATTTTGCCTAGCAACTAACCCCCTTCAGGAGTGAAATTTGAGTCACAACTATGTTCCCAGGCCAATGTTCCTTTTGCTGCCCCCACTAAGGATATGCCACCTATCTGTTAATTGAATTTCCTGTGCTCTGCCAGAGAGTGAACAAAGCCCTCTCCACTCAGGAAAAGGTTTTTATTACAGACGTCGTAAAAAGTGGCTTCCTCCTGGAAAAGCTGGGAGGAGCACTGCCTGTGAGAAGCAAGCTGGCTTGGCAGAAACTGGAAAGACTGGTTTCTGTACCATGTGACCTGAAAAGACACACCCCTGCAGCAAGGATATGGTTTTATAAAAAGGTGGATCACTCATAGTGCGGACATGTGAAAATTTTATAAATGATACCATAATTCTTGTGATTTTTCTGCCCACAGTTTGAGACGTGGTAGGAATTGGGGGTATGTTCAGGGGGGGTTTTAGCGGAAAAGTGGATATTACTCTAAATGTGTGCATGTTAAAAATCTGAAACTTCATCAGTTAATGTCCCTACCCCCTGCACACATGTATGTAAAGTTGGGTCCATGTCAGAAATTGAAAAAGCAGTTAAAAAGTCAATTATGTGCACTCTTTGAATGCGAGCTCCGAGAATGAGCAGATTTGGACATAGACATGGCTAAATTCAGCCACACCATGTATATGTAATTTTAAACAAATATGTACCTGTGCAAATATGTTTTTAGGTCAGATATAGATTGTGTGTAAAGTTGAAAGGGGTGGGTTCTCTGTATCATAAACAGACCTCATCATGATGACACTTCATTTCATTCCCCCAATCAAGTAAGGAATGAAAATTTGACCTATGGCGAGTGAGAGGGGCAAGGCTAGTGATGTAACACACACGCCCATTCTCAAGAAACAGATAAAAAGCAGAGAGTCAGGACACATAGAGGATTGAATTTCATATGCCGCTGAAAGCCCTGCCGAAACATACAACATCCAGAGATCCTGACTTCAAATTCATCAATCTATCCAGTACTAAGAGACCAGAGCAGAGAGAGAAAGCAGTGCTGTGCCTAGCAGAGAGCAGAGACCAGAGGGAAAGCAGTGCTGTGCCTTGCAGAGACCAGACTAGGCGCTGTGAGCAGAACCCGGAAAGACCTGACCAGACTGTTGACCAGATCGTGACAAAGCCGCTTTCCTGTTCAAAATCTCTTGTGAGTACTTAGCAACACTCAGAACACATCTCTTAGTTTAAATTCATATAATTCAATCTATTTAACCTAAGCAGAACTGCCTGATAGCTCCAAAGCTGTCACCTGTCATTCTAGCTGCAAAAATTTGTCACTTGTCATTTTGAAAAAGTGTGCGTTTAAAATTTACAAAACCAAAAACGACCTTTATTAAATCGCTCATATCTCCGCAACCGTTTGAGCTAGAGACTTGCCTAAACTTTCCTCTGATAGCTTAGAATCGTGGCTTTCCAAGGAACCTAGAACCACATCCCTACCCCTTATAGTTTTACCGCAATCGCGGAAAACGCATCCGCGAATTTTGCCGCGATTTGCAATTTCTTCACATGTAAAAAAACTGCTGCCGCCTGATTTCATTTGCAAGAAATTCGTTTCACCTGCTAATCTTTCCTGCATCATTGCTAGTGTGAGCCTGGACTAATATTAACTTGATACCACTCACCCTGAACCTTAGAAGGGGAATTAAAAGCAAATTTAGCATATTTCTCATTCATTGCCAGCACATATCATAGCATTTGGGCCTGTGATTTCAAAACTCCTATCTGTTTTCTGTTGTCTAAGCTTGCTGGATTGAACTGATTACATTGATCGCATTTCTGAGAACTGTGTGCTTTCCTCCCATTTTCTTGCATTGCATAAGGAGGGGGGAGTGAATAGCCAGGGAAAAGTGATTACATTGTTTGGTTGAAATCATATTGAGTATTTTCTGTACTGCATTCATTCAACATTACATCCATTTGAACTACATAAAGCATTCTTTACCACCTTTTTCTGTTGTACCTATTTACCAGTGTGCTATCTTATCCATTTCATGCCAACTCATTAAGTGATTATAAGAAGTGTGCTAGTGCCAGATTCTCCGTTGCTAATCTTTATCAGATCAGATTAAGTGTAATACTCAATTATTAATTTATTATAAAGTGCGATATCTATATTTTAATTTATCAAATAAACTTTTTAAACTTGCAAAACAGAACTACTTCTTGGCTCAGTGGGGTCAGGGGGATTCCAAGAGAGGGGTGTCATACAAGGGTAGTCATCCAGAACGCATGAACTGGACCTAAAGATATATCAATAAGGGTTTTCATTCAGTATCATAGACTAGGCGTTAACTTGGCTGTAGTGCTGAATTGAATCCTCTTACAAAAGTGGGGGCTCGTCCGGGATTCAAGGTTAGATTTACCATTTGTGCAGCTTAATACAGTGTGCTAACTGACAGGATACATACATCCGGTCGGATCACCACGCTGCATTACGCTGTGAAGCATTCCTCAAAAGGGACACTCCAAGAAAAGTTCTGTTCTGCAAAAATAAATTACTAACTTCTGTAAGTCAGGACAGAGACCAATCTCTAGAATGACGGCCTTAGTAGACATGAAAATAGCCAGAGAGCACTTCTTACATAAGTTATTTGTGAGAGGTGAGTGGACTCACCAGGACCAAACAGTCTGGTTGCAGGCCATCATGCAACAGGTCACGGAAACAGGGTCAGACCTATGGAGAGATCAGGGTCCATTACATGAGGCCCTGAGTGAACTATATATGGCTCCTAAAGCCAAAGAGGAACACAATAAGATTACCAGGATAGCAGCATACCTGTACCTATATATGGGAGACATGCAGGATAAATGTGCTGAAACCCAAAATCTGGCAAATAGGCAACAGATGGCGTTAGAGAAGGTCCAATCTGACCTGGTCTCTTCTGAGCAGAGGCTGCAGATGAGCCAGGAGGCAGAAAATGATAGTAGGCAATATATCATTAAAATAAAAGAGGATATGGGCATCCTACAACAGGAAAAGTCAGAACAGGATACCAGATTTCTGGCCTTGCAGAAGGAACACCAAGAAGGTTTGGACTCCCTACTGCAAAGCCAGAAAAAGTTGGAGCAACAGCTAGACTTCAATAGGGCATGTGCTGAGCAGGTAGTCACCCTGCAAGGCCACCTAGATAGAGTGAAGGAGGAGAGCAACAAGCTGATCTTGAAAGACCTGGATACCCAGGCAGAGTTTGATGAAGAACGCCAGAAAGCTGGTGCCTTTCAAAGGCAAAGGGACGACCTGGCGGCACAAATGCAGGCTCTTAGTCAGGAAAGAGACGCCATAGGCCAGGAAGTCTGCCATTTAAAAAGAAAAATGGAAGAAAATCACCTGGCCCACCAGGGACTGGGTGACCTCCAAAAAGAAAACCAGAACTTGTTAGAGCACACCAGGAGGCTGGAGGATGCTCTAGCAAGAAAGGAGCAGGCCAATAGGGACACAGCTCAGGAGGTAACCCTCCTGCAGCAAAGACTGGCCCAGTTCTCCAGGACCAACCAGGAAGCACAGAGGCAAAATGAGGCCCTCTGTCAACACAATGATAGGCTCCAACAGCAGGTAGCGATGCAGGAGAGACTGATAGAGTCGAGTAAGGCCTTAACAGAGGAACTGAAAGCACAAATGCAGGCTCTTGCATTGCAACAGGGAGCAGGGGCGGATAGAGATGAGGTCCGTTGGGAAAGAGAGACTCCGGACCATAACCGCAGGAGCCCTAACACCAGGGGCCTTCATCTTCCCCAGTCCCTGGACTCTACCACCCCCATGTACCCTGGCGCACATGAGCACAGGGCCACAGGGATGGCAGATTACTATCCAGCCAGAAGCATGGGGCTCATAGGCCAGTACCACCCAGGAATGGAGGGGTGGGCATCCGGGTATGGGCACCCAAGTACAATACAGTTCAGTGGGGAACCCCAGGAGAGTAGGCCCCTTAAGGGCATCCTGAAAACCTCTGCCCAGTTAGGTCAGTGGAGGGGGTACCCATCAAATCCTGGCAGCAAGGAGGAATCTGAAGACTCCTCTGAACTGCGCAGGACACAGGAGACCAGGTCCCCACATTCTGCCAGCCATTCCCAGGCTCGCAGAATCCGGGAAAACCTGGAAGAACAGACAGGAACCTCTGGGAGCAGTGCCTCTGAGTCCGACGAAGAATGGACAAGGGTTACCCGAATCAAAAAGGCCAATAAGGCAAAAAGGGCCTTGCTTAAGGACCCCTTAAAGCAGATTAAGGCGATCAGGAGCGTCATCACGCCTTACCATAAGAACGCTAAGTATTCTGTTTGGGAGCACTTAGAGTTGTTTGAACAAATGATGGAGACTTTCCATTTGAAGGACAGCCAAAGCTGCATTCAATATGTAAAGTGGACCTTCTCCCCGGAATACTCCAGTTTCTTTGCGGGGCTGGAGGACCAAAATCATTTAAGATGGTCCACCTATAAGGCGGCCATCCTGAAACATTTTTCTGTTCACAGAAATCCTCAAGAGGCTCGCAAGGCAGCCTACAATTTGCAATGTGGGGAGGATCAGGCCCCACAAGAATTTGTGCAGGAGTTAAAGCGGGCTTTTGCACAGACCACAAGAAGGGTGCGCACGGATAGCCGCGAGTTTATAAACACGTTTTTCCATGCCTTGCCCAAATATATCATGACCCAGCTCGTGAGGGATTTTCACGAGAAAAGATCTTTAGACTGGGTCATTGAACAGGCTACCCGCATCTATGAGGTGCAGAAGCCCATAGAAAATAAAAGCAATGCCCAGAAAAACCCCAAAGCCAACAGCACCCCTGCTGCTGCCAAGGTGGCAGAGGTAAAGGTCACCCCCGTTTTGGATTTGGAGATGGGGGGGCCTAAAAACCTACCTGCACCGAATAATGCTAGGCCCAGAAGGTCCTCGGGCCAGTCACAGACAGGGAGCCAGGGAGGCAGCCCCACAAATGGGGTCCCTCGCTCTCCTGACTATGTAAGTCCTCGCTATAAAGGTAACAGACCAATCCTGGGTTATGTGTGGACTCCCCCAGCCCAAGGGGGGGGATCCAACCGAGCACCGAACCCAGGGAACTTCCCTCCAAACTTCCCACAGGAGGGCAGAAATTTACCAAACCCTGGGCAGAACTTTTTCCCCAGATATCCACCCGACTTCCAACCCCAAAATCATCCATCCTTCTTTCCTCAATTCCCTGAGCCCAGACCACTGAATCCGGGAGAGGGGAGGCCAAGGGTGGAGGGGTACCCAAATCTTCCCAACCCGGGGTATTACCAAAGGAGGGATAGCTACCCTTCCCGGGATCAGCCCAGGGGAGAAAACAGGGCCCCGTATCAGCCAGAGCGGGTGTCCCAGTTAGAGCGCCAGGTTCAAAACATGGCGCGGGATATGGGTCATATACTGAGGGCACAGCAGAACCCTCAGATCAGCATGCCTGCGCAGAACGCACCCAACTCTGGACCTGGTGCTCCAGAACAATGACGGGGGCAGCACCCCGATAAATCACCGGTTCCCAGGGAGGAGGCACAAGGGGAAGGGGGGTGTAAAGCCTTGGAGGAAGCTTCCTTCCTCACTTGTAAACAGCCCCTGGAAACCCAGGAACCGGAAACAAAATCTCTTGCCCCTGAAAGTCTGCCTCCTAAGGAGCAGAGGGGGGGTAGGAGAAACAAAAGACCCAAACAGACTCAGTTTGAGGAGGAGGTACAGATCTTCCAATTTGAGGGAGAGGGATCCTCAGAGGATCCTGGGAAAAGGATCTTCTCCTTCAGAGAGGGGGGAACTCCTCCCAAAGAAAAATGGGTCCCTAGGGATGCAAATCCAGACTGGGGAGATGTGGAGACTGAGCTACCGCCGCCCACCATCTCATCCCAGAACCAACAGCAAGAAAATCCCCTGGTTCAAACCCATCCTGGTGACTGCCTCCAAAAAGGGGGGGGCGGCCCAGAAACGGAGCCAGGGGAACCCACAATGGCTCTGATCTCCAGTTGCAAAATTTTTCTTCCAGATTCCCAAGGCTCTCCACAAGATTCTGCCCAAATCCCTTCGCTAGCGATGTCCAAAACCAGAAAATTAGCCCACCAGTTGTCCAAAAATGTACATTATCTGTGCCCCCTTGAGGAGAAGGAGGGAAGATATTATGCCCCGGTACAAGTACAGGGGCAGGGTACAATCTCGGCACTGGTGGACACTGGATCTCAAGCTACCCTTCTGTCCAGAAGGGCCTTTGACGAACTGAATGCAGGAAGGGGAGAGAATTACCAAATTCCTCTCACCTCCCTTCCTGGACAACTGCAGAACTTTGACGGGAAGGAAATTCCCGTTGAGGGGACTGCAGACTTGGACATTAAGATCGGGCGACATAAGTTGAAACACCCGGTCATAGTTGTGACCCCAGAGGGCACCCCTTGTTTACTAGGGAATGACCTCCTGAGAAGGTTGTCACCCCTAATAGATTGCGTAAACAAGGTCCTCTGGACTCAGACTAGCCGACCCATAAAATTAAAACAGAGTGTCAACCATGTTAGTTTAAACGGCACATGCCACATGGTTGAACAAAAATCTGACCAAGTAGAATTTCACTTCCAGAACAACCAAATTCCAGACGTGACAGTAATAGCAGTAGGACAACAGACTGGTGATGGGGGGTCCTCTCTATTTCTGAAAATCAACCTTCCTTCCAGTCTAAAGTGGTATTCCACGCTGGAAGGAAACACTCTGAAATTCTATACTAATCCACAATCAGAAACTCCCACTCCTATAGTCCAGAAAGATGTGAAATCAGCTCAGAGCCTGGCTGAGATTCAGCAAATTGGAGAGCAGTTGTTCATCCCTGTTCAGTTAAATGATGGGAAGGACTCTGTTCTCGCTCGAGTGTGTGTGAACAACGGTAAGAGCTTCATCAGCGAAGCCATGTTCCGCCAACTCCCAAAAGATCCAGCCATTCCCACCTTCAAACTGATAGACAAATGGGAAATGGACCTGGAAGCACCTGACTCAAAACATCTCCTGCCAAGCAGGTGTATGCTCAAAATCGCCATTGGCAACAAGAGCATAGTCCATAATTGTTGGGTCGTGCGAGACGTCCCTGCCGCCTTTTACTTAGGCAGTGACATTCTCAATCGCTTTGCCATTAGTTTGGACCTAATAAACTTCAAAGCTTGGTCCCGATTAGCGGATAATCCCATGGGCTTTGGTGATCCAGAAAAAGCATTTAGGTCAGCTCAATTGCTACCTTATGCAGTTGAAATTCAGGTTAAAGAGGAAGTCACCATCCCAGAAAGGACCCGACAATTCTCCCTGGAAGTGAAAGTTAAA
Organism: Ambystoma mexicanum; assembly: GCF_040938575.1. Classification (NCBI taxonomy): domain Eukaryota; kingdom Metazoa; phylum Chordata; class Amphibia; order Caudata; family Ambystomatidae; genus Ambystoma; species Ambystoma mexicanum. The sequence goes on along the minus strand of NC_090931.1, from coordinate 1,359,525,763 downwards.
AGGGGACAAGAGTTGAAAAACCCTGATGCTTACATTCATCTAAATGCTTCTCTCCAACAGCAAGGGTTGGGGGTAAACCCGACTCCATTAGTCAACATAGAACATGACACCATTCTAATAGAGGTGGATAACAGCGACTTAAAGAGTATTACTCTAGCCGCAGGCACCATTATTGGAATGGCGGTTGATGACCGACATTTCTCCATTGATCTTGTAAATGAACTGTTAGGACCAATCCCCAAGGACTGTTTTGACAGTGACAGTGAGGACAATACAACACCAGACAGGATCTCTACCCGGCATGGGGGGAACTTCCTGGTGTACACTTCCTGCCCCTATGGTAAGGAAGATGTGACTTGTGACTTCAGGAGGGATGAGGTGATTTTCCAGGTCCATGAGGGCTGCCTTTCCCACCTGAAGCCTCCGGTCCAAATCAGCACTCTGACCAGGGACTTCTCCACCCAGCTGGAGGAGGCCGCGGAGATAGCCAAACCAGAAGTCTTTCCAGGCTTCAGGCAGATGGTGGAAGAGAGAGTCAACCTAGCTGATGCCTGTGTGACTCTGGAACAAAAGCAAAAGTTGAAACAAGTTTTCTTGGATTTCCAAGATCTCTTTGCGGTAGACTCATATGACTGTGGTCGCACTGACATCCACACCACAACAATCCCCACGGACCCTGGCATGACTCCAGTGTTTGTGAAGCAATATCGCTTGCCTCTCGCATCAATGGAGTCCCTTACTGAAATAATTAAGAACCTTGAGTCCCGGGGAATAATCCGTCCAGTCCACAGCACCTTCAATAATCCGGTGCTGGGAATATTGAAGCCGAACGGCCAGTGGAGACTCTGCGCCGACCTCAGGGAGCTCAACAAACGGGTCCATACTTCCCGATGGCCTCTGCCCTACATTGACCAAGGGCTAGCCCAGATCCAGGGGTCCCAGGTATTCACTGCAATAGACCTGACCAATGGATACTGGACTGTGCCTGTCAGTAGGGAGGACCAATACAAGCTGGCTTTTACCTTTGGGGGCCAGCAGTACACATGGACCCGGACTCCCTTCGGATACCTCAACTCCGGCAATGAATTCAACATTTTTCTACACAAGGCCATGCCCGACTTGGGTGCAAGGGGTAACCTGGCTTATGTAGATGATGTCCTCATCAAAAGTTCATCTGTGGAGGAACACATAGCGGAAATCCGTTATGTGCTGACACAGTTGAGGGCCGCCGGAGCAAAACTTTCCTTTCAGAAAGCACAGTGGTGTAGAACCCGTGTTAATTTCTTGGGGCATGAGATTACTCCTCAGGGTCTCTGTCCCCAGGAAAAGAAAGTGGAAGCACTTCAGAAACTGAAAGACCCCACAACTCTGCGGGAACTAAGGAGCCTCCTTGGACTGACTAATTACAGCAGAAAGTTCATTGAGGGCTACGCAGAGATCACCAGACCCCTGATTCATCTCCTGAAGGGGGGGGTCAAGTGGGAATGGGGTCCAGAACAAGCCGAGGCAGTAAAACAACTCAAAAGAAGCCTCTCACAAGCGCCTGGCCTAGCTTACCCTGTCAGAAACAAGGAGTTCTTCCTGGAGACGGGGTTCTCTAATACGTGCTTGACGGCAGTATTATATCAAAAGCATGACAAGGTCAATAAAGTAATCTCCTATGCGAGCAAAACTTTATCCTCTGTGGAGGAAAAATTCAACGATTGTGAAAAGGCACTCCTGGCAACGGTGTGGGCATTGAAGAATTACCGCCCGTTTATCCAGGGGGAACACATCATAGTGGAGACTCCACACCAGCCTCTGCAATATCTCCAAAGTGACAGAATCCGGGCCGGAAATGTGAGTAATTCCCGAATTACTTCCTGGATTCTGTCAATGCAAGGCTTTCCTGTGGAGGTCCGATATGGCCAAAACAAGAAGAGTCCCCTCGCGCAAGGTCTGGCTGACTTGCATGATTGTGCCAGAGAAAACTGTCTCGAGGACGAAAGTCTAAAAATCAAGGACAACATGGAGGCATACCTTAATTCCCCCCACAAAGTCTTTGAAGAAGACAAGTGTGTGAGAATGCCCACTGTGTACGTGGATGGATGCTCTTACCATGTCGACAACAACGGGGAGAAAGAACTGGTGGCCGGCGTAGGGAATGCATGGGTGAATGAGTCCCCAGAACCCTCCGCTGGATACAAAATTGGTCCCCGAAGTAGTCAGGTGGCAGAATTGATGGCGGTGCATCAGGCCATCCTCACTGCTGTCCAGCATCAACTCCACGAACTGGTCATAATCACAGATTCGGATTATGTACGGAACGGGTTCGTGGAACACCTGGTTAATTGGAAAACCAGAGGCATGTTATGTGCTAACAACAAACCCTTGAAACATGGGAAGTTGATCCAAAACATTGATGATCTGGTCACATCGAATGGGATGACCATCTATTGGAAAAAGATCAAGGGTCATTCCAAAGTAGAGGGACCAGACAAAACGGGAAATGACTTAGCTGATCAGCTGGCCAAAACCGGGGCCATCCAAGGGGATCTAATTGAGATTGAGTCCCTTTTGGGGGAAATCCAGGTCACTGCTATCACTAGGTCCCAGACAAATGCTCACAACGACCTCTCAATGGCACAATGGAGTAAGGAGACCCCTGATGCTGATTTGATTACTGCTCAGAAGGGGGATCCAATAATTGGTAAATTTTACCAGCACCTTGAGGACCCTGAGAACTTTCCCCTGACGGATACCGATTACATTGGGAAAGAGGACCTAAGAGTGTTGATGAAATGTCCAAAAATGTTCCGGATCCAAGACGGTTTGTTGGTAAGGAAATCCAAAGCTGGCCACGATCAGTGGGTGGTTCCTACCTCATTCCGAAGCCTGATGTTAAGTCACGCCCATGATGCGGCCACCGCCGGTCATAGGGGGTTTCACACAACATTGGAAATCTTAAGAGAGGTTGCATACTGGCCACACATGGGGCAGGACCTCGACCAGTACCTGAAGGGTTGTCTTGTATGTGCACAATTTCAGCCATCATCCCTTACGCACCGCGCGCCTCTCCAAAAGAGGGGAATGACACTGCCATGGTCAGATTTACAAATCGACTTTGTAGGCCCTGTGATTCGCTCGGCTAGGGGGAATAAGTACATGTTGACCGTGACATGCTTGTTTACCAAGTGGGTGGAATGTCTCCCAGCCCCAAATTGCAAGGCAGAAACTGCAGCTGCCTTGATGATTAACCACATCTTTTCCCGTTTTGGTCTACCTCAAAGGATTGAGTCAGACAGAGGTAGCCACTTCACCAGTGAAGTAATGACAAAGATGTGGGAGATACTGGGGGTCAAGAGAAAGCTGCATATTGCTTATAGACCAGCTTCTTCTGGGGCAGTAGAGAGATATAACCGGACAATTGTGAGCATATTAAAGAAGTTTGTGGCAGATTCTGGGCCAAGTTGGGATATCCGATTACCTCTGGTCCTAATGGCCATCAGATCTACCCCTTCATCTGCAACCAAAATGTCACCATTTGAGTTGATGACTGGGCGCAAGATGGTGCTTCCTCAGCATTTGCTCTACAGGACCCAAGAGCAGACACTGATAAATGCCTCCACTACTCATGAGTATGTAGAGAATTTAAGGAAACACCTCCAACATGCTTTTGCTTACGCTCAGCGGAATCTAGAAAGATCGGCTGATAGCATGAAGACCCATTATGACCTGAAAACTTCCAGGAAGGAATATCAGGTGGGAGACCGGGTCTATCTATACAACTTCCAAAGGAACCAGGCCAAGCAGCGCAAATTTTTGCCTACATGGAAGGGACCCTTTGAGATCGTCGATAAGATCTCCCCTGTGGCCTACAAGATCCGCATCCCCAAAGGCGGTTCGGCAGAGGGGGAAGACAAGTGGGTCCACATAAACCAGTTGAAATGTTGCCATCCCAGGCACACTCTGCAACAACTGGAGGAATCCTCTGGAATCCTAGCGGGTACTGTATCAGACTAATTCAGTTCCAATCATAAAACATACCACATCTAGTCTCTAAAATATTGTGATTTACATGAAACTGTCTCTAGTGATACTGTTTTTTTCAAAATAAGAATGTAACGTTTCGTTATGATGAAATGCATATGCCACCCCACTACCTCAACAGTGGTGGAAAAACGTCTATGAGTAGATATTGCCGCTCTTCCTTTATCATCCTAGGAGAGATGAAACCATGAAGGATGACCAAGAAGGACGATCCGGAGACCGGGAGTAGAGACGCAACGGGCCCAGTGGACCGCCCAATACACCCATCAGGACCGGCGAGGAGAACCGATCGATCCGACCGGATGGAGAAGAAGATGCTGAACTGTGCCATCTACAGAAGAGGAAGAGGATTATGCGGACAGACCGGTGCATGGGTCAATACCCTTGTGCACGCGACTCCCCATCGTCTCAAAATCAAGGGACAGTCGCGTGGGGGGGACCTGTTGGGTGTCCTGACCCACGTTTAAGCTATCCTGCTACAACTTTTGGTGCTGTGGGCTTAGGAAATTCAAGATGGCGGAAAACCCATATGTGCGCCGAAATCCAGGAGAGCTGCGCAGTTGTGCGCACACCAAAATGGTTACCTAACTTGCCACCCACCAGTGCGAGAATGAAAGGCCGGGTTGCCATGAGGGAAATGGGTTGCCAAAGGAAAAACCGTAGCGCCGGTTAGCTTCAAAGCGCTTTAAAACCACCATTAGACTACCCGCACAGTAGTTTGAAACCATTGGGAATGGCAATGCTGATTGCCAAATGCAACCTAGAAGTGTGGGGAATTCATTTCTTAAATCCCAAAAATGAGTGCAGTACCAGTACTCACCACTATTCAAAAGCCGGCGTTTTAAAACCACTCTGTGTGTTTCTGAAGGCAAGCCAAAATGCCTATTTCTAACAGTGCAACATGTGCAAAATATTCACTGAACACCAGCAGAAATTTGGCAGAATGGAGTTTTGTGTGCCTACAAAATCTGAGAAATGAAGAGCACAAAACAATGTATAACAAGACTGGCTGAGCTGTGGATTGCAGCAGTTTAAGTTGCACTGGATTTAAAACCACCAAAATCGAAAATGTTTAGATTAAATGAGTGACCTATGTTTGGTGTCACATGCCTTTGTAATTGTTTAAATGTCATAGTTTTAAACTTAGAATCAGCATTCTAGCTGCATATGTAAAAATGTTTAGTTTATTTGAAGGCAGAAAAATGGGGAACAGAAATGAAAGTTAGCTGAAAGCCTGGCTTAAGGAACTTGATTTTGCCTAGCAACTAACCCCCTTCAGGAGTGAAATTTGAGTCACAACTATGTTCCCAGGCCAATGTTCCTTTTGCTGCCCCCACTAAGGATATGCCACCTATCTGTTAATTGAATTTCCTGTGCTCTGCCAGAGAGTGAACAAAGCCCTCTCCACTCAGGAAAAGGTTTTTATTACAGACGTCGTAAAAAGTGGCTTCCTCCTGGAAAAGCTGGGAGGAGCACTGCCTGTGAGAAGCAAGCTGGCTTGGCAGAAACTGGAAAGACTGGTTTCTGTACCATGTGACCTGAAAAGACACACCCCTGCAGCAAGGATATGGTTTTATAAAAAGGTGGATCACTCATAGTGCGGACATGTGAAAATTTTATAAATGATACCATAATTCTTGTGATTTTTCTGCCCACAGTTTGAGACGTGGTAGGAATTGGGGGTATGTTCAGGGGGGGTTTTAGCGGAAAAGTGGATATTACTCTAAATGTGTGCATGTTAAAAATCTGAAACTTCATCAGTTAATGTCCCTACCCCCTGCACACATGTATGTAAAGTTGGGTCCATGTCAGAAATTGAAAAAGCAGTTAAAAAGTCAATTATGTGCACTCTTTGAATGCGAGCTCCGAGAATGAGCAGATTTGGACATAGACATGGCTAAATTCAGCCACACCATGTATATGTAATTTTAAACAAATATGTACCTGTGCAAATATGTTTTTAGGTCAGATATAGATTGTGTGTAAAGTTGAAAGGGGTGGGTTCTCTGTATCATAAACAGACCTCATCATGATGACACTTCATTTCATTCCCCCAATCAAGTAAGGAATGAAAATTTGACCTATGGCGAGTGAGAGGGGCAAGGCTAGTGATGTAACACACACGCCCATTCTCAAGAAACAGATAAAAAGCAGAGAGTCAGGACACATAGAGGATTGAATTTCATATGCCGCTGAAAGCCCTGCCGAAACATACAACATCCAGAGATCCTGACTTCAAATTCATCAATCTATCCAGTACTAAGAGACCAGAGCAGAGAGAGAAAGCAGTGCTGTGCCTAGCAGAGAGCAGAGACCAGAGGGAAAGCAGTGCTGTGCCTTGCAGAGACCAGACTAGGCGCTGTGAGCAGAACCCGGAAAGACCTGACCAGACTGTTGACCAGATCGTGACAAAGCCGCTTTCCTGTTCAAAATCTCTTGTGAGTACTTAGCAACACTCAGAACACATCTCTTAGTTTAAATTCATATAATTCAATCTATTTAACCTAAGCAGAACTGCCTGATAGCTCCAAAGCTGTCACCTGTCATTCTAGCTGCAAAAATTTGTCACTTGTCATTTTGAAAAAGTGTGCGTTTAAAATTTACAAAACCAAAAACGACCTTTATTAAATCGCTCATATCTCCGCAACCGTTTGAGCTAGAGACTTGCCTAAACTTTCCTCTGATAGCTTAGAATCGTGGCTTTCCAAGGAACCTAGAACCACATCCCTACCCCTTATAGTTTTACCGCAATCGCGGAAAACGCATCCGCGAATTTTGCCGCGATTTGCAATTTCTTCACATGTAAAAAAACTGCTGCCGCCTGATTTCATTTGCAAGAAATTCGTTTCACCTGCTAATCTTTCCTGCATCATTGCTAGTGTGAGCCTGGACTAATATTAACTTGATACCACTCACCCTGAACCTTAGAAGGGGAATTAAAAGCAAATTTAGCATATTTCTCATTCATTGCCAGCACATATCATAGCATTTGGGCCTGTGATTTCAAAACTCCTATCTGTTTTCTGTTGTCTAAGCTTGCTGGATTGAACTGATTACATTGATCGCATTTCTGAGAACTGTGTGCTTTCCTCCCATTTTCTTGCATTGCATAAGGAGGGGGGAGTGAATAGCCAGGGAAAAGTGATTACATTGTTTGGTTGAAATCATATTGAGTATTTTCTGTACTGCATTCATTCAACATTACATCCATTTGAACTACATAAAGCATTCTTTACCACCTTTTTCTGTTGTACCTATTTACCAGTGTGCTATCTTATCCATTTCATGCCAACTCATTAAGTGATTATAAGAAGTGTGCTAGTGCCAGATTCTCCGTTGCTAATCTTTATCAGATCAGATTAAGTGTAATACTCAATTATTAATTTATTATAAAGTGCGATATCTATATTTTAATTTATCAAATAAACTTTTTAAACTTGCAAAACAGAACTACTTCTTGGCTCAGTGGGGTCAGGGGGATTCCAAGAGAGGGGTGTCATACAAGGGTAGTCATCCAGAACGCATGAACTGGACCTAAAGATATATCAATAAGGGTTTTCATTCAGTATCATAGACTAGGCGTTAACTTGGCTGTAGTGCTGAATTGAATCCTCTTACAGATGAAAAGATTGAAAACCAGTTCCAACTCTAACAAGGCCCCCGCACTGAAAGTCAACACTATGACATTCATTACAAGGTTGCTGGTCCGGGAACTACGGTACCAGTAAGCAGTCCAGTACCATAGTTCCCGGACCGGCAAACTACGAGTTCTGCTTGCGAGTGCCATTGCGGCCATCAGGACTGGCCTGGCGGACATACCAGCAACCACGAGCAGAGCATTTTGGATGCACAGGCACCGTTGATAACGGTGCCTCTGCATCCGGCTTCCCCATTTCCATTGAGCCCTATCGGGCTCAATGGGAAGGGGCAAGAACTTTTTTCCGGCACCCAGTAATGTGCAAATACCGGGTCCGGCAAGGCCATAATGACCCAGTATTTGCCCATTTCTGGGCACCAGAATTTAATGCAACTTTTTACAGGCACGGCTACCGCCAGGGTTGTAATGACCCCCTATATCTGCGCTGCAGCCTCTTTCAATAGCACAATGTTATCATCAAGTATGTGATGCTGCAAACATGTGAAGCGGGGCATACACATCTTCGACTACTAGGCAAGATGGTCTTCTGAAATCGCTCATCCAACTTGTATTGATGTTTGCATATCCACAGTCTATTAGCAATTGTAACGCTGCCGTCAGTGCTGTAAACCTTCTTTTCATGTGCTCAAAGATATAAATGCCATTGGGTGAACAATTCGAGTAGAAGATCAATTCACACTTTTGGGTCTGGCCAATGGCAAACATCAGCATCAACACAGACATAGTTGATCCTGGGGAGTTCATCTATTGCACAATTTTAAAAACTATAAGGGAGAGGCTGCTCTTTCAACTTCCCTTGAAAGGAAATAAAGTCATGTCCTCTTCTTCAACCCTCACATAGAGCAGTCCCATTGGTGCCACCACAACCACGAACACTGCAGTATTAGTATTCACAGGCCTTTTAAATGTCTTCAACTTTTAGAAGCAATAATTGCAGCCAATCTCCCTAAAAGGAAATTCAGAACTCACAGCTACATTTACACCTAAAGTTAGACCAGGAGTTGCTAGATTTATCTCAGTCTCACATGAACTTTGTGTACATAGACTTTAGCTTCAAACTATGTTGTGTGTACAAAGCAGTAGCAAACCTCAATACCAATGCATGTGGCAATGCATCTTGCTTACTAGTAAATGCTTTTACAACACTAAAGAACATGGCAAATGTGGTTATCCACGTTTTCTTTTCCCAAAAACACAACTTAACCAGTACTAAGCTTCTCAAATGGAGGATGCTTTCCACTTCTTAAGTTCAACTGTCATTTTGTGAAATACTTCACACATATTCCTGCGAGATGATCTGACTCACCCCCTCGCTTTTACAGTTCAGGAAGGAGTTCAAGACCCTCCTCTTTAAGAAATGGCTCCTATCTAACACCTAGGTCCACACTCCCTCAACTCCCCCCTTTACCTGAGAGTTGGTGACTTGCTCCCCACTGTTTCGCACCCTGGTTGCGTGTAGATCCTGTGATGCCAAATTGCCCTCCCTCCGCAGCTGTTAGCTCTCTGATGCCTTTTCTCTGCTTCCTTCAATCTGTTCTTTCCCCTATTAATGCAAAGCACTTCATTGTTTTCTTCAGCAAAAAAGCAAGAATCCTCTTCTGATCTTGCCTCAGTCACCAATTTCTTCTTTCCCTGCTGCTGCAGACATCAACAGTGCCTCTGTCCTCATTTCGAGTATGGTGGTGTAATAACAAATCGGTGCTAACGGAATTACTGCCACTTTTCCTGCTCTGCAATACTACGAGTATGTCCCTGGAGTAGGGGATTTACCTTTAGCATCATGCTGGAGGTAATTCCTCCACTTTCTGCCGAAAATCACCAAAATTGGTGGAATTACCGCTGCAGTAATTCCGCCAGCGGTAATGCAACAACCAATGCCCCATAGAGTCCAATGGACTATCAAAAAAGGGGGAGTAACTCAACCATCGCCACTTGTAATACGGCGGTAATTCCACCAGACCAAGTGGCAGTAACAGTAATTCCATTGGACGGTATTCTGGCAGATTTACTGCTGGAATAGCAACCAAATCGGAAGAAAGAACACTGCTGCAATCTACCTCAAGACAGAATATCCTGCCAAAATGTTAAAATGGCTGTGGTGGTGGACCTTTGCCCTGCAAAAGGTCCCAGCGGCCATGCATGTGTTTCCACTCACACCCATGAGCTGGGCCTGTGATCAATAGACCAAAACACCGAGCTGCCAGACAGAGCTAATTTAAACTCACGTGGTAACTTTAATAACTGCCAACAAGAATGCAATGAAGGGAATTTTCAATATCACAAAAGACATAAATGGCTCAATTTTAAATACTTGTTTTCTTCATCTTTCCTCAGTAGAAAAGGTCATCTATAATATTATTGTACAGTATATGGACCTCTGAGAAAAGAATCAGAGTATTATTGTATACATGTGATCAGAGATTAAGACCTCTCCAACCCAGATGGCGTAGCGGAATGGAAACATGTACACAATGGCTGCACCTTCTGTAAGAGAGGCTAGGAGCGGCCTCCTTGGAATGCAATCATCTTTGCTTTATTGAATTACTGCACTCGGCTCTCAGTCTATTGATGCGCCCGTGCCAGGTGAAGATCTCTGTCTTGATAATGTTGTTTTGAATTATTAAGCATGCAATCTACCTGCTGCTGTGTTACACACTTGCAAAAAGGAAATAGCTATGAAGCGAGCAGACTATATTTACAAGAGCCGATCTGTCAGCTGTGGGTGGAGGGAGCTAATTGAATGCTGACATATTTTCCATGTACTAATGGTGAACGATAACATCCTTCCGATCGCACGATGGCATTAAAACGAGAAGCAGGCTCGTGCCTTCAGTTATGTTCGAAATCATTTTAATAAGTAGATAACCGGACCAGCTGTGCTGCTTCCCTGCCGGCAGGGAAAAGGACCTGAAAAGAATCCCTCACAGGACAGGGCAGTGCATGGGTCCATGAAACAAAGGATCTTACTAGAAAAATGACAATTAAACTTAGGGTAGTATTACCACTCATTTGCCCCAATGCATTCCTGCAGCAGGGCAAACGACTAAGATTATGGCAAACGTTGTCCTTCTGCAAAAAATATTTTGAAATATTTCTTGTTGAACTAGAGCAATGTTATCCCAGTGCTATTTGCACTTGCACTGGTCTAACGTTTATAAAATACCCCCCACCTGCTCCCTCATATAACATCAGGAACTTGAGAGAGCATTGCTGCTTCTTCTAAAGCTGGAAGTGAAACTCCTAAACTCCTCAGAACCAGAACTACCATTTTATGTATTTATTTATGTATTTATTTATTTGAATGTATGAAGCGCCCCGGTGGCCCTGGACCTCTGAACCCCCCAGCCACTGTTGATTGGTTGAATTATTATGGTGTGTCTGAATAGTGAATTCACTAGGTCAAGTTGCTATCAATTTGACAGCTCCAATCTTTTGGCATGAATGACTGCTAGAGATAGACGTGGCACTGGGAGTAAAGCCGGGGGGTAGTTACATTGTTTGTGAGCTCTCCGCTAGGTCATTTCCTTCAATATACTTGACCTGTAGGTATTAACCCTACCAAAAGTACAAGGCACACTGACAAGGTTTTTGGGAACTTGAATTATATACTCTGTTCTGTTGGAAGAGCAATGCCCCCTCCAGGAACTATTGGGGGGACACTTGCTAAAGTGAGAAGTACCTATCAGATTGTATCTCAACAACACTGTGACTACATTTGGCAACATGTGTAGGCACAGGGATAGCTGTTTTACAAGGCGCCAGCAATTTCTGAGTGATCCTACGTAAATATACCAGGTTTTCTTTCATAACTCCTAAGATCGCCAGTAGAATGTAGCCCTCAGCTGATCAGCAGGCCAGAGTGAAACTTTGAGTCAATAAATGCGGCAGCCTGCGCCCGTGAATATTTACGCATGCATAGAACTCTGTGTCCAATTGATTGAACCTCAACAGATAGTTGCATCAGATAGATGCCAAGTTCACTGACGCTAGAAAACCGGCAAGTGCAGTTATACGAATACAGAGATCCTCATACAAAGCCATAGCTGAGGATCAGAGGGAATTAGAGTGCATGCTGAGGATCAGAGGGAATTAGAGTGCATGCTGAGGATCAGAGGGAATTAGAGTGCATGCTTAGGATCAGAGGGAATTAGAATGCATGTTGAGGATCAGAGGGAATTAAAGTGCATGCTGAGGATCAGAGGGAATTAGAGTGAATGCTGAGGATCAGAGGGAATTAGAGTGCATGCTGAGGATCAGAGGGAATTAGAGTGCATGCTGAGGATCAGAGGGAATTAGAGTGCATGCTTAGGGTGTCCCCTGAAGGATGTAGGTGCTCTCAAAGGCATAGGTCTTCCAAAGTGTGTTGGGATTGCCTGAACCCAGCACATATGAAAGAAGATATTCAACATCCAGAAAGATGTCCCACAGGAATACTTCGTTGTTTGATCACAGTTAGGTGGAAGCCTTGTGTGTGCATAAGGTGTGGATTTATCCTTAGTTGTTATGGTTTGGGGGCAGGATGACTCTGCAGTAATGGCCCAGATTTATGCCAGAACCTAAGAACGCCTGATTAATGTACTACTTATTGGAGATTGAATTGCATTAGTCACTCTCAGGATTGCTGCTAATAGTAACTGCATGCCATTGGTTTAGTTATATGTCCTATGAATGCAGCGAGTGTAACATATTTGGATTCAAAAGGTCTGAACAGAAGTGTCCAATGGAAGAGTTGACCTTCGGATTACAGGGAGATACTGCTTTGAGAACACATGCCATATGTATATAGTTGGTGTTTCAGTGCACTTTTAAGCAGCGGTTTTGCAAACCAGGTACCAAGCTCTGGCTACTATTAGCCCCTGGATGTATTCCATAGGACCTGGAACTGACCGAAACCAACAATAATAATGTGCAAAGGGCAGGAGATTTTTACCATTTCTTGCAATAGTAGCACCTCCTCTGACACCTTCCCTCCACCACTTTGTCTCCTCTCAGTTTTTTTCTCTTTTCCTTTAAGATAGAACTTTGCAGTCACCTCTAAATATATATCTCTGCAATATGACACTTGATAGTACTTCCTACAAACATGTAAGCAATCTTTATCCTGGTTACCAACTCCAAATGACCATTCACTGACCTCTGCAATGCACCCTTCATGTCTCCCATTCTTTTGGCTCTGTGATGAATCTGATGATGTTATTACTCCCTTACCGGGGACAGCCTCTGATCATGTGGCCAGGGGACAGCAGCTGCTACCCGATCCTGACCCTGGGGGCAGGGACGTAATTTTTACCAAAATGCCTGGGTTAGCGGAAGTGACATCAGATGACCCTTGACAGGTGATGTCAAGTGATGTCATTTGAGCCCACCCCGAAGTGACATCACAGGAAGTGATTGAACAAAAACTTTTACCCCTTGAAAAAACAGGAAGTGGCATCACATAGCATTGTTTCTAAGTACACTAAGAAAAATATGGTTATGAAATCACTTTAAAGTGATATACATTTCATACAAGAATGGATCACCATATGTATCATTAATATCAGTGCGTAGAAGCCCAAAGGACCAAATTACTGTGAATGCAAGCAGACGTCCAAGGCCAAACGATAATGATGTATTATTATATAGCACTTATGCCTAAGCGCTTCATATTGAACATATATACATACTGTAAGTGACTTCAATCCAGCAATCCAACTAAATCAATGCCTAGTCTGGGATGCCCAATGGAAGCCCTTATTTATATATTTTTATGTCAAGTTCTTAAATCTGGATGATGAACCCTTATATAACGCCCCTCTCTTTGAATCCCCCTGACCTCACTGAGCCAAGATAGTAGGTTTGTTTTGCAAATTAAAAGATTTATTTGAGGAATTAACTATATATATATATATATATATATATATATATATATATATATATATATATATATTTATATATATATATATATCACACGTTTATGAACAAAATAATATCTGATAGCACCTTATCAATATAATAGTGGTCAACAATGGGTAATATTACAATAGCACACGAGTTGGCATAGAAAGGATAAGGTAGCAGAGAATACTTTGTATGGTTTCAAGGAAATGGAAGATATGAAAGGATGCAGCACAGAAATAAACTTGATGTGGTTTCAATCACAAGATAATATGGTCACTTTTTCCCCTGTGATTACTCACCCCCCACTATGCAATATAAAGAGATGGAATTGAGAGCACACAGGTTTCAATACAATCACTATATAGTTCAAATCCAGTTCCCCCCAGCAAGCTTAGAGAAAACCGGTATGATTTTAAACAGGCAAAAATACTTTGAAGGTGATTGCAAGGGATGGGAAAATATGATAACATGCTTTTAATTCACTAAAGGAGATTCAGGATGAGTGATAGCTACTTTGGATTAGTTCAGGTCAACACTAGCAATGATACATGAATGATTATCAGATTGAAAACGAATTTCAGCAGTGGAAAGCAAGAAGCAGCTATTTTTACAAGTGGTGAAATGAAGCTAATTTTAAATTCGCGGCACTTTTTCTGAGTGCGTAAATCGCGATTACAGAACAAGTATAAGGAGTTGGCATGTCGTTTTAGGTTTGTTGGAAAGCTAAGGATCTTATATTTAAAATTCCAGTTTAAGTTCACTTCTAGGACATGCAGTTCAAAAGATACAGACGTTTTTGTGAAGGTAGATTTTCAGAAATGAAATCAAGATTTCAGAATGACAGATGACGCTTTTACAGATTTGAAATCACAGGATGGACACAAAATTCTAAATGCAGTTCTGAATAGGTTGAAATGGATGGGATAAGATCACTTTAGACTAAGAGATTGGTTCTGTACAGTTCTTAGACTGGATACTCACTCCTAGTTTTGGAATAGAATGGACCTTGTTACAGATCTGGTCAGGTTTGGACTGCACTCTCGCCACAGGACGGTCAGGCACTGGTTCTGCTCACAGCACGGCACAGCGGTCTGGTCTGGCCTCTTGGAGTGGATCAAGCAGGTTCTGGATACAGCGCTGCTTTCTGGGTCTGGATCTGGTTCTGGCACAGGGTTCTAGCCAGTCTCAAACAGCACGGCAAGACTGTTGAATAGTTTGGTTAGGTTGCTGGATTCTGAGGCCTGCTGAGAAGAGTTCAGCTTGTGGATTAGGCCTCTGCTTCTCCAAGGTTCTAGAGTTTGGGTTCTAGAGTTTTGGTTCTGGAGTCTGTCTGGAATCTGGAGTCTCAGGAGTCTGGAGTTTTTGTCTGGAGATGGTCGGGCAGAGTGCTGCATAGGAATCGATGAGTAGTGGAAAAATGAGTGTGTCTATCTGGGTCTCAGTGGTTCTTTTTATGTGTTTCCAAAGGGGGTGTGGAGGCTGACTTTCTATGCCCAACCCACTAAGGATTTGATAGGTTTGAGGATTCTCTGTGCCCTGACTGGAGTACTGAGTCATCCTATGTCATCAGGTTTCATGTTTATGGCTTGCGGAAAGAACACTCCCCTCTACATAAACAATTTTTCATAATCAAACATGTTTCCAAGGTTTCCAAGGTACAAAAGTTGTTGAGAATACATGTACATATCACAGATTAATTAAGACAGGTCTCTGTTCAACCCTGCTCTTTCTAAGAGCTTGGGTTCAGAAATGACAACGATTTTGGGCAGGTTTCACAATATTGGTTTTGCACCAAATCTTACACAGAGGTATGCACCCTCTGTGAGCATATTACTGTACGTTTTATTTTTCTAGTATAAACACAGTGTCTACAATATTAATAAATCCCGGGGTTTGGTGTTAGAACATTGTACAGATTTCAGCTTAGTCTCAAACTGTGAGTGCATTTGTCATATTAAGAATCCCAAAGTTGTACATTTCTGTCAGCTTCATACAATATTTTATAAGCTATTTAATAAAACATACATTTGACTCCAATTCAGTACACCCATTGGTTTGTTCCTGCCCCCAGAAGCTTGGCTCTGACTCAGAGGTCACATGTCTTGCTTCTCCTAGAGCAGTTGTTGTTGTCACACCCCAAATCAGCATATTCTATTCAATTGAAAAAGTATATTGTCTTGTTTTTCCTGCCAGCAGAGCATCAGTCCTGGGTGCCACTCTCCATCTGATTAACAGGACCATGCTATTTCCTGCCTTCTGGTGTAGAGGCCTGAGAAGAGTAGGTGTGAAGAGTTCTCACAGAAAAGCAAGCCTTTTGAAGTCTTAGCTAAATCAGATTGCCTTCTAGTCAATTTCAACAGAGTTCCTTAAAAAAAAAAATAACATTATTAACTGAAAATAAGCAACATATCTTTAATCAAGTCTTTTTCCACATTAAATCAATGTGTGGCACTCTATATGGCATTTTGATAGACTTCTCTGCTTTGGCTTATTTAGCTTCTGCAAGACAACTCGCCTGTCAGGATTAGGAATCGCCAGCACCTGTCAGTGGTGAGCACCGGTACTGCACCCATTTTTGACAGCTGTCTTTAAATCAAATGTCTTTAACATGGGATTTTGGCCTAATAACATATGATTCTTGCTGACATTGTACTGATGTGGATTCTTGCAGTAGAGTAATGTAGAACACCCAACAAGAAGTTGTATCCTTTTGGTGGTATTGTGAGCCATGAATTTAGCAATTTTGACGATCAAGAAAATGAATTCCCAAACAGCTCTGGGTTGCTTTTGGCAATCAGTATTGCTATTTCCAAGTGGTTTCAGGCTACTGTGTGGGTATCCCAATGGTGGTTTTAGGCAGTGATCTCCTGTGTTCACTGACATGGCAAAAGTGGGTGGCAGCCTATTTTTCAGATTTTTACTGCGCATTTTTGGATAATCTCTGGCGGGCAGCATGCTTTCCTGGCGGCCATTATGATGTTACCGCTGCCAGTAATGCACAGTTCTGTTGTAGGGCTTGGATGAGTGGGTTAAAACATCCCACAAGCCCCCCTCTTGTGATGGCCATTCTATTGTTCTGGAGCAGCCCCCTCTAGGGTTCCAGAGGACTGCTCCAGTTGCTGCAGAGTGTGCCTGGGATGGCAACACTTTAGCTGATTAATATGGACCCACTTGTCTTCCCCCTCCGCCAAACTGCCTTTGGGGATGCGGATCTTGTAGGTGACTGGTGATATCTTGTCTACAATTTCAAAAGGTCCCTTCCAGGTAGGCAGAAACTTATGCTGTTTGGCCTGGTTCCTTTGGAAATTGTTCAGATAAACCCGGTCTCCTACATTGTATTCCTTTCTGGTGGTCTTCAGGTCATAGTGAGTCTTCATGCTATCGGCTGATCTTTCTAGATTTCACTTAGCATAGGCATAAGCATGTTGAAGGTGTTTCCTTAAATTTTCAACATACTCATGAGTTGTGGAGGCATTGATCAATGCCTGCTCTTGGGTCCTGTATAACAGATGCTGGGGAAGTACCATCCTGTGTCCAGTCATCAACTCAAATGGTGACATTTCAGTTGCAGATGAAGGGGTAGATCTGATGGCCATTAGGACAAGAGGTAATTGGATACCCCAACTTGGCCCTTAATCTGCCACAAACCTTTTTAAGATGCTCACAATGGTTTTGTTGTAACGTTCTAGTGCACCAGAAGAGGCTGGCCGGTAAGCAATGTGCAGCTTCCTTTTAACCCCAAGTATCTCCCACATCTTGGTCATTACTTCGCTGGTGAAATGGCTACCTCTGTCTGACTCAATCCTTTGGGGTAGTCCAAAACGCGAAAAGATGTGGTTGATCATCAGGGCAGCTGCTGTTTCTGCCTTTCAGTTTGGGGCCACCCATTTAGTAAATAAGAATGTCACTGTCAACATGGACTTATTCCCCCTAGAGGAGCGAATCACGGGCGCTATAAAGTCGACTTGTAAATCTGACCATGGCAGTGTCATCCCCCTCTTTTGGAGAGGTGCACGGTGTGTGAGGGATGTTGGCTGAATTGTGCACACACACAAGACACCCCTTCAAGTATTGGTAGAGATCCTGCCCCATGTGTGGCCAGTATACAACCTCTCTTAAGATTTCAAGTGTTGTCTGAAACCCCCTATGACCGGCTGGGGCAGCATCATGGGCGTGACTTAACATCAGGCTTTGGAATGAGGTAGGAACCACCCACTGATCATGACCAGCTTGGGATTTCCTTACCAACAAACCGTCGTGGATTTGGAACATTTTTGGACATTTCATCAACACTCTGAGGTCCTCTTTCCCAATGTAATCGTTATCCGTCAGGGGAAAGTTCTCAGGGTCCTCAATGTGTTGGTAAAACTTACCAATTATTGGATCCCCTTTTTGAGCCATAATCAAATCAGCATCTGGGGTCTCCTTACTCAATTGTTCAATTGAAAGATCATTGTGAGCATTTGTCTGGGACCTAGTGATAGCAGTGACCTGGATTTCCCCCAACAGGGACTCAATTTCTATTAAATCCCCTTGGATGGCCCCGGTTTTGGCCAGCTGATCAGCTAAGTCATTTCCATTTTTGTCCGGTACCTCTACTTTGGAATGACCCTTGATCTTTTTCCAGTAGATGGTCATCCCATTCGAGGTGACCAGATCATCAGTATTTTGGATTAACTTCCCATGTTTCAAGGGTTTGTTATTAGCACATAACATGCCTCTGGTTTTCCAATCAACCAGGTGCTCCACAAACCTGTTCCGTACATAATCCGAATCTGTGATTATGACCAGTTTGCGGATGCACAGCCATCAACTCTGCCACTTGACTACTTCGGGGACCAATCTTGTACCCAGCGGAGGGTTCTGGGGACTCATTCACCCATGCATTCCCTACACCGGCCACAAGTTCTTTTTCCCTGTTGTTGTCAACATGGTAAGAGCATCCATCCACATAAACAGTGGGCATTCCCTCACACTTATCTTCTTCAAAGACTTTGTGTGGGGAACTGAGGTATGCCTCCTTGTTGTCCTTGATTTTTAGACTTTCGCCCTCAAGACAGTTTTCTCTGGTACAATCATGCAAGTCAGCCAGACCTTGCGCAAGGGGACTCTTCTTGTTTTGGCCATATCTGACCTCCACAGGAAAGCCTTGCATTGACAGAATCCAGGAAGTAATTCGGGAATTACTCACATTTAAGGCCCGGATTCTGTCACTTTGGAGATATTGCAGAGGCTGGTGTGGAGTCTCCACTATGATGTGTTCCCCCTGGATAAACGGGCGGTAATTGTTCAATGCCCACACCGTTGCCAGGAGTGCCTTCTCACAATCGTTGAATTTTTCCTCCACAGAGGATACATTTTTACTCGCATAGGAGATTACTTTATTGACTTTGTCATGCTTTTGATATAATACTGCAGTCAAGCATGTATTAGAGAACCCTGTCTCCAAGAAAACCTCCTTGTTTCTGACAGGGTAAACTAGGCAGGGCGCTTGTGAGAGTCTTCTTTTGAGTTGTCTTACTGCCTCGGCTTGTTCTGGACCCCATTCCCACTTGACACACCCCTTCAAAAGATGAATCAGGGGTCTAGTGATCTCTGCATAGCCCTCAATGAACTTTCTGCTGTAATTAGTCAGTCCAAGGAGGCTTCTTAGTTCCAGAAGAGTTATGGGGTCTTTCAGTTTCTGATATGCATCCACTTTCTTTTCCTGGGGACAGAGACCCTGATAAGTAATCTCATTCCCCAAGAAATTAACACGGGTTCTACACCACTGTGCTTTCTGAAAGGAAAGTTTTGCTCCGGCGGCCCTCAACTGTGTCAGAATATAACAGATCTCCGCTATGTGTTCCTCCTCGGTTGAACTTTTGATGAGGACATCATCTACATAAGCCAGGTTACCGCTTGCACCCAGGTCGGGCATGGCCGTGTGTAGGAAAATGTTGAATTCATTGCTGGAGTTGAGGTATCTGAATGGAGTCCGGGTCCATGTGTACTGCTGGCCCCCAAATGTAAAAGCCAGCTTGTATTGGTCCTCTATACTGACAGGCACAGTCCAGTATCCATTGGTCAGGTCTATTGCAGTGAATGCCTGTGACCCCTGGATCTGGGACTGCCCTTGGTCAATGTAGGGAAGAGGCCATCGGGAAGTATGGACCCGTTTGTTGAGCTCCCTAAGGTCGGTGCAGAGTCTCCACTGGCTGTTTGGCTTCAATATTCTCAGCACCGGATTATTGAAGGTGCTGTGTACTGGACGGATTATCCCCCGGGACTCAAGGTTCTTCATTATTTCAGTAAGGGACTCCATGGATGCGAGAGGCAAGCAATATTGCTTCACAAACACTGGATTCATGCCAGGGTCCATGGGAATTGTTGTTGTGTGGATGTCGGTGCGACCACAGTCATATGAGTCCACCGCAAAAAGATCGTGAAAATCCAAGAAAACTTGTTTCAAATTTTGCTTCTGCTCCAGAGTCACACAGGTATCAGCTAGGTTGACTCTCTCTTCAACCATCTGCCTGAAGCCTGGAAAGACTTCTAGTTTCGCTATCTCAGTGGCCTCCTCCAGCTGGGTGGAGAAGTCCCTGGTCAGAGTGCTGATTTGGACTGGTGGCTTCAGGTGGGAAAGGCAGCCCTCATGGACCTGGAAAATCACCTCATCCCCTCTGAAGTCACAAGTAACATCTTCCTTACCATAAGGGCAGGAAGTGTACACCAGGAAGTTCCCCCCATGCCGGGTAAAGATCCTGTCTGGTGTTGTATGGTCATCACTGTCACTGTCAAAACAGTCCTTGGGGATTGGTCCTACCAGTTCATTTGCTAAATCAATGGAAAAATGTCGGTCATCAACCGCCATTCCAATAATGGTGCCTGCGGCTATGGTGATTTTCTTTAAGTCGCTGTTATCCACCTCTATTAGAATGGTGTCATGTTCTATATTGACTAATGGGGCCTCATTACAACCCTGGCGTTAATGGGTTAACGGCGCCGTAAAAGGCTGCAGCGCCGTTAAACCCTTAACGCCAGATTCACACTTTAACGCCTGCTTTTTGCAGGCGTTAAAGTCCAACCCGCTAAGGGACCTTGGTGCTAATTACGGCACCGTCATTTACGGTGCCGTAATTAGCGCCTTCCCCATTCCCATTGAGCCCTATGGGCCAAAAATGGGAATGGGGAAGGGGCCATGGTGAATGGGGATTTACCGCCCCGCCAACCTTGGAATGGGGCAGTAAATCCGCCATCCACCATGGCGGAATCCGGCATGGACCATGGTGCTAATAGCACCATGGTCCAACGCCAGGGTTGTAATGAGGCCCATGGTGTTGGTTTTAACCCCAAACCTTGCTGTTGGAGAGAAGCATTTAAATGAATATAAGCATCAGTGTTTTTCAATTTTTGTCCTCTCTTAACTTTCACTTCCAGGGAGAATTGTCGGGTCGTTTCTGGGATGGTGACTTCCTCTCCAATCAGGATTTCAACTGCATAAGGTAGCAATTGAGCTGACCTAAATGCTTTCTCTTGGTCATCAAAGCCCATGTGATTATCCACTAATCGGGACCAAGCTTTGAAGTTTATTAGGTCCAAACTAATGGCAAAGCGATTGAGAATGTCACTGCCTAAGTAAAAGGCGGCAGTGACGTCTCGCACGACCCAACAATTATGGACTATGCTCTTGTTGCCAATGGAGATTTTGAGCATACACCTGCTTGGCAGGAGATGTTTGGAATTGGGTGTTTCCAGATCCATTTCCCATAATTTAACTGAACAGGGATGAACAACTGCTCTCCAATTTGCTCAATATCAGCCAGGCTATGAGTTGATTTCCCATCTCTCTGGACTATAGGAGTGGGAATATCTGATTGTGGATTGGTAAAGAATTTCAGAGTGTTTCCTTCCAGTGTGGAATACCACCTTAATCTGGAAGGAAGGATGATTTTCAGAAAAAGAGAGGTCCCCCCATCACCAGTTGTTCTGGAAGTGAAATTCTACTTGGTCAGATTTGTGTTCAACCATGTGGCATGTGCCGTTTAAACTAACATGGTTGACACTCTGTTTTAATTTTATTGGTTGGCTAGCCAGTGTCCAGAGGACCTTGTTTACACAATCTATTAGGGGCGACAACCTTCTCAGGAGGTCATTCCATAGTAAACAAGGGGTGCCCTCTGGAGTCACTACTATGACCGGGTGTTTCACCTTGTGTCGGCCACTTTTAATGTCCAAATCTGCAGTCCCCACGACAGGAATCTCCTTCCCGTCAAAATTCTGAAGTTGTCCAGGAAGAGATGTGAGAGGAATTTGATAATTCTCCCCCCTTCCTGAATTTAGTTCATCAAAGGCCTTTCTGGACAGAAGGGTAGCTTGTGATCCAGTGTCCACCAGCGCCAAAATTGTACCCTGCCCCTGTACTTGTACCGGGGCATAGTATCTTCCCTCCTTCTCCTCAAGGGGGCACAGATAATGCACATTTTATGGACAACTGGTGGGCTCATTTTCTGGTTTTGGACATTAAGAGAGAAGAGATTTGGGCAGAGTTCTGTGGAGAGTCATGGGAATCTGCAAGAAAAAGTTGACAACTGGAGATAGGAGAAGTTTTGAGTTCCCCTGGTTCCGGTTCTGGGCCGCCCCCTCTTTTTGGAGGCAGTAACCAGAATGGGTTTGAACCAGGGGATTTTGATGCTGTTGGTTCTGGGATGAGATGATGGGCGGCGCTAGCTCAGTCCCCACATCTACCCAGTCTGGATGTGAATCCCTTGGGACCCATTTTTCTTTGGGAGGAGTTCCCCCATCTCTGAAGGAGAAGATCCTTTTCCCAGGATCCTCTGAGGATCCCTCTCCCTCAAATTGGAAGATCTGTACCTCCTCCTCAAAGTGGGTCTGTTTAGGTCCTTTGTTTCTCCTACCTCCTCTCTGCTCCTTGGGTGGCAGATTTTCAGGGGTAGGAGAATTTGTTTCCGGTTTCTGGGTTTCCAGGGACTGTTTACAAGTGGGGAAGGAAGCTTCCTCCAAGGCTTTACACCCCCTTCCCCTTGTGCCTCCTCCCTGGGAACCGGTGGGTTATCGGGGTGGTGCCCCTGTCATTGTTCTGGAGCACCAGGCCCAGAGTTTGGGGCATTCTGCGCCGGCAGCCACATCTGAGGGTTCTGCTGAGCCCTCAGCACACGCACCAGCTCCTGTGCCATATTTTGGACCTGGCGCTCTAACTGTGAAACCCGCTCAGGCTGATACAGGGTTCTGTTTTCTCCCCTGGGCTGATCCCGGGAAGGGTAGCTATCCCTTCTCTGGTAGTACCCCGGGTTGGGAAGATTTGGGTACCCCTCCACCCTTGGCCTCCCCTCTCTTGGATCAGGTGGTCTGGGCTCAGGGAAGTGGGGAAAGAAGGATGGATCATTTTGGCGTTGGAAATTGGGTGGGTACCTGGGGAAAAAGTTCTGCCCAGGGTTTGGTGAATTTCTGCCCTCCTGGGGGAAGTTAGGACGGAAGTTCCCTGGGTTAGGTGCTTGGCTGGATCCCCCCCTTGGCCTGGAGGAGTCCACACATAACCCAGTATGGGTCAGTTTCCCTTGTAGCGGGGACTTACATAGTCAGTGGAGTGAAGGACCCCATTTGTGGGACTACCTCCTTGGCTCCCTGTCTGTGACTGGCCCGAGGGCCTTCTGGGCTTGGAATTATTCTGTGCAGGCAAGTTTTTAGGCCGCCCCATCTCCAAATCCAAAATGGGGGCAACCTTTACCTCTGCCACCTTAGCAGCAGCAGGGGTGCTGGTCGGTTTGGGGTTTTTCAGAGCATTACTTTTATTTTCTATCGGCTTCTGCACCTCATAGATTCGGGTGGCCTGTTCAATGACCCAGTCTAGTGACCTTTTCTCATGAAAATCTCTCACTAGCTGGGTCATGATGTATTTGGGCAAGGCATGGAAAAAAGTGTTAACACATTCTTTGCTATCAGTGCGCACCCTTTTGGTAGTCTGCGTAAAGGCACGCTTCAACTCCTGCACAAATTCTTGTGGGGCCTGATCCTCCCCACATTGCAAATTGTAGGCTGCCTTGCGAGCCTCTTGGGGATTCCTATGAACAGAAAAGTGCTTTAAGATGGCCGCCCTATATTTGGACCATCTTGAATGGTTTTGGTCCTCCAGCCCCGCATGAAACTGGAGTATTCTGGGGAGAATGTCCATTTTACATACTGAATGCAGCTACTGCTGTCTTTCAAATGGAAAGTCTCCATCATTTGCTCAAAGAGCTCCAAGTGTTCCCAAACAGAATACTTGGAGTTCTTATGGTAAGGAGTAAAGACGCTCCTTATTGCTTTGATCTGTTTTAAGGGGTATTTAAGCAAGGCCCCTTTTGCCTTATTGGCATTCTTGGTTCGGGTAACCCTGGTCCATTCATCCTCTGACTCAGAAGCACTGCTCCCAAAGGTGCCCGTCTGATCTTCCAGGTTTTCCCAGGTTCTGCGAGCCTGGGAATGGCTGGCAGAATGTGGGGACCTAGTCACGTGTGTCCTGGGACGCGCAGAGGAGACTTCAGATTCCTCCTTGCTGCCCGGATTAGATGGGTACTCCCCCCCACTGACCTAACTGGGCAGAGGTTTTCAGAATGCCGTTAGAGGGCCTACTCTCTCGGGGTTCCCCATTAAATTGCACTGTACTTGGGTGTCCATACCCGGATGCCCACCCATCCATTCCTGGGAGGTACTGGCCTATGAGCCCCATACTTCTGACAGGATAGTAATCTGCCATCCCCGTGGCCCTGGGCTCATGTGCGCAAGGGGACATGGGGGGTGGTAGAGTCCAGGGACTGGGAGAGATGGAGGCCTCTAGTACTAGGCTCCTGAGGTTATGCTCAGGTGTTTCCCTTTCCCAGCGAACCTCATCTCTATCAGCCCCTGCTCCCTTTTGCCCTGCAAGAGCCTGTGCTTTCAGTTCCTCAATCAAGGCCTTACTAGACTCTATCAGTCTCTCCTGCATGGCTACCTGTTGCTGGAGCCTATCATTGTGCTGGCAGAGAGCCTCATTTTCCCTCTGTACTTCCTGGTTGGTCTTGGAGTATTGGGCCAGTCTTTGCAGCAGGAGGGTTACCTCCTGAGTCCCATCCCTACTGGCCTGCTCCTTTCTTGCCAGAGCATCTTCCACCCTCCTGGTGTGCTCTAACAAGTTCTGATGCTCTTTTTGGAGGTCACCCAGTCCCTGGAGGGCCAGGTGATTTTCTTCCATTTTCTTTTTTAAGTGGCAGACTTCCTGGCCTAAGGTATCCCTTTCCTGAGTAAGAGCCTGCCTCTGTGATGCCAGGTCGTCCCTCTGCCTTTGAAGGGCACCAGCTTTCTGGCACTCTTCCTCAAATTCTGCCTGGGTGTCCAGGTCTTTCAAAATCAATGTGTTGCTCTCTGCCTTTTCTCTATCTAGGTGGCTTTGCAGGGTGACTACCTGCTCTGCACATGCCCTATTGAAATCCAGCTGTTGCTCCAGCTTTTTCTGGCTCTGCAGTAGGGATTCCAACCCTCTTGGTACTCCTTCGGCAAGGCCAGAATTCTGGTATCCTGGTCTGCCCTTTCCTAGTGTGGGATACCCATGTCCTCTTTTATTTTAATGATATACTGCCTACTATCATTTTCTGTCTCCTGGCTCCTCTGCAGCCTCTGTTCAGAAGAGTCCAGATCAGACGGGCCTTCTCTAATGCCAACAGTTGGCTACTTGCCAGATCTTGGCCTTCAGCACATTTGTCCTGTATGGCTCCCATATATAAGTATAAATATGCCACTATCCTGACTATCTTGTCGTGCTCATCTTTGGCCTTAGGGGCCATGTATAGTTCACTCAGGGCCACATGTAAGGGACCCTGATCTCTCCATATATCTAACTCAGTTGCAGTGACCTGTTGTGTGATTGCCTGCAACCACACATTCTGGTCCTGCTCTGTCCATTTGCCTCTCACAAATAGCTTATGTAAGAGGTGCTCTCTGGCTATTTTGATATCTACCAATGTCGTCATTCTGGAAATTGATTTCCTTCCTGACTTACAGAAGTTTGTATTTTATCTTGCAAAACAGACTGTTTCCTGAGAGGGTTCCTTTTTGAGGGGTGCTTTCACAGCGTAACATAGCGTAGTAGCCCACAAGGATTTATGTATCCTATTAGTTAGCACGCTGTATTAAGCTGCACAAGTGGTAGATCTAATCCAGAATCCTCGGCTACGAGCCCCCACTCTGTAAGTGACTTCAATCCAGCAATCCAACTAAGTCAATGCCTAGTCTGGGATGCCCAATGGAAGCCCTTATTTATATATTTTTATGTCAAGTTCTTAAATCTGGATGATGAACCCTTATATAACGCCCCTTTCTTTGAATCCCCCTGACCTCACTGAGCTGAGAAGTAGGTTTGTTTTGCAAATTAAAAGATGTATTTGAGGAATTAACAATGTATATATATATCACACTTTTATGAACAAAATAATATCTGATAGCACCTTATGAATATAATAGTGGTCAACAATGGGTAATATTACAATAGCACACTCTCTTTAATCAATGAGGAGTTGGCATAGAAAGGATAAGGTAGCAGAGAATACTTTGTATGGTTTCAAGGAAATGCAAGATATGAAAGGATGCAGCACAGAAATACACTTGATGTGGTTTCAATCACAAGATAATATGGTCACTTTTTCCCCTGTGATTACTCACTCCCCCCACTATGCAATATGAAGAGATGGAATTGAGAGCACACAGGTTTCAAGAATACAATCACTATACAGTTCAATTCCAGTTCCCACCAGCAAGCTTAGAGAAAACCGGTATGATTTTAAACAGGCAAAAATACTTTGAAGGTGACTGCAATAGATGGGAAAATATGCTAAAATGCTTTTAATTCACTAAAGGAGATTCAGGATGAGTGATAGCTACTTTGGATTAGTTCAGGTAAACACTAGCAATGATACATGAATGATTATCAGATTGAAAACGAATTTCAGCAGTGGAAAGCAAGAAGCAGCTATTTTTACAAGTGGTGAAATGAAGCTAATTTTCAATTTGCGGCACTTTTTCCGAGTGCGTACATCGCGATTACGGAAAAACTATAAGCAGTTGGAATGTTGTTTTAGGTTTGTTGGACTTGGGACTGGTTAGGCCCTCATCTTGGGTGGTCCTATCTGTACCTAACTGTTTGACGGCGGGGGCATTGAACTGTGGTGAGCTTCTCTTTCTAATTCAGGTCCCCTTCTTTGTCTTGGTGGATGGTATGCCTGAAGCCACATGGGGGAGTTGTGCATGCCAGTGCTGCCAGACCAGCATCCCTCAATCACATGAATGGGCCAGTATTGGCAGGATTATCAGATTGAGTAGAATCTAGAGCATTTTGCTTTGAGGCCGGGGAGAATCTGATTTGCCACATGCTCACCGGTTTCCACATTTTGAGACTGTACCCGATAAAAGAACCCTGTACCTGGTTGATGCCATCTGACTGTTCCCTAGCATAAAATGGGGATCAAGTGAGGGTAACTAGGGGATCCTCCACGTACAGTCCCTGCCCCCATCACCCGCAAGCTTACAGAGTAATCTGGTGCCCTTCTTCAGCCCACCACAGATCCCTGGAGTGAGGCAGGGGACTTCATCCCAGAGGAAATACCCATTGAGTACTTTAGGAAAGTACTATTATGTGATGGTTTTTTGGAGGAGGGGTAGCATGAACTGAAGGGTGTTGTTGGTGAACAGTAGCCAGTACAGAGGGAGTTTCAGTTATCTGTGCAAGTGGACACAAGTAGAAACGGTTCACATTCCTTCAAACTCACGTTTTGCCTAAATGTTAATAGACATAATTCCATTCTCTCTTGGCTACTCACTGAGGGGTTGCCACTCCTTCACAAGTATAATCACCAAAAAGCACCTGAATGCAAATCCCATATGGACAGCTTCTTCAAACAGTTTTCTCCAGAACATGGTGTTCCTGTTAGGCACTTCCTATGCCATTTGCAGGATACTTATATATCAACATTTACGGGTCCATTTGTATTACCTACCTCTCCCTCGACACCTGAGACTGACTTAATTTTCTCTGGAGTATAACCAGCAATAATCATGATACGTGTGCAAATGTGACATTTATTTAATTGGTAAACGGTTTCTGAGTTGCTGAAAAAAAGTGTGATCGCAGATTTGGAAAACTAACGTTCTAATAAAAAATGGGTTCCTGCATGAATTGATCAATCCAGCAATGGTAAAACACATAATGTACAGCAACGTCGCTCAGACAAATGAATTGAAAGCATTGCCAATGTCTACTTTACATTATGAGAAAGAAACCATATCTCTAGTTCCTTAACCAAAAACATACCCTGTATAATTTATGTTATTATGAAGTTTCTTGTATGTTTCCATGTGTGCTAGTGTTGATTGTAAGATTGCATAGCATCTGCCAATTATAATCACGCTTACTGACAGAGTCAGGAGGTTCCTGGCGTAATTAAGGGAGAGGACGAACGTTGAAATAGGATATGCTGGTTTTATTTAATTTTAATTAGAGAGTTGGTGGACAAATACATTCTGCCAATCAGTGTCTGTACCTGAGTGTGGCATGTCATGTTACTACTGCAAGGATGGAGAGAATCCCAGTGATCAGTTTGCATGGAATATGGGCACTTCATATTTCTTTAGAGCGAATCAGTGACTATGGCGGAACAAATCCCTGAGATTACCGTTCTGTGACTGCAACATAGTGTGGCATCTTTTTTTGACTGCTTGGGAGAGAATGTTAAGGAACAAAAGAAAAATCTTGGTTGGAGGCAGGATATTGCATTCAGTGGCTGTAAAGGAATGTACAACACACATGCCTTCCTCTTGAGGCTAGTACAAGGAGGATGTGATTCCCAGTGACTGAACCCTGAGATTCTAGGGCGTTGACTACCCCTAGATTTTGACAGGACAGTAGTTTTGTGATAACGTATAGCACTATCTTTTCCTGGATTACTTTGGAGGCCTCACACCTTATGGCTTGTGCATTCAGTATTGATAGGGTAGATTAAAAAGATATTGCTATGTTCAGCACTGCACCTCCGCATTTAGACTGAGGTAACAATACTAGAAGACAACCTAAGAAAGAAGGCAAGTAGGAGCCAGAAAAGGGAAAAACTGCTCGGCCTCCATTTCATGCACTGCTTAATGTTTTGCTAGAGGACCTGAGGTTGGGTAACAGAAAGAGTGTACCAGTGCTAAAAAAAAGAATCATGTGCATCAATCCCCATTTTCTTCCTGCATAAGAGAGAGAATGTACCAAACAAGTTATGCACTAAACCACACTGCAGAAAGATGTGTTCCTATGTGTAAATATAGGGCAACGTCATATTGTACATGTTCTTCTACTGAGTGATTGGGAAAGATTCAAAGAGGAGTTGATAACAGTTTGTGCACGTATTTCTTTCCCTGTAAACACAATCTGGAAACAATGGAAATAACATTGATCCACTTCCAAATGTGAACATAAAAAATTGCTTTCCAGGCAACTTCTTTTTGGTACTTTTATTATTTCGATGTGAAGCAAGATTATTTCAACATCAGTTTTCTGATTTACTCCGGTACAATATTGTTTATGTGATGTCAGTGGGAGCGAATTCCGTTCCCTCAGCAACCTATAACTATGAAACAAATCTGGTGAAAAAAGCATTTGCCTCTTTTTTGGAACATTTCAAAATGTATGCAGGCTGATCCCTGGGAATGGCTCCTAGAAGATGAAGCTCACTGGCATGTCTAGATCAGACCCTGTTTTATCGTAAGCCCCACATCCCTTGTCCAACTAAGAATAGAAGACATTGGGGCATATGAAAGGAGTGCAGAGAATGCACTTGTTTCATTTTTATGCTACTATTGGAAATAAAAAATAAGGTGACCTGCGCATTTCAAGAGGTGCTGTACTGCCCCTTTGCACAAATTATTTTCGGAAAGCGTGCTTCTGAAGGTAATGTATGAAAGGCTCCCAACAGCCACGTGTTTGCTGGGAGCACAATTCACTGGGCCGTCTTTGTAAAAGGTCCCCAAAATAATTTCCATCCCTGTTTGTCGGAGGGAAATGCAAGTGTGACAGCCGTTATTTAAACCATGGCTGTCACAGTGGCTGTCACAGAGAAAGAAAAATCATGACAGGATGAGAAAAGATCCTGTCATGGTTTGCGCCTCCCCCTGCGCCTTTTCCCATATGCATCTAAGATGTGCTCATTCAGATGTCCTTTGTTGATTGCGCTGCATTTATTTTGGTGCACGTGATGAGATGTACTAACACATGCCACACATCACTGTGTCCACAAACGTGAGAATCTGGGAATTGGGGCAGCGGTGAGTGGGGATGGTAGGTGGTGGCACGACTTGAGGGGGCTGCCTGGGGAATGGGGTGGAGGTGAGTTGGGTTGCTGCGTGGTGTCACGACTTGTGGGGTCTGCCTAGGGGTTGGAGTGGAGGTGAGTGGGGTTTGTGGGTGTTGTCAGGACTTGAGGGGGGTTCAAGGGCATATGGGTGGGGCTGGGTGAGGTGGTGTCAAGACTTTAGAGGGTGTTAGGGAGAATTCACCAAAATGGCTAATTTCCCTTACCTACTGTGTCCCTCACCAGCTTTGCTGGATTTCTATGATTTATTTTCTTCACCTGGTAAGAGTGTGAGCCTTTTTTCCCCACTCTTACTTGTGTTTTGCTGTGTGTGTTTAACATGTTTGTGTTCATAGACTGTGGAGCCTCACCTACTCCATAAGCATCATCATTTTTACTGTGTGTTACACAGCACCTTCAGTGCAGTGACACAGAGTTGTCTTTTAGACTTCCCAAACTCCAACTCCATTTTCTGGGACTGACTACTCTCTCCCAGAACATGTAAAGTTGCCATTGACTTAATTAGTCTTTTTAAACTCACAGACCCATTACAAACTATCTTACATAGAGTTCTGGAAAGGGTTCATATTTATCCCTTTTTGTCTGTTTCTCATGGAACATTGTTTCATTCCCTTTTCATTAAGAGTTGGCTGGTGGCAGTGGTATCTACCCTATTTTTTCTACCGCAGTTATTTTAAGTAGCCTTGGTATTGTTTTAGGCTATCTTGGTAGCCTCGAACTTAAACCCACTGGACCATATACGTTTTTATACGGTTCCGGCTGGGTATATTCGCCATTTCTTTTTTTAAAAGTCTTTCTCGTGTTTTACTTGGTTCCATTGTTTGCCGTCCTTTCACAGGCTTATGCACAAAAGCCCTCCTTAGGCGCCTGAATGTCTGAGGGGGACAGGATGTGAGGGAGTGGTTTTAGACTCCCTGCACAGGGTCTCCTTGGAGATCCATGTCACACTCTGGTATGATTGGCTGTGGTGACTGTACCGGTGGGATAGCCACCCTCCTGAGTGATTGACAGCCAGGCTGGGTGAATGGGGAAAAACTGCATAAAAAGCAGGTCTCTGGGACTGAGAAGGCAGAGTCGCCACTGGATCGAGAGAACCGAAGAGAAGCTGACAGAAGAGGACCTCTACCATGACTGAACCTCCCGGCGAAGCCCTGCTGCGGGTCCAAATCTCCAAACATCGATGACAGGGAAGATCTGCAAGGAAGCTTCTCCCCTTGAGCTGGTGGGAACAACCACTTTGCCAAACTACTAGCCAGGCCTCCCTCCTCTGGTCTAATTTGCTGTACAGAGCTACAGTGAACCGGATAGCTAGGAGGAACGGACCCTGCTTGCGTTTTAAGGCATTTTATTTGTCGCTTTGCTCTGCTGCTGGTTTTTTCCCTAGGCAGTGCAGGACCCTCCAGTCTTCCTCTTTCTTGTCAGTCCGACAGTCGCTTCAGGAACTTTGAGCATGCAGGACCTGTCATGAACATCTGCCGCAGTTACAGCATTCTTCTGCTCTAAAGGTACTGTGCTAAACCGGCTGTTCGTTTAGTACAGCCGCGGTGAACGTGGGTGAAGTCTTTCGCAAATCCAAGGGCTTTTCTTTCTCTATTCTTTAAAGTAACTTTTCGTCTGACCAAATTCGTTCTGAACTCTTGGCAAATACTTAACCACAAACTACCCTGAACTGTGTGATCCTCTGCAAAGACTTTGGTCCATTGACTTTGGCCCTGGCCTCTTGATTTGATTTCCTCACTGTAGTTCCTTTTTCTAGATTGCCCTGCTTACGTACTTGTTGGTGCTGCTCAACTCCTGTCCAACTTTGTCTTTCCCTCTGTTTTTATTACTGGAGTGCCATTTTGCTCACACTTCATTTTGAGCCTAACTTGACAAGAATCTATTGGGTGTGGTGTAGTGTGTTAGAAACATGATTTTCCAACTGCTTAATAATAGTGAAATGTTTAATAACTGATGTGTAAATAAATGTATATCATAGTAATTGCTGTCCTTTGTGTAGCTATTGCTACTGCTCACTTTACTCTTGAGATCATTCTGGCTGCTCAGCCATCGCTACCACTTTACTGTGTAATACAGGCTTATACCAAAGGGGAATTTGTACTGTCATTTATTAGTCCTAATTGTGTGTGGTGGTCCCAAAGGGTACTGCATATAATTCTGCCTAACAGGGGGCTGCCTGGGGTTTGGGGCAGAGGTGAGTGGGGGTTGTGGGTGGTGTCAGGACTTGAGGAGGCTGACTGGGGTTGGGGCAGAGGTGAGCAGGGGTGGAGATTGGTGTAAGGACTAGAAAGGGCTGCCAGGTAGTTGGGACGGTGGAGCGTGGGGGGTGGGTGGTGTCAGGGCTTGAGGGGGCTGCCTGTGGGTTGGGGCATAGGTGAATGGGGTGGTGGGTCATGCCAGGACTTGAGGGGGCTGACTGGGGGTTGGGGCAGAGTTGAGTGGAGGTGGTGAGTCATGTCAGAACTTGAGGGGGCTACCTGGGGATTGGGGCAGAGGTGAGCGGGTGTGGTGGGTGGTGTCAGAACTTGAGGGGGCTGCCTGGGGGTTGTGGCAGAGGTAAGTGGGCTGGTGGGAGAGGGTACACTGGCAGAGGGATGCCTGGCATTTTGGGCAGAGGTTAGCTGGGGTGGTGGGTGGTGTCAGGACTTGAGTGTGCTACATGGGGATTTGGGGCAGAGGTGTGCAGGGGTGATGGGTGGTGTCAGGAATTGAGGGGGCTGGCTGGGGGTTGTGGCTGGGTTGAGTGGGGTGGTGGGAGAGGGTAGACTGGCAGAGATCTGCCTGGCATTTTGTGTGGAGGTTAGCAGGGGTGGTGGGTGGTGTCAGGACTTGAGTGGCAGCATGGGGATTTGGGTGGAGGTGAGTGAAGGTGGTGTCAGTACTTGAGGGGGATGCCTTGGGTTTGGGGCAGAATTGAGTAGGGGGTGAAGGGTGGTGTAAGGACTGGAAAGGGTTGTCTTGGAGTTGGGATGCTGGTGAGTCTTGGTGTCAGGACTTGAGGGGGCTGCCTGGGGTTGGGGCAGAGGTGAGTGGGGTAGTGGGTTGTGTCAGGACTTGAGGGGCTGCCTGGGGGCTGAAGCTGATGTGAGTGGGGGTGTTGTAAGGATCGGCAGGGAGCTGCCTGGCGGTTGGGGCAGAGGTAAATGGGGTGGTGTCATAACTTGAGGGGGCTGCCTGGGGGTGGGGGCAGATGTGAATTGGGTTGGTGGGAGCGGGGTGGACAGGCAGGGAGCTACCTGGGAGTTGGGACGGATGTGAGTGGGTGTGGTAGGTGGTGTCAGGACTTGAGGGGGATGCCTGTATTGGGGCAGAGGAGAGTGGGTGTGGTGGGTGGTGTCAGGACTTGAGGGGACTGCCTGGCAGTTGTGGGTGTGGTGGGTTGTATCAGTACTTGCATAGCCTGCCCGGGGTTGGGGCAGAGGTGAGTATGGGTGCTGTTAGTACTAGTATTTGGCTGCCTGCTGGTTGGGGTGGAGGTGAGTGGTGGTGGTGTCAGGACTTGAGGGGGCTGCCTGTGGGTTGTGGTGGAGGTGAATGGGGGTGGTGGGAGAGGGTGGACTGGCAGGCGGCTGTCTGGCATTTGGGGCAGAGGTGAGTGGGGGTGGTGGGTTTTGTCAGGTCTTGAGGGGGCTGCCTGTGGATTTGGGGCGGAGGTGAGTTGGGGTGGTGGGTGGTGTCAGGACTTGAGAGGGCTGCTTCGGGGTGGTGGCGGAGGTGAGTGGGGGAGGTGGGAGAGAGTGGACTGGCAGGGGGCTGCCTGGCATTTGGGGTGGAGATGAGTGGGGGTGGTGTGTGGTGTCCAGACTTGAGGGGGCTGCTTGGGGATTTGGGTGGAGGTGAGTGAGGGTGGTGTCAGTACTTGAGGGGGCTGCCTGGGGCTTGGTGTGGAGGTGAGAAGTGGGGAGGTGACTTGAAAGGGCTACCTGGGAGTTGGGATGGTGGTGAGTGGGGGGAGGTAGTATCAGGACTTGAGGGGGCTGCCTGGGAGTTGGGGTAGAGGTGAGTGGGGATGGTGGGTGGTGTTAGAACTTTGAGGGGGATGTCTGGGGATTGGGGCAGATGTGATTGTGGGTGGTGTCAGGACTTGAGGGGCTGCCTAGGGGTTGGGACAGAGGTAAGTTAGGGTGGTGTCAGGACTTGAGCGGGCTGCCCGGGTGTTGGGGCGGAGGTGAGTGGGGTTGGTGAGTGGACTAGCAGGGGGCTGCTTGGGAGTTGGACAGAGGTGAGTGGGGGTGGTGGGTGGTATCTGGACTTGAGGGAGCTACCTGGGGGTTTGGGCAGAGGTGAGTGGGGGTGGTGTCAGGACTTGAGGGGCTGCCCATGGGTTGGGGCAGAGGGGAGTGGAGGTGGTGTCAGGACTTGAGGGTGCTGATTGGGGTTTGGGGTGGAGGTGAATTGGTATGTTTGGGTGGTTTCACAACTTGAGGTGGCTGCCTGAGGGTTGGGGTGGAAGGGATTGGGGGTGTTGTTGGGACTGGCAGGTGGCTGTCTGGGGCTTTGGGCAGATGTGAATTGGGGTGATGTCAGGATTTGAGCGAGGTGCCTGGGGATTGGGGGTGGAGGTGAGTGGGGTTGTTGAGTGGACTAGCAGGGGGCTGCTTGGGAGTTGGGCAGAGGTGAGTGGGGGTGGTGGGTGGTATCTGGACTTGAGGGAGCTACCTGGGGGTTTGCAGAGGTGAGTGGGGGTGGTGTCAGGACTTGAGGGGCTGCCCATGCGTTGGGGCAGAGGTGAGTGGGGGTGGTGGGTGGTGTCAGGACTTGAGGATGCTGAATGGGGTTTGGGGTGGAGGTGAATAGGTATGTTTGGGTGGTGTCAGGACTTAAGGTAGCTGCCTGAGGGTTGAGGTGGAAGGGAGTGGGGGTGTTGTTGGGACTGGCAGGTGGCTGTCTAGGGCTTTGGGCAGATGTGAATTTGGGTGATGTCAGGACTTGAGGGAGGTGCCTGGGGATTGGGGCGGAGGTGAGTAGGAGTGGTGGGTGGTGTCAGAACTTAAGAGGGATTCCTGGGGGTTAGGGTGGAGGGGAGTGGGGGTGGTGTCAGGACTGGCGGGGGGTGCCTGCTTGTTGAAGCGGAGATGAGTGGGGGTAGTGCCAGGACTTCATATTGGCTGCCCGGCCGTTGGGGCAGAGTTGAGTGGGGGCGATGGGAGGGGGGTGGACTGGCATGGGGCTGTCTGCTTGTTGGGGCAAAGGTGAGTGGGGTGGTATCAGGACTTGATGGGGGCTGCCTGGGGATTGGGATGGTGGTGAGTGGGGGAGGTGGCTGGTGGGAGGACTTGAGGGAGTTCCTGGGGTTTGGGGCAGAGGTGAGTGGGGCTGATGTCAGCACATAAGGGGTTGTCTGGGATTTAGGGCGGGCGTGGGCGTGGTGATGGGGGGAAGGTTGACTGGCAGGGGGCTGCTTGGGGATCGGGGCAGAGTTTAGTGGGGGTGGTGGGTGGTATGACTTAGGGGTGTAGGCCCACAGATTAGGTACCGTGAAACTAGGGGTGACGGTTGCAGTTTTGCCTGGGTTCTGGCTTAAATTACAGGAGACAGTACGCAGTATCGCTGGGGTGCCGCTTGCAGTTAGGGGTGACAGTAGACTGTTTTGCCAGGGTGCAGCCTTTATTTCCTTGGGATAGTACGCAGTATAACTGGTGTGCTGCCTTGAATTACAGGGACAGCACACAATATCACTGGGTTGCCGCTTGGAATTAGGGGTGACGATCTGCTGTTTCACTGGGGGCTGCCTTGGGTTTCGAGGGACAGTACGCAGTATCGCCAGAGTGTTGCTTGAAGGTAAAGGTGATGGTCCGCTGTTTCACCGGGGTGCTGTCTTGAGTTAAAGGAAACAGTACGCAGCATCACTGGGGTGCTGCCTTGAGTTAACGGGAACAGTAGGCAGCATCGCTGGGGTGCTGCCTTGGGTTATGGGGGACATGCACAGTATCACCAGGGTGACGCTTGGAGTTAGGAGTGACAGTGCGCTGTATTGTTGGGGTGCTGCCTGGAGTTACAGGGGATAGTATGCAGTATCACCGGGGTGCTGCTTGAGTTATGAGGACAGTTTACAGTATCGCTGTGGTGCTGCATGAGTTACGGGGGACAGTACGCAGTATCGCTGGGGTGCTGCCTTGGGTTACAGGGGACAGTCCACTGTTTTACCTGGTTGTTGCCTTGAGTTACGGGGACAATATGCAGGATCGCTGCAGTACTTCCTCTAGTTACAGGGGACAGTACGTGGAATCAACAGGGTGCTTTATGGTGGTGCAAAGGCTGACGCAAAGGTTGTTAGTTGCTACTGGTTTTTGTTTGTGTGGGGGTGTGTTGTGGGCGTTCCAGGCACAACTTTTTGTTCTCTGAGCAGAGGGTCACTTTTCACTTTAGAATCCATGAATCCGCAGACTGTGCAAAATGTTTCTCATGCACATAGCAGCACAATGTTGTTTATGGCGCTAAGTAGATTGCGGGGACTTGAATTAGGCCCAACATGTGCCCAAAATTTGCTAGTCTGCCTCTGTGATGCATATAGTGCATACTGCTTGTGACTGTGCAGATAAATATGCAGGTCTCCTTGCTCATAGAGCAATTGCATTGCTTCTGTACCATATGAATTAATATAAAGCAAAGCTAACTTTCGCATACATATTATGTACATATTTAATTCATTATATGATGAATTGGAATGATAGCTTCATCAATCTCTTTGTTTACATAAAACACCTTGTATGGTTTAAAAATTAACTTTAGTCATTATAATTTATGTTATGTATCAATGTTTTTATTGTGTGAACCATGCCACAAGTGAACAGCGCAGTACATGAAAAATTAGCAGCTAGGTATACATACAAAAAGAAAATAGTGGAGAGCCAGAGTCTGCAACAGGTTCCTGGCCAATTAAAAAGGCCCCTTAGGCTTTCTGGAAACAAATGAAGAAGGCAGGCAGAGAGTTCCAGAGGTGCGGATTAGCAACTGAGAACAACTGTTTTATGGTCTGTGAGTTAAAAAGCTTTAAGTATATGCAAAACGTTCCTTTTTTTCTTGCGACTCTGGATCCCCCAGCAATGTGCAATGTACTGGTTAAATAGAGGTCATTCAGTAACACATTTGCCTTACAACTAACAGAGCCGAGTTAAGTTGCATCAAACGTGAAGTTTGCAGTGCAGCTGCGTTTAAAGTTGGCTCATGAATCATACACTCCCATCATGGACCACAGTCAACACCAGGGACACTGACTGCCATGAAGTGATAAGAAAGAACAGAATGGTACCACATGTTCTTGGATCAGACTCTTTGAGGATTAATAGATATTTAATGCACAGGAACCCAAGAATGGCGCCTTTATGGTGCCAGGTACAGTGTAATGGCAGACAGTTAAAAGACTCTAAATGGGCCTCAGATGGCAGACAAGATTTGAAATTGGAAATCTGATTTTGTTATAGCCTCTTTTCCACCAGCTGAGAAAGGCAATGCTGCTCAGGCCCCAGCTCTAATCCTATTTTCCTTTCCTTCTGTGTATTATATTAATATCCTGTTCCACATCTCGCAGGCAGCACGCTGGCAAAGTACCAGTTTAACTCCCTCCCAGAAAGGCACATTACTGCTGTAATCTGATTTTGTGAAATTGCGCTGGGTTTTGCAGATTTCTGATAGACAGCTGCACTGATAGCTTCCCTTACAGTAAAAGTTTGCATTTGGAGAAAGGCGTCATCCATTGTGGTTTGAAAATGGAAGTCTAACTCCAGATTCCAAACGCTGTCTTCCTGAGTGGGCCATCAGCAGAGGATGTGGCTTTGATGCGCGCATAAAACAGACAAGATAAAAGACCTATGCCGTCCAACCCCAGAGGTCGCCAATAGGGCTGGATTGAAATCACAACCATCTGAATTTTCAGTGTATTCAGATGTTCACAACACTTTCAAACTTTTAACAAATGCAGTGTTAAGTGTGGGTTGAGTGCACTGCAATTGAAGCCTGGCACGATTTTCTGCTAGCAGTGGGGTGACAAGGTTGAAAACCTTTGGGGCCTTGACCTCCCACGCCAATTCTTCCCAGCTCCTGTCTATCCACAGCACTTAGCATCTACACACCCTCCACACTGGAGACTCGCACTTACTCCTCCCGCTGCCCTGGCCGTGTAGCACTCAAGATTCCTAGCACATCGTCTATGGCTCACCCATGAGCTTGGACTCCCCAGCACTTACCCCCTCTTCCTTCTTCCTTTCTGTACTTGTACATTCTAAATACTCACAAGGCATAGAAAGTTTGTCCCTCTCCCTCTCTGCTCTTAAATATTGTGCTGTGATGTATTTGCGACCCTCTCTCCCTCCCTGTCCTGTCAGAGATTTGAAACGGTAAAATCGTATTTTATAAGTGGCTAACAAGCAAACAATAAATACATAAACACATAAATAAATAAAGTTTGTCAGCATTTCAACCCACTGCCAACTCTCGTTGACAACTTGAATCAGATAATGCACAAGATTAACTCTGTTTTCAGATACACTACCCACTGCAGAGGTGTGATGCACTGGTCTTTCATAGACACTTTGAAATTCGTGTCACAGAAAAGGCCTCCACTGATGTTAACCCTTTCCTAGTAAACGGTATTCAACCATCGAATTGCAAAGTGCAAGAGGTTAATGTACATAGTCTCCTTGGGCTCTTTACTGTGTCACTCATTCTTTCAATATTAGTACAAATCTGTTTGCAAGCATATATATATAATTTCATTTAACTTTAGCTTAGCTTATTAAGAACTACAAAGACATCCCAAAATGTGTTCTTAGTCTTACTTCTAGATCTGACTTAAAAAAAAAAAAAAAAATGTTTAACTCTTTATTTCTCATTTTCAACATTATACAACAAGAGTATCATCAAAAGTAATTGAACCGCAAGACATACAATGGCGGGAACAAAACAGCAGAATATTACACCATAACCCCATTACCCACCAAATCACACCGTAAGATTAACCAAAACCAAACCGAATGCACCAAACAAACAACAACAGACAAGCTAGACTGCACAAACAACCACATATACAACACAAACCCCCACCCCCATACTTATAACACTGAAAGTAAACCATTACACTCCACTCCACAACTCAACCCAACACTATCCATAATGTTCATCAAAACCCTCCCACATTTCATCATAAAGGTCTGCCTTACCATGTTTGCGGAACATAGTTTTCTCAAATCCAGACAACACTCGAACATCCAAGATCCAATCCTCCACTGTCAGCTTTTTCCGCGTCTTCCAAACCTTCAACATCTGCTTAGCCGCCACCAACAAAACCTTACGCACCCCACACAGTGCCACCGGGCTTACAGTACACCCACCACCATACAACAGAAATATAACTGCTAAGGGATTGCGTGGGTAGACAATGTTCCAGATCTAGTCAATCCTGTCAAGAACCTCCCTCCAAAAACATACCACCCTTTCACAATGCCACAACATATGTAACAGTGTACCCTGTTCTCTCCCACAACCCCAACACAAAGCACCATCAACTAAACCCAATTTGTACATACGTGTCGGAGTCCAATAAATCCTGCCCAATATCCTTTGATGTATTAGCGTAATTGTAAATCCACTTTAGATGTTGTCGGCAATTTCCAAATCCTATTCCATTCTCCCAATGTGAGTTCGCTGCCCAACTCCTCCGTCCACGACAACCTCAACTTCTCCCACGAATCCAACCATTGTCCATTCGGAAGCATAAACTGCATAAATGCATAAATGAAATCCCATCTCCAACAAACCGAAATTCTCGGGCTTTTTCAAAAATGGAGCACCCAACATTTCCCTCCGTTCCAAAAGTAAAGCTACCAAAATATCATACCTCCTCAATTCCCTGTTCCGTAAACCAAATTTCTCAACCAAAACCTCAAAAGGCACTACCCCTGGTTCATTCCACACATCGCCAATAGTCAAAATTCCTCTCTGAATCCAACTTTTCCAAGACAGAACCCTATTATTAAACTGCAGACCAGGATTAAGCCAAAGTGAAGCCTCCTCATAAAGATACAATCCCTGACCAGTATCCACAATCCACGACGACAACGCTTCTTTGGTAGCCAACACCGATTTCAAGCACTGTACCCTCTTAGGTAACTTCCCAAAAGAAAACAAAGATTTTTATATCATAAGGTAAAAACCGCTGCCTCTCAATTTGTACCCACCACGGCAACCGATGCAGATCCACACCAGTGTAACTAGATACTTTATTTAACAGGAAACCCCTACAATAATTTTTCAAAACCGGATACCCAAATCCCCCATCTTTAACATGCCTAACCATAATGTACCGGGGAACCTTGGCCCTCTTCCCATATCCCCACAAAAAACCTTGAAAAAATCTATCTATACGTGCAAATGCTCCTTTAGTAAAATGTAAAGGTAGAGATTGAACGACATACAGAACCTTTGGCAGCAAAATCATTTTAATATCATTGACTTTGCCCCAAAGAGTCAGGTTAACACGCCCCCATCTCAAAATATCCTGCCTAAGAACTTCAATGATTTTATCTACATTAAAACTCACTAATTTCCTGAAATCCTGAGTAATATAAACACCCAAATACTTCACACCAGTATATTCCCACTTACAATCCCACCCCAACAGCTGTTCACATCCAGGCGAAGGCCTCACCGGAAATATCACTGTCTTACCCCAATTGATCCGATACCTGTACAGCTTACTCACCTCCTCAAAGACCTCCCGTAACACTGGACCTCCAACAACAGGGTCTTTCAAGATGACCACCACATCATTTGCATAAGCCAAAGCCTTTACTTCCCCATCTCCGACCCCAAACCCTCTGATACATCTCATCTGACGTATATACGCCAACAAGGGTTCTAACACCAAATTAAACAACAGCGTGACAAGGGGCAACCTTGACAGATGCCCCTAAACAATGAAAATGATGTAGAGAACTTCCCATTCACCCACACCTTTGCCGATATGTCATTCTGAAGAGCTCAAACCGCCCGAATAAATAAAGGATCAAAACCCAACTTTGACAGTGTATAATTCAGAAAGCCCCAATTCACCCTATTAAAGGCCTTCTCGGCGTCTAAAGAAATCAACAAGACATCCCTTATCTCTGAGTTTGGCAAACTCAAAATATCCAACAGCGTCTGAATATTGTCATATCCATACCTTCGCTCCATGAATCCTGTTTGAGAATGCTCCACTAAATCACCCATATATTTTTTAAGCATTACTGTCAGAATTTTCGTAAACATTTTGAGATCTACATTAAGTAAAGAGATAGGCTGATAATTATTGCACTTAGTTACATCCTAACCAGTTTTCGGGATCACCGTGATAATAGCCTCTTTCATGGAATCACACATCCTCCCATCCCTCAAAAAACAGTTATATAATTCACACAAAGTAGGTGCCAAAACCTCATCAAATTTTTGATAAAACTCTATCGTCAAACCATCCATCCCTGGAGATTTACCTACATTCATCTCCCCAATTGCTGACAAAACCTCCAGCACAGTAATTGGTGCCTCCATAAAACATCTGCCATCTTCAGAAAGCACAGGGAGATCCATTTTTCGAAAGAATCTATCAAAATCACTTATTTGTGGATGAATATCTTCCGTATACAGTTGAGCATAAAAAGAGCGAAAACATTCCCCAATTGTATCCCTCCTAATCTCCAGATTTCCAGACTCATCAACAATCCTTCGGATATACACCCTTTCCGAGTAACCTTTCAACCTACTTGCCAACAATTTCCCTGCCTTATCCCCTTGCTCCCAGTATTTCTGCTTCACGAAATACAATCCCTTTTCAACTAGCGAGTCCACCTCATTTCTCAGTAAATCCTTAACTTCCAAAATTCTAAGTCCAATATTTCCCTCTCTCGACAAAGCATAACTATATTGTAAGTCGCCAAGTTCCTGTTCCAGCTCCATCAACTTGGTTACACCCACCCTACGCAACCGTGCAGTCCAGTTTATTAGTTCCCCTCTAACAGAAGCCTTAAAGGCATCCCACACCACCATGCAATCTGCCGTTCCCCCATTTATCTCAAAGAAAGTTGGTATGAAATTCATCAATGCATCAGCAGCATCCTGATTGTTCAACATAACAGGTTTCAACCTCCATCTACTAGGGCTCTGCCTTCCAGCGAATAACATCAACTTAGCTATTACCATTGAGTGATCTGAAATGTGTCGTTCCCCCATAGACACCTCTCCTACATTCTCAATTAACCTATCCAACAACAATATGTAGTCAAGCCTAGAATAAGAATTATGTACTGGCGAATAAAACGAGAACTCCTTATCCCTCCAATGAAAATGTCTCCAGGCATCGACCAAAACATAAACATCCAAAAAGTCCTGAAACTCCTTACTAGACTTCTGACCATTAAATTTGCACATCGAGGACCTGTCCATCTCGGGGTCAATCACACTATTAAAATCCCCACCCAAAACAATCATCTCACCTCCCATGTCCCCAAGCATCCTCTTCAGCGATTCAAAAATGGCCCCCCCACCCACACATGGTCCATATACAGACCCCACAGTCAACAGCATGCCTTCGCATTTAAGATCAATAAGTATCATACGCCCCTCACCATCCATACTCACTTTCTCAACACATACATCTAAACCTTTCTTCAACAAAATTCCAACACGCCGGGCGTTAGAGGAGTAGCAATTTAAGAAAACCTTTGTATATCTCGAATTAGTCAGCAAATCACCAGCACCATCAATCAAGTGTGTTTCTTGCAAAACTGCTACATCAATTTTCTCCCTCCAATGTTTAGCCAGCACCTTCCTCCTCTTTCGCACACAGTTCAACCCTTTCACATTCCAAGTACACAATGAAACAGACCCCTTCATAAATTACCAAAACACTCCATATCGTCACAGATACTCGCAAACATTAATCATCCACAAACCGACCACAAACGCAACGCCAAACATCAAGCACTTCCCACAGAGTAGAGCAACACATGTAGCAACCCCCCACCCCATCCTACACATACAACAAAAGACAACACGCATACATTCAAGATAGCATTGATTGTAGGAAACCCAATATAAACTAGGTTTCAACAAAATACCATTATGTACAAAATCACAACCTATTCCAACTATCTCCTCAGAACCCTATGCCTAACATTTCTCAAAAATAGTTACCTCCTCAACCATCTACAATAAAAAGTCCCGAACCTACACTAAAACCAACCAGCATCAATCCCACAACTACTATACAAAACGCAGAAGCAACAAACATTGCATGCTAAAGAAGTTCAAGCCAAAACACAGAAATCCAAGATACAGAACAATATATCTAACCCACCAAGAAATGCCACCAAACAAAGACTCCCTCCAAATGATGCACGCAACAAATCCAACTATGTACAATGAAAGACATGCCCTCACTGAAATAAAGGTACAAGCACCAAACAATCCGCCAAATACCAACACTTCAGCCAGAACAATCAACAGCAACCACCCTAAGCCTGCATCAGCAAACCGGAAGAAGAAACAAAAACAAAAACAGAAGCAGACATCAACATAAATGAGTCTATTACTGTATAGCAGACCACCCCCCCCCCG
The DNA here is from genome assembly GCF_040938575.1 of Ambystoma mexicanum. Taxonomy (NCBI): domain Eukaryota; kingdom Metazoa; phylum Chordata; class Amphibia; order Caudata; family Ambystomatidae; genus Ambystoma; species Ambystoma mexicanum. Next base: position 1,359,482,254 of record NC_090931.1, on the reverse strand, counting down.
ACAGCGCCAATGTACAGATATTCACTCTTCAATCATGGAAACAAGTTACACTTTCCCCCTTCCCGCATACACAGTAGAGCTGTACCAGGATCCACATACTAGTCTTGAGGAAACAAAAAGCAACATGTAAACTTTCACAGCGAAATCCAAGCCCCGCATCATCAAAGTCAGTTGCCGATTAAACTCAAATGCTGGGGCTAGATCCATATCAATAAATAAGTGGTGAACGATGAACAGAGCATGTAAGACCTGGGAAACATCTGCGGCAGTCACCAACCCCACCACCATATCTGCTACCTTGGAGGTATCATGAGGTTACCAGAGCCCCACAGCAATTTCTCCACTGTTCCCTTCCCTCCCCACTGAACCACATTGTGCACCCACTCTATGCTTCCTCCACCCCATTCACAGAACACGATTACCACATACCAATGGCATACATACGTAGATTCAGAGCAGGAAACACATACAGAATAGGAAACAACCCATTCAGGGTACCATATACAAATAATCCAGCATGAAACCATGGCAAATGTAGTAGTTCATCTTGAAAAAACAAGCACTACCCGCCCAATGCAAACGCACAACAGCACACACACGTGTCAATATGCCTGTACACGAGTACACTGTAATAAAGACCATATATGTCCCAAGTCCAGCAGCCAGCAACAACCCCCATGCAGGGGAGATGTAGGAACCACTGTTCTCAGAAAGTTAGCTGTTTACGACACCAAACTGTAATTAGTACATGAAAATGATGTACACACATGTAGAACTCCACATCCTGTTGGTAGTACAGCTGCAGCCCAGTGTGACACGTGCAAACAAAAATGAAAAAATCTGGGATTCAAGTTTCAGCGATGGGCTAGTTCATGGATCGGGTAACAGGAATCACGCAGTTCCCGCACAGAGAATCTGGCAGCAAATGGGGGGGGCTGCCCCCGCACCGTCACCGGCAGGCGGAGACCACGGAGACCCATGCAGCCTGTACGGGAGTGCACACAAAGCCCAGCGGCAGGATCAAGTGAGCGGCAGGATCAAGTTATTTGCCCCCTTTCTTTTGGTTCACCCTTCCCTCCCTTTCTCATTCCTATGACATGTTGCAGCAGATGGGGCGGGAGACAGCGAAGGGTGAAGACACATAGCCAGCTGACACTTAAACTCACAGGCCGCCCCAGACCCGCAAAGGACTGTGCATGCCGACGGATGTAGCGCGGCTCATCTCACCTGACTTTCCCTCGACGATGACGGAGCAAGCACATAGCACATAGACTCAGATCAGCATTTTTTGTAGCACATTCAATCACAGGCATGGCCAAGCCAACCAAACCCGTGAATGCAGCTCGCCACTGCACGCATGTAAAAGCGACATAGCGGGAGAGGGTCTGTAGCAGCGAACAGAAGGTGTCCACCATACTAATGTCCACACGCCCTCCTTACCCCGCCGCCAATCCATGTAATGGTGTTCCGTGCCTCAAAGAACGAAGATCCCATCTCCACCCGGAAACAACGTGCGTGGGTGCACGTACAAAGGTACTTTACTCGGCAGTCATGAAACAAAGTCTCCAGTGTCCCCGTGCACGCAATTAAACTAAAACACAACTCCAACAGATTTTCTATAACTGTTGAAAAAAAGAAAAATCCAACACAAATAATTGTCAATTAAAAAAGAAAACACAAAATATCCAATGATAGTACATCAGTCAGACAATGTAATTTCCGTTTTTCTTCTATCTTTTCTTCTTGGCTTTTTTTGGATTCATAGATGATGTTGATCTTGAGGCTTCCATAGGCTCACAATTCACATCAGTTAAGTAGGATAAGAAAGCCTCTGCACTCCTATGATCAAAAAAGGAATGCAATTGTCCATCCACAACCACACGAAAAATCGCCGGATAAATCATATAATACTTACGTTTCTTGAGTCGTGCCTTTTCCTTTGCCACTCCAAAACACTTTATTTTTTCCATGACATCTGTCACGACTTGCTCCCTTCGCTCCTGTTCCCGCCACTTGGGGGCATGTTTTGGGGTTTATTCCCTACTGGACATTTCTTCCGAACCTAATGCTACAGTTCTGCGATGAATTGGGAGCGCTAAAACCTTATTTTCCAAGTTACTTCCCTTCCGGATCCATTCCAGGTTTTTGGCAGCCGGCATGCTACTTTAATCAAATGACTATGCTTCCCAGAATGCCTGGCTCACTGCTTCACCTCCTCCCTTGCAGGACAAGGTTGGGTGGAGGATAGGCAACACCTGTGGCTGCAGGTGCAGCAGGCGGCACACCTGAGGGGTGTGCTCGTTAAGCAGCTTTAAAAGCCTCAGTTTGCTTCAGTCCAGCGCTGGTCATCGTTGCAATGTTCCTGTTGTGACTAGTCCCTTGTTCCTTGTTCCTAGCTTTTGTGCCTAGTTCCTAGTTCCTGTTTCTTGTTCCTCCACCCTGGATTTCGGATTCATGTGCTTAATTGATTTCTGCTTTCTGGATTTCCCTTTCTGTCTTCCTCTGTCTGCAGGCAACCTTTCTCTGTGCTTTACCCTTTGATGCAGCCCAATTTGCCTGTGTTTTCTGTTTCTTTGATGCTGTCCTTTGCTACTGAAAAACGTGATGCATTAGTCTTTCCTTTTTTAGATTTAGCTTCCTGCCTTTTCTTCTTGGATGGGTGGGAAACGTTTCCTTTTGTGATATAATTTTCCCTGCTCCTGATCCTTGCTTTCTATTGGGATCCATTCCATGTTTTCCATTTCACTGCTGCATTTCTTTCCCATTTGATTATTTAGGTATGTGGTGCTGTTGTAACTAGTCCCTGTGTGAATGCCTTTTGTTTTCCTCACTATTTCTTTAATCACAATTCCTACTTGCTCCTTGACTTAGGTCTTAGGTATTTAGTTATCCTCCACCCATTGCTGTTATAGCCTTCTGGGTCCCTGTTTGATCAACTGGGTTTGTGGGTTTACTGACATTCAAGTGGTCTTTCCGGTTCTCGTGAGTACTGTTTCTAAGTTCCTTATTCAGTATCATCCAGAGTGTCAGCACACAGATCCTGTCCTTGCTTGCCCTCTACGTGGGCTTAGCGCTGTCAGTATCTGTAATAGCATAGTGGGTAAGGAGTTTGCTGACTTTCCTTTCAGTCATAAGGAGGTTCTAAGTGCTTACCCCACATCCCTTTTCATATATTGGTATTTTTGTTTCACTCTATCTGCACTCCTGGGTTTTAGTATATATGAGTCGTGGTTCTTGTGTGCACATTGTTTGATTCAAGGTTATTCACTGTGCGATTTTGTGCACATTTCCCTTGCCATATTCGCTTCCTTTTTACTCACCTGATTAATCCTGACAACATCTCTACTGAGATCAGCAAAAATCATAATTTTGTTCCCTCCCCATGCGAGATCTCCAATTTCACGAGATTTCCTCAGCATCAGTTCTCTCATTGGGAATCTTAGAAATTTAACAATAAAATGTTGAGGGCGCTGACCCAAAGCCAGTTTCTTACCAAGAGACCTGTGAGCCCTCTCAATGTCCAGTGGTATCTTAGGATCTAAATGTAGCATGGAAATCAATACCTTTTCCAAAAAGGAGATTGGATTTCCCCTCTCCGCATTTTCAGGAAACCCAGCAATCCTGATGTTATTTCTCCTTGAGACGTTTTCCTGCTCAGACAACTTGATCAATAGCTTCTCATTATTAATCTCCAATTGCCTCACTTGATCAGCCAAATGTAGTGTCTTGTCATCCACCAGATTAAGATGGTCTTCAATAGCAGTTACCTTGACAGTAAGGGCCATACACTTCTCCTCTGCCTTTATCAACCTTTATTTGATATCGGTGACATCCAATGTTAACTTCGGAAGCAGATCCAAAATCTTTTCTCTCTCCTCCTCACCCTTCTGTCGTTTAGCAGGCTGTATAGAATCAGTAGGTTCAGAAATCTCTGCCATGTTGTTTGATTAGGATACATTTTTTCAGCAGGCACAGGAGCTCAGCACCTAAACTGCCATCTCTGAGGCTGACAGTTCTGGATTCCAGCGAGACCTAGATCTGACTTTTAACCGAATGTCTTATCTTCTGCATGCAGTCTACTGATGAGTGGATTTGCTAAAACCTGCTTAAACTGAATCCCTCTAAGAATAGGCCATTACTCTGATACTCTTCCTTTTGAACATTGCATGTGTGCCCTTGCTCTCACCTAGAATGCTGACCAGGAATTTAGCAATTCTGTTTCATGAGGGGATCTTTCTACGGAGTCTCAGAATGAATTTTGAATTTAGTGTGCAGGATTAGTAATGGCATTTTACATGTCTGATACAAGGCTTCCCCTATTGGGCCATTCACAAAGTGTATGTTTGAGCCTACAATAGTTTTGTTGTTCCTTCTAGTTTTGGTTATGCTGTTGGGGTCCAGCTGTAACTCCTTTGTTCTTGTTCTTTGCTTTCAGAGATTGCCGAACTCTGGGGGCTGCTTCTTGGCTGCATTTTCTCCATTGGAACCTTGTTTAATTTAAAATGCATGTTTAAATCAAATCCTATCCATTTAAACCATTGTGTTATGTTATGTTTCAAGTCTTTCATACTGCATGGAATGAGTAGTGGACCCAGAGGTTGTGGCTTGTACAGAAGTTGACATATTCTGCCAGCACCACCTGTACCAACCAGTGGCGACCCCACATGTTTTTCATAGGGGTGGCCACACTGGAAATCTTGGGGTGGCACACATAAACATACACACATAACTGAACAGGCCAGTAGGGGGTCCAGCATTTTTATAAGGGTGGCACCCCTGGTACCAACCAGCGACCTAAGCCTGTGGAGAAGGAGTAGGGAAAAGATAGGAGGATGCAGCCAACGATGAATGATGTTTTGTGAAAGCTTGCTTATGTGTTTCAACACTAAATGTACCATAGATAGTTATTGAAAAAGAAAGGTATAATATAACATGTATAAAACCAAATAGACAGTTTATGGGATACAGTTTCAAAGAGCAGTAGGTATTTAATGGCAGGGAGTTGTGGGTGTGTGATGGTATTATGATGTGCCCCAGCCGCCTATTTGCACTGTGATGACTTGTCCGCTAGGATTACCATAACAGGACAAATTCTCTAATAGTAATACATCGGAATACCAAGTCTGAAGACCAGATGTGGCCTGGTAAAGAACAGGCTATGCGAACATTGATTGTAGTGAGAGAACTAGGGGGTTGAAGGTCCAGCAATAGACATCTTGATACTTGTAAGGCTATTATCTGTAAACTCAAAAGTACAAAGACTCTCCTGATCAGAATATGTCATGTTCCAGCCTCAAGTATTAAGCTCTTGCTGCAAGAGGTCAACATCAACCCGACGTGCATGTACATCGTCCAAACAAAGTGCTTATGGAGGGTGATGAACATGCCATGTGCATAATGTTAATGTTTATGGTCTTGTAACACGCACTCTTTCCACTTGCATGGTCTCTTGGCACTCAGACAGATCTGACAGATCACAATGGAAGGAGGGTTGTGGGTTTGTTAGTGGGATTGAGAGGGAGAAGAACAAGAGAGTTTTGATGTGATATTTGCCGCTTCAGTTCGGAGAAACCGGTCACTGAGCGTAGGTGCATTTTTGGTTGGTAGCTGTCATGTGGTGTTGAGTTATGATTGTGTATGTTTAGTTTTGTTTTGGGTGTTATGAAGTGCAGTGGTTTGTTGTGCGGTAGAATTGTGGTTGTTTTTTGTTACTAATGGGTATTGTCCTTTTGTGACAAATGGCAATAGATCAAAATCCTGTTCAATTAACAGTTATTTTTTCTTATAATATATTCAAATTGTAGCTTCTTTTTAACACATTTCCTTCTTTAAGTCTTGCAACAGTATTTAGAGTTATCGTGCGCCTTCGATCAGCCTGATGCCTCCGATCCAGCAACACCTATTACGCAGTCAAAATAGCAGTATATACCTATACTAATAACTTTTGATTCTTGTTAGACCTGCCTTTCTGTGACTGCACCTCTAGAGGATTGTGGTTGTGTTTAGTTCAGAGTTTGAGAGTGTGCATAATAGTGAGTTTTCAGTACGGTAAGTTATGAGTAACTCATTTTCTGCCCCCAAACAATCCATCTAAATATGGTAGATTTCCCACCCCCAACACTCCATCCAAGTGTGGTACATTTCCTACCCCCAAAAATCCAGCCAAGTTTGACACATTTCCCACAATACCATAGATTTCACCGTATCCAATATCACCTACTCAGAAATCTTCAAATAATGTTTTCTTCTAATTGGTTAGGTAAGTAGGTACATTTTAAATCATAAATGGGTGTGGCATAAGGGGATATGATAAGGTACGTGGACGTGGGGGAGGAACGGGGGTCTCCCCCCATAATAACAAAAACATTTAACAAAAGAAAATGCAAAGTTTTCTCCTTTAGGTGAAATGGATTCGGTGAAATCACAGACATTCCATTTACCATCCCCAACAATCCATCCAAGTGTGATACATTTCTCATACCCAACACTCCATCTAAGTGAGATACATCCCCACCCTAACAATCCATCCAAGCGTGAAACATTTCCCAACCCAACAATCCATCCTAGTGTGGTACATTTCCCACCCCCAAAGTTCCATCTAGGTGTGATACGTGTCCTACTCCCAACACTCCATCTAAGTGAGGTATGTTTCCCACCCACAACACTCCATCTAAGTGAGGTGCATTTCCAACCTCCAACAATCTAGCCAAGTGTGATACATTTCCCACCCCGAGCAATCCATCCAAGTGTGATATAATTCCCACTCCCACAATTCCAAATAAGTGCCAAACATGTCCTACCCTCAACAATCCATCTATGTGTGATACATTTCCTACACCAACACACCATCTAAGTGTGGTACATTCCCTTGTGATGCTGGAAATGCATTGGAGGGACAGGGCCTCCATGTCCTTGTTCTGTAGTCCTTTTATCATGTGTGTTCTGTGTTATTCTCTGCACAGGAGTCCATGTGGGACTACTGACAGTGCAGCTCTTCCTCTTTTTGGTTTGGTGAACAAACCGTTGGGGCACCTTTATCACACCCATGAGTTGGGGTACAACCCTGGACCCCTAGTGTATGTTTTGGGCACCTGTGTGTGGCCCACAGAGCAGGGTATGGGCTGGTGGCAGGTCCATACTGAATTTGACAGTTGCTCTCAGTATCCTCCATTTTGAGATACCCAGGCCCTGCCATTGGAATCAGTTGATTCCTGATAGAAGACAAGATGGCCCCGGTGGTCTCTTGCTTTCAATTGCCTGTTACCTTGTTTTCCCAAAGTCCTGGGAAGCTCTGACTCTGCCCCTTCCCCTGACTGGCTGTTGGGTGGAAGTTCCATATATGGTATTGTGGGGAAGTCCAGGCCAGACTGGCTGGAGCCTTCTCACTCAATGACTGTATGTTGTAAGTACACCCTTGGGATGGGACCTGGGTGAATGGAGTGTGTGATCAATATGCATTTCATGTTATGGGTGTCTGGTTTCTAGTATGTGACACAAAGACTGTCACATCCCTGCCCGCAACTGGTACGAATGCAGTGTGGAGTGCTGAATGGCTGGGTATTTGTCCCAATCCACATTCCTTATTGTGAGTGTCTGAATGGAGAAGAATGGCCTGAATGCACTGTGAGCCTGATTGGCTGCCTGCCTGCCTGAATGCCCTTCTGATTGATTGGTTGCCTTAGTGTGACCCACCAGAGTGAATGAAAGACCAAACAGTATATCTAGGTGTGAAAACAAAATCAAAATATCGAGGCTGAGTACTCCTAAAGGAAATACACCGAACACGGGTTACAAAGGAACATAAAGTACTTTATTTTATACTGAATCCAGTTACAAAAACAGAGCAAAATCAGATAGCTATCGGTCCTCAGGACAACACAACGAACTCCAGGGTGGTTCAGTGTGTTCAGTGAGAGACGTTGTACATTAGAATGCATTCGCTTTTTATACACTTGGTGGGCACGATGTTCAATTTAATACATCACCGATCTAGGGTTCGTGCCAAGTCTTGAACAACCGCATATAACTGGTTTGCCTTTAATACATGTATCAACAAGCCTATGCAATAACTGTGTATTCTAAGATTTTCCATACAGGCCTTCTCAAATATTAATACAATGTAGTAAAACAGATGTTCTACGTTCAGTATTTGAATACATTGTTTCAACATATGCTCGTGGATTAGTTTCATTGCACAATAATCCTTTTACACACAGGTCAACGAAGGACAAGGTCTCAGTTCACGACCTCAACAAGTGACCTGCAGGCAAGTTACATATTAGCTATGTACAGAGGTCAAGACGGCCATGTTGTATTCTGGAATGACATCGTCCACCTTTTTAACTCACAGGGTAACTTTTACAAAGCGAATCCTAAAATGGCGGTTTGACCTAAAATGGCGGGTTACATTAATTTAAGGTCAGGACCTTGCAACACAGATTCCTTCGCAAGCAACTTTCGAGCAGCTTGGCATAGGCCAATATTCATACATTTATTGCAATAGGAGGCACAATATGATTTCTCTTTGATGGAAATTGCTCAGAAGCTGAAGTCGAAACTTGATGCTTATTCTCGAAGGCTAGCCAGAAGAAGAAGGTTGACTGCTGTTACCTTTGAAGCAATCTGAAAGCTGCCGTGCAGTCGAGGACTGATCCAAGAGAGGACCTGGCTAGGAGACCTCTTCCTGCGCTATGAGGGAACATCGTGCAGACTGGTAACCTTCACCAAGCACCTTGGAAGGCAGCATTCGAAAGACTGTTGACCGGAGACAGGCACCGCCAAGGAAACTGAAGAGGAAACTTAAGAGAAGCACCCGGGCATTGCAGTCGACCAGGGATCGGAGGATCACTGTAACCACTGGAGGCCAGTCGAAGCTGTGTTGCCCAGAAGTGGGGACAGCTTGACACTGTGCTGCCAACGACTGGAGCCGCAACGCTCCATTGCCTAAGAACATGTTGTATCATGGCCTCCCTTGCTCATCACCGTTGACCGCTTTATCCCGCTGGTGAAAGTCAAGGTCGCTGACAAACCGAGGAGAATCCACTGGTGGGTTTCCCGCCACCCGAAGACCACAAAGATGCCAACCCCCTGATGCCCTTGTAGGGCCAAAGTTCCTTATTGTCTCTTTGCCACAACAAACTATCATCGTCGAGGTGCCCCGCACGCTTCATCTTCCCAGGACATCCACAATCGATCATCGACGAGTACCGCCATGACCGAAGCTGCTGCCTCAATGCCATTGTTCACCCTTTTCTTCAAGGGATCTCGGTGATCTGTGGCTCCTTCCTTAAAGGGAGTTCACTCAAAAAGGATCTGTCGACGACCCGATGTCGAACTCTGCTGAACCAGGTACAATGGGGTAGTAGAACATCATTTTTAGAGGGAAATACAACTCTGCTGAACACTATATGAACTGGGCTTGCTTATTATATTATTTACAGGTTTCCCAGGTGGGGGATCCTCACACAGAACTGCACCTAATGGTAGGGGCCCAGTAATCTGCCAATTGCTTAACCAGCTTGTTTTCCTCCTCCGGTATATTGTTGGTTCACTTTATCAATTGATTTGTATGCCATTTTGAAACTGTCTACAGTTGATGCATTTTAATGGATTCAAAGAAGTAATTGTGGTACCACATAGATCCTGTATATATTTATCATTTTAGATTTGCCTGAGCACAAAGTGTGTTACTGTATGTGCAAATAATCAAAGTCTTATTTATATAAAGAACTGTGTTTTCACTAACATAGTGTGTGGATATTCATTTGTGGGTGCTTGGGGACTACACTGTACTTAAGAACCAGCCTGCCTCACTGATACCACCAGAGCATATTGCAAGCTCTGTGTTCACAGCACTCTCACACCTAATTTCGTACACTTGTCGTTCCCAGGTCTGGAGTAAAGTGAGTGCACTTGAACTGGAGTTTACACAGTTGCCGTGTCACCCAGCCTTGGTGACAAACTTCGCAAGTTACAGCTGTGGTCCTCTGTGCCCTGAAGCCAGCTACAGTGGAACTGGCCTGATCCATCCACCAGGAGCAGAAAAATCGCCACTGTCCTGTAGGGGAAATCAACAATGTAACTTCGTTGCTGACAGCTGCAGAGCCGCAAGATTACCGCTTTTGAACCTGCAACCGAAGTGGACTTGACTGCCAAAGTTTGGTCTGGACTGCGCCGGTGGTTGGTGAGTAATTGCTACCCTATTGGGTGGCCCTTAGCACATCCACCAATTTGTACGCACAAGTGGCCCCTGAGGTTCCCTCTCCTTTCCACTGCTAGTGGGAACTAGCAAACTATTCCCAATTCTTGGAATCGACTCTGCCCTCAAGTGGTGGCCCTCCTAGAATAGTTGCAACCTATTCTGCATCACCTCACCGACCTTCCTGAGCTGCTACATCCTCTACAAAAGACCCGGCTTTGCCCATTTGAACTACCGCGTGCACCAGCTTCGCAAGTACATTTGAGCATTAGGCTCCTCTCATTTTAGGGATTGGAATGCCTTTCAGTTAGGATTGTGTTTGATACAGAAGGACCTAAAGACTATTTGTACTGCCTACTTCCTTCCCTGTTTAGGTTATGGACCCATTTGGTGCATTCATCCTTTGGACCCCATTGGTCTTGTATTTATGTGTATAGATAGGATTGTGTTGCTTTGCTAGTATTGCTGTGATTGTCTTACTGTGTGTTGAATTGCAAAGGCCTTGGAATACATGTATTTGTATTTTTGATATATATAGACCTGACTGGCAGTGATTTGTAAGTGTCCTTTACTCTGTGTGCTCATTGAGGTCTTTCAGTCACCCTCACCCCTCCTGAGACCTAGTCTTGACTGCCGCCATATCTACCTTGATTGGTCTGGATTGTCCAGAAGGTTACCCTGTTCCAAGAAACTTGGCTGGCCTTCTGAACCTCTGCCCACCAAGTCAGAGTTCAGAAATCCATCTTAACACATGTTTACCAAATAGGGAATTGTGGCTGGGGTGCTCTGTGCCTCTACTCTGACATATAGAGAGCAGGGGTACAGATACCCCCATCCAGTCTTTACATCCCTACCCCCAATACTCCATCTAAGTCTGGTTCATGTCTTACCCCCAACACTCCATATAAGTGTGATACATTTTCTACCCCAACAATCCATAGAAGTGTGGTACATTTCCTACCTTCAACAACTCATCTTAGTGTGGTACATTTCCTACCCCCAGAACTCCATCTAAGTGTAGTGCATTTCCAACCCCAACAATCCATCTAAGGGTGGTACATTTTCTACCCCCAAGAATCCATTTTAGGGATCAGAACCCAACACAGTACAGATGTTATACAATGTCCATTCTAGGGCACAGCAGGGAGCATATGGCTAATCTATAGAAGTGGTAAAATGCAAAACATGTCTAACCTAAACAAATAGACTAAGTGCAAACAGTCTACCTGCTTTATAACGCTCACCCTCAATATTTCAATGTACTGCATCTAATCAGTGCATCTAATCTAAACAGTTAATTTAATCTAACTGTGCCGCCTTCTGCGCTATACCACCTGTTAGGCTTGAAATCTGAATCTAGTTGTGCCACACTCTGTACTGCACTACTTGATGTGCTCAAAACTTTGATTCTATTTGCGCCGCACTCTGCACTCCTTATGCAGATGTACTTGAGACTTGCTGCTGCGATGTGATTCTGTTGTCCTTGTCTTCACATGCTAAAGTGGCTTCAAGTTATCAACTTAAAGCAGCCTGCCTGAAATCTGCTTAACCGCTAACTGTATATCTCTGCATTCTAACTATACTGCCTCACCCTGAACCTAGCTGTTTATCTATGCATTTTTGCCAATCTGCCTCATTTCGAATCTAGGTGTATATCTATGCATTCTTGCCAATCTGCCTCATTTTGAATCTAGGTGTTTATCTATGCATTCTTGCCAATCTGCCTCATTTTGAATCTAGGTGTTTATCCATGCATTCCTGCCAAAACGCCCAATCCTGATGCTAGGCATCTATCTTGCATTTCTGCAAAACTGCCTCATCTCATTTTTAGGTGTTTTTTCTATGCATTTTAGCCATATTGCTTCATTCTGACTGTAGCTGCTCACTCCTGTAATTCAGATTAACTACCATAGTTCGATGCTACTATGTAGTATGTGCCTATTCACCACTTACCTGCTGGCCTATATTCTGATCAGCCTTAATATTGCACCACCTACTAAGATGGCTCCACAACTACCTAACACGCCAACCTTATCTAGATTTAATAACCAAGTACCTTATTTAGATTTAAATGACCCTCAGGAATTGCCACCCTCCAGTCACCCTCTCATCACTATAGAAAGGAACCTAGGACTTAGAGCCAGGCTAGCCAAAATCCACGAGCCCCTGGCCCGCTCACTGCCCAACACACAAAACCGTAGAACGCAGCTACTCCGACCTAATCCCGCCACACAAGTTAGTAACCCATTACAAAAACCCTATTCCACACCCTTTGTAACTCCCTCAACTTGGGCACTCCTGAACTTTCACAGGACAAGCGCCATACTACTACCCCAGAAAAGATAGTCTTTACTCCCAAAAACATAGTTAGTCCTAAAATCAAGGGAACTTTGATCAACGCCAGATTGCTGGTAGCCCATGCTATAGAGATCGCAGACTTAATACTTACAGAAGATCTTGACTTCCTCGCCATCACCGAGACCTGGTTACACCCAGCAGCAGGCCCTATGCTCATGCTGGCAATCCCAGACAACTACACTATCCTGAGACAAGACCGCCCCAACTCTAGAGGAGGTGGTGTCGCCATTATCCATAAGTGCAGTCTCACCATGAGATTAGCCACCTCTATAGATGCCCTCTCCTGCGAAATATTAGCAGTTAAAATACCACTCACCAATACACAAACACTTAACATATATTTGATCTACCGCCCACCAGGCCCCATCGGTACCTTAGATGAAGACCTCAACGCTATTCTATCTAGCAACCTTAAAATCTCCACTCAAACACTCACCCTAGGAGACCTCAACTTAGGTTACAACGACCAGGAAGATCATCCCGCTAGCATCATAGCCAACACTCTCACTGAATTAGGCTTTGCGCAAATATGCACGCTACCAACACACTTGAAAGGCAGAACACTCGACTGGGTGGCCGACCACAACTGCCTAGCGAATATCACAAATATCTCACCTCTAGCCTGGACTGACCACCACTTGATATCATTCATGCTCTCCACCGATAGACCACCACCTCCACCTTCCATTAAGGCCCCACCCACCCTTACCAGAAACAAGAAAAACATGACAGCAGAAAGACTTATCCCAAATCTACTCCCCACTCTCAACACATTGCCAGATGACCTGGACCCCGAGTCCCTGGTTGAAGAATACAACAAGATTATGGCCACCTCGCTGGACCGCATCGCCCCCCTCAAACTCAGATCCAGCAAACCTAAAACGCACCTCAACAAATGGTATACACCATTCCTCAAAAACCTAAGGCAGCAAAAAAGAAGCTGCAAGGCCATTTGGAAGAAATCCCCCTCAGACTCAAACAAAATCAAATTCTCCAAACTAGCTGCACTGTACAAAAAAAAAATCCTCAAAGAATAGAAACCCCCATAGCACCCCCTGATACTTGCACCAAGGATAAAAGCTGGTGCTCAGAAATTCAAAATGCCCTAGAAAATAAGATTGCGACTCTTCAAAGTAAAATCTCCAGCAAAAGAGCCTCCTTGAATAACACTATCAACTCAAAAATTCATGAGAAACCCATGTCCACTGATCTAGCCCGTTTCCAGTTTGCCAAAGTCAATATTTTGGAAGTGGAAAAAATCATCTTATCTCTGAAACCATCCAATTGCCAGGGAGATTTGTGCCCTGCACAGCTCATCAATGATGCTGCCCGGGACCTCTCCCCTTTCATCACAAAATTGATCAATGCCTCCTTCACCACTGGATCCATCCCTACTAACCTAAAACAATCCTGGGTACTCCCATTATTGAAAAAACCCATCCTCGACCCTGCCATACCCACAAACTACCGACCCAGAACGACCGTTCCCTTTCTCCTAAAAATTCTGGACAAGGTTGCCTATGTACAAATACAGAAGCACATGGAAGAACATAACCTCCTAGGATCTAGACAATCTGGGTTCCGGCCCCAACACGGGACCGAAACCGCTCTCATTGACCTGAAAGCCCAGATCGATTCGCTCAGAGATAATGGTCAAGCATCCTTACTCCTTCTCCTTGACCTATCTGCAGCTATCGATCTCGTTGATCACTCTGTCCTATGCTCACACCTCTACACTGCAGCTCACTTCTCAACGGAGGCCATCACATGGATCACATCAATCCTTAACGGTCGGACCATGAGGGTCTTCTCCCCCATGGCTGCAGCAGACCCCATACCTATCACCTGCAGGGTTCCTCAGGGCTCCTTGTCTCCCCCACACTATACAACATATTTACCAAGCCCTTTTTCGATGATTTGGATCATCTCGGTATCTACACTAATTATGCAGATGATACTCAGATCCTCCTTCCGCTTTCTGGAGATTATGGAAAGGATTTGGCCTTGTTAAATAGGGTGTACATCAACATCCAGGCATGGATGGCCACTCATGGACTATGCCTGAATGATGATAAAACAGAACTTATCATCCTAGGCACCACACTCAGCATAAAGAAACTTGGCCCGGCCAACAATTCCTTCATGATTGACGGAAACAACATCAAAGTTGGACAAGAGGTCAAAACATTGGGATTCTATCTAGACTCCAATTTTTCCTTCAAAAGACAAGTGAGCTCCCTTGCATCCTCCACGGCTTATACATGCAAATTAATCCACGCAGCTAAACCCTTCCTGTCAGACTCCAGTTGCCTGACACTCGCTAGAGCTCTTATTCTGTCTCGCCTTGACTACTGCAATGCCCTATACCTGGGATCTAATAAGTCTACCACCAGTAAACTGCAAACCCTTCAGAACAATGCTCTCAGAGCAGCTCTGGGCATTTCCAGAAGGGAACACATTACAAATTTTAGCCAACAGAACAACTGGCTATCCACTAAAGATAAAATTCTATTAAAAACGGCATCACTCACTCATAAGTCTCTGAACAATGGCGCCCCAACTTACCTGATCAACCTGATCAACAGATTCCACAACAGTCCTCATCAAGACCCACCAGAACCGCATACAAAAACTGTCTATCTGTTCCCCATTACACGCGGGCCACCATAGGGGGCAACAGCTTCCCAGTAAAAGCTGCTCTGTTGTGGAATTCCTTGCCTCCAAATTGACATGCCCTACCTTAATTTTTGCTCACTTGTAGTCTCATGGTTGAAACTCGAGACCCACTAAGACTATGACGTGCCCAGCGCCACCCGCACATGCTGTAACCATGTATGCCTTCCTGCTCAACAGTTTGTGTGCCTTCCTGCTTAGCTGTATATAATGACCTGTAGGCCTACTACGGATTTGTATATAACATTGATGTATCTTTCTTGTATTATGTATATTCTTTGTAGTGTAACCAAGTTTCAAAAATTCTTGTAAAGGCTGCGGCATGATACCCATGGGTACGCTCGCGCATTATAAATAATAAAAACAAACACACAAACAAACAAAGGGCCACCCATGCCAATAGGTCAGATGTAGAGTACAGCCATTTTACAAAGTTGGGCTGAATGAAGGTAGGCTGTTAAGTAATACAAGTGGTGGGGTATTACTGGAGTACAGTAATGACTGTGCTCCCAGCCCACACAAAACCTACCTTTTCTGTTGCTGTAGGTTGTCTGCATAAGGCAAACAAGGTGAACAGTGGCAAACACAGAGAGGAGCTGCTCAGTGAGGTCCTGCCCTTTGGCTCTGACCCTGAGCCACTGGCTGCTCGAGTACTGAAAAGGGAGAGGTCCTGTCATGTGCAGTAGCACCAACCGTATATATATATATAATATACAAAAATCAAGAATCAACTGAAAATGTGGTCATCTGGCTCAGGTACATAGATGATCTGTTCATAATCTGGAAGGGGACCGAACATGGATGGGTCGAATTTGTGAAGCAGTTGAATCAAAATGAGCACAACCTTAGGTTCACTGAAACCCTCAGCTTCTCGTTTATCACCTTCTTAGATGTGAACTTACGAATAGTGGAACAATCACTTACATGTGAACTACACAGAAAACCAACAGGGTCAAACATGCCACTTCATGCCAAAAGTGGACATCCGAAGAGTTTAATTTGGAGTGTACCATACGGAGAATTCGTTAGGATAAGAAGAAACAGCTCCACTCTGGACACATATGATGCAGAGAGTAAAACCACAGCTAGAGGATTCTTACAACAATGTTATCCGAAGAAAGTCATCGAAAGAGCGTACCTAAGAGCTAGAAGTCACGACAGACAAATTCTCCTGGCGGACAAAGAAAAGACAACCACGAAAGAGAATGAAGAGACACGTCTCATCCTAACGTATGATAGTAGAACAACTGAAGTAAAACGAGTGTTGCAGAGACATTGGAAAGTGCTCACTATTGACAAGGACATTGGTAAGTCACTAAAGAAACATCCAGATATCAGCTTTAGAAGGAACATTTCGATTAAAGACAGTTTAGTTCACAGCTTTATGGATAAAGAAATACTCGATGAAGCGAGCTCCTGGCTAAAGAATCGGAAGAAAGTTTTCTATAAATGCACAAGGTGTAATATGTGTAAGTTTGTAAAAAACTGTGCTACTTTGGAGCACCCAGTAACAGGGGTAACTGTACACATCAACAAAAAAATCACGTGCGACACCGAATACGTGGTATACATTCTGTTATGTAAGTGCAACAAGTGGTACGTGGGAAGCACCAAGTGCAAATTGAAAACAAGAGTGCAACAACATGTCAGGGCTATACACAACAAAGATGCAAACTATCCAATGGCCAAACACTTTACTGAATACCACGAGAACAACATGGAAAGTTTTGCATTCTTCGGAATCCATGCCATTGATAATGGCCCTAGAGGAGGAAACCGAGAAAAAAAGCTACGACAACAAGAAACTCGTTGCATTCTAGATTTCGAAACTAAACAGCCAAGAGGCCACAACATGGACGAAGAACTTAATACCTTTCTAGGACATTGATTTTTATGATCAATGGTCCTTATGTCTGATATATAACTGATTAGAAGTGATTTCATTAACTGGGTTCCAAATAAGATGCATGGATAACATATATATTACATGGCCACGGTAGTGGCCATGTAGTTATGGTTAAGTTGCTGTTTCCATAGGAAGAGCACTTTTTGGGCGGCTTATAACTTCGCTCTCCCTGGACGGATCCTCACCAAACTTTGCAAAGAAGGTAGTTGGGTCACTCTGAATCATTTTGCAAAGTTTGGTGAGGATTCGTCCAGGGGGGGGAAAGTTATAGGGAGGGGTCCCAAAAAACCTTTTTTTCCCATAGACTGAATGGGAAAAAACTTTGCGCACGGCTACAGCCCGAACCGCTGGACGGATTTGCACCAAATTTGCGGCAGGCGCGGTGGCCTGGTCCCAAAAGCGTGCTTTTGTAAATTTGGTGTAAATCTGTCCAATAGTTTTTTAAAAAATGACCAAAATGTAAGGCAAAAAATTAGTGATATATGTGTTCGCTTCGCGGACGGACTTCCCTGTACGCTCCGCGACAGCACCCCGATTGGTCCATGGCCTTGCGTCATGTCCGCGGACATGCGACGTGTTCGCTGATTGGACGGTGAGGGGCGTGGAGCGCGTCAGATTTTCTGTGGCGCCCGCCATCTTGTATTCGCAGTCGACTGCGTACAGCGCAGTGAAACGTGGATAAAAAATTGTATTTAGTGCCGTGTGTTGGTGTGTAAGAGTGTTTGGGGAGGGTGGGGGAGTATGAGATAGGTTCAATGTTTTGTTTTTTTATGTGCTAGACGTTTTTGTTGCGTTCGATTTGTCCACGGAGAACACAGCTGTTCTGACATTTTGTAAATAAACTAAATGGTGGGGTGTTTAGAAGACGGAGTATGTGTCATTTTTGTTCGCAAGGAAGGTAAAAATGAGCTATGAACACTCGCGGTGTACTTAATTGTTTGTAAATACACAAACTGGGGGTGTCCTCAGGACGCTGTCCGTATTGTAATCTGTCTAGTTGAATGTGTTCTAAGAACACTCGCAGTGTCCCGAAATGGTTGCAATTACACAAAATGGGGGTGTTCTGAGAATGTTGTTTGTATTGTTCGTTGTCAGGGTGAAAGTGTTTTAAGAGCACTCCTTTTGTCCGCTAATAGTACAATTTCCTAGGGGCGTCAACCAACTTTTTGTCCACTAAAGAAACGATAAATCCAGCTGGTGTGCGCCAACATTATGTGATAATCCTATGACTGGCGCTATTCACCTGGCTGACTTGCTTTTGCGACACTAAATCATATCTCCCGCCCCTAAGCCTGATATTATCAAAGCATTCACATTCCCCGCCTCTCTCCGTGACGTTACAGGGTGCGTAATCAAACGCGCCCAGTCGTCTCCAGTACTACGCGACTTTACATAGAACCCGGAAGACAACACACATTATGTCACAACACAGCGCGCCACAATTCGGAATATGAAACTGTGATTTAAAAGCAAACAGCAAGATTGGAAATATTGTAAAGTACATTTATTTGACATCAAATGTTTAGAGAATATTCAGCAATTTTAATTTGTCTTTGTTGTCGATCCGCAAAAGTTCATGTTGAGACACGCGATGTTCCTTTGCGGTACAGAGAGTGTTAGATCAGCTTACAAATCAGTGTGCCACAATTCGGAATATGAAACTGTGGTTTAAAAGTAAACAGCAGGATTGTACATTTGGTAAAGTACATTTATTTCACATGAAATGTTTAGTGAATATTCAGAAAAGATAGTCTTTACTCCCAAAAACATAGTTAGTCCTAAAATCAAGGGAACTTTGATCAACGCCAGATTGCTGGTAGCCCATGCTATAGAGATCGCAGACTTAATACTTACAGAAGATCTTGACTTCCTCGCCATCACCGAGACCTGGTTACACCCAGCAGCAGGCCCTATGCTCATGCTGGCAATCCCAGACAACTACACTATCCTGAGACAAGACCGCCCCAACTCTAGAGGAGGTGGTGTCGCCATTATCCATAAGTGCAGTCTCACCATGAGATTAGCCACCTCTATAGATGCCCTCTCCTGCGAAATATTAGCAGTTAAAATACCACTCACCAATACCCAAACACTTAACATATATTTGATCTACCGCCCACCAGGCCCCATCGGTACCTTAGATGAAGACCTCAACGCTATTCTATCTAGCAACCTTAAAATCTCCACTCAAACACTCACCCTAGAAGACCTCAACTTAGGTTACAACGACCAGGAAGATCATCCCGCTAGCATCATAGCCAACACTCTCACTGAATTAGGCTTTGCGCAAATATGCACGCTACCAACACACTTGAAAGGCAGAACACTCGACTGGGTGGCCAACCACAACTGCCTAGCGAATATCACAAATATCTCACCTCTAGCCTGGACCTACCACCACTTGATATCATTCATGCTCTCCACCGATAGACCACCACCTCCACCTTCCATTAAGGCCCCACCTACCCTTACCAGAAACAAGAAAAACATGACAGCAGAAAGACTTATCCCAAATCTACTCCCCACTCTCAACACATTGCCAGATGACCTGGACCCCGAGTCCCTGGTTGAAGAATACAACAAGATTATGGCCACCTCGCTGGACCGCATCGCCCCCCTCAAACTCAGATCCAGCAAACCTAAAACGCACCTCAACAAATGGTATACACCATTCCTCAAAAACCTAAGGCAGCAAAAAAGAAGCTGCAAGGCCATTTGGAAGAAATCCCCCTCAGACTCAAACAAAATCAAATTCTCCAAACTAGCTGCACTGTACAAAAAAAAAAATCCTCAAAGAATAGAAACCCCCATAGCACCCCCTGATACTTGCACCAAAGATAAAAGCTGGTGCTCAGAAATTCAAAATGCCCTAGAAAATAAGATTGCGACTCTTCAAAGTAAAATCTCCAGCAAAAGAGCCTCCTTGAATAACACTATCAACTCAAAAATTCATGAGAAACCCATGTCCACTGATCTAGCCCGTTTCCAGTTTGCCAAAGTCAATATTTTGGAAGTGGAAAAAATCATCTTATCTCTGAAACCATCCAATTGCCAGGGAGATTTGTGCCCTGCACAGCTCATCAATGATGCTGCCCGGGACCTCTCCCCTTTCATCACAAAATTGATCAATGCCTCCTTCACCACTGGATCCATCCCTACTAACCTAAAACAATCCTGGGTACTCCCATTATTGAAAAAACCCATCCTCGACCCTGCCATACCCACAAACTACCGACCCAGAACGACCGTTCCCTTTCTCCTAAAAATTCTGGACAAGGTTGCCTATGTACAAATACAGAAGCACATGGAAGAACATAACCTCCTAGGATCTAGACAATCTGGGTTCCGGCCCCAACACGGGACCGAAACCGCTCTCATTGACCTGAAAGCCCAGATCGATTCGCTCAGAGATAATGGTCAAGCATCCTTACTCCTTCTCCTTGACCTATCTGCAGCTATCGATCTCGTTGATCACTCTGTCCTATGCTCACACCTCTACACTGCAGCTCACTTCTCAACGGAGGCCATCACATGGATCACATCAATCCTTAACGGTCGGACCATGAGGGTCTTCTCCCCCATGGCTGCAGCAGACCCCATACCTATCACCTGCAGGGTTCCTCAGGGCTCCTTGTCTCCCCCACACTATACAACATATTTACCAAGCCCTTTTTCGATGATTTGGATCATCTCGGTATCTACACTAATTATGCAGATGATACTCAGATCCTCCTTCCGCTTTCTGGAGATTATGGAAAGGATTTGGCCTTGTTAAATAGGGTGTACATCAACATCCAGGCATGGATGGCCACTCATGGACTATGCCTGAATGATGATAAAACAGAACTTATCATCCTAGGCACCACACTCAGCATAAAGAAACTTGGCCCGGCCAACAATTCCTTCATGATTGACGGAAACAACATCAAAGTTGGACAAGAGGTCAAAACATTGGGATTCTATCTAGACTCCAATTTTTCCTTCAAAAGACAAGTGAGCTCCCTTGCATCCTCCACGGCTTATACATGCAAATTAATCCACGCAGCTAAACCCTTCCTGTCAGACTCCAGTTGCCTGACACTCGCTAGAGCTCTTATTCTGTCTCGCCTTGACTACTGCAATGCCCTATACCTGGGATCTAATAAGTCTACCACCAGTAAACTGCAAACCCTTCAGAACAATGCTCTCAGAGCAGCTCTGGGCATTTCCAGAAGGGAACACATTACAAATTTTAGCCAACAGAACAACTGGCTATCCACTAAAGATAAAATTCCATTAAAAACGGCATCACTCACTCATAAGTCTCTGAACAATGGCGCCCCAACTTACCTGATCAACCTGATCAACAGATTCCACAACAGTCCTCATCAAGACCCACCAGAACCGCATACAAAAACTGTCTATCTGTTCCCCATTACACGCGGGCCACCATAGGGGGCAACAGCTTCCCAGTAAAAGCTGCTCTGTTGTGGAATTCCTTGCCTCCAAATTGACATGCCCTACCTGAATTTTCGCTCACTTGTAGTCTCATGGTTGAAACTCGAGACCCACTAAGACTATGACGTGCCCAGCGCCACCCGCACATGCTGTAACCATGTATGCCTTCCTGCTCAACAGTTTGTGTGCCTTCCTGCTTAGCTGTATATAATGACCTGTAGGCCTACTACGGATTTGTATATAACATTGATGTATCTTTCTTGTATTATGTATATTCTTTGTACTGTAACCAAGTTTCAAAAATTCTTGTAAAGGCTGCGGCATGATACCCATGGGTACGCTCGCGCATTATAAATAATAAAAACAAACACACAAACAAACAAAGGGCCACCCATGCCAATAGGTCAGATGTAGAGTACAGCCATTTTACAAAGTTGGGCTGAATGAAGGTAGGCTGTTAAGTAATACAAGTGGTGGGGTATTACTGGAGTACAGTAATGACTGTGCTCCCAGCCCACACAAAACCTACCTTTTCTGTTGCTGTAGGTTGTCTGCATAAGGCAAACAAGGTGAACAGTGGCAAACACAGAGAGGAGCTGCTCAGTGAGGTCCTGCCCTTTGGCTCTGACCCTGAGCCACTGGCTGCTCGAGTACTGAAAAGGGAGAGGTCCTGTCATGTGCAGTAGCACCAACCGTATATATATATAATATACAAAAATCAAGAATCAACTGAAAATGTGGTCATCTGGCTCAGGTACATAGATGATCTGTTCATAATCTGGAAGGGGACCGAACATGGATGGGTCGAATTTGTGAAGCAGTTGAATCAAAATGAGCACAACCTTAGGTTCACTGAAACCCTCAGCTTCTCGTTTATCACCTTCTTAGATGTGAACTTACGAATAGTGGAACAATCACTTACATGTGAACTACACAGAAAACCAACAGGGTCAAACATGCCACTTCATGCCAAAAGTGGACATCCGAAGAGTTTAATTTGGAGTGTACCATACGGAGAATTCGTTAGGATAAGAAGAAACAGCTCCACTCTGGACACATATGATGCAGAGAGTAAAACCACAGCTAGAGGATTCTTACAACAATGTTATCCGAAGAAAGTCATCGAAAGAGCGTACCTAAGAGCTAGAAGTCACGACAGACAAATTCTCCTGGCGGACAAAGAAAAGACAACCACGAAAGAGAATGAAGAGACACGTCTCATCCTAACGTATGATAGTAGAACAACTGAAGTAAAACGAATGTTGCAGAGACATTGGAAAGTGCTCACTATTGACAAGGACATTGGTAAGTCACTAAAGAAACATCCAGATATCAGCTTTAGAAGGAACATTTCGATTAAAGACAGTTTAGTTCACAGCTTTATGGATAAAGAAATACTCGATGAAGCGAGCTCCTGGCTAAAGAATCGGAAGAAAGGTTTCTATAAATGCACAAGGTGTAATATGTGTAAGTTTGCAAAAAACTGTGCTACTTTGGAGCACCCAGTAACAGGGGTAACTGTACACATCAACAAAAAAATCATGTGCGACACCGAATACGTGGTATACATTCTGTTATGTAAGTGCAACAAGTGGTACGTGGGAAGCACCAAGTGCAAATTGAAAACAAGAGTGCAACAACATGTCAGGGCTATACACAACAAAGATGCAAACTATCCAATGGCCAAACACTTTACTGAATACCACGAGAACAACATGGAAAGTTTTGCATTCTTCGGAATCCATGCCATTGATAATGCCCTAGAGGAGGAAACCGAGAAAAAAAGCTACGACAACAAGAAACTCGTTGCATTCTAGATTTCGAAACTAAACAGCCAAGAGGCCACAACATGGACGAAGAACTTTATACCTTTCTAGGACATTGATTTTTATGATCAATGGTCCTTATGTCTGATATATAACTGATTAGAAGTGATTTCATTAACTGGGTTCCAAATAAGATGCATGGATAACATATATATTACATGGCCACGGTAGTGGCCATGTAGTTATGGTTAAGTTGCTGTTTCCATAGGAAGAGCACTTTTTGGGCGGCTTATAACTTCGCTCTCCCTGGACGGATCCTCACCAAACTTTGCAAAGAAGGTAGTTGGGTCACTCTGAATCATTTTGCAAAGTTTGGTGAGGATTCGTCCAGGGGGGGGAAAGTTATAGGGAGGGGTCCCAAAAAACCTTTTTTTCCCATAGACTGAATGGGAAAAAACTTTGCGCACGGCTACAGCCCGAACCGCTGGACGGATTTGCACCAAATTTGCGGCAGGCGCGGTGGCCTGGTCCCAAAAGCGTGCTTTTGTAAATTTGGTGTAAATCTGTCCAATAGTTTTTTAAAAAATGACCAAAATGTAAGGCAAAAAATTAGTGATATATGTGTTCGCTTCGCGGACGGACTTCCCTGTACGCTCCGCGACAGCACCCCGATTGGTCCATGGCCTTGCGTCATGTCCGCGGACATGCGACGTGTTCGCTGATTGGACGGTGAGGGGCGTGGAGCGCGTCAGATTTTCTGTGGCGCCCGCCATCTTGTATTCGCAGTCGACTGCGTACAGCGCAGTGAAACGTGGATAAAAAATTGTATTTAGTGCCGTGTGTTGGTGTGTAAGAGTGTTTGGGGAGGGTGGGGGAGTATGAGATAGGTTCAATGTTTTGTTTTTTTATGTGCTAGACGTTTTTGTTGCGTTCGATTTGTCCACGGAGAACACAGCTGTTCTGACATTTTGTAAATAAACTAAATGGTGGGGTGTTTAGAAGACGGAGTATGTGTCATTTTTGTTCGCAAGGAAGGTAAAAATGAGCTATGAACACTCGCGGTGTACTTAATTGTTTGTAAATACACAAACTGGGGTTGTCCTCAGGACGCTGTCCGTATTGTAATCTGTCTAGTTGAATGTGTTCTAAGAACACTCGCAGTGTCCCGAAATGGTTGCAATTACACAAAATGGGGGTGTTCTGAGAATGTTGTTTGTATTGTTCGTTGTCAGGGTGAAAGTGTTTTAAGAGCACTCCTTTTGTCCGCTAATAGTACAATTTCCTAGGGGCGTCAACCAACTTTTTGTCCACTAAAGAAACGATAAATCCAGCTGGTGTGCGCCGACATTATGTGATAATCCTATGACTGGCGCTATTCACCTGGCTGACTTGCTTTTGCGACACTAAATCATATCTCCCGCCCCTAAGCCTGATATTATCAAAGCATTCACATTCCCCGCCTCTCTCCGTGACGTTACAGGGTGCGTAATCAAACGCGCCCAGTCGTCTCCAGTACTACGCGACTTTACATAGAACCCGGAAGACAACACACATTATGTCACAACACAGCGCGCCACAATTCGGAATATGAAACTGTGATTTAAAAGCAAACAGCAAGATTGGAAATATTGTAAAGTACATTTATTTGACATCAAATGTTTAGAGAATATTCAGCAATTTTAATTTGTCTTTGTTGTCGATCCGCAAAAGTTCATGTTGAGACACGCGATGTTCCTTTGCGGTACAGAGAGTGTTAGATCAGCTTACAAATCAGTGTGCCACAATTCGGAATATGAAACTGTGATTTAAAAGTAAACAGCAGGATTGTACATTTGGTAAAGTACATTTATTTCACATGAAATGTTTAGTGAATATTCAGCGATTTGCTATTGTCTCTGCTGTCGATCAGCAAAAGTTTATTTGGAGCCACGCGTTGTTCCTTTGCGGTAGATAGGCTGTTGGTTTATGATAAAAGCAGTAAATGGTCGCTCTGATAATCGGAAGGTTGCTCCAACAACGAGCCATTAGACCACCCTATTGGTTGGTATGTTGTTTGTAGCCGCTAGTACTGCTTAAGGGCATATTGGTCCTTGGCGATTGTCCCATAAAATGGTGAGGGTCATGAAGTTGCATATTTGGACCTGCACCTGGCAGTTGAAGACCCCATCCGCTGGAATCTGTAAATCGTGACATAGGCAAAATGGAGCCACATACCTGTTTTAAAAAACATAAATTAGTATCACCAGCCGATCTTCATTAAAAATCATCATTTTATTTATTAGGGCATGAAAATATTTGCTATCGAAGATAGTGCAACAGGGTATGTTAATAATAAAATAATAATATTTTCCCATTCATATAGCGCTAAGAACCATGAGGTATCTAAGCGGTGCTTATTATTAACCACAGTGTGTGGTGCTCATTTATCGACCACGGAAGGATGAAAGGCTGAGTTTGGCCTTGCCTGGATTCAAACTTGCGTTAGCAAGCTGTGCATGGATGTCAAAGCGAGTGCTGTACTCGCTGTGCCACTTGACAGGCTACAGTGAAGTGGCACAGCAAGTAGAGCGCTTGACCGCCTATAGACCAGTTAAATTATTTCTATTAACCCACCCTGTGTCGTCTGCCTTTTTCAGAGCCCTCTAAACGGCAGGGGATCAATTCGGCGGTGATAGTGCGCGGTAGAAAACATTTTGACACTTTCAACGAACAAGTTTAACTTGAGCGGTCTTTAACGCTACGCTATTGTAATTATATTTGGTATAAAGTAATCTAAAGGGTAACTTACAGTACAATTGCAATTTCCATTGTCTACGAGTGGTGCAGTCCCAAAATACGACTCTGCGTGTGCCAACAATCTTTCGCATAGTGATATAATATATAAAAGTGGTTTCGTTTCAGAAATGTCATCTTTATCTTCTCTTACGTTTTAGCAACACTCCTTCAAGAGAAGTCTTTCATCACAATCTCTGTCTGTCAAGGTCAAAACACAATACAACCTTATAGTCCGCTTCGTGAGCCTCTCCGGGGCCCGAGAAAAAAATGGAAGCAGCTGACCTTCACTGTGAACGAGCATAAATTCTTACTTTGCAACATTCTGTGTAAAGCCATCTGTAGAAGTTGTGGAAGCAGCTGACCTTCACTGTGAACGAGCATAAATTCTTACTTTGGAACATTCTGTGTAAAGCCATCTGTAGAAGTTGGTTTTTGCACGCCATGTTTGTATATTGTTTGCGTGATATTAAAAAAAGTTTGTTTAAAGGACGTTATGGTTCTAAGTACAGCCGAAAGACCCCTGAAAATCGCAAGTTATGGTAAGCTTTGAAAAATAACTGGCGCCACCACCGTGCACTGCTAAGACTAACACCCAGGACATTAAAGATGACATCGCAAATGTCATTGATGAAATCACTGATGACATCACGTGTGTATGTACTTTTCATGGAATTTGTGTACTAGGGATTTTTATTATAATGTTGCGAAAAAAGTGTCAAGGATATTGCAATAAATATCATACCGTTATTAGTGCTTTGAATGATGCATTGATATAAATAGCATTGTATTATGGGATTCTATCTAGTATACTGAGCTACTAATGGAGAAACATAGCATTGTGTGCAGAGTACAAGATGAAAGTATAATATGTGTAATGTTAATATGTTGAATAATGAAATAATAATTGTCCTGAAATGTTCAAAATTCACAAAATGGGGTTGTTCTGAGGACGTTATTCATATTGTGTGATTGCTTAGCTGTATGCAATGAGGGAATGGCACAGAGAGTAAAGTGGACGCCGTCCGCAGACACCACAGCTGTTCGTGGACAGGGCGTGCTATATCCGGGTTTTTCCAGGAAATCCAACATGGAAAGAACACTGTACGGATCAGCCAATCAGATGTCGAGGTTGTGGATTTGTGTTGAAAGAGACTGTGTGTGGTGAAGATGGCAGAAATGGAGAAAGTCAGGGTGTTGGTGCACGGAGATATGTTTGTGCATGGTTTACAGCAGTACGCTGAATGCAGGCATGTTGCAAAGAACTTTGATGTGAAAGGAGTGGAGGTGGTGTGGAGCAGTGTGCCTGATTGCAATGTACAGGGAATTGTACAAGTTTGTGAGGATATGGCCACGATGAACAGGCCCCATGTGATAGTTTTGCAGTATGGTGCTTTGCATTTGGGCACCGTCAATGCCCCTACTTTGTTGGCTGATTTGGAACGCTTGGTTCAAGCAGTAATGAAGATCCTTCCAAATGCAAAAGTAATTTTTTCTGGATTGCTACCTAGGGCAATATGGGACAATAGTTCCGTTTTTGGTCCTCAGCAAAATATTGCTAGGTGTGTCATCAACTGAGGCATGTGTGCCTTCATGCTTAGAGCTGGTATGTTCTTCTGTAACAATGAGAATATTGATGCCAGTAATGCTGTTAATTTTAAAGAAGATGGCATTTCTTTATCTTTTACAGGAAATGCCTTTCTATTTTGGAATGTAAGGGTTGCTTTGGAGAAGGTTATGTGAAGATTTTAGGAGTAAAGTAAGAAAAAAAAACCAAGAAAAAAAATACAAAATAACAGGTGTCTGTCAAGCATCTGTAAAATAAAAAAAAACGGCTCTTTTCAGAGCCAACTTCAAAGGGGAAATGGGGCACACTATTTAAATTTACATTCACCACGCTCAGATTTTCGATGTGTCCGCGGACATGGCGGTAGTCCGCAGACATGAAAATCACTACGAGGGGGTTAATATGTTCTATGTTACATGTATATGAAGTCAGGGATATTATGGTTAAGTTGTGCACTAAAAACCTATGAAATTCAGTGAAAAAACTTTCTTAAAGGGACGTTATGGCTAAGTTGCGCTACTAAAAATCTATGAAATTCAGTGAAAAAACGTTGTTAAAGGGACGTTATGGCTCAAAGTAAAACCGAAAAACCCCTGAAATTCGGCAGTTATGGTAACATAAGCAACCATAACTCGCGCCACCGTGCACTGCTAACACTAACACCCAGGACATCAAAGATGACATCACAAACTTCATTGATGACATCACTGATGACATCACATGGCTGGCTCTCCCTTTTTATCCTTTACTGACATATCGAAGCCACATAGTTTTCTTCAGTAACAGTCAGGAAGTAAAAATTGAAAAGGTACTATATTTGTAGACTTAGGGTCCAGTCACATCATATGAAACATATACATAGCGGAAGATACAGGCTTGAAAGAGAGCAATCCTTTATGTGCATGAAGATAATCATTATGGTTATCAGCAGTTTCTCATCGTTTTATTTTTCTTACTCTACCTTCCCTCTATATGCTCATATTTGTATACATTATACTCACTCTCCATAGAGTGAATGGGAAAAAAAAATTGCTCGCGCCTACAGCCCAAACCGCTGGACGGATTTCCACCAAATTTGGACCAGGAGCAGCGGCTTGGTCCCGAAAGCGTGCTTTTGCAAATTTGGTGAAAATCGGTCCAGTAGTTATTTTTAAAATGACCAAAAAGTAGGTAAAAAAAATTTGTGATATCTGTGTTGGGTTTGCGGACACACTTCCCTGTTCGCTCCGCGGAAAGTGTCCTGATTGGCCAATCGTCTTGAGTGATGTTCGCGGACATGCAAAGTGTTCGCTGATTGGACGGCGTGGAGCGCGTCAGATTTTTCGGTAGCGCCCGCCATCTTGGATTCGCGGACGTCCCCGGACAGCGCAGTGAAACTTTGTTCAAAATGTGTATTTTGTAGAGTGTGTTGGTGTGTAGGAGTGTTTGGGGAGGGTGGGAGTGTATGAGATAGGATGAAAGTGGTGTTTTTTTATGTGTTAGACGTTCTTTTTGTGTTCGATTTGTTTGCGGCCATCACGGGTGTTCTGAAATGTTCTAAATAAACTGACTAGGGGGTGTTCTAAGGAGTCAATATGTGTCCGTTTTGTTCGCAAGCAAAGTGAAACTGTTCTAAGAACACTCGCGGTGTCCGGGGAGTG
The DNA here is from genome assembly GCF_040938575.1 of Ambystoma mexicanum. Taxonomy (NCBI): domain Eukaryota; kingdom Metazoa; phylum Chordata; class Amphibia; order Caudata; family Ambystomatidae; genus Ambystoma; species Ambystoma mexicanum. The sequence goes on along the minus strand of NC_090931.1, from coordinate 1,359,452,937 downwards.
TTCCTAGGGGGTGTCCTGAGGACGCTGTCCGTATTGTTCTCTGTCAAGTTGAATGTGTTCTAAGAACACGCGCGGTGTCCTGAAATGTTCGCAAATAAACAAAATGGGGGTGTTCTGAAGACGCTTCTAAGAACACTTGCGGTGTCCGGGGAGTGTTCGTAGGGGGTGTCCTGAGGACGCTGTCCGTATTGTACTCTGTCAAGTTGAATGTGTCCTAAGAACACTCGCGGTGTCCTGAAATGTTCGCAAATAAACAAAATGGGGGTGTTCTGAAGATGCTTCTAAGAACACTCCCGGTGTCCGGGGAGTGTTCGTAGGGGGTGTCCCGAGGACGCTGTCCGTATTGTTCTTTGTCAAGTTGAATGTGTCCTAAGAACACTCCCGGTGTCCTGGAATGTTCGTAGGGGGTGTCCTTAGGACGCTGTCCGTATTGTTTGTTCTTAAGTTGAAAGTGTTCTAAGAACTATCGCGTTGTTCTGAAATGTTCGTAGGGGGTGTCCTGATAACAGTGTCCGTATTGTTCGCTGGCTAGTTCAAAGTGTTCTAAGAACACTCACATTGTTCGCGGACATTAAAAGTTTCCCATAGATCATAGTTGAAATGTTTGACTCTATGGATGTGATATGCTGCGGTGGTTGTTGCCAGGGCATAGAGTCTTGAGTGCATTGCCATTTGGCCATACACCCAAGACTCTAGACTCTATGCCCTGGCAACAACCACCGCAGGATATCACATTAATATTTGCTTATAACTTTGGGTGAAAAACAAATGTATAAGGAACAAAGGTATTAGATACTATGGATGTGATATGCTGCTATGGTTGTCCTTATTATTGTATACTTACTGTTTGGTCTAGTAATGGGAGTCCATGTTTTTCTTCTTCATTTCTGTGATAAAAGAAAATAGCATGTTAGTATTAGTATTTTGTAATGACTTATTACATTGTATAAGCAATATACTTTTATTTTTTTTCGACCCTCATATTTAGTAGAGTACAAATCAGAGTACTGTGCAATTTGCTCAGTTTCTGTATTTGTTGCTAAAATCATTGGGTCTGTGGGAGAAAAAAAAATCCATTTTGGATTAAAAAAACAAAACCTTTTTCTGTTATGCTACAGTTTATTTGTTTGTTTGTTTTCAGTGTTCACTTGTTGTTTCTGGCTAATGCTTTATACTTTGCTTTGTTGTATTTTTTTGGAGCAGTAACAGATTCTTCATTTGTTTTGATATTATAAAATTTTGGAGCAGTTAGATACCAATTGGCGTATTCTAACTGTCTATTGTTTTAATATATTTTAGTGGTTTTGATTTATCTATTTGGATATTGTTAAATTTTGGGATAGTTAGATACCAATTGGTGTATTCTAACTGTGTATCTTTTGGCCTAATTTAGTGGTATTCATTTATCTGATTAGTTGTTGTAGAATCGTTGAGCTGTTACATAGCTTTTGGAGTATTCTAACAGTTTATATTATTTTAACACAAATTTATAATTTTGGGACAGTTAGATACCAATTGGCGTATTCTAACTGTGTATTCTTTGGTCTAATTTAGTGGTATTCATTTATCTGATTAGTTGTTGTAGAATCTTTGAGCAGTTAGATAGCTTTTGGAGTATTCTAACAGTTTATATTTTTTTAACACAAATTTACTTAAAGGTTTAAATACAGTTTATTTATCAAATTTTGGTTTTAAGAACATCAAATAAGCATTTGTAAGATTTGCTGGTAATCTCTGCTTTAGAGTAATGGCACTATCATTACATTCAAACCATCCACATTTCTTTTTCATATATGCAGTGTAGTGCCCTGAATTGGTTGTGGCTCCTGCGTGGTAGATTATACCTATTGTTGTGAAGGTTTTCTTACCAAGTGATATTTGACCATGTGTGAATCCAGTCAGCTTGCAGTTGTTTTTGGTACCATCTGCATTGTAACGTAGAAGCATTAGTATTACGTATTCACTATGTGTTTGTATTACTAACGTGGAGCGATTATCTGAATTGCAGGTAGAGCATGATGTACCATGGTTTGCATTTTGTACAAGTTGCTGAAATGGAATGGATTCACAATTTGGTATTGATATATATATGAAGCGTTCATTGGGGATTTCTTCTTGTGTCACATTGTTGCAGAGAGTGCATGTATGTTTCCACATGTATGAAATCTGAAAGATTTCATTTATAGGTATGTTTTTGTTTTCCAGTACTTGTAGTAAGTACATTAGAAATTCTTGTGGATCTTCCTGTGAGTTTATAGTGAATTTAACCATTCCAGCACAGTAGTCCAATTGTCGTCTTATTCCAAAAACACTATGGGCCTCATTACGACCCAGGCGGTAAGTTACCACCTGGGTCGTACCTTTACCACCATGGCGTAAACTATGTTTACGCCATGGTGGTTGGCGGACTTACCGCCCCATTCCGAGGTGAGTGGGGTGGTAAGTCCCCATTTACCGTTCCCCATTCCCATTTTTGCCCCATAGGGCATAATGGGAGTGGGGAAGGCGTTAATTACGCCACCGTAAATCACGGTGGCGTAATTAACAACAAGGTCCCTTAGTGCCATGGATTTTAACACCTGCTAAAAGCAGGTGTTAATACCTCCATGGCGCTAAGGGACCTCGGAATCAGGCGGTAAGGGTCAGCGCTGTTTACGCCGCCGTAAACCCCTTACCGCCTGGGTCCTAATGAGGCCCTATATGTGTTGTCAGGATTGTTTTCTGCATTTCTGTGAAGTACTAACATTTGCAAACACAATTGGTCTGTACTGTGTAAGTAAATGTTGTCAACAATTGGTGGTAATTGAAATAGAATATTCATTGCTACATTTGCATAGCAACTTACACCAACTATATTTGATAATGTAAATGGTCATTGTATTTGATTTCATTGTATTTGAAACAGCTTGCAAGAGTTGGCATTAAGGCCGTACAATTGACATTTTTGTGGGCTAATTGTTCCATAACATCTGTAGCACATGCATTATCGCCATAAAGTGCATTAATGTGCCGGGTTTTCAATGTTGCTTCTGCTTCTTTAGAAAGTATACCAACTCTCAAACTTTTTTAAATGTTGGCATAAGTTAGATCTGCAGATTGGCGCATGTTTTCTGTTAATTCTCTGTATTGGAAATGTTGCCAAAGGTTGACATTTCCAATGCTGCCAACAGTTTTACGGCAGAGTTTGTGCCCTAATGTTTTAAAAATAGGTTCACCTTTTACTGGTGTTAATGGAAGCAGATCTCCAAAAACAATAATGTGTTTTCCTGCAAAGAGCTCTTAATAGTCTGTTTTGAGTACTTCTTGTAATCTGAGGTGTATCAAATCTAACATCAGGTTGGAGACCATGCTCACTTCATCTATTAGTAGCATTTTCATTTGTTTCAATACAATAGCTTCTGCAGAAAGTTTGTAATAGTCTAATTTGTTCTGGTGTTATACTGGTAATAGTAGTAATTGGTGTAATGTAACACCACCTATGTTGTAGGCAGCTAAACCTGTGGGGGCAGTGACAACAGCTGACAGTTTGTTGTTTGTCAATTGTTGAAGGAACTTACTAATGATTTTGATTAGGAATGTTTTGCCAGAACCAGCTTCACCACTGACATACAGTAGTATAGGTTTATAATTATGGCAGGAACATTCTTTATTTTCATGTTTTACACCATGTGCAATTTGTTTTGTTACTTCTTGAAAAATGCTACTTTGCTCATTGTTTAGTTTTGATTGTAGTATAGTTAAGTCTTCCTTATCTTCATACTGACACATGGTGTTTTCTACTTCTATCATAGCTAATTCTGCCTCATTTGTTATTAGTGGTTCTCCCAGTGGTTCTTGGCTTCCTGTTACAGAAGGTTGACTACTGTCAGGAGTATCCTTATCTAGTTGGGATTGGAGTTCTTCTTCATGTTGCTGTTCATTGTGAAACATTGTTTTGTACTGTGTAAAGTTTACATCAGTTATAGTGCTTTCATTTGCTTTGAAGCATTCCTCATTTGAGTCATAGTTACCTAGTAATTGTTCTTCTTTTCTCCATGGTTTGAAAAGTTGTAGCAGGGACATGTAATATACTTCTTTATGTTGAGGAGTCTTCAATGACAATTTGATATGATTAATTAAATTTGGTTTAGTGAGTTTAACTAAGCTGCCTTCACAGTCTGTCACTCTATATTTACCTATTTTTTTTATCAGGTTTCATATTATTTTTGTATGTGTAGTTTTGGGCTATTTGGTATAGACACATGTTTTCCAAAGTATTACTTCTGTTTGGGTAGTATGTGTCCAATAAATTGTTTTTTAAAATGTCTTGGCTGTTGGGATCATGTTTGGCTATTGTTTCTTTATCTTCATATGATTTTAGAACTCTTTTTCTAGATTTAGCTGGACCAAGACTTGGCCATACTATATTTTCAGATTTACCATACAATGAAGTATCAGTTAAACGATCAGCTGCTTCATAAGATCCACATTCTCTATGGGTGAGCATTTTTATGCCCAAGCTGTATATTTTCTGAGATACTGTTTCATCTGATGACAGGTCATTCCAGAGGTCTTGGAGCTCTGTCTTTTCTGCTTTAGTTAAGTATGCTGTGACATATCGTGCAACTGCAGTAGAATTGTCTGCAATGTACTGCACATCTATGTTTGCATTCCATAAGTGGGCAATGATTACATTATAATCATTGATATCTTTTTCTTCTTCTTTTCTTTTTATGTAATATGTATTTTTAGATGACTTACCTTTAACACTATGTCTAACTGAAGACATGAGGTTGTTTACTTGACCTGTATTTGTAACTGGTCTAGGGAAACCAAATCGGCATTTGGTGTAGTATTTGCCCTTGTTTTTGTATTTGCGACGACAATATTTTCCACATTTGTGTCTTTGAAATTGTAAAATTTGTGCACGAAGATCACTATTTGTGGCTTCTGATGGAATTTCACAAGTGACATATTTTAAAACTGTAAAATAAATACATCACTGTCTTGACCAAATTTCAGGAGCATCTTTAATCCATAAAAGCATGTGGATATGTGGTGCTCCTCTGGCTTGGTATTCTTTTCTCCAAAAGAAGTGTTGCACTTCTCCAAGGGGAGGAACAGTTTTATTACAAATAAAATGTAGCATAGCAATGAAGCGATGGTGAAAATATCTTGAAACATTAACAGGATCCAAAGAACAAAGTTCTCCAGGTGTTAGAATATCTATGTTTGTTTTGTTTTTATTTGATATGCGTAGGAAATCATGTAAATCTTCCCATGCATATTCTGCACAACTTAATGTAACCAAGTGGGTGGGCCAAGGTTTCTGATCATACAACGTACATCTCCATGACGTCGAAACCAGTACTCTTTAGTACCACACATATGTGCTAATAGATTTGCAATATTTGATTGTAAAACCTCATCCTTTTGTTGCACTTTCTCTAATAATTGTGTAGCTGTCCTATTTTGAAAGTGTGATCCTGATTTTAATATGTGTGCAACTCCGTAAAATAAAGTTGCTAGTTCACTTTCAAAGAGTAGGTGGAATATGTATTCCACATTTTGTCTAAATCTGGGATCTTCAGAATACATCCGTAATGAGCGGTATTCTAAAGCTGATATTTGAATAGGTCTATCATCATACCTTCCTCCTTTGCCAGTAGGAAAGAGTAGAGGAAAAGCACGTGCTTCTATACTTTTTTCCCATATACTGATTGGCGATCCTTTTGTTTGACGCATTTGGTAAGTTTCCAGTACATCTTGTACGGTGTCATTACAGTGCAAAGGATGAATTGTATAATGTAAAGTATTTGATATTGTAGCAGGATCTAGTAGCTCAAATTGACCAGCTTCTTGTGTTTCTTGAATTATTTCAGTTGTATCTTTCAAGTTTTCTTCAATATTAATTTCTTTGTAATATTCATTATTCTCTTTAAGATATTGGAAGGCTTGTCTAACTTTATATAAATCTACCAGCTGTTGCCATATTTTTTTGTCTTTTGTAGGTACTCCATTTACTAATATAATTAAAGATTGCTGCATTGGACGTTGCACTCCTAGAGTATGCACATTTTCTTTTAGATTTAATGGTAAATAAACTACTTTTCCACGAATGCCTTTTACCAATTCAGAGGGAGGTAATTTTGCTGTTTTTGGTTGAAGGCGTATTATTGCTTGAAATGTGTGTACTGTTTGAATTATGATGCTCTCATATAAATTAAGTTGTTGTAGAAGTTTTGGTACTGGGTATAATTCTAAATTATTTGTGATAGAACGTGAAGGAGTTTGGTTGTTGTCAAGTTTTGTAGTGCAATAACTGCAAAGTATTAAGGGCTCAGTTATTTCATATTTGTTTTCTTCTAGAAGGTAGAGAGCTAATTCAAACTATTTAGAATCTTCATTGTCTTCTATTTTGTATGATAGGTCCAGAGTTTTTGTGTTACTTTTATAAAAAATTCTACGGCAACATACACATACATGGTTTGGTACTTCAGTTGATGTACTTTTAAATTTTAGTATTTCTTTTTTGTATGTGTTTAGCAAAAGGTTGCCATGTGTAGAATTGTTGCTTAATTGGTTTAAAGCTATTTCATTCTGTAAATGGCTTTCACTTCCAAAATATTTTTTCTGGATATAGTGAATTTCTTCAAGTAGGTCTTTTGCTGTACCATGTAGAAGGATGTTATTTAACTTTGCTAGTGCTAAAGCAGGACTTTTAGCATAGTACAGTTTATAGACTAGATTTCTTATAGTTGAATGATGTGTTGATATCCTTTTGATATTATGGAAGGTGGTTTTACAAGTAGGTCCTGTAATGCAGGCCAATGAATGTCCTTGTAGTCCTGTGTACTTGCGCACTGGACAGGTATCTATATTTTGCAGTAATTTCATTTTGATTTTGTCTTTGCTTTTTACATATTTATTGAGGAATTGGTGTAAAGATTTGAAACATTGTTTGGGAATGTTACACATTGAGGTGCATGGCAATGTGTACACTAGACGTTCTGATTCAGTTGAATGGAGGGGTAATTCTAAGTTTTCAGGGCATATTTTTGTAAGGAGTACTTCTTGTTCCATTATGGTATTATTCACTTTTTCATAACCTTGACCACTGCTATTTATGGCAATTGTATTCGTTTGCTTTTGTTTGTACGCTTCTTCATTAAAATATGGTTTTGTGCTCGTAGTGTGATTCCATTCACCTCCGCAGATACTTAAGAAGTTCTTTCTGTTGACAATTCACTTATTGAGAAGTCTTTTTTGTAATTTAGTTATTAGTTTTGTTAGTGGTTTCATTTTGTTTAACAGTAAAATAAATCAATTTCTTTTGAGAAGAATTGCACTGTCCATCAATGCTTCTAAGATTAATTTCCTACGATAGGTTTTAAGCTTTGAACCTGATTTCTCTCCTGTTTTTATAAGATTTTGAAGGACTTTGTGACGGTATATTTTGGCTAAAATACTTTTCTTGGTATGCTTACTTTGCACTATATTAAAATTTGAAGAAGTAGTTTTATCTGTACTGATAGCTTATTTTCTGTTAATTGTTTTTTGGTTTGTTTTACATTTTGATAGAGGAAGCAAAGTTGTTGTACTTGAAACTTCTTGTGTTTCACTAAATGATTGTATTAGCTGTTTTGTTTCAACTTTTTTTACAAATTCTGCTAGAGATGGATGCTTATGTATGACACCTTTATTTTCATTTGCTCTAATTTTGCGTTGCTTTCTACGGAGTTGTCTTTTGGTAGGCATTCTTTAGGGTCTGTTGAAAAAAATAAAGAAGATATGGGTTGGGGTGTTCTGGAATGTATGTGTGCTGTGTGCATGAGTGTTTGAGTAAGATGATAAAGATGTATGTAATGGTGTGTGATTGTGCATTGGGAACTAAAACTAGTAGGGATAGGTATTCTTGAATTTATGTGTTACTAAACTGGGGTTCAGATGACAAAAAAAAAGTAAGCTAGTGCTGTGGAAAAGTACAAATAGTAAATCTAATGTATACAATTAAAACAGTTGTTTGTTCTATAATCTGAAAATTGTAGTGGTTCAGTTGGCTAATTTGTGTGTCCAAAAATAGAAATTTGTGGGCCGTTCTGGCTGTAAATCGCTGTTTAAGACATGGACATTTTTGGACAAAATGGTACAAAATCTCTATTTTAAGAAACCAAAATAGCTGGTATTAATGTTATAGTATATTTGATTAATAATATAAATATTATGGTGATATTTTACTTACTTTTAAAAAAAATTAACAGGTAACTTCTTAGTTTTTCTTTCTGCTTCGAATTCGGCTGCTTCTTTTCAGGAAACTGGTCTTCACTGCAATTGTAAAAGCTTCAAATTAGTAACTTTGTTTGTATATAGCACTGTTTTTAATTTAGATATTGATTTTTTTTAATTGAAATCCTCAGTGCCTTCTGTAAAACCATGAAACTAATTTATTTACATAAGATACATGCATCAGTACAGTACATATGATATGTTCTTAATGAACAAATTGTATTGAATGACTAACTGTAGCAAAAAAAAAATATCTTTACTATGTCTTGTGAAATTTATAATATATTAGTGAATATCACTATTTCTGTAAGTAAACTGTTCTAGGTAATAGCGCCTCAATGTCATGTCTAATTTAAAGTAATTAAGTAAATAAATAAATTAAAAAAAATATGAAATTGTATAAGTATTTTTTATAAAGGTTTAAACATAGATTGTGTTTGCATGCAATTTTGTTTGAATATATGTAGTCTATATATTTCATTTAAAAAATGTTAGTTTAACATGATTTGAGTGTGTGTGTATAAAGAAAGTAAAAAGTATAAAGGTTTATAAGTGATAGTTGATTTTAGGAAATTGAAAAAAGTACAGTAAATTCATTTTACAGATTTTACAAGGTAAAAGTCTGTTTGAAAATGTGTTCATCTACTATACAGAAAATATGCATACCTGAAGTTTGTGTTCATGCATATGTATATGCATGGAGCTGCAAGTAGAAATCTTGAAGACTTGTACAGTATTTCTGGTAGATGCTGCTTGCCAATGATATGACACTTGTACTCAGAGAGATTCCGAGTACATTTGCAGTGCTGATCTATGATGATGCAGTTAGATGTAGAGGTCTTGAATGTGATTGGTGCATGGTCATGTGATTTTTGAGGTACATCCAATGAGGGAATGGCAGAGAGAGTGTAGTGGAAATGGTAGAAGGGCTGTTCATGTTACGATATGTCCGCAGACATGGCGGTAGTTCGCGGACATCGGGAGTTACATCCAGGGATTTTTGGGTTCAGAAGTCATGCAAATGAGAATAAGCACTGAAAGGGATTGGTCAGGAAAGTTTGGTGGGTGTGTTGTGCCAGGAGAGATTTTCTCAGATACTCTTTTTGCTGAGAGAACAAAAGATAGCTATGGCTGTGTGTTTCAGAAAACAGATTGTTTGGATTTTAGGAGATTCGTGGATACATTGGTTGAAGGTGCATGCAGAAAGCTGTGGAGTAGCTGTAGATCTTGGATTCCCACATGTGGAAGTACACTGGCATGGAGTACGTGGAATGAAGTGGTTGGACTTGCTACCTCTCTGTGCTACTTTGGAGACAGAGCAACATCCAGACATAATTGTAATTCATTGTGGAGGGAACAGTTTAGGACATGTGACTGGAATTTCTTTGCAATTTGCTATGAAACAAGGACTTAGGAAGGTTATGGACATGTTTCCTAATTCTCAAGTGATATTTTCACAGATTGTGGCTTTGTTCTTCTTCATTTGGTCCACAAATGGAAAAAGCAAGGCGCAATGTTAATAAGGCTGTTTGTGGCTTTTTAAGAGATTTTGGCATGTCTTCTTTTCACAATGAAAATATTATGTTTTGTAGTACATACATTTTTCGCAGAGATGGAGTTCATCTTACTTATGCTGGCAATCAGATTTTTCTGAGAAATGTACAAAATGCATTGCGACCTTTTTTGGAATTACAACAACGATTCTGAAGTAGATGTTAAGCATTTACAATTTTTGACTTACACCACCCAAAGGATCTTGAGCCACCACTTCTTTCCAGAGAAAATTACAATGTTTTTAAAAAAATATATATATATTTTATTGATTTTATATTTAGAGAACCAAACAACTTACAACACAATACGACTGTTACAGCATGTCGTCATTGATTACGTAACAAAAACACAAAACAAATACAAAGAACTCCCCCCACCCCCCATCAGGCCAGAGCCGGCTCCTTTGTGTCCTCAGTCGGGGCACCGTCGGGTGGATCATTGTCCGATTGCCCATCATCCGAATTGTCAGGATCCTCCAACCCCTGTTGTGGGTTGGTCATAGAGGCCACCAATTGTCGCCAGGCCAGCAGGGGCCCTATCTCCTCCTCACCCCCTCTTGTGATCGCTTCGAACCACACCACGGATTCCGCCTCTGCCCACCTCCTGAGGTCCGCCCACCATAGTTCTACTCTCGGTCTGCTGGCCGCTTTCCAGTTCATGGCAATCCTGCGTTTAGCCAGGACATATGCCAGGTCCCTCATCTTGCTCAGGTGTCTAGAGTGTCTAGGCCTGGGAAAAATTCCAAGCATACACGACCAAGCTGATCCCACGTCCAACACTACTCCCACACCTGCAAGCTTCATCTTAACCTCCTCCCAAAATATACACACTTCCGGGCAGGCCCAAAACATATGTAGCAACCCTGCTTCCACCTCCCCGCACCTGGGGCATTTTTGAATGGTCGAGCCACCAAACCTTGCGATCCTCTGGGGGGTCAAGTGGGCCCTGTGTGTGATATACAGCTGGAGTTGCTGGAGCCGTGAGTTACGGGACACCTTCTTATGGTACCTTAGGACCCTCTCCCACTGACCTTCTGTAATAGGACCTCCCATCTCCTCTTCCCAGTCATGCCTCAGTTGGAGCAACTCTTTCCCAGCTTGCGCTCTAAGGAGTTCGTAGATCCGTGATATTTCATGCCCACCCTCTGAGACATCATACATAGTTTCAAGGGAGGCATCAGGGTCATCTATCAGTGCCGTCTCCGGCCATCTCTCTTTTACTCGTTTCACCAGTCTGGCATAGGTGATGTATTGGCCTCTATGCACCCCCGTCTCGTCCTGCAATTTATGGAAGTCCACCGCCTCCCCTTCCCGCCATATGTCCCCAAGCGTAGCCAAACCCACCGGCTCCCAATGTCTACGGACAGACTGAAACAATTGGGAGTCGTTTCCGCACAGTGCCACCAACGGGGCCTGCTGGGAGAGCGGTTCCGACTCCCCCATCAATTTCCATGTTCTATGCCAGACCTCCCATCCCAGCCTCAAGAGCCGCCCTTTTCCCGTCAGTTTGTTCTTTTGTAGCCACACCACTTCTTTCAGGAAGTATGGGGCCATGTCCTCCCGCAGCAACCTAGATTCTGTCGAATCTTCATCAGACAACCACCTGGCCACATACATCAGTTGCCCTGCCAGATAATACCATTCCAAGTTGGGCAGGCCTATACCCCCCTTTTCGCACGGGTTCTGGAGTTTCCATAGGGCCACCCTGTTTCTGAAGCTGCCCCACACGAAGCCCCTACACATGCTGTGTAGTCGCACAAATAGGTTCTTAGGGATCAAATACGGGACATTCACAAAGAAATGCAAGAGTCTGGGGAGGACCACCATTTTAAGCAAGGCCGCCCTCCCCATCATGGACAGGGGCAATTTAGACCAGAATGCCATGCTGTTCCTGACCCCCTCTATGGCTCTCTCTGTGTTGTGCTTATGCTCTGCCTCAATCCGGTGGTAGATATTTACCCCCAAGTACCTGAAGGTGTCGGTCTGCCACGGTATTGGTAGCACCGTAGCCTCTCCAGCCGGACCTCTCTGTACCTGCCTAGAGGGAACAAGCTAGACTTCCTGGGGTTCACTGATATGCCCGAAAGGACAGCAAAATGATCCAATACCTCCAGTACATACTGTAAGTTCTCCTCCGGGTAACGTAAGTAAAGCAGCATGTCGTCCGCGTACAGGGATATTAAGTGTTTGCCGCTGGCGGTGCTGATGCCCACCTCTTCGTACTGCTGCCGCAGGCATATCGCCAGCGGCTCCAGCGCGAGTATATATAACATGGGTGACCAAGGGCATCCCTGCCTGGTCCCCCTGCTAAGTTGCCAGGCGTCCGAGACTGTGGCTCCAGTCTTGACCCTTGCTACCGGGCTGCTATATAACAGCTGGACCCATCTGATATATCCAGGACCCATGCCGTATCCCTGCAGGGCTGCCTTTAGCCAAGGCCATCTTACTGAATCGAAGGCCTTGACCGCATCCAGCGACACCACCGCCATCTCGCCCATGTCGTCCTTAGTGTGGTCGATAACATGGTGCAGCCTCCTGTGGTTATCGGTGATATTTCTGCCTGGGACATATCCCGTTTGGTCCGGGTGGATCAGCTTGCCGATCACCTTCTTCAACCTATTGGCCAGCACCGCTGTGAGTATTTTGCTGTCCTGGTTAAGCATGGACAGAGGTCTATAAGATCCACACTCAACAGCCGACCTACCTGGTTTCAGTAGTGGGACAATCATGGCCTCACGGAGGGACAGCGGAAGTTCTCCCAGCTCGTATGCCTCGTTAAACACAGCCAGCAGTGGCTGGAGCAGCTCCTGCACGTATACATTATAAAACTCACTAGGCAATCCATGAGATCCAGGCGCCTTACACGTGGGGAGGCCCCGAATCACCACCTCCAGCTCGTCTGCTGTGACAGGGGCGTCTAATTCCTCCCGTTCCGGGACGTCTAGGGTGGGTAGGCCGATGTCCTCGAGTGTGTTCAGGATGTCCTGACTCCTGTCTTCCCCAGTGTCCTCATACAAGCGTTTGTATAACCTGAGGAATTCCTCGTTCACCCCATCCTGGGTGTTACGGAGACGGCCGTCCTCACCACGGATCTCATGAATAACCACCCGGGGGGGCCTCGCTCTTGTACAGCCAAGCCAACAGTCTGCCTGGCTTATCGCCCCCAGCGTGTAGCCTCTCAGTGTACTTCCTGTGGTTCAATCTGCATAGTCGATCCCAAAGGGCATTGCACGCTACCTGAAGGTCCCTCACCTTCGTCTTGTCCACAGGAGTGGCGTTCTCGAGACGAGCTAGGCTCTCCAGTTCCCTTTCGGTATCCTGGAGCTCCCTCTCGATACCCCCCTGAAGGCCTTTAGATTTAGAGATGGCCACTCCATGCACCACTACCTTAAAGGCCTCCCACAGAGTTCCCACAGAGCGCACGCTACCCGTGTTAATCTCGAAATATTCTCTGATGGCAACCCTCAGGTCCTCCCGGAACCCCTCGTCCTACAGTGCCTCCGACTGAAGCCTCCATGTGGGTACCCTAGGCCTAGAGGGTTGGTGTCGCCACTCTACCACCAGGGGCGAATGGTCTGATAATACTCGGGCTTTATATTCTGCCCCTACTATTTCTCCCGCTATCTCGGCAGTCCCAAACACGTAGTCCAATCTAGTGAACAAGTCATAGGGTGCCGCATAGTGCGAATACTGTCTATCCGTAGGGTGGAGTTTCCTCCACACATCCACCAGTCCCAGGTCTCTCAGCAATGTCCCGAGCGCTTTGGCCGCCGGCGCCAATTTGCCTTTTGTAACAGCGGACCGATCAATTCTTGGATCCAAGACACAGTTGAAGTCCCCACCCCACACCATCGCACTCCCTACCATGGGGCCTAGTTTGCCATAGAGGGATCTAAAGTAAGCTGCTGTGTCATGATTGGGGGCATACAGATTGAGGATGTGCACTTCCCTGTTTTCCAGAAGCCCTGTTACCGCCACCATTCTGCCTTCCGGGTCCACTAACGAGTCGAGCACCCGGAACGGCACGTGCGGTGCCACCCAAGTGATGACCCCCCTAGCGTACGCCGAGTACGTGGCACCCACCACATTGCCCTTCCACTTTCTCTTGACCACCTCCAAGTTTTCCTTAGTAAGGTGGGTCCCTTGTAGCAGGGCTATATCTATCCGCATTCTTTTCAAGTATAGCATTACCTTATTCCGCTTGAGGTATCTATTGAGGCCTCGGACATTCCAGGTAGCTATTCGAAGATTAACCGATGCCATCAGTTCGTTCTGTGCTCGACCCCGCCCCCCCCTACAGTGCTCCCTTCGTCTAACTCTCTGCCGGCTCTCCCTTCCCTAAACCCCAACCCCCCACCCTGTTCCCCAACTGCACACCACAGCAAACAACCCATCCCACCCCAACAAAAGCCCAGCTCCATCCCTGGATCTCAGGCACACCCGCGTCTGGTCTTATCCCGTACACCAGGAATAGGACCCCGCGGGGCGTCGCCGATCTAACAGCGACCTAACTAACTAGAAATGTTACTACTGGGGTCAGAGGAAGCCTCTCGGAGCTCCCAGCTATGTAAGCAAAGGTAGGCACGCCCAGCGGGCCAGCCTGTCGAAACCACATCACACGCACCATGCGCCATACAAATGACTATATTCAAGTCCCAGTGTCTCGGCCCTATTAACCTAGGCGACATGGCTACAAGCTACTTATCTTCCGGCGTCTCGGTCTGGATGTCCGGCTCCTGAGGACAGCCCAGCGTGTCCAGCCAGTCCATTGCTTCAGTCGGTGTTTCAAAGAACAGGCATCTGTTTCCATAAAAAACTTTCAGTTTTGCCGGGTAGAGCAGCATATAACGATGGCCAGCTTCCCTCAGTCTCCTTTTCGCCGACCCGAAGTTCATCCGACTCCGCTGCACGTGTAGCGTGTAGTCGGGGTAGGCCGTGATCCTGGCCGATCCTCTGTCGATCGTTCCCCCTTTCCGAAAGAATTCAAGAATCTTTTTGCGATCCCGGTAGTTCAGAATTTTAGCGATCACTGGCCGCGTGGGGGGCTCCGGGAGGCGGCCTCCTGGTTAGGGCCCTGTGCGCCCTCTCGACTGCAAACCCCTGAGTGAGCACCCCGCCAGTGATCTCCTGCAGAAACATGGATTCCACAAATTCCGTGGGGTTTGATCCTTCCGTTCCTTCGGGTAGGCCCACAATGCAGATATTGTTGCGTCTGGCGCGTCCCTCCGTCTGCTCCGCTCTGTCCTCCAGGTTGCCCACCCGTTGCACAAGGGCGTGGAGCTCCCTCTTATGGGCAGCACAATCTGCCGTGTTTGTGGCCGTCTCCTTCTCAATGGTCCCTGTGCGCTCCGAGATCGTCCTCACGTCCTGTTTTAGCAGGTTTACCTTCTCCTGGACAGCACCAATTTTGAGGTCTAGGCCTTCCTGTAGCTCTCTCATGGCGAGGCCCAGCCTGGTCTCCCATGACACTTTTAGGTCCGCATTTGCCGCCAGCACCTCCTGTATCGTGCCCGGCGACTCTGTGTTCGCGCGGGGGACTCTTTGTTCTTACCCCCTTCCGCTCCTGAGGGGGATTTGGCGTAGGCCTCCATCGTGGGCTGTTTGGCCTTCGGTCTCACCCCTCTCGTGGTCATGCTGTTGTATGAGTCGGGCGGGAATCCGTCCCGTCAGGCGCCGAAGGGAGATCACCCCACTCATTGCGGGCGCGGAGCCTGGCTCATCGCACCGTAGGGCACCCGACACGGTCAAAACACACCGGCTCACGGGCCCGCGGTTCAGTCGTCACAGCTACAGACGCCTGGCCCTCCAGCTCACCGGCCCACCCAGTCTCAGGCGGTGTACATCGTGTATTGATCCTCACACGGAGGGGCCCGTAGGTCCTGCGCCCCTGATCGCGACGATGCCTTCACGGCCCTCGATGTTCGCAGAGTGCCGCTGCCATTTTGTCTTGTCCGCTCGCTCAGGGCCCACCTCAATCAATCACATTTATTTCGGTTTCCAGGCTCTCCAGACACCACAAACTTTCAGCGGGTGTGGTGATGGCATTCCCACACCTGGATAACGATTTCCAGCGTCGGCCGGCCCCCGTGGATGCGCCCCTCCACCAGGATCAAGACAGGATCAACGGAGCTCCTCCAGAGTGCGACTCTCTACATGGCCGTCCAAGCCACGCCCCCGAAAATTACAATGTTTTTGATGGAGTAGCAACCCCATTTTTTTTATGTTCGTGAACTGTCCGCGGACTTCTAAAAAATACCAAGAGCCCTGCTTCATTTATTTTCACTTCTATTTTTTAACTGGGAAAGGCGGCTCTGAAAAGAGCCTTATTTTTTTTTGATTTTTGTAATTTTTTATTTTTTTTGGTTTTTCAGACACCACACACTAGGAGAGGAGGGTAAAGGAGGGTAAAGGTGGGGACACCAACCACAGGGATAAGAAAGGGCGAGCTGAGAGAGGAAGATGTAGAGTGGGTTTCATTTGGGTAGTGAGCAGGTCTTCTCGTGCTCTGAGACGATAGTCTCAAAAGCACTCCGAAGTCGCTCCCCCCTGCAGAGTACTGTCACAGTACATACATACAACTGTGACCCTCGAAAGGTAAGGGTCATCAGCATTCTGTATGGCCTGTGAGGCAGCTTGAGAAAGACGCTGTGATGTCATCTTTGATGTCCTGGGTGTTAGTCTTAGCAGTGCACGGTGGTGGCGCGAGTTATGGTTGCTTAGCTTACCATAACTGGAGAATTTCAAGGGTTTTTCGGTTTTACTTGGAACCATAACGTCCCTTTAACAACGTTTTTTCACTGAATTTCATAGGTTTTTAGTAGCGCAACTTAACCATAACGTCCCTTTAACAAAGTTTTTTTCACTGAATATATATATATATTACATGGCCACAGCAGTGGCCATGTAGTTATGGTTAAATTGCTGTTTCCATAGGAAGAGCACTTTTTGGGCGGCTTATAACTTCGCTCTCCCTGGACGAATCCTCACCAAACTTTGCAAAATAAGTATATGGCCCACTCTGAATTTTTTGCAAACTTTGGTGAGGATTCGACCGGGGGGTTAAAGTTATAAGGGGGGTCCCAAAACTTCTTTTTTTCCCATAGACTGAATGGGGAAAAAACTTTGCTCACTCCTACAGCCCAAACCGCTGGACGGATTTTCACCAAATTAGGACCAGGAGCAGCGGCTTGGTCCCAAAAGCATGCTTTTGCAGATTTGGTGAAAATCCGTCCAGTATTTTATTTTAAAATGACCAAAAAGTAGGTCATGAAAAATTAGTGATATCTGTGTTCGGTCCGCGAACACACTTCCCTCTTCGCTCTGCGGACAGTGTCCTGATTGGCCAATCGGCTTGCGTGATGTCCGAGGACATGCAACATGTTCGCTGATTGGATGGCGTGGAGCGTGAAGCACATCAGATTTTCGGTAGCACCCGCCATCTTGGATTCGCAGACGTCCGCGGACAGCGCGGTGAAACTTTGTTTAAAATTTGTATTTAGGAGAGTGTGTTGGTGTGTAAGAGTGTTTGGGGAGGGTGGGAGAGTATGAGATAGGTTAAATGTTGTGTTTTTTTAAGTGGTAGATGCTCTTGTTGTGTTTGATTTGTCTGCGGACAACACAGCTGTTCTGAAATGTTCTAAATAAACTAAATGGGGGGATGTTCTGAGGACGCAATATGTGTCCGTTTTGCTCGCAAGCAAGCTGAAACTGTTCTAAGAACACTTGCGGTGTCCTGAAATGTTTGTAAATAAAAAAATGGAGGTATTCTGAGGACGCTGTCCGTATTGTTCGCTGTCAAGTTTAAAGTGTTCTAAGAACACTTGCGGTGTCCTGAAATGTTCATAGGGGGTGTCCTGAAGAGGCTGTCTGTATTGTTCTCTGGCAAGTTGAATGTGTTCTAAGAACACTCGTGGTGTCCTGAAATGTTCGTAAATAAACAAAATGGGGGTGTCCTGAGGACGCTTCCATATTGTTCGATGGCAAGTTGAATGTGTTCTGAGAACACTCGCAGTGACCTGAAATGTTCGCAAATAAACAAAATGGGGGTGTCCTGAGGACGCTGTCTGTATAGTTTGTTGTCAATTTGAAAGTGTTCTAAGAACACTCATAATGTCCGCAGATTTTAAAAGTTTCCATAGGTCATAGTTGAAATGTTTGACTCTATGGATGTGACATGCTGCGGAGTTTGTGGCCAGGGCATAGAGTCTTGGTTGCATGGCCATTTGGCCATGCACCAAAGACTCTATGCCCTGGCCACAACCACCACAGCATATCACACTCATAGTTGCTTATAACTTTGAGTCAAAAACAAATTTATAAGGAACAAAGTTATAAGCCACTATGGGTGTGATATGCTGCGATGGTTGTACTTATTATAATATTCTTACTGTTTGGTTTAGTAACTGGAGTACATGTATTTGTTGTTCATTTCTGTGATAAAAGAAAATAGCATGTTAGTATTAGTATTTTGTAATGACTTATTACATTGTATAATCAATTTTTTTGACCCTCATATTTAGTAGATTACAAACCAGAGTACTGTGCAATTTGCTTAGTTTCTGTGTTTGTTGCTAAAATCATTGGGTCTGTGGGAAAAAAAATCCATGTTGGATTAAAAAAATAACTTTTTCTGTTATGCTACACTTTATTTGTTTGTTTGTTTTCAGTGTTCACTGTTGTTTCTGGCTAATGATTTATGCATTGGCTTGTTGCAGTTTTTTGGAGCAGTAACATATTATTTATTTGTTTGGATATTGTAACATTTTGGAGCAGTTAGATACCAACGTATTCTAACTGTCTATTTTTTTTATATATTTTAGTGGTATTGATTTATCTGTTTGGATATTGTTAAATTTTGGGACAGTTAGATAACAATTGGCGTATTCTAACTGTCTATTTTTTGCTCTAATTTTGTGGTATTCATTTATCTGATTAGTTGTTGTAGAATCTTTGGGCAGTTAGATAGCTTTTGGAATATTCTAACAGTTTATATTTTTTTACTATAAGTTTACTTAAGGTTTAAGCACAGTTTAGTTATCAAATTTTGGTTTTAAGAACATTAAATAAGCATTTGTAAGATTTGCTGGTAATCTCTGCTTTAGAGTAATGGTACTATCATTACATTCAAACCATCCACATTTCTTTTTTATCTATGCAGTGTAGTGCCCTGAATTGGTTGTGGCTCCTGCGAGGTAGATTATACCTATTGTTGTGACGGTGTTCTTACCAAGTGATATTTGACCATGTGTGAATCCAGTCAGCTTGCAGTTGTTTTTGGTACCATCTGCATTGTAACGTAGAAGCATTAGTATTACGTATTTACTATGTGTTTGTATTACTAATGTGGAGCGATTATCCGAATTGCAGGTAGTACATAATCTACCATGGTTTGCATTTAGTACAAGTTGCTGAAATGGAATGGATTCACAATTAGGTATTGATATATATATATATGAAGCGTTCATTGGGGATTTCTTCTTGTGTCACATTGTTGCAGAGAGTGCATCTATGTTTCCACATGTATGAAATCTGGAAAATGTAATTTATACGTATGTTTTTATTTTCCAGGTCTTGTAGTAAATACATTAGAAATTCTTGTGGATCTTCCTGTGAGTTTGTAGTGAATTTAACCATTCCAGCACAGTAGTCCAATTGTTGCCTTATTCCATAAACACTATACGTGTTTTCAGGATTGTTTGCTACATTTCTGTGAAGTACTAACATTTGCAAACACAATGGGTCTGTACTGTGTAAGTAAATGTTGTCAACTGGTGGTAATTGAAATAGAATAGTCATTGCTACATTTGCGTAGCAACTTACTCCAACTATATTTGAGAGTTTAAATGGACCAGGTAGTTCTGTATCTGACTGCTTTTTTTGGAGTTTGTCTTCCTTCTTTGAAGAAGTACCTGGTTTACTTTCCCTAATTGATTCTTTTTTCTTGTGGTACTTCATGAAGTATTACTTTCTTTTACTCTTGTTGGAGGATTTGCATCCTGTTGCTTTTCAGTTTGATTTATTTTTCTTTTATAATGTTTTACTTTTTGTGGAACAGAATACGTGTTTAGATGGGGAGTGTATAGTGAGCGAAGTCTATTGTATTCTAAAATGCAAGGAATATTCCATAAACACTATACATGTTATTAGGATTGTTTGTTGCATTTCTGTGAAGTTCTAACATTTGAAAACACAATTGGTCTGTACTGTGTAAGTAAATGTTGTCAACAATTGGTGGCAATTGAAATAGAATATTCATTGCTACATTTGCATAGCAACTCACTCCAACTATATTTGAGAGTTTAAATGGACTAGGTAGTTCTGTATCTGATTGATTTTGTTTTAGTTTGTCTTCCTTCTTTGATGAAGTACCTGGTTTACTTTCCCTAATGGGTTCTTTTATGTTTGTGGTACTTGATGAAGTTCTAGTTTCTTTTACTCTCTTTGGAGGATTTGCAGTGACATCCTGTTGCATTTCTGTTTGATTTCGTTTTCTTTTACAACGTTTTACTTTTTGTGGTACAGAATATGTGTTTAGATGGGGGGTGTATAGTGAGCAAAGTCTATTGTATTCTAAAATGCAAGGAATATCAGCGTTTACTTAACTTGCATCATGCCTTCTTTAAAGACTGTGTTACCAATGTCTAACATTGCTTATTCTAGGGTAAGACCTTGTGATTTATGAATGGTGACTGCGTATGCAAGAGTTAGAGAAAATTGTTCTCTGCCTACATACATGTCTTTGAAGAGAAGGAATCGAGCTGTTGAGCGTCCTATCCATTTTACTTCTGAAAGTTTGTCAAAGAGAATATTGACAAACTGAATTTTGTTGTCACGTGGGTATGTTTTAAAGCCAACAACTGTACCCAGTGCTCCATTAACTAGTCCTTGGTCCACGTCAAGGTTACGTTTAAGCATTACTCTGCAATTTAAGGATAATTTTAATATCTTTTCCAAGCCTGCTGTGTTTGAGATTGATTTTTCTAATCTATTTAGTCTTGTTGTGGCTTGGTCACACATGGGTGGTGTCATACCATGTACATCTAGTTTGTCTGTCGTGCTAATTTCCATTATTGGTTGAATTTCTTTACTTAACATTATTTCATTGAATTTGAAACAGCTTGCACGAGTTGGCATTAAGGCCATACAATTGACATTTTTGTGGGCTAATTGTTCCATAACATCTGTAGCACATGCATTATCACCATAACGTGCATGAATGTGCCTTGTTTTCAATATTGCGTCTGCTTCTTTAGAAAGTATACCAACTCTGATACTTTTTAAGATGTTGGCCTAAGTGAGATCTGCAGATTGCTGCATGTTTTCTGTTAATTCTCTCTATTGGAAATGTTGCCAAAGGTTGACATTTCCAATGCTGCCAACAGTTTTACGGCAGAGTTTGTGTCCTAATGTTTTAAAAATAGGCTCACCTTTTACTGGTGTTAATTGAAGAAGATCTCCGAAAACAATAATGTGTCTTCCTGCAAAGAGCTCTTCATAGTTTGTTTTGAGTACTTCTTGTAATCTGAGGTGAATCAAAGGCAACATTAGGTTGCCCACCATGCTCACTTCATCTATTAGAAGCATTTTCATTTGTTTCACTGCTCTGCGTAATTCCATTGCAGCTTCTGTAGAAAGTTTGTAATAGTCTAATTAGTTTTGGTGTTCTACTGGCAGGAGTAGTAATCGGTGTAAAGTGACACCACATATGTTGTAGGAAGCTAAACCTGTGGGGTCAGTGACAACAGCTGACAGTTTGTTGCTTGTCAATTGTTGAAGGAACTTACTGATGATTTTAAGATTGTTTTGCCAGAACCAGCTTCACCACTGACGTACAATAGTATAGGTTTGTAATTTTGGCAGGTGCATACTTTGTTTGCATGTTGTACACCATGTGCAATTTCTTTTGTTACTTCTTGAAAAATGCTACGTTGCTCATTGTTTAGTTTTGATTGTAGTATAGTTAAGTCTTTGTTATCTTCATACTGACACTTAAGGGGTAATTCATAGAATTCAGTGCACAAGTGGCACACGCGGCTGGCGAACAGTGTGCGCGTGCGGCAGTCTGCGCCAGCCGCGTGTGCCAAAACCCATTTCGGCGCACAGCTTATTCATGGACTTTAACATCCCTAAGCAGCCGTGGCGCAGAGTGGTGCAGCGACCCTGCAGCATCGCCATTTACGACCCCAACCCTGCCCCATGCGTCATGAACAGCGCACAAATCCAGTACATGGCGCACAGGCCAGTGGACCAGCATACGGCCGCCCAACCACTAAAACGCTTGTATAACTCCCTGCGCACCCCTCAAAATACACGTACCCCGGTCGCACTAGGCCAATAGGTGTAAAACTCCCCACGCACCCCTCGAAATACACGTATCCAACTCATTTGTGGGAAGTTTCACACACGATAGGCCCTGTGCGAGCGGGGTATGTGTATTTCTGGGGTTTGCGGGGAGTTTCACACGCGGTAGGACCTGTGTGAGCGGGGTACATGGATTTCTGGGGTTCACAGGGACGTTCACACACGGTAGGCCCTGTGCGAGCGGGGCACATGTATTACTGGGGTTCATGGGAAGTTTCACATGCAATAGGCCCTGTGCGAGTGGGGTACACGTATTACTGGGGTTTGTGGGAAGTTTCACACGCGATAGGCCCTGTGCGAGTGGGGTACGCATATTACTGGGGTTTGCAGGAAGTTTCACACGCGATAGGCCCTGTGCGAGTGGGGTACGTGTATTACTGGGGTTCGCGGGAAGTTTCACACGCGATAGGCCCTGTGCGAGTGGGGTACGTGTATAACTGGGGTTCGTGGGAAGTTTCACACGCGATAGGCCCTGTGCGAGTGGGGTACGTGTATTACTGGGGTTCGTGGGAAGTTTCACATGTGATAGGCCCTGTGCGAGTGGGGTACGTGCTTAACTGGGGTTTGCGGGAATTTTCACACGCGATAGGCCCTGTGTGAGTGGGGTTCTTTTATTACTGGGTTTGCAGGAAGTTTCAAACGCGATTGGCCCTGTGCGAGTGGGGTACGTGTATAAATGGGGTTCGCGGGAAGTTTCACACGCGATTGGCCCTGTGCGAGTGGGGTACATGTATAACTGGGGTTTGCAGGAAGTTTCACACGCAATTGGAGTGGGGTATGTGTATTTCGGGGGTTTTCAGGAATTTTCACACGTGATAGGCCCTGTGCGAGTGGGGTACGTGTATTACTGGGGTTGGCGGGAAGTTTCACACGCGATTGGCCCTGTGCGAGTGGGGTACGTGTATTACTGGGGTTCGCGGGAGGTTTCACACGCGATTGGCCCTGTGCGAGTGAGGTACGTGTATAACTGGAGTTCGTGGGAAGTTTCACACGTGATTGGAGCGGGGTACGTGTATTTTGGGGATTCACAGGAAGTTTCACACGCGGTAGGCCCTGTGCGAGTGGGGTACGTGTATTACTTGGGTTCGCAGGAAGTTTCACATCCGATTTTGCTGTCAGAGCGGGGTATGTGTATTTCGGGGGTGCGCGGGGAGTCCTACACGTGAATTGGCAGTGTGGGTCCTCCCAGGTGTGCCCTCTACCCCCTCCACGGCCCCTGCAGGCAGCCCACACCACAGGGGACTACCCTGCACCCCTGGTCATGTCCCACAGGCAGCCCATCCACCATGGGCATGCCCCCCAGACATGTCACCTTGCACTAGTGATCACCAACTCATGTCCCCGAGCACCCCCACCCACCCACCATTGACGGGCACCTACCAGCAGGCCCCCACTCATGTCCCCGAGTACCCCCACCCCCCAGCAGTGAGGGGCACCTGCCAACAGGCCCCCAATAATGTCCCCCAGCACCCCCACCCCCCAGCAGTGAGGGGCACCTGCCAGCAGGCCCCCACTCATGTCCCCCAGCACCCCCACCCCCCAGCAGTGAGGGGCACCTGCCAGCAGGCCCCCACTCATGTCCCCCAGCACCCCCACCCCCCAGAAGTGAGGGGCACCTGCCAGCAGGCCCCCACTCATGTCCCCCAGCACCCCCACACCCCAGCAGTGAGGGGCACCTGCCAGCAGGCCCCCACTCATGTCCCCCAGCACCCCCACCCTCCAGCAGTGAGGGGCACCTGTCAGCAGGCCCCCACTCATGTCCCCCAGCACCCCCACCCCAAACAGTGAGGGGCACCTGCCAGAAGGCCCCCACCCATGTCCCACTCATGTCCCCCAGCACCCCCAACTCCCAGCAGTGAAGGGCACCTGCCAGCAGGCCCCCACTCATGTCCAACTCATGTCCCCCAGCATCCCCACGCCCCAGCAGTGAGGGACACCTGCCAGCAGGCCCCCATTCATGTCCCCCAAAACCCCCACCCCTCAGCAGTGAGGGGCACCTGCCAGCAGGCCCCCACTCATGTCCCCCAGCACCCCCACCCCCGAGCAGTGAGGGGCACCTGTCAGCAGGCCCCCACTCATGCCCCCCCTACATGAAGTAAAGATGCACAATCATGGCCCACTTCTACACCAAAATACCACAGCGCACCACCCCATTATTGAGACACAATGATTTCCCAATCCACCCCACACTGACATGCCTATCTCAAGACACAAACCAAAAGTCAACTATGTACATCAATACATGTCCGTCACACCCACACACTGGTTTTCATTGATTGTGTAAACCCACATTTTCACATACATTAACCCAATGAGCGAATCCCACACATGGAACTAAAATATGAAAATGTATTATGTACAAAAATAAAAATAAAGCAATGAAATGAAAGCATAACAAAATAGCAAACATGAAATGAAAACCATGTGCAAAAGATGAGTAAATGAAAAGTATAACCAATCCAACGTAATCCCAAAGAAAAATAGTCAAAATTCTCCCTCCACCAACGCAAATCCAAAGGAAACGTAAATAGAAAAATCCATTGATCCATGGTGAAATCAAAAGAAATCGTTCAAAATAATCCATTGTCCAACTATGTACAATCCATTGTCCAAAAGAAAAATCTATTAATCCATGTTCAAAATCAAATAAAAAGTTCAAAAAAATCCATTGTCCAACTATGTACAATCCATTGTCAAGGGTCCATGAGCCCAACGAATGAAATGAAACCTACCTAAGAAAATACCTAATAAAAAAACTATATACAAATGTAAGTGGCATAGTCCATTCACCACAAATCATAGGAAAAGGAAAAGGAAAAGGAAGCCTAACTCTAAAAACTATTTACAAGCAGGCTAGTCCAACGGCTCACTTTTGGATGTCCTGGGCCAGGGCATCATCGAACTCGCGCTCACTGTCCTGGAGGCGGTCCTCTTCCATGGCCCTGAGGGTTTGCAGGGACGGCGACATGTTCACCTCCAACTCCCTGCGAATTGCCTCGAGGCACTCTGCCCGCCTCAGGGCCCTCTGCATGGAGTGCTCCGCCCTGACCATTGTGAGACGTGCCTCTTCTGCCCGCTGCCGCTCCTCATCTATGGCATGGCCCAACCGCTGCCACATGGAAGACACTTGAAATCCTGGGTCTTCCTACCCTATGGCCGATGCCTGCCCCTCCGATGTTGAAGGCCCTGAGCCATCATTGCTCCAACCATGTTGCTGCTGCTGTGCCTGTGCCTGCATGTCCTCCTCCCGCTGCGGTGCAGTTGTCGTGGTGGCCACCCCTGCTGGACGTCCGACTCCCGACTGTGGCAGGGATGTGTCCTCCACCAGCCTGGCCGCTGGGTCAGAGGCAGCTCCACAGGATACCCAGGTGATACATGGGTGGGAAGATAGCATGGAGGACGACTGGCGCGTTGGGGTTCAGGTGAGGAGGGGGTCGCAAGAAGGTCCAGCACCGGTGACCCGTCCCAGTAGGTCAACGTGGTCAAAGAGGCATGCGAGATGACGTGCAGTCTCTCCACGAAAAGACTGCAGGTCACCTCGCATGCCCCGTTGACGCAACACTACCCCAATCAGGACAGGCTCAACACAGTCCCGGATAGCCACGTCCGCAGAGAGAGGAAGGCCAGTTGTTGTGCGCTCATCCCCTCCCTGAAAACTGGTCTGGACGTAGGCATCCCTGCTGGTGCCAGATTATGCAGTGACAGGATCAGGGACAGGATTACACACAAGCACCTCCGCGGCTGCCTTTGCTGCCTCCTCTCCCTGCCCGTGCACTGCACCACTAGCACCAGTGGAATCCCCACCTCCAGACCCTGTGTGTGTCCCTTCTGTGGCCTCCTCCTCCACCAAACCCCCAACCAAACTGGATGACTCGTGCCATCTTCCTCCATCGGACCCTGTGGGGTCTCAGCTGCCCCTTCTGCTGCCGAGAAGTCCACCTCCGACTTCCGCCTCTTGGACCTACCCTTGGCAGCTGCAGCCTGGGACACGGCACCAGACTCCTCACTCCCTGACGAGATGACAATCTGGGAGGGGAGCTGGGCCTTGCGTCTATGGCTGGTGGTGCGATCCCTGCCGCTGTGCTCCACAGCACCCTCTCCGCCCTCTTCATCAGTTGACGCTGCAGACAGGGAGAGATAAAACACAGGCATCAGAGCACTGTACAATGGACTGATACACACATGACAGTTGTACATGAGTGGCAGTGTCATACTTCAGACATGGCATCACACTCCCCAACACACATGTCATTTGTACTCACACACATGAGCAATTCCACAGCAATATTGCACCAGCCAGCACCATCAATACACATAGAACAGAATGAGCATCCGAAGGTGAGCCTGACGTCACATGAAACAAGGGGAGTGCACAACACATGCACACATGCCACCACACTTTCATGCAAATGTACATGTCCACCAACTGTCATAGTAATGGGATCGTCATCCATGTCACATCTGGCATTCAGCCTTCTACATGTCAGTGTCACATGCATCCAAGTTGCATCACAGTTGCCCACTTGTCAAATACACACACATGCACATGTACACAGTTCAGATACATGCAGCAGGAACCACTATCCATGTGTGACACCACAACCATGCCAACGTACATACACAGAAATTCAAACATGTGTGCTCCCACACCTGCATTTGCCCAGCATGCTTACCAACACATACACCATCGAGGTGTCTCACACCTGAGAGGACTCACATGTGGCAGCCTCACGCCCATGTTCATACACATCCCTACATGGCCCTACAAAAACACATGTGCAACCTGCACCCTACTGGCAAACCACGACACGCATAGAGTCCAATCAGTATGCATGTACACTTACCGCTCGACTCCAGACGGGTCTGCCTCTCAAGGACATGGATGTGGAGCGCTGGGCATATGCGTTCCAGGACCCTCATTTGGTGGTCGGACAGGTGGCCCCGGTGCCCCTTGGCATCCACTGCCTTCGAGAGGCGCCCGGCCTTGTTGAGGGTCCTGGACCTGAAGTCCTCCCAGCGCTTCTTGACATGTTGTAAGTCGCGGACTGCCACCCCCTCTGCGTTGATGGCGGTCACGATGTCCATCCAGATCCTGGTCCGTCCTTCATAGTCTGCGCGCAAACTTCCAAAGAGGGCATCATACTGCCCCAGGACTTGCTTCACCAGGACACCAACTTCCCTGGCACTGAAGCTGGTTGCCCTCTCCCTCTCTGGCTGGGGGTTGCCAGTGGTGCCAGATGGTGTTGTGCCCGACATGGCAACCCCAGAGGCAGGAGTGGGTGGGCAACTGGGTCCTGGGCCTGGGCTGGAGTGATGGTATCCCAGTCGGGAGTCTTCGGTTCCAGCAGGGGTGGTCACAGCAACTGCACCCCTGGCTGACGTGCAGGCAGCAAATAGCAGGGCACGTGGGCAGCAGGCAGTCAGGCAGCAGAAGATGGCAGGTGGGAGCGTGCTCAGGGCTCTGGGGGGCAGTAATTCAGCCTTCTGGGCAGGAGCATGGACTTCTGTGTGTTTTCGCGTGGCCAGCTTGATACGGAGTGATTTGGCACGTGAAAAAATTGCACTTCAGCGTGTAATTCGAGAAAAGGCCCTTAGCGTGTAAGTGCGTCTGTGACATTATGCGCGTGGGCGTTTCCCTCGTGACATGGGCCTAGTGGTTCAGCGCGAGTGAAAAAACTGCACGTCTGCGTGTGAATGCGTGTAATCCGAGGAAAGGGCCTATGCGCGTAAGTGACGTGACACACGCGTGGGCGTTTCCCTCAGCACGGGTTAAAGGTGAGCGGGTCCAGCAGTTCGCTGTACGTGCCTTTCGTGGAGACCGACGTGTGTTGCTGCTTTGTGTTGTTACGCGTGCCATCACAACTTTACAGCTATCAAGGACGTATCTCTTCTTTTGGCAGGGGTATTGGCTACGCATGTTTTTCTGCATCGCGCTAGTCTGACGGTGAGTCACGCATGCTATTTTTCCCACTGCGGGTGCCCCTGTGTATCGCACCCGTTTACGAGGTCATAGTAGCCTGCGTGTCCAACGCGTACGCGTTTTTCATGTTCCTGGGTGCCACTGCGTACTGCGGGAGGTTGAATCCACGCACGTAGGCTGCAGGGTTGATTGCACAGTTTTACTGCAGTTTTGGGGTGCCTGAGCATTGCGTGACCCATCACTACATCACCGGGATCACATACAGCCTTGCAGGTGCAGGGGGGCTGTTAACATTTTGCATCCCACCTCCTTCGCCCCAATTGCCCAGGTCAATTGTGGTGTACACCTCCCATTGAACTACTCCATCTGTGCTGGCACTACTACATCTGTGCCATGGTTGGGAGGCCACCAAAGGTGAGGGGCGCCTCAGCTGGGTGTCCTCCTCATGGCAGGTGTGTCGGGGACGTGGCCGGGGTGACCAGAGAGTAGGGGGACTCCAGGGTGTCCAGGGTAGCCGCAGAGGCGGAAGAGGCAGGGGTGCGCCACTTGAGCACGATGTTGTGCCATGTGTCGGTGCAGTCATGCAACCACCCCCTGTGGTTCAGGGAGATGCAGCTTCTGCATCTGGCACTGGCGCCCATGTGACCCTGCAGTCTGTTTCATCAACTGCCACGGGCCCAAGGGTAGTGGCAGATGCGGGTGCAGCTGTGGACACCACCACCCAGGTTCAGGGTCTGCCAGCAGCAGGCTGTGTTGGCACTTGAAGAGCCCTTCAAAGATCTCCAACAGGCCAGGAGGGAAACCGTAGGGGCACGCAGGGCTGCCCTGACCAAGACACGTGTCCCTGGGGCAGTTATGTCATCTGCTGCCCCGAACAGCTGGGTGTTGGCAAGTGCAGGGGCAGATGCACCCAACAACATCCCGGTTGTGAGTCTGCCAACCAGGACAGTTGCAGTCAATGACCCTGCCACAGCGGATGTTGCTGCGCAGGGTCCATTAGAGGGCACCCAGCTGCCACTGAAACAAGTCAGGCCTTTGGTCTTCCCTCCACCTGCCACTCCCTTGCCTCAATCCACCGAACCCTCTGGCCATACTGATCAGGGCGGCATTAGCCAGCCTGGGTCTGCGCAACAATCCAAGAGGAGGAAGGTTGCACCTGCAGCACAGGCTGGGACTCCACACACAGCCACAACCTCCTACACATCGAGGAAGAAGCCTTTCTGCAAACAGGAACTGGACTTCCTCGTGGATTACGTGCGGGACCACAGCCGTGACATGCTAGTGGGTGCTAATTGTCAGACTATGGCTGCCCACCGTGATACCCATTGGAAGCAAGTTGCGAAACATGTGAGTTTATTCGGCCATGAAGTGCGCAGGGTGCAAGAGTGCAAAAAGCGTTGGAATGACCTCAAACGCAGCGCTAAGGCTAAGCGTGCCTCAAATTACAACTTGACTCTGGTGACTGGCAGTGGGCCTGCACCAGAGGAGGAAGACCTCACTCCGCATGAGTCACTCGTTGCAGAGTTCATACCATCTGAATCGGTCAAAGGAGTGGGAGAGATGCCGGACTTTGATGCCCAGTCCAGTGAGTGTTGATGTGTGTTTGTTGAGGACGTGTGTGTTTTACTTGTGTGATGTGTTGTGCATGACTGCCACTACATGTCACGTGTACATGGTTCTGATGTGCAAGTAATGCAATGCTTCCATGATGCATGTCTGCTCTGCTGGATGGCGGACATGTGGAGCAGACGGGGACTGTCCGCATCACCACTATTGCACCCTACTCACATGCTGGTTACCAGTATGCCCCTCCGGTCCATGTTCCAGCTCACTGGCCCTTCTGCATGTAGCGTGGGGTGACCTTCCTCTCAGCCCAGGGACAATGTCATAGCATGAGTGACGTGCATGTGTCCTCTGCCTGCATGTGGGTACTCCATGTAGGCATGCTCCCTTGACCCTCCAACCCCCACTCTGCACCCCAATTCCACCTTTGCACTGGTCTGCTTCAATATTGCCGTTGGGTACTTCCCTGTTCATGCGTCCTGTGTACATGCTAACTTCCAGCGGCCAATCTGCCAGACATATGCTGTGTGGTACATCCTTGATGCAGGGTATCTCACTTGTACTGTGCAGAGGTCAGATGCCACGCAGGGACATGAGTGCCCATTCAAGCTCCATGTGCATTCCACGCATGCCCCTGTCCTTGACTGGATGATCACTGTAATACAAGTCCTGGGTGACATACATTGCATGGCATTTCATCAGCCTTCCCATGTCCACTGTGGCTCAGTATGTGTTGCACACATGTTTAGGTCCTGACAGTCTGTGTGTGTCACAGGCCTCAGCCTGTTTAATGGCCAATGACTCTGTCCAACTGGTGTAGAGTCTTCTTCACACGTGGGTGTACTCCAGAGGTTTCATCATGTGTCCTGCTTACTGTCCCATCATCATTTGCTGTGTTGTCACTTGATTCACATGATGCTGTTGATGCTAGTCAACAGTGTCTGTCAATACACAGTTCTATGTTCGGCCTTTTGATACCATGCTAGACATCCCTGCATTTGCACTTGGGGGGAGGGGTGGTTTGCTTGTAGACATTATACCCATTGAATGCACATTGTGCGTGATGCCTGAAGTTGACCTTGCACTGCCTTCACATTTTATGACACACATCATGAAGTTCTTGTACATGTAGATAGTGAGTAACGTACATATTTGCTGCACTGCATTGACCCACTTCAGTGCAATCTGACACCTTTTGACATGCCTAATAACAGAAGCAATTTCAAGTTGACCCAGCATGCATGGTAGGTTCTATTTTGTGTGTGACATGTCTGCTTGATGTGTTTGGTGTCTGTGTGTGTGTGTTGTGTGCTTCTAACATGTGTAGTGACCTTATTTCTCTCTAATTTTCAGATGATGACGCAATGGAGCCAGAGGATGGTGTTGTCATGCCAGGCAGAGGGTTGTTATCACTACAGCAACCTGGCACAAGTGGGGGTAGTGGGGTGGTAGGCCACGAAAACCCACATGTGCTACAGTCCATCTTGTCTCTGTCTGGCAATGAGTCCAGCCCTGATGACCACTCTGACGTCCATGTCGAGTTGGACGAGCATCAGGTCCATATGTCAGGGGTGAGTGATTCTGATGTGGACACTCCTCTGTCCGCGACACCTGCACTGAGGGGTCAGACAGTCTTGGAACCTCTGCCTGTGGTGGATCGGGATTCAGGGTCACCCACCACACCAGTCACTGATGTGCCTGGGCCATCACGTTGACGGGGGCATGTAGTCGTGCAGCCGCGGGTGGTGCCAACACAACGAGGACACCCAGTCCTTGGGTCCTGCAGGGGTCAAGCCCAGCAACGTGGTCACTGCGCGCAACCGCAGTATATTGAGTGGGAGAAAGACATGACTGCCAATTCTGAACGGCAGGGGGCAGCCATGGAGAACATCGCTGAGAGCATGGAGCATGTGGCCCAATCCATGCTCCCCCCTGCTAGGCAGGTGCTTCTCCAGCAGCAGGCGGCACGGTCCACGGCCCGCTTGCTCAGGCTGGGCATGGCGGCCTCAGACAGGGCACGCCAGGCTGAAATGTCGTCTCTGCGTCAAGCAATTGCTGCTCACGCAGAGGCACACATGGAGGCCCTGAGGCAAGCGTATGCTTCCCTCAGATCCACTCTGGGTGTCTTTCTGATGTCTCAGAGGGAGCGAGCAGAGGAGAGGTTTGCACAGCTTGAGCGTACCATCTCGGCTGAGCTACATGCTTGCCGGGAGGTGCAGCAGTTGTCCAGCCAGGCCTTGCAGGAGGAACTCTGTGTTACACGTGCTACCTTGCAAGAGGAAGCATGTGTATCACGAGAGGTTCTGCATGCAGACCTACGTGTCATCGCCACACAGAACCAGGCTCACCCATCCAGCAGACTTGCTGCCGATGAGGGGCAAGCTGCGGCTAGGTGTGGTCATGCTCCTGTGCCATGTCCTCCTTTCCAGGAAGAGCCAGACTCGGACGACAATCTATCTCCTACATAGTTCGGGCTGTGCAGGCGTTGAGCCCATTGAGTTTTTTTTTTTTCCTCAGCATCATCACATGTGGGTGTTGAGCAGCACCCTGTACCTCCTTCCTCCTGGGTGCCCACACCCCCCGGGTCGTATGTGGCCATTTTCGATTTTTCGTTTAGTTTAGTTAGTTAAGTTTCTGTTTGATAGTTAGTTTAAATAGGTAATGTAAGTTTTTCATAGTTAGTGTAATTAGTTAATATAGTTTAAAATTGCTTGTCTATTGTGCTTTCATGTGATAGTGAGGTTCTTTGTGGCTTTTGAAAGCATCCACTGTCTGTTCCAGCTGGGTTCTTCAAGCTTGTCTTGTGTACGTGTTTTCTGCTTGGGGTCCTTGACTCACATATGCCACTCCTGCTGCCCTTATCCATGGGCTTGCAAGGATGGTTCGGTGTAACAGCCTATTACACAGGGGCTTTGGACTGTCATATCTGTGGCATGTCTGCTGCTGTGGAACTTGTGTTAACACCCCAAGTGGGGATGATTGGGGTGTAATTGACCACTGTTCTTCTTTTGCTAGATGGGGTGTTTCATGATTCATGTGCACATTCATTGCTATGCATTGTGTAGTATGTTTCTTATCTTTACTGTACATGTGATTGTTGCAATTCATGCCGTAGATAGTGTGTTCCAAACTTTGGCTGTGAAAGACGGACTGATGGTGTGATTTCTGATGTACGTCTCTGACATGGTTTAGTCATGAAATGCCTGAAGAGACACACACAGATGAATCTAAAGTGTTAATCATGTGTTTCATGGCCTTTCTGCAGGGGGGATGAACCTCCAGACCACCTTTGCCAGCAGACATGCGCCATTAGATGTCTGGAATCTGGACACGTTTGGTGGTGCGACATGCACATGTGTGCGCAAGCAGAGGCACAGGGATTGCGATCATACATCTGAAAACTGCTGACCTGTTTCAAGGGGCTCCAGGCAAGGTGAGCAGCACAGGGGGGTCACAACACAGCAATCACAATCAGTGCTGGAACAAATGGGGCATTCATCGTAGCTGTATATACGTATTTGTTGTTTGCACGCACTTTTATACTGTGCGCGGGGACGCTTCCGCCTGCCTTTGTGTGGCGGACGCATTGATGCCTGTGTGCGTCTTTTGCCGTGTGCGGGTTTCCCGTATTCGAGTCCATGAATACTGTTTGTTCACATGTGTGTGGGCGTTCCGTGTAGTTCCCTGCAGTACTTCCCCAGTTATGCCTTCTTTTTCACACGTTATTCCCCATTCCGTGTGTTACGGCCACTGTTCCGCCCACTTTTGTTGAATGCACCGCGCTATGTGCGCTTTTGCTGTGCGCATAGCGCAAGCCGTTTGATGACGTGTGTGCCCGCGAGCGCCATGCACGGATTTGGCGCACAACCAGTGGGAAACAAGCACAATGCCTTCCTTGAATCGCACGCGTTCACCTGCGCTTGCTTACTCACACTTGCGCCACCTTGCGCCTGCTTGCGCTGGAATTTTCGGCGCACGTTTGTTCCATGAATCGGCCCCATGGTGTTTTCTACTTCTATCATAGCTAATTCTGCCTCATTTGTTATTAGTGGCTCTCCCAGTGGTTCTTGGCTTCCTGTTACAGAAGGTTGACTACTGTCAGGAGTGTCCTTATCTAGTTGGGCCTGGAGTTCTTCTTCGTGTTGCTGTTCATTGTGCAACATTGTTTTGTACTGTGTAAAGTTTACATCAGTTATAGTGCTTTCATTTGCTTTGAAAGCGTCTTCATATGAGTCATACTTATCTAGAATTTATTCTTCTTTTCTTCATAGTTTAAAGAGTTGTAGCAGGGAAATGTAATATACTTCTTTATGTTGAGGAGTCTTTAATGACAATTTGATATGATTAATTAAATTTGGTTTGGTGAGTTTTACTAAGCTGCCTTCACAGTTTGTCACTCTGTAGTTACTGTTTTTTTATCAGGTTTTATATTATTTTTGAATGTGTAGTTTTGGGCTATGTGGTATAGACACATGGTTTCCAAAGTGGTACTCCTGTTTGGGTAGTATGTGTCCAATAAATTGTTTTTTAAAATGTCTTGGCTGTTGGGATCATGTTTGGCTATTGTTTCTATATCTTCGTATGATTTTAGAACTCTTTTTCTAGATTTAGCTGGACCAAGACTTAGCCATACTATATTTTCAGATTTACCATACTGTGCAGTACCAGTTAACAAAAATCAGCTGCTTCATAGGATCCACATTCTCTATGGGACAGCATTTTTATGCCCAAGCTGTATAATTTTTGAGACACTGTTTTATCTGATGACAGGTCATTCCAGAGGTCTTGCAGCTCTGTCTTTTCTGCTTTGGTTAAGTATGCTGTGACATATCGTGCAACTGCAGTAGAATTGTCTGCAATGTACTGCACATCTATGTTTGCAATCCATAAGTGGGCAATGATTGCATTGTAATCATTGCTATATGTTTCTTCTTCTTTTCTTTTTATGTAATATGTATTTTTAGGTGACTTACCTTTAATGCTATGTCTAGCTGAAGACATGAGGTTGTTCACTTGACCTGTATTTGTAACTGGTCTAGGGAAACCAAATCGGCATTTGGTGTAGTATTTCCCTTTGTTTTTGTATTTGCAACAACAATATTTGCCACATTTGTGTCTTTGAAATTGTAAAATGTGTGCATGAAGATCACTATTTTTGGATTCTGATGGAATTTCACAAGTGACATATTTTTCAATAGACTGTAAAACAGTGGCATCACTGTCTTGTCCAAATTTAGGAGCATCTTTAATCCATAAAAGCATGTGGATATGTGGTGCTCCTCTAGCTTGGTATTCCTTTCTCCAAAAGAAGTGTTGCACTTCTCCAAGGGGAGGAACAGTTTTATTACAAATAAAATGTAGCATAGCAATGAAGCGATGGTGAAAATATCTTGAAACATTAACAGGATCCAGAGAACAAAGTTCTCCAGGTGTTAGTATATCTATGTTTGTTTTGTTTTTGTTTGTTATGCGTAGGAAATCATGTAAATCTTCCCATGCATATTCTGCACAACTCAATGTAACAAACCAAGTGGGTGGGCCAAGGTTTCTGATCATACAACGTACATCTCTGTGACGTTGAAACCAGTACTCTTTAGTACCATGCATATTTGCTAATAGATTTGTCATATTTGATTGTAAAACCTCATCTTTTTGTTGCACTTTTTGTAACAATTGTGTAGCTGTCATATTTTGAAAGTGTGATCCTGATTTTAATATGTGTGCAACTCCGTAACATAAAGTTGCTAGTTCACTTTCAAAGAGTACGTGGAATATGTATTCCACATTTTGTCTAAATCTGGGATCTTCAGAATACATCCGTAATGAGCAGTATTCTGATGCTGATATTTGAATAGGTCTATCATCGTACCTTCCTCCTTTGCCAGTAGGAAAGAGTAGAGGAAAAGCACGTGCTTCTATACTTTTTTCCCATATGCTGATTTGTGATCCTTTTGTTTGACGCATTTGGTACGTTTCCAGTGCATCTTCTATGGTGTCATTAGAGTGCAATGGATGAATTGTATAATGGTCTAAAGTGTTTGATATTGTAGCAGGATCTAGGAGCTCAAATTGACCAGCTTCTTCTGTCTCTTGAATTATTTCAGTTGTATCTTTCAAGTTTTCTTCAATATTAATTTCTTTGTAATATTCATTATTCTCTTTAAGATATTACAGGGCTTCTCTAACTTTATGTAAATCTACCAGTTGTTGCCATATTTTTTTGTCTTACGTAGGTACTCCATCTACCAAGATAATTAAAGATTGTTGCATTGGACGTTGCACTCCTAGAGTGTGCACATTTTCTTTTAGATCTAATGGTAAATACACTACTTTTCCACAAATACCTTTCATTAATTCAGAGGGAGGTAATTTTGCAGTTTTTGGTTGAAGGCGTATTATTGCTTGAAATGGGTGCACTGTTTGAATTATGATGCTCTCATATAAGTTAAGTTGTTGAAGGGGTTTTGGTAGTGCATATAATTCCAAATTATTTGTGA
Organism: Ambystoma mexicanum; assembly: GCF_040938575.1. Lineage (NCBI taxonomy): Eukaryota > Metazoa > Chordata > Amphibia > Caudata > Ambystomatidae > Ambystoma > Ambystoma mexicanum. The sequence goes on along the minus strand of NC_090931.1, from coordinate 1,359,416,779 downwards.
TAGCACGTGAAGGAGTTTGGTTGTTGTCAAGTTTTGTAGTGCAGTAACTACAAAGTATTACGGGGTCAGTTATTTCGTATTTGTTTTCTGCTATAAGGTAGAGAGCTAATTCAAACCATTTAGAATCTTCATTGTCTTCTATTTTGTATGGTAGGTCTACAGTTTTTGTGTTACTTTTATAAAAGGTTCTGCGGCAACATACACACACATGGTTTGGTACTTCAGCTGATCTACTTTTAAATTTTAGCATTTCTTTTTTGTATGTGTGCAGTAAAAGGTTGCCATGTGTAGAACTGTTACTAATTTGGTTTGCAGCTATTTCATTCTGTAAGTGGGTTTCACTTCCAAAATATTTTTTCTGGATATAGTCGATTTCTTCTAGTAGGTCTTTTGTTGTACCATGTAGAAGAATGTTATTTAAATTAGCTAGTGCTAAAGCAGGACTTTTAGCATAGTACAGTTTATAAACTATACAAGGTAAAAAAACTGGTTCGGGAAGATATCTCGCGCTCACACCTAATATTTAACAAAATTCTTTAACAATTTTTGTCAAAACAACATCAATTTAAATCCATCAGTACAATATTTCCCAACAAATAATGTTTTTTTATTTGATCAAAGAAACAACAGCCGACACGTGTTTCGACCTTAGGTCGTTTTCAATGCTATGTGAAATTATACAATCCAAAAATATATATAATGCGATTAAAGAAAATATATAAATGGAAAACCATACCATATAGTTCCACATGTCAGGTCAGGATGAAAGAAGTTTTTTGTTGTCATTGACAAATATTTGAAATGATATGAAAGAAAAACAAAATTTAAAAAACATAAATTAGTTCATTCCTCCAAGAAATCTCTATTATGGAGACATGACCCCCATAAAACCATCCTTTATGAACGTCTTCCAAATTTGACTTAATTGTGAAAAAATAATTTTCAGTATTCCAGAATACTTGTTTCATGCAGAGTTAGTTTTTTAACACAAAAAAATGTTCTATTTTTTTATTCTTTTATTACTATTTATTTTTTCTATTTTTCACCTTGTGAGACCACTCTAGCTAGACCAAAAAGTAACATTTTCATGTATAAATAAATGTAACTGTATTCCCCTGTTGGTACTTAATCAATCATGCAATATTACTATAAACTGAGGCTTACCCCATATATAAATCACTAGAATTCTCCTGTTTTGAAGTATGACAGATCACTCGGTTTCTTGGTCTTGAGTTATCAATTCAAATATCGGATCTGTATAGAAAATTCCTATTTTTAGTTCATAAATTAGAGTTACTAAACTGACTAGTATAAAGGAATGATAATGAAAAAATATATTGAAAAAATGCTCACCAATTTATGACGATTAAGTTTTCAGAAATGTTGTTATATATAGTTAAATGCTATCACAATCCAAACTTTTTAACACCTAAATGTGTATCAGGAAACAGAGTTCACCTACAAAAAACAATGATAAGCTCATTTGTATGTATCACTATGATGCATTCTCCTCCATTAAACATTAATCTTAGATTTTCTTAAATTTTTTCTTAAAACTCACCATTTAAAGGGTTAGATCCCACGTCTGTTATTTTGTAAAGGGATCCTGCACCCATCACAGGATCTTATATACATTTTACCCGCGAAAAAACGGGCCGTGTTTACAGTGATGTCACACGCACATGAACGCGATGACATCATACGTTAGATGCCGTGATGACGTCACGCGTACGTGCGCGCGACGTCGCGTTCAAGTGCATTAAACAAACGCGGGCGTGTGACTAGTCAAATGCTATGCTCGCATCAGATAGATATTCTTTAAAAATGTTTAGATACTCACAAATTATACTTGGTATCCCTCAAATGCACTTCCGAAATAACAATAAATTAAAATTAAGTGATTAAATAATTAAAATGAAATTATAAAATATGAAAAGTATATAAAAGTTACCTTATAGAATATACAAATTAATTTATGCTTTGTAAATTCTGGTATATGATAGAGTGGCTTCACAAATGATGAATGAATCACAGATATTCATAAAAGAAATATTACCAATTTATAGAAACACATGCATCTCATGATCATGATTGAGACCATTTCAAGTACTCCTAAAATAACAAATTAACTTGGATTCTTCTTGCCTTAGTTTGAGCCTAAGATTACCACCTCGTTTCCCCAATTTAATCTGTGTTAGTCCAATATACCTAATATTTTCTTGATTATCTAACTGATGACATTGCTGCCAATGAATTGCAAGAGGTGACTTCGGATCAATACTTCTTAAACTTGCCAAATTTTCCCTTATTCGAAATCTCAATTGTCGAATGGTGCTACCAATATAAAGTTTTCCACATATACAGATGATGGCATAAATAACATAACTAGTTTTGCAATTAATGAATTCCTTGATCTTAATTGTCATTCCATTGTTATCAGAAAAAACATCACAATTTACATGTGCATACTTGCACTGATTGCAATTGCCACATTTAAAAAAAACCTTCTTTCCTTTTAACCAAGTCTCCTTAATATTTTCCTCTTTAATATTCAAAAAGGACGGACTCAATTTCTGTTTTATAGTATGTGCTCTCTTAAAAGTGAACTTTGGTTTTTCCGTCAAAAAAGGTAGCAGATCCTTATCAAGTCTCAACATGTCCCAATGTTTGGACACCATTTTGTAGAGATATGATGAATCTCGAGAAAATTGTGTTATTATAGAAATGTGTTCACTTGGTTGCTTCTTTACATGTTCACATAAAAGTTCCACTTGACTACATTCTTTGTACTTTTCAACCGCTTTTTTTATACATCTCAAATTGTAACCTCTATCTCTGAATCTGTTCACAAGCAATTTGGTTTCTTCATGGTAGTCCGTATCTCGACTGCAATTTCTCCTGGCTCGATAAAATTCCCCCACTGGGATGTTCTCTATCCTAGATCTTTGATGACTACTTTGTGCACAAAGTACGGAGTTTACCTCTGTTGGTTTACGATAGGTTTTAGTCTCAAAATGGGCTGCTTGTCCTATATAAATGAAAGTAAGTAAATACATAAATAAATAAATAAATACAAAAAATATGTAATTGTACAAGTATTATTGTTTGAGATTTGAACATAGAGTGTGCATGCAATTTTGTTTGACTATATGTAGTCTATATATTTCATTTAAAACATGTTAGTTTAACATGATTTGAGTGTGTGTGTATAAAGAAATTAAATAGTATAAAGATTTGTAAGTGACAGTTGATTTTAGGAGATTGGAAAAAAGACAGTAAATTCATTTTACAGATTATACAAGCTAAAAGTCAGTTAGAAAATGTGTCCATGTACTGTACAGAAAATATGCACACCTGTAGTGTTTGTTCATGCATATGGATATGCATGGAGCTGCAAGTAGAAATCTTGGAGACTTGTACAGTATTTCTTGTAGATGGTGCTTGCTAATGATATGACACGTGTACTCAGAGAGATTCACAGTACATTTGCAGTGCTGATCTATGATGATGCAGTTAGATGTAGAGGTCTTGAATGTGATTGGTGGATGGTCATGTGACTTCTTAGCTACATCCAATGAGGGAATGGCACAGAGAGTGAACTGGAAATGGTAGAAGGGCTGTTTATGTTACCATATGTCTGCGGACATGGCGGTAGTTCGCCGACATCGGGTGTTACATCTGGGGATTTTTGGGTTCAGAAGTCATGCAAATGAGAATGAGCACTGAAAGGGATTGGTCAGGAAAGTTTAGTGGGTGTGTTGTGCTAGGAGAGAGTTTCTCAGATACTCTTTTTGCTGAGAGAAGAACAGATAGCTATGGCTGTGTGTTTCAGAAAACAGATTTTTTGGATTTTGGGAGACTCGTGGACAAATTTGTTGAAGGTGCATGCAGAAACCTGTGGAGTAGCTGTAGATCTTGGATTCCCACATGTGGAAGTACACTGGCATGGAGTACGTGGAAGGAAGTGGTTGGACTTGTTACCTCTCTGTGCTACTTTGGAGACAGAGCAACATCCAGATATAATTATAATTCATTGTGGAGGGAACAGTTTAGGACATGTGTCTGGAATTTCTTTGCAATTTGCAATGAAAGAAGGACTTGGGAAGGTCATTGACATGTTTCCAAATTCTCAAGTAATTGCGCAGAGACAAATATGGCTTTGTTCTTCTTCATTTGGTCCACAAATGGAGAAAGCAAGGCGCAATGTCAATAAGGCTGTTTGTGCCTTTCTAAGAGATTTTGGCCTGTCCTCTTTTCAGTGAAAATATTATGTTTCTTAGTACATACATTTTTCGCAGAGATGGAGTACATCTAACTTATGCTGGCAATCAGATTTTTCTAAGAAACATACAAAATGCACTGCAACATTTTTTAGAATTACAGCATCCATTTTGAAGTAGGTGTTGAGTATTTATAATTTTTGAAACACAAACACCTCCCAAAGGCTCTTTTCAGAGCCACCACTTCCTCCAAGAGAAAATTGTAATGGTTATGATAGGGTATCACCCCAAAATTTTAGATGTCTGTGGACTGTCCGCGGACTTCTAAAAAATACAAAGGGCCCTGCTTCATTTATTTTCACTTCTATTTTTTAACTGTGAAAGGCGGCTCTGAAAAGAAACTTATTTTTTTTAATTTTTGTTATTTTATTTTTGTTTGGGTTTTTTATACATGACACACTAGGAGAGGAGGGGAAAGGAGGGTAAGGGGGGACACCAACCACAGGGATAAGAAAGAGCAAGCTGAGAGAGGAAGATGTAGAGTGGGCTTTATTTGGGTAGTGAGCAGGTCTTCTTGTGCTCTGAGATGATAGTCTCAAAAGCACTACGAAGTCGCTCCCCCCTGCAGAGTACTGTGTTGCAGTACATACACACAACTCTGACCCTCGAAAGGTAAGGGTCATCAGCACTATGTATGTCCTGTTAGGCAGCTTGAGGAAGATGCTGTCCCACAGAGGTGTTCCTTGTGGTGACAGGATCATAAACGGAGGATGAAGTAGAGGAAATCAACCTACTACGCTCCTCACAAGGTACAACCTTGCGAATGGCCCCAGAGTGAAATGACCTTAGGTGTCGCTTCATGGTAGTGGTCCCAAAGCTGTACGAACCATGCCTCCCGTGACTGAGTACCATTTTGCACTCATTGCAGGTGACTCGGTTCGTACAAGCCTTAGGACCATCCCATTGAAATAACTGCTACACCCAAGACTCACGCCAAGTGCGGGTGGTAAGGATTTCCACTACCTCATTATCATCATCCTCTTCTTCCTCCTCTGCATCCTCACTCCTGTTCCCCTCTTCAGGCTCTTGGGGAGGTGGTGGTGGTGGTGGAGGGGGTGGGGGTGGTGCTGAAGCAGGTGCAGCACCACTTGGCAGTAGTGCAGCCATGGATGCCGTCTCGATGATGGTGTAATCTGCAAGTTGCAGGAAAAATAGCTGTGCTCTGAAGAATAGCCAGTAACACAATGAGAATAAGCTCTAGGGTGTGGTCTTTTATAGGGGTGCTTGTACACGGTTCGCAGACATGCGCGCTGTCCGCGGAAAGATCGAACACAAAAAAAGGTTCAAAAACTTTCAAAAAGTATGTTGAAACTCAGGATTAGTATGTGAGACTTGTGCTGTGGTGAGTTTTTATTGAGAAATATTGTGGATTACTTGAAAATGAACTTTTTCATTGTTCGGGGACATGAACAGTGTCCGCATTCAGAACACGCGATCAGCATGGGCGCGGTCACATGATTGCTTCGCGAACATGTTCGTGAAGGAAGCGGCTGTCCGCAGGACACCAAATTCACAGACATTGGTTTGCGCATGTGCATTGATGTTCTATGGACACTGTTCGGGTCCTGAAGTAATTAAAAGTGCGTCACACGTCAAACAGACAGTTACGTACAACCGTTTACAGTTTAACTTCCTTGCGAACAATACGGACAGCCATAGCGTCCTCAGGACACCTCGATTTTCGTTTATTTACGAATATTTCAGGACACCACTTGTGTTCTTAGAACAGTTTCAACTTGCTAGCGAACAATACGGACAGGTATAGTGTTCTTCAGGACACCCCCATTTTATTTATTTACGAACATTTCAGGACATTGCGTGTGTTCTAGAACAGTTTCAACTTGCTAGCGAACAGTAGGGACAGATATAGTGTTCTTCAGGACACCTCCATTTTCGTTTATTTACGAACATTTCAGAACACCGCGTGTGTTCTTAGGACAGTTTCAATTTGCTATCAAACACTACGGACAGGTATAGTGTTCTTCAGGACACCTCCATTTTCTTTTATTTACAAACATTTCAGGACACCACTTGTGTTCTTAGAACAGTTTCAACTTGCTAGCGAACACTACGGACAGGTTGTAAGAGGATTCAATTCAACACTACAGCTAAGTCAATGCCTAGTCTGGGATACTGAATGGAAACCCTTATTGATATATCTTTATGTCCAGTTCATGCGTTCTGGATGACTACCCCTATATAACACCCCTCTCTTGGAATCCCCCTGACCCCACTGAGCCAAGAAGTAGTTCTGTTTTGCAAGTTAAAAGGTTTATTTGAGAATTTAAACTATATATATATATATATATATATATATATATATATATATATCACACTTTATAATAAATTAATAATTGAATATCACACTTAATCTGATATGATAAAGATTAACAACGGAGAATCTGGCACTAGCCCACTTCTTTATAATCACTAAGGAGTTGACATGAAATGGATAAGGTAGCACACTGGTAAATAGGGACAGAAGAATAATGTGGTAGAGAATGCTTTATAGGGTTCAAGGAAATGCAATGTTGAATGATTGGAATGCAGTATAGAAAATAAACTGATATGGTTTCACAAAAGACAAGGTAATCACTTTCCCTTTGTGGCAATTCACCCCCCCCCCCCCCTATACAATGTAAGGAGATGGAAGGAAGAGCACCCAGTTCAGGTATACAATCACAATGTAATACAGAGTTCCAGTTTCCCAGCAAGCTTAGAGGAGAATAGATATGAGTTTTACACAGGCTCAAAATGCTTTAAAATGTGATAGCAATATATTGGAAAATGTGCTAAAATGACTTTAATTCCCTCTGGAGGTTCAGGTTGAGGATTAGTTGGTTTAAATTAGTTCAGTCTTACTTTAGCAATGTTCTAGGAATGATTGGCAGGTTAAACACATTTTTGGCAAATGAAAGCAAGGAAGCTGCTGTTTTCACACATGGAGAAATTTGCAAATCGCGGTAAATTCGCGAGTGCGTTTTTCGCGATTGCGGCAAAAATATAGGGGGTAGGAATGCGGTTCAAGATTCCCAGCTTTCAAAGGAAAGTTACTGCAAGTCTCTAAGACAAACGGTCACGGAGATAAGAGCGATTAAATAAAGGTTGTTTTTCAGATTTGAAATTTTAAAGTTCAAAGTGACATGTTACAGCTAGCAGCTAGAAATGACAGGTGACAGCTTTGCAAAATGACAGATGACAGTTAGGAGGCAGTTCTGGTTAGATTAAAATAGATTGAATTATGTTATTTTAACTAAGAGATTGGTTCTGCACAGTTCTGCTAGGTACTCACAATATATTTAGAAATAGAATGGGCCTCGCCACGGATCTGGTCAACAGGTTTTCGTCACTCGCCACGGACGGTCTCTGCGCACAGCGTCTGGGTCAGCTCTCTGGCTCTGCGAACAGCGGTCTGGGTCAGCTCTGCTCTGCCTCTGGTTCTAGATACTGCTCTGCTTTCTCTGGGTACAGCACTGCTTCTGGATCTTTCTGCACAGCTTTCTCTGGACCCAGCGCTGATCTGCACGGCTCCTGGATGCTGCTATCGCTGTTAGGTTTGCTGGATGCTGAGGCCCACTGAGAAGAGTTCTCAGTTTGTGGGTTTAGGCCCTTGCTTTGAGTTCTGAATCAAGTTCTTTGGAGTTTTAAAGTCTAAGTGTTGAATCTAGTATCTTCTGGATGTTGTGTGGTCCGGCACAGCGCGTTGCAGCAAATGGAATTGAATGTCCCTATCTGTCCTGACTGTCTGCTTTTATGTGTTTTGAAAGTGGGTGGAGAGGCTAAGCTTTCTAGGCCCAACCCCTTCAGAGTTCTGATAGGTTGGAGAATTCTTTGCGTTCTCACTGGAGAGCAGGATTGTGTGTCAGAATGATGTCATTTAATGGCTTGCAGAGAGGACACTCCCCTGTCAAATTGCACACAATCTATATTTGATCAAAAAGACATATTTGCACAGGTACACATTTGTTTAAAATTACATGCACCCATCACATATCACAGGAGGTATCCCCTGTTCAAGCTCTGCTCTTCCTGGGGGCTTGCATTCAAAAATGGCAACATATTTCACTTTTTTGTCAGGTTACCAATATTGGACTTGTCCCCGAATTTACACAAATGTTCGCAAAGCATGTGGGCATTAGGTGGTGGAGTGTCAGATGTTTAACATGCATACATTTTAAGTAATACCCTCTTAACTGCTAGCTTGCCCCCAGATCATACCACCGGTTCTAAAAACCTCTTAAAATGTGGGCAGAAAAATCACAAGAATTATGGTATCATTTATAAAATTTTCACATGTCCGCTCTATGAATGATCCATCTTTTTAGAGTTATGTTCTGGCCCCAAAGGGGTGTGGTTTCCCCCAGCACAAGGTTGAATTTCAGTTTTTTCCAGTTCTGCCAAGCCAGCTTGCTCTCACAGGCAGTGCTCCTCCCCTTTCCTTCCAGGAGGAAGCTACATTTACGACCCCCACCAATAAAACATTTGCCTGAGTCAGGACAGGGCTTTGTTCAATTTCCTGCAGAGCCCAGGTAATTCAATCAGAGAAGTGTCATATCCCTTTTGGTGGGAACAGCAAAAGGCAGCTAGGCCTGGGAACACAGCTGTTGTGCAAGCCTCCACTCCTGTCGGGGGTAGCTGGTGGGCAGAATTCAGTTCCTTAGGCCAGGCCCCAGCTAATGTCACTTTTAGTTACCCAGTTTTCTGCATTCAAATACAACTAACAATTTTTACATATGCAGCTAGAATGCTGATTCTAAGTTTAAAACTATGACATTTAAACAATTGCAACCTATGTGACACTCAAAAGTAGGTCACTCAGTTAATTTAAACATTTTCGATTTTTGGTAGTTTTACATCCAGTTTCAGTTAGGCTGCTGCAGACCTGCAGAGCCCAGCCAGTCTTGTTATGAACATTCAAGTCACTTCAGAATATAACTTTAGATTGTATCCACCTCTCAGTAAGTCTTTCTTTGGCCTGCTTTGGGTTCATTTATTCAGTTTTACACAAAAAAAACATTCTGGTGTTGTTTTAAAATGCCGGCTTTCTGATAGTGGTGAGTACTGGTAATGCACCCATTTTTGGGATTTAAGAAAATGAATTCCCCAGAATTCTAGGTTGCTTTTGGCAATCAGCATTGCCATTCCCAATGGTTTCAGGCTACTGTGTGGGTAGTCCAATGGTGGTTTTAGGCAGTTCCCTTCTGTGCCCATAACATCGGCAAAATGGGTGGCAGCCTATTCTTCATGCACTTCCCTGGGCATTTTCTGGGAAGCTCTGGCCATCATGATGTTTTCAATGCCAGTACTGCACAGTTTTTGAGGTAGGGCTCGGATGCATGGGTAAAAACATCCCACAAGGTCTAGTGTTCTTCAGGACACCTCCATTTTAATTTATTTACAAACATTTTAGAACAACTGCGCTGTCCGCGGACATCTAAATTGTTTTTTTTAAACTGAAACTAATTACAACACAATATAAAAAAGTCACTTTATTTAACATATATTAACAATTTATGACAGAAATGCTGAGGCAGAAACGGAAACAAAAACAGGAGAATTAGGGGTTTCAACATGATTAGTATCAGGTGAAGAAGGGATGGAAGTCTCATCAAAACGTTTTGGGTTATGGAGAGGGTTTGGGGATAATTGACTGGGATATGGTGAGGGGGGACAAGTACATGTGGGACAATGGTATGAGGTTTTTGTTTTAAAATGATCCTCAACAAAAGTTTTCAAATTATTAAAATTGGTCAACAATATATCCATTTTTTTTTTTTTATGCTGTCAAGAGTGTTATCCGTAACAGCTTCTTCAGAGGTATTTTCCATTTTGGTATGCTCTGTACAAAACAATATATATATATGTTAAATGTATATAAAATAATAATAATTAAATGGTTTATATTGTAAAGTGTGTACCATTAGTTTCACTATCTTCTGACATCTCCTCATGTGGGAAATGCTCCTCTAGCCATTCCAGAGTACTAGAGATTTCTGTGAGAAAAAAAATAAAGATAATATGTTTGTTTTTATCTAATACAGAAAGTTTATAAATATATGAGTAAAATGAAGTACACTTACTATTTCAGGTAAGATATGTTCTGAGTACTCTGTAGGTCTGGAAGCCAATTTATCTTCTTTGGTATATTCCATTTTAGAACATATTGTATTTAAATGAATGGTTAGTGTGTTACATATATGGGTTACATGTCTTATGCATTACTACATATAATATGTATGTGTGCTGCTTTGTGAATTTTTCAAATATTACTATGTTATGATATAACAATTAAACATACCCCCCCAGAGTTTTTAGGTAGTGGTACTGTTGTCCGAACATGTCCGCGGACATCAAAAAAGTTTGCGGACATCAAATTCAGTAGCAGGGGTTCAGTATGTTCCATATTACATGTACATAAAGTCAAAGTTATTATTGTTAAGTTGTGCTACTAAAAACCTATGAAATTCAGTGAAAAGACTTTGTTAAAAGAACGTTATGGTTAAGTTGTGCTACTGAAAACCTATTAAATTCAGTGAAAAAACTTTGTTAAAACGACGTTATGGTTCCAAGTAAAACCGAAAAACCCCTGAAATTCGCCAGTTATGGTAAGCTAAGCAACCGTAACTCGCGCCACCACCGTGCACTGCTAAGACTAACACCCACGACATTAAAGATGACATCACAAATCTTTCTGAGACTCGTGTTAGCCTGGGAGGCCCTGTGGGATGGTCAGCATGGTATCCTAACTCTAAGATTTGAGAAGTAAATGTCCTTATTTGGATATCACAAAGGTGGCTGGCTATTGCATATAAGGCTTTTGTTAAATCACATTTCTGTGGCCTCTTATTCAATTGATCAGGAATATTCCGAAGTCAGAATTAACAATGAGGGCAATCTTCGCGTGCTAGTAGAGAGGATACTATGCTTCTGAAACCTCCAAGAGAATTTCTTTTTCACTACCTCCGTGGGAGGGACCAGCTGCATATCTCCTACAAGTCTCTTTTAATTGACATAGGTTCTTTCTTAAGAAAGACAAGTTCAACATTCTCCCAGTTTTTCAGAGGGCTCAAATAGCTGTTGATTTCGTGGGGAAGTAGAGTCCTTAACACATGGGGACTCATTACGATTGTGGCGGTAGCCATGCCGCTATTGGCGGCATGGCTGCTGCCAAAATCGGGTCCGGGTTCCCAGAATGGGGAATTACCGGGCCATACGGAGTTTGGAGGGCCCGGTAATTCCTCCCTCCAGGAACCCAGGCCTGTACCTTCCACATTCCCAATTAAGCTCCCTTTGGGCTGAATGGGAATGGGGAGGGAGCTAACAACGGGCCGATTACGACCGGCCCGTTGTTAAATCCCTCTGCCCCTCGCGGGACCCACTCTGCACGTCTCGTGAAACGAGACGTGCAGGGCGGGTCCCGCGAGGGGACCTCGTAATGTGGCGGAATGGTGTTAACAGGTCCGCAAACTTTTGTGGCACCTGTTAACCCATTCCACCACTCTTGTAATGAGGCCCATGGTGTCCTATTTAGCTCACTGTACGTTGGATTGAGGAAAATATTGATTTTGGTGGTAATTAGAGACACAGGGCTGAGGGACCACGGATTGGCAATGATGTTTCTACTAACTTCAAAATCTGTGTCAGTCAAGTTTCTCTTTTCACGTTTTTCTTTAAAGAAAGTATGGGCAAGGAGAGGCAAATTCATGGCACAGAAGGTTTCAGCAATGTTCCTGATCTTCTATTGTGTTTCATGATGTATTGCTAATTGTATCCATCCAGAAATAATGGTCGGTTTTAATTTTCCATAGGTATTGATTCTACGAGTGTGTACTGTGTTTTGCCATTACTGTTGTATCATATTTGTATCATATGTTTTATCCATTTAAACTCGATTGATGAGGGGTGCGTCACTAGAGCACTCATTTTGCGGTTTTCTTCTATTTACTAGCAGAACATGGTCAAATTACTCACCAGGTGTGTCTAATGTTTCATTTCTCATGTTTGCATAGTGCCATCTGGTGTCCCCTAGATAGTTCATAGGTTTGTCTGTAGCTGTGGCTGGACATATCTTAGTATTGTTTCCTGTTGCTTTTTGGTTGTTTTTTTGGAAGTAGACTTCCATTCCGTTTGGGTGGGCTTTACAGCTCGAGGGCACCAGGCCATAGCTACAAGGAGCTGCCCACAGGAACAATCCCACATAATAACTAGAACCACATTCCCACGTGCCCCAAAGCACAATTGTCCTGCACCTCCACCACAGACAGTGTCAAATCTCTCCAGTGGCAACATTTTACAGTCCCCTATATTATCTTTTCGTATATTATCGTTTAGTTCTCAGGGAAAATGTACATTCACAGTCTGTTGCTCAAGGTTCACCTCTCCTGGGGATGTAACACCCATTAGATCCAGTCCATTAACTGCTGAGAGCAGACACATCGACATCATCACAGGGTGACTCTACTCTCATACAGTGGCTGAGGCCACGCTGGAACATCCCACCATTTGACAGAAGGGCTCATAGGGAACACGATTTGGTAGAGCCCAAACCACCTGGGTTCCAGGAAATTCTTATGATGATTACTCTATGAATATAAAATCCCCCAGCTCCAGGCAATGACAGGGTGTTTCTGTCTCCTTCATCAAAGCTTCATGAAACCTGTGAGCATCAAAACTTGACAATATTTCAACACAGCATCATCTAATAGGTGAATATTAACTTTGTCAGTAACACAGGAAGTAATTCAGGTAAAAAACGTTGTTCTACCAGTGAGCATCTCATCTCTTATTGTTTAATGTACTCCACATGCTCAATAGAGCAATGGTAAAACGTCAGGACTCCTTAGGCCAGTTTCAAAGCATATTTTCTGTAGTTTTATTAGGGTGGGTGTTCACCACTTGCATATCAACACTCGCATGCTTGTAGATGGCGATTGCTAGGAGCTGGTTCTTTTTGTGACAACAGTTCTGCGTTTTTATTTTTTATTTATCAGTGCATTCATTTTTATCCTTAGTTTAACACGTGTTTCACTAACACAAAACTTCCTCAGGTCCAACAGGTAACATACAATGCTTGTTAGTATTGCTTCCTGGATCTTTAATGATATACTATGGGTTACATTTGTGGTGCACAGTGGCCATACTTGTTACTGAGACTGATGTTCCTGAGGTTGTATTTCAACTAATCAGGTGTTTGAAATGGGCTGCTCAAGGGCATCGGAGTCCAATCGTGGCATGTTATCTGCATTTGTATATGTAGGTGTGTGTGTGTGTGTGTCTGTGTGCCATTAACAGGGAAATGATCAGTTAGCCAGGCACCCTATTAGATCTTGACAATAGTAGAGAAAAAGGCTGCCCAACTTTGTAGCTGAAGATATTGATGTATATGGAACTTAGTAGTGTGCCCCAGTAAGGTCAAAACTATGTAAGATATACCAGCCATGGAGCATAAAGCTATACAGGGACCTTTTGGATGTTTGACTTAATGAGGTTTTCTGCCCAGGTTGACATTGTTCCACACTAGCCTAGACTTATCAGGGGTTATAAATGCAAAGTCTCCTTTTGCAGAAGCCCTGTCTCTCTGCCTGTTCACGTAAGGTTCTCGTCAAATTATGGTAGAAGTTGTTCCCTACTTCTGCACAGAGCTTGCAGGCCACTGCAGGTGATAGTATACGCCTGCCAGCACCTATATATGGGGTGAGGAGCCAGGGGACTTTGTCTGTACCAATGTGACACGACTTCCTGACGACTGAAGCCAACGGTAGCTGTCTCGTTGGAAGGTGCACTCAAGTGAACTGCGCAAGGAACTTTTCCATCCTCACTCACCCATCTTCAGCAGTAAATACGCTGTCAGATCTAGTTATCCCAAGCAAAAACGGATTCTGTTTTCAGAAGAAATAACTATGATATTTGAAGACAACAATACTGAACATAGGACCAAAGTATGTGAACGAGTATAAAAGTAAACATGATCATTTAAATTTACACAAAGTGCATCAAAATTAAAAGTAGAAAAAATCCATTGTAACATCCAAATGTAAACCATAATGAAGAATCTAGCAGGTGTCTCTGTTAAAAGAAATGCAACATATACATATTTTAATAGGAACATGCATAATTTAATTCTAGCGAAGTGCACTATTTTTGTATATCCTAGCTTGAAAGTCATTTTACATGAACACACATTGGGTTCACTCATGTCAGTCTCCCAGTGAATTCCCTCTGTGAAATCACTCACCTGGAATCATTCATTAGCTGGCATCCTTTCCTCCGCGCCTGTCAGAGGCAGAGCCCAGCGCAGGGGCCTGTGCGCCTCCTCGGGGCGACGTCCCTGTTCCTCATCCCTCTTCAGGGAGCCTCGGCCCGCAGCAGCCGCTTCTGAGTGTGCGACCTCGTCTGCTGACGGCCCATTGCAACGCGGAAGGGCATGGTTTAGTGGGATGAATATATAAAGAGAGCAGCGACAGCTCATTAATATGAATTTCCAGTATTGGTTTTACAGCTGTCCTGGCTGCCTAGTTTCCTTAGCACTGTTACACGTGGGATAAGTGGCTGACCTCCCCTGACCTTCCCGTAGACAGCGTGGCGTCTGGATTGTTGCGAGCCCGTGCGCTCCGCAAACCGATTTTTTAACAAGGTGTTTTAGTATAATCTGCACACATTCTCCTGCGCTTTTCTACTGTATAATGTGTGTGTGGAGTTCAGCAGTGACCAGTGCCCACCCTGCTGGAGTTGCTTGAATTATTATTTTTTTATTTATTTTTTTATTTAACATCTCTCCGGGTTCCCAAGTGGTTTCTCCGCAACAGTATTTTTTGCCGGTTCTTTTTAAATACGTGCAAAGCAGTTTTTCCATTGGCCTCACATTGCCTGATTTTGATGGCAACTTTGCACACTGTTTCTCTGACTGTCAGCCTCAATTTAAATGGGGGTGGCCCAAGCAAATGTGCACACAAAAACGAGGTCTAATGCTTCATTGCCTCCTTTTAACGCTTTGTCCCATTTTGACACAGTGACAAGGCAGGTGAGGGGTGGTGGCCTCCTCCATCTTGTCAGTGCGTTTCACTTTACACCTGCCTGAGACTTTCCTGCAGGAATGTATTCCCAAGGGATTCCTCTCGGTTTTGCACCTGATAAAAACCAGGCAGATTCCAAAGGAGTCCATTAATAAATGACACCTGCCACGTGCAATTTGCAGGTGGTATTCGCTTCTTTACACGATTGAGAGTAAAACTAAAGAGCAAAGGAAAATACACTCCTGTTACTATTACTTTCTGCCTTGTCAGTGTTTGAAATTACACGCAGAGGACGCACTATATCTGCTAACTTTGGTGGTTCCATGTATGCAAATAACATTTAATTGAATTTGGCAATTAGTGTTTAGTTTTAAAGACACTAGTCCGTATCTTCTAAATTCCGGTAATTTACAACGAGGGGACCTGTTAGGTTTGCACTTTGATACATTTCATCATTTTTTTTTTTTTATTTGTATATGGTTTATTAAACCTTTACAAAAAACACTAACACACAAAATAGATACACAATTACAGATTTAGCATATTGAAAGGGCTATGAGAGTATTTAAGAGTACAGAAATCGGAGAATCATCCTAAAATCATCCTAAAGTTGCAAGAGCAAACACAGTAACAACAAATTACCCTAGATCTTTGACCCATATCCTAAGACAGCATGGTGACAAACAGGCATATCTATTCCAGGTGGAGGCTGCGAATAAAACTAGATAGGGCCAGACCCTCTCTACTTGTTCCAATACACAGGCAACGTTGCCATACTAGGTCAGTCGAGAGACCTAGAAATTGTAATTTCAAGGCATTCAAACAAGAGTCTCTCAGGACATTGAGATGAGTGCAAAACAGAATGAGATGTTTAGCCGTTTCAGGAACTAAGTAGCAAAATCTACAAAGACTGTTAGCCGGTGTAATCTGTTTCCACCTCAACTTAGTATCCCGAGTAGGTAGAATATTCCACCGCAGTCTGAGTAGTATTTGTCTGTGATCCCGATTTGGGAAAATCTTAAGAATTGAAGAGAGAGTTCCTCTTTTTTTATGCTCATGAGCCAAGTGTGACATAGAAGCATATGCATGAAAAGCATCCACAGTCCGGCACCAATCAAAATCCCACAGCTTCATTTTAGTTTTAGTCGGGTTAGTGATTAGTTGCTCTAAATCTGAACTGATATTGGCCAGAATATCTTCACAGAGCATAGCAAATTTATATAGGAAACCAGATCGATAAATGTTATTGCCAGCCAGTTCGTATAACGTGTTGGCGGTAGGGGCCTTTAGTTTAGCATAAAGCAGAAGCTTCCTCCACTCGACTCGTGCTGTCAAAGAAATATAGCCTAGCTCGAAACGAATCACAGCCAGGGGTACTGCATTTGGGATGAGTAAAACCCGTCTCCATATGTCCCCTTCAATACCCTCCAATTTGGCGATGGTTAACCGAGTGCCGAACTCTAGGCCATATATCAATTTCGGTGCGATTTTCCCCTCAAAAAAGAGTAAAGCAGGTCTAATGGAGAATCGGCCATATTTACGGTCAATTTTAAGGACCTGACTGGCCAGTACCTTAGCTTTATTCAGGAGAAGAAGGTTCTGCCCTTTTGAACCTCTGCTTGCTCCCAGGTAATAGCCCAGGTAAGTAAGGCACGTGGAGCAGGTTACAGTCACACCACCTAACTTCCAAAGATTAGTTTTCTTCCTAACAATCCCTTTAGAAAAGGCAAGGATTTTGGTTTTCGCCGGATTAATGTTCAGGCCATTAAGTTGAGCATAATTGGCGAATACATCCAGCAAACGCTGTAACCCCACCTTAGTTAGATCAAATAGAACAAAATCATCAGCGTAAGCCAGCCAAATAAGCTTCAAAGTGCCAATACTCGGCGCTAATAGCCCCTCTTTCAAGAGGTGCTCTGCTGCATCTGAGACATATTGATTAAACACCCAAGGGGCTAGCACACAGCCCTGTCTAACCCCACGATGAGTACGGACAGCATCTGACATGTCCCCCTTTTTATTTAACCGGATTCGAATAGTAGAATTGTTATATACCCCCTCCATTAGGCTAATTAAGCCCCTTGGCAGACCCCAAGCATAGAGTTTTTGCCATAGCCTATTTCGGTCAACACAGTCAAAGGCTGCCGAGAGGTCCACTGAGGCCATAAAAATAGGTCCCCTAGTTGAGCTCCAGGCAGTCTCCTGAATACACTTAACTACCAGACCATTGATGTTAGTGGAGTGGTTTTTACGGAAACCCGTTTGAAAGGGGCTCAGAGGATGGCTAGTTTTTTCCCATTCCCTTAAATGTAAAAGAAGAAAAGCAGAGAAGAGTTTGCAATCCGCATCTATCAAAGCGATAGGCCGATAGTTTTTAGGATCGGACCTACTACCGCATTTGAAGATCGGAATAACGTGTGCAGTGGACCAAGAGATAGGACATATCCCAGTTTGCAAGATATCTCGGAACTCAATACATAAGAGATTGGCCCAAAGATTTGGGTCTGCTTTAAAGGTATTGTTCGTTAACCCATTCGGGCCCGGGGCTCTTGAGCTCTTACACCTGCGAATTAACTCCAGGATCGTATCAGTATCTAACAGGGGATCCCATTTTGAATAAGGGACTAATGGGTCATAGTCAGTAAAGCTGGCCGTTACCGCTAGGGGGCTAGGAGAAAATCTATTAGAATAAAACTCTAGCCAACCTTGTTCCGCAATCGGATTAAGTTCAGCAATGGCCTGGTTACAATCCTGTCCATTAACAATCTGCCAGAAGGCTCCCACATTTGCCTTCATAATAACCTGTAGCATTAATTCCGAGTCCTGCTGTAACAATTGATGTTTAATTGTTTTGCAGTAGTTCTTATAGGCTAATTTAACCTTCTTAATAAGAATTAAACGAATGGACAGGTCGCTTGTTGCAGTTTGTAATTTCCTAATGTTTTTATTCTTAATAGTTTTTGCAGCTGCCACCTCAGAGTTATATTGATGTAAATGCCTGACAGCTGGAGTTCGATTTACAGAAGAAATGCCAATGTCGTCTACTGCCACTTGTATCAAGGTAGAAACCATTGCAGAGTTAAATGTTGTCAATTTCCAATCAAGAGTAGTCTTGTTAAGCATGTCCCACAGTTTGCCGTTCAGAGTTTCAATATTTTTAAGGGACCAGCGAATAGCAGATCCAGATAAATTTGGAGAAACCACGATCGGCTGGCACAGCCGCCCCTTTATCAGGCAGATGTTAAAAGTTGCCGTTAATATACCATGGTCACTCCAAGAGTTCAGGAAGATTTCAAACTTCGAGCATCTTGTAAGCAGGTAATCATCTACAAAGATGTAATCGAGAATGGAGGTGGAAGACCCCCGCCTCCAGGTATAACTAATAGGATTTAAAGAGGGTAGTGATAAATCACGCAGGGGTTGTAAACCTAGATTGCCCAATTCAATGTACCAAATTTGACTAGCCAGTTTTTTCCTTTTGTCACATCGGTCAGAGGGATACAGCTCACATAGTGCCCATGGTGAATAGTCAAATAAACAATCACAATTCAAATCCCCAGCTAGTATTACATGACCTGAGACATTAGCCAGCCCCCACTCCAATATAATCTGTGAGATAAGAGACACAAACAGCTTAATTTCACCAACCCCTGTATGCCAATAGATGTTAATAATTAGTAATTTTAGATGGCCGGTACTCGAGTTCAGAGCTACCCCCAGTGCCCCATAGGGAAGACCCAAAAGAACCTTGCCGGCAAGCCCACAGCAGTTATCCACTGCCACCAGTAAACCACCCGAAGGTCTACCCATCAGGTTATATCGGGCCGGCTGATCGAAAATTTGAAAACCATCTAAACAAGGGGTTGAGGTCATCCAAGTCTCTTGAATGCAAATAACATTTGCATCTCTCAACCGATGCAGGCACTCCAAATTCGAGAATAGGTGTTGATTACCTCTGGAGTTCCAAGATTTTATACAAAGGTTCGACTAAGAATCAGAGGTCAGATTTGGGAAAATATAGCTAGGGCACAAGTTTTTGCCACAAGGTGGAGATGATGGTAGCCCAGTCAACGTCTTTATTTTGTTGGTGCAATGAGGTTATTGAAATGGGCAGGGAATCCTGTCCCCCTGTATGAGCCCCTATTGGTTTAACTGCTGATTGTAGAGAAGAGGGCCCATTAGTCGGCAGTTCCCAAGGTGCAGCCGCTTCAACTCTGAAGCCCAATTCCTTCAGAGAGTCTTTTTGAGTAAGAATCAATTCTTTAACAAATGGTGACGCAAGAAGGATCATGCTCATATCCACAGAATTACAATCCAAAAAGGCCACTCTATCAATATCCTTAGAGGAAATGAGAGCAAGGGCAGGGATTTCAGAGAAAATGGATAATACATTTTGACGATTCATACAAACAGGCTCTTCCAATTTCAACAAGCTTTGAATCTTTATCAAGTGTAAAGAGTTGGGTTTCTTATTATTCGTACATTCTTGGCGCATTAAATTGCCCGCTGATAGATTTTGAGGGCCTTTCATGATTGTATCAAGATGTTTGGCAGCAGCAGGGGGCAAAGGTCTGGTCTGTGGTTTGTATAGACGATCCACCAGGTTGCGAATCCCAGCAGAGATTGTGGGGTGGGTAGGGGCAGACAGATTGTTAGTGTCCTGAGAGACTCCCCTCACCAATCCCAGATCCAAAGAAAAAGCAGGGATCAGGGGCTGGTTAAGTAATGGTTTCGTTGGAGAATGCAGTTGCATGGGACCCCAATTTGCCGGGGTTTGATGAGGCCTTAAGACCGACGCGCTCTGTGAGCAATTTAGCTCGGGAACTAGAGTCACGGTCCGAGTCAGGGGAATTACTTCAAAGGTTGTGAATTTTCCATTACCACACCCCTGATGTAAATTAATATGATTTGCACCTTGTGGAATCGCGGAAACCATGGGATGATCTTCACGCAGCTTGGAATTGCTAGTACCACAAGCTTGTGTCACGCCAGGAGCCAACAAAGCTGCATCGTAGGTTTTAAATTTACTCATGGCAGCACCAGGTTGTAGATTGCTGGAGTTTGTAGCTTGTGTAATCATCGGAAACATTGAAATTTGCTCGTTGGACCTAAATTTGCCTGTACCACATCCATGTTGAAGTGGCACCAAAGGGCACAGTTTTGAAATAGAGGAAGCAAATAAGGTTTCACTTATGGACTGTTTAGGGGGGGGCAAACAGAATTTTGGCAGGTTACCTGACCACTTGTCAGAAACATGTGTAGCTGAAGGGTTACAATTAACAGTTTGAGCCATGGAGTCAACCAATTTAATCATTGGAGGCTTAAGAACATTTGTTAAGTTACCCTTAGAGATAGAGGCATTATTCGAAAAAGTGAAAACCTTTGCAGTAGATTTGGTGAAGAGTATATTAGTTTGCTTAGTGGCCACTTTCCGCTTGATAAGGCGCGTTTTACGTGGGGCCAATGTTTTCTTGGGAGCTGGGTGCTTAATAGCACTGTCATGTGGACATTTAAGACCCTGAGTTGGAGTCAAGCTTGTACCAGGACTGGACTCTATCGGCCGAGTAGGTTTAATACTCTTCAGTAGCTCCTCAGCAGTATTGCAGGGAATTGACAGTGAAATAGGCTTAGGTTGTACTGAAAGAGTTGCTTTATTAATCGCCTTTACTATAATAACTGGGGATCCAGTAGAGTTAGATTGACCCCGAATAGAAATCGGGTCAGGCAAGCTTTGGATAGGGTCGACCAATATGCCTGTAGCCGTGGTAGGAGTACCAGAACAAGAAAAAATTGCTGGTAAATCATGATCGTGAGCAACAACATTATTAGAAGATTCCACTGGCAAGTTGTTATCGGATATCTCTATAATTTGGGAATTGACCATGGCTGTTTGACAAGAGGGGGTTGGGGAACTATCGCCCTGTGGTACTTGCACCGGCCGCCTCTGAGATATCTCTGTGCCGATCCAATCCACTTTATTATTAAGATCCACTAAAATATCTGTACCAATACAGTCAATTTTTAAATTAAGTTCTGTCATTGCAGATTTGACAGATTTAAGCTCGGACCAAACATTGTCATAAAGCTCAACAAAGGAGCTCAGAACAACGTTAAGGGCTGAGACTGTTGGGTGCGTCAAGCAAATTCGTTCATCCACATCTTTCAATGTATGATGTAAATGTGGAGAATTTGCTTGGTTCAGATTGGTGGACACAGGGCCTAAGTCGGAATCATTGTCCGCAATGTTGTTTTCAATGACTTCAATAATGTTAGTTAGGGCGGTAGGTGTATTATCAGCCACTGGATCTTGGGAGGAGGATCTAGAGATTTCCGGGATTCCAGTAGTACATGGCAGATTCATCGCTTTGTCCGCACACTCAATTATGCTAAGATCAGTAATATTATTATTTCCCCCGAAAAAGGCTTGTGTAGACATTGCCGAATGATCTAGCATAGCGTTGCCTCTAAAAACTTTGGGAAGTTTTATTTCTGTGCTAGTAGAGGTTGCTTTTAGGATGTATTTGTCCATGTATGTCTGCCCAAGTACTTGGTGGTGTAGTTTGGATTGTCTAGGAGTTTTATGTAGTACATTATCACCTGATGCAGAAACACTGGTAGTTGCATCTATAGTCTCGGAGTTATGGATCATAACTTTATGAGTGGGTAGTGAAATACTATGTTCCAGGGTGTTTAAAATAATAGGCTTTATCAGAGTGAGGCTGCAAGAAATGGCATTATTTAAAAAAGGGGTAGGTTCCACCGAAAATGGGGCACTACAAAGAGACTTAGAAGTGATTGAGGACACAGTATTGGATAACCTACACTTGGCCAGGATGCTGGTAGAGTCAACCTGTGAAGCCGGGTCAACTGAAATAGCATCTAATAGGAATTGAGGGCCTTTTTGGCTGCGCAAACCAGATCTCATCATAGAATAAAATAAAATCAGTGATTGGACAATAAAATAGTGTTGTGATAACAAATCTTAACCGCCAACTTCCCCCAGAATAAAATTATGTGTATCTCCTTAATCTGATTAACCTGATAAAAAATATGGCCGGATGAAAAATATAGCAGACAATATGAGTGTTAATAGTCTATAGCACCACTGTCTCTAAAAGCAAGGATTTCTCTTATAAAAAATTGAAAAATAGTCATTGACAGTAGCTTAGTAGGTGTTACAATGGCAAAACCAGGCAAACAGCCGGACACACTGATAGGTCTGGATGAAGAAGGCTTACTGGTTGAAGGCCGCCGTCCACGCCAAACAGCCAAACAGCACCAGCCCTTCTGCCACCAGGGCTTACGCCGCGAGGGTGGCTTCGCGGCAGTTTTAAAGAGAATCAGCAAGTCACGTGAGCAGGTCACGTGGTCCTCAGCGGCTCCGCCTCCCTGTAGCCAGCAAGAGCCTTATGCTCGCAATGCTGTTAGGAAGTGGGGCTGGCTGGCTGTTGTAGGAGCAGTAAGGTAGGTAGAATAGCGTCCTGCAGCTCCGGCACACAATGAAATCAATGCCTTCAATTAACACCGCTCGGGCGGCTTCGCGGCGGTTTTAAAGAGAATCAGCAAGTCACGTGAGCAGGTCACGTGGTCCTCAGCGGCTCCGCCTCCCTGTAGCCAGCAAGAGCCTTATGCTCGCAATGCTGTTAGGAAGTGGGGCTGGCTGGCTGTTGTAGGAGCAGTAAGGTAGGTAGAATAGCGTCCTGCAGCTCCGGCACACAATGAAATCAATGCCTTCAATTAACACCGCTCGGGCGGCTTCGCGGCAGTTTTAAAGAGAATCAGCAAGTCACGTGAGCAGGTCACGTGGTCCTCAGCGGCTCCGCCTCCCTGTAGCCAGCAAGAGCCTTATGCTCGCAATGCTGTTAGGAAGTGGGGCTGGCTGGCTGTTGTAGGAGCAGTAAGGTAGGTAGAATAGCGTCCTGCAGCTCCGGCACACAATGAAATCAATGCCTTCAATTAACACCGCTTGGGAGGCTTCGCAGCAGTTTTAAAGAGAATCAGCAAGTCACGTGAGCAGGTCACGTGGTCCTCAGCGGCTCCGCCTCCCTGTAGCCAGCAAGAGCCTTATGCTCGCAATGCTGTTAGGAAGTGGGGCTGGCTGGCTGTTGTAGGAGCAGTAAGGTAGGTAGAATAGCGTCCTGCAGCTCCGGCACACAATGAAATCAATGCCTTCAATTACATTTCATCATTTGCATGGCAGAGTTCAAAACAGGGACGCAAAGTTGACGTCATCTTGCATTTACTCTTTGCTTTGCACTGGGTTGGCCAAGCAGAATAAACGCCTCCGGCTTTTCATGCAAAGCATACAATTTAGAAAGCATTCAAATGTAATCCTGTTTTGAAATACGTGCTAATACTCCATCGAACTATCTACTGTGCAGTTAGAAAGTCTGTCTTGTTACAATAAGATATCATTTTTATAATTATCGGTAGTTGGCTAGCATTGGTCATAAGAAGTGGCACAGGTCCAAAGTCACCAAATTAAGCATGTAATCGAATAATTAACACTTGCTCCACAACCTTGGTTTATAGTGTTTGCCTTTAAACACAAACTATTTGTTCTCTATACAAAAACACACACTGATCAGTTTTCAGTACATATTCTCTTGAATGGGTTGCCAACACGTGTGTCATACTAATCACTAAACTCTTCCTCAGGGCTTCAGTATCAATACACTCATCCATATTTAGGCAAAGCAACACAAAAAAAAAGAATTGTTGTCATTAAACACAATGCAAACACGTTTTTTCATATCATATCAATTAATGTCCAAATAAATATGTACAAAACATATATCCATATAGAAACACAATACTGAAAATGCAGGAACACAGATGGGTTGTAAAGAAAGCAAAATAAATATGTAAAGTATTTGCTGCTATCTTCCTGATACATTGACTCATTGAACACTCATGAAGCACTTAAGATTTTGGTGCTCACACTTTTTACACCTTGGGCCCGATTGGAATTCTTTGCACGGTTCGAAGTGGCTTTGCACTGCGGACACAAACCCTGATTCATGGAACTGTGCAAAGTGTATTTTTGATCGATGACATTGCGGGAGACACCTGCAGTGAAAAAAAAGGGAAAAATCCCAGCAAAATGTATCTTTCTGGATGAAAAAGAAAAATGATCTGCCAGCGGATGTCATACACAGAGAAGGCAGAAAAGTGTACCACAGAGCAGAACACAGGAAGAGAAAAAAGAAATTCTGCCCGTCCCTAGGATCTAAATGTAGGTGAAACATCTGCCGTCGGTAATCAACCTTAGTGGGGACCCAGCCCTGCAACAGGTCTTCTGCCATTCCCCACGCTGCACAATGGCCAGATGAAAACTCATCCCAAATTCTCCGTTATAGGGTCCAGCCTCACCGTGCGGGCTGCTGCACACGTTGAAAACCATAATGGAGGCGCAGGTCCACAGGGACACATCTGTTCAGTAATGGCAGCAGAGATATAATGCACCTCAGTTTGGGTGGAATGAACATGTCAGGATTGAAGATACACATTTTTAAATGGATGCACTAGGCCTCGTTTCATCCCATGTGTATTTAAAATGTAATTTGTTTTATTTCTTCTTCTGAGAGCTGTATGAAATGTGGAGGTCAACCATTTCAGCACTAGCACAGCCATCTTTCTAATTCGCTAACATTAGTATAACTGCGCCGTATCTAGAAAGGATTGTGAATGTTAGCATGTGCCACACCTGGATGGAACTTGATTGTCAGCATGTGCCACACTTAGAATTGAGAACATTAGCCTGCGCCGTATCTAGACAGGATTGTGAATGTTAGCAGAATTTGAGAATATTAGCCTGCGCCGTAACTAGACAGGATTGTGGATGTTAGCATGTGCCACACTTAGAATTTGAGAACACTAGCCTGCGCCGTATCTAGACAGGATTGTGAATGTTAGTGTGTGCCACACTTAGAATTTGAGAACATTAGCCTGCGCCGTATCTAGACAGGATTGTGAATGTTAGCATGTGCCACACCTAGACGGAACTCGATTGTTAGCATCTGCCAAACTTAAGTGGATTTCCTAGCTTCGCACTGCGTCGCATTTGGACAATATTGTGAAGGTTAGCGAGTGCCACATCTAGACGGAATTATGAAGATTACCAAGCACTACACTTAAAGGGAATTGAGAATGTTAGAATGTCCGCACTTGGTTGGAGTTCTGGGCACTGCCCTGTGCCGTATCTGGATGGTATTGTGAGGACTGGTGAGTGCCACACTCTGACTGAATTATGTAGGTCAGCAAGTGCCACACTTAGACAGAACTGTGAATGCTTGCATGTTAATGTCACATAACCCACTAACCGATATAAACTCAAACTCTCTGCATACTTAAAAAACTCACACAACCATCTCTCGCACAACAAGCCGCACGCACTTCACCACACTGCAACAACACATAAGCCGCACCAACAGCATACGCGGACGGACACCGATCCAATACTCGCACCAAAGCTCAGCACCCAGTGTCTTCCGAGTTGAAGCTGCCAACAGTACACCACTCCTCTCACTATCCTACTCTTGCTTTACCTCACTAACCCATCCCACCTTCTCGTTTACAGATCCACCAGAGCGCCTGGGGACCAATTCCGTTGGTGACGGTGCGCTATATAAGTACTGATAACATAACATAACATAACATAATTGTATTGTGCACATTAAAGAGATACCCTTAACATTGTTAATATTTCAAGTCAGTAAAGGTTATTCCAGGAAGATACAGAAGTGAGAAGATGTGTTGCTGCAGATGAAGACTGTAAAAGCACTTTTTGCACTGTGCTAAATGCCCTAATTCACAAACAAATCACTAAGTGGCGCAGACTTAGGGCCTGATTCATGGAATTATTTGCACAGTTGAAAGAGGCCCTGATTAATGGATTATTTGCACCAAAGAAAATGGGATTTGTGCGCCATTCTGCCCGCAAATCCCTGTTTAACAAAAGGGGATTTGCGGGCAGAAAAAAATGGAATTTGTGCGCCATTCTGCCCCCAAATCCCTGTTTAACAAATGGGGATTTGCAGGCAGAATGGCGCACAAATCCCATTTTTTTCGGCGCAAATAATCCATGAATCAGGGCCAGTGATGTTGCACTGCTGAAAAGCGACATTGCACTGCCGACACAAACCCTGATTCATTTAACTGTGCAAAGTGTATTTTTGCAGTGCAAAATCAGTGCAAAGTCATGCTGTACTGCAAAAGTAACTATGCACTGACATTGTATGGACTTTGCACTGCAAAAATATAATTTGCACAGTTGCATGAATCATGGTTTGTTTCCGCAGTGCAAAGTCACTTTAAACCGTACAAAAAATTCCCAAAATCTGTCTTTTTGTGTGAATTACACCCATTTACCGCCGTGCAGAGTACTTTTGCAGTGCAAAGTCACTTTGCATCACGCTAAACGTTCTGTGAATTAGGCCCTATATATTCTGGTAGTTAGAGGGGGCTCCATTGGATGCATTGGTTATGCTAAACTGTATAGCATTTCCCACCAACGACCCACCCCTATGCATTCAATCACAGCATCACTTTGAGCTGGCTCTTTCACACACGAACATCACATTATGCACTGATATTGGTCTATCATTGTTATTTTTAAGCAGTATTCAGAGAGGTGATGTTTGTAGCTGAAAATCAGTTTGTCTTGTGACAAACATATCGTAGCTGATTATGTATCTCACATTTGAATGTCCCTATCAAGAACATCTGCTTCATTAGCCATTCATTTGCTTTCTCTTTTGTGCAAATCATGTGTTAACTTTAAAAAAAAAAAAATATGGGTTAACACTCCACATTTAATAAAGGACAAAAAACGATACCCTGAGCCCACAAACTCCACAGTCCTCCGCTTTCCCATTGTTGTACATGTTATCCGGTGGTCAGTCATAATTTCGAAAAAATAATGTCGAATGACAAAAATGTTGAAAAAAAAATGTCGACAAAAAAATGTTGAATTCCGTTTTTTAAAATTATATATTTATTTTGGGGTCCGGGAGTAAAAGAAATGGGTATTTTCGACATTTTTTTTCTCGAAATAATGACTTTCGACATTATTGTTTTCGAAATTATCACTATAAACCATGTTATCCTCCCTTTCGCTTTTATACACCAAATTAAGCAAATCTTCCAATTGGCAACATTTTTCTTTTTCTCAATTCTTTTGTGGAATCAGATGGAATGGGATGGATTCTTGAAATATTGTTTTGATTTGGGTTACTATACATGTCTCAACCAAATGTGCCACTAACCACTTGATTTGTAGGCAATATTTGCCTATTATTAGTTTAAACATTTAAAACATCCAATGTTAATTTCAAGAAATCCACTGCATTCTGCTGTTTAATGACACAGTGTCAATCATGTATTGGTAGCTGTGGAAACCATGTTGATGTTATCTTCACCCCATAGGACAGTGCAATGTCTTCACTTTTGATTTGGTAACAAAACTCACTATACAATCTCACCACTCATCTTTATCTGTGTTTAAGGTTATAAAACATATATCCATATTTCCTTGTGGGTAGAAACAGCAACTTAGCGATGTCAGTGTTTACTGCTCATGACAGTTGCTTCATCCACAATTCTTGAATCTGTGTGATTGCTATATCAACTTGGACATCTTGGGTCTGATTCATGTAAATGTGCACATTTATCCTGCAAGAGTGTGTGCCAAGAAGGACACTGCGCAAGCCTGCGCGCAGAGTACTAAATGCGTGCTCTGCGTATTCATGGAATTGTTTGTGCAAAGTAACCATAAACGCTAGTTGCGGCCACAACGCCGCGACACACTCCCACACAATGCAAAAACAGCCAGAAAAGCCACATTTGATCCTGTTGGAGTCACATACTATTTGCACGTTGATTGAGTGGAATAGTTTGCGGTTGCGGTGCGCTACCTCAATGTTATGTGGGACCACCAATTCCACATGGGTGCAATCGATGGCACCAATGCAACCAGGTATGCCGGCTAGTGCATGGAAACCCACTTTAGTGTTTGCGATCTCCTGGGCAGACCGTAGTAAGGAAATGTGGTCGTCTGTGTGCTTGAGGAGGGCATCGAGCACTTGGATCAGCGTACGTGAGAATAATGGTTGTGAAATGCCATGCAAGTGCCCCACTGTGTGCTGGTAGGTGCCTGTGGCCAGGAAGTGGAGCACGGACACAACCTTCAGTAGGGGGGGGGTGGCGGTGGGTGTTTCAATCATGCTGACGATGTCGTTGTGTATCATGTCCACAATGGTGGTGATGGTGTCCCGGTCCAAACGGTACAAGGTGTGGATCTGCTCAGCGGTGAGGTTGAATGGACTGGCTCTGATGCGTGGGATTGGGGGCTGCCTGCGTGGTGGCATTGGCTGTGCTGGTGGGGCTTGCTGGCCCTGCCTTGCCCTCCTTCTCCTCCTGCGTCTCCTCTGTGCTGCCTGTTGTTGTTCTTGTTGTTGTTGTTGTTGTAGCACTTGCATTGAAATCAGGTCCCCCAGCCCCAACATTGCTAGTCCTATTGGAATCATTGTGGAGTGTGACTGGGTGTGGGAAGGGGTGGGGTGTACTCTTTTTGTACTTGGTGAGTCTGTATTGCCTCCACATGTGCTGATTGTGGGCACCTGTGGCAGCTGGGAACACTGCACATGGCTATTTCTGGTTGGTCCGCGATGGTGGTATTTGCACCATGGCGGTAAGGTACTTTACGGCCTTCGCAAGGGCGTTAAGAGCATGTCCGCTTGACTCGTGATGTTCCCCAATTTGCGCATGCTCCTATTTCTGGCATGGGGGGTCACGTACCGCAACCGTAAACTATTCCACTCAATCAACGTGCAAATGGTATGTGACTCCAACAGGATCATCACACATTGTTGTGCCCGATTCCCCGGATCAACCCATGATTCAATGGTCCTGCGTAACTCCACAATACCACGCTACATGGAGCGACATGCAGGGCCAAGATCCTGGCTACTCGGTGAGTCTCATGTCATGGCCATGGAAATGTGAAGTGGGTAGGTGATTGACGTATCAATGCATACTTTACCTGGCTGAAAGGGGGCGGGGTGAGATGCATACTTTACCTGGCTGAATGGGGGGGGGATGCATACTTTACCTGGCTGAAAGGGGGGGGGGAGATGCATACTTTACCTGGCTGAAAGGGGGGGGGGAGATGCATACTTTACCTGGCGGAAAGGGGAGGGGGGAGATGCATACTTTACCTGGCTGAAAGGGGGGCGGGGAGTGATGCATACCTTACCTGGCTGCGAGTACCAGAGGCAATGGAGCCAGCTCATACCCTAAAGCAGCCCAAACGTCAACTGACACCTGAACACATAATGCCCGATGTAAGCAGCCCTACCATGTGAATGAAGGTGTGTCCCAACCATGACACAACCATCTGCAAGTGCACTGTACCGAATCGGACCACATCAACCTCAACGAAATGCACCTACATGCAATGACTTCAGCCAATACACGGCACCAAACACCATCAACTGAAAGGCCAGTCCCCCATAACTGCGCACAAAGGAGGCACATGACGGACAAAAACATCAATACATCACTACACAGACACCGAGTCACAACAAAAATTGCCTAGCAACATTAGTAGTGCTCAGTGGGGTCATCATGAGGCTGACAGCAATGTTGCCATGATGAGAGCATTAATATCACTGGACACCTGTCAGGTCAACAAAACAAACGCCATGGACTAACACAGTGGATGGGCACTCACAAGGCACTGGACCCCTCTGCATACACTGGTTGATGGCATGCAAAACAGTCCATGAGAGGAATACACATATACCGGTCACATAGTGTGACTCCATTTGTGCATGTAAATGTGGTACAAAGTAAGAGATGAATGCATGCCATGGTGGCACGTCATGATTTGAGATTTGATGTCATGACTGACACATACATTGTTGCTCACATACAGGTGATGCAGGCTATCCCCTAAAGAGGTGGCTCCTTACCCCAGTCTGGAACCCACAGATCCAGCACGAGGAGGACTTCAATCGTGCACATACACAAACCCGTGTGGTGATTGAG
Source organism: Ambystoma mexicanum (assembly GCF_040938575.1). Taxonomy (NCBI): domain Eukaryota; kingdom Metazoa; phylum Chordata; class Amphibia; order Caudata; family Ambystomatidae; genus Ambystoma; species Ambystoma mexicanum. The sequence continues at coordinate 1,359,386,439 of NC_090931.1, read as the reverse complement.
CAGACATTTGGCCTATTGAAGGCACGGTTTCGCTGCCTCAGCAGGTCTGGTGGGGCACTCCTGTACCGCCATGAGAAGGTGGCAAAGATCGTCATGGCATGTGTCATGCTACACAATATGTGCATCAGACGGAATGTGCCCCTGCCCCCTGACCTGCAACCACCTAACGATGACGATGAGGAGGGTGGGGATGGGGCAGCACCTCAGGGAGGCAGCGATGCACAGGAGGGACGTGACATGCGTCGGACTCTGATCAACCAATGTTTCTAGCACACACGGATGGGGGTGTCACATGGAGATGGAAATTTGGGGCACGGTGTGTGTCTGGGATATGCACACTGTGGACTGTTCACCAATAAAGCACACATTCACAATGAGCAATGTCCACACATGTGATTTGTGCTCAAGCAAAAATTGTATTGTAAATGTGAATTCAATTAACACACCCACTCCCGCCTCCCACCTCAACTCTTCAACACACCCACTCCCCCCTTCCCCCTCAACTCGCCAACACACCCACTCCCCCTTCCCCTCTCAACTCCCCAACACACCCACTCCCCCCTCCCCCCTCAACTCCCCAACACACCCACTCCCCCCTCCCCCTCAACTCCTCCCTCACCCCTCAACTCCCCAACACACCCACTCCCCCCTTCCCCCTCCCCCCTCCCCCCTCCCCCCTCAACTCCCCAACACACCCACTACTTCTCCCCCCTCAACTCCCCAACACACCCACTCCCCCCTCCCCCCTCCACTCACCAACACACCCACTCCCCCCTCCCCCCTCAACTCCCCAACACACCCACTCCCCCCTGCCCCCTCAACTCCCCAACACACCCAGTCCCTCCACCCCCCTCAACCCCCCAACACACCCACTCCTCCCTCTCCCCTCAACTCCCCACAAAAGTGTGTGGATGCCTGTGGTGAAGTGCCTAATGTGGGATTGTTCCACTGGGCGGCCTCTATTGGCAGCTCCCTCTGCCGGCCCCCGGGGCACCCCTGCCTGTACTCTGCAGGTTCCTGACCGACCTGAGGACGGGGCTGCTTGGGGCAGAACTGGCAGCAGAGGAGGTACTCGGCTGCTCACTAGGACGCATGTCCCTCATTGTCTTTACAAGCTCCGAGAGCACGTGCCGCACCGCAGCAAGTTCGGCACAGATATCCTTGTTGGAGGATTGTATGGCTGCCTTCACAGTCTCGGCACATTTTAGCATTTCCGCACTTGCACCTCCACATTCGGCCACATGCTGAGTCAGGAGTGAGGACAGTTTGTGTTGCCGTGTTAAGATTTGGTCCAGCGACTCTTGGTTTTTTTTGGTCATTGGATAATGCCAGTGGCGTGTTCATTGGGCTGCTCCCCTCCTCCACACCTTCCGCTGGGCATGGAGTGGCTGGCCAGGAGTCATCAGGGGATTGCCCCTGTGTGCCATCATCATGCAGGCTACATGGGGACAGGTAGGGGGAATGAGGGTGGGCAGTGGGGGGACATTCTACGACATCATCATCATTCCCCACATCACTATCCGAGCAAGCTGCAATGGCAGCAGTCTCCCCAATCGTGCTGCTTCCTGCAGACACAGTCCCTTCAGTGGCCACCAGTTGTTGGATGTCTGTTGCTGGTGGTACCGTGCTGCTTGCCTTGGTGCTTATCGGTGCCCTGGCCTGTGTTGTGGCCGTCAGTTTTGGCTGCTGTGGGGGTTTGTTTTGTCCTGCAGAGGTGGAGGGTTGGTGTGGTGTCACTTCAGGCCTGGCCTTCTTGGCAGGTGTGGTGCCAGTGTCTTCCTCACCAAGGTCCGGATGGGAGCCTGTGGTGGAGCAAAAGAGGTCCATTTCTCTGACCCCCTTGATGCTCTCGATGCCAATGATTGTGGCACATATCTCCTCCCACGACTGCAATTTTATCGGTGAGTCTGCTCCTCCACCAGTTGCCATGCCCAGGTTTCTTTTGGCAGACAGTATACTCCTTACGCGGAGCCGGATGTCGTCCCAACTTTTCCGGCACTGTCTTGTGGTGCGTGGTTTTGTTCCAACTGCAGTGACCCGCTGTGCGACTATGTCCCATATGGCCTTCTTCCGTGCTATTGCCGGTCTGGTCATTTCAGTTGAGAATACAACATCCGCGTTTTCCTGTAGGGTTTCTGCCAACATGGTGAGCTCTTCCCTAGTGAAGCGCTCCTGCCACAGTCGATCACAACTTTTTTTAACAACTTTCGGCATTCTGACGATGGGTGGATTTGGGTGAAGGTTTGTGCCGGGTCTCGGGGTCAGATGTGCACTGGTTGTGGAGGATGGCAATGGATTGTGTTTTTAAAGATGGCCACCGTGCTCTTTCCTGTTCCGGTGAGATGGCGCAACGTCCGGATCTGCTTTTTTACTGTCACCGCTAATAGCGGTTACCGCTATTTGCAGTTGTTAGGAAGAATTCTCTGTTTAGGCTGAATTTCCTAACCTATTGAGTCCCCCAGCAGCTTTGCTGGATTTTGGGAGTTTCTTTTTTTTCATCCTACCAAGAGTGAGACTCTTTTCCTCCCACTCTTGGACATGATTTGTGGTATTTCTTTGAATGTTAATGTGTTCTATGGGGTCTTTTACTCCATAGGGTCTCATGTATTTTGCTATATGTGTTACACAGCACCCTCCGTGCCGTAACACTGGGGTGTCCTAGGTGACCCCCACCATAGACTCCCTACCCTGGGACTGACTACTGTCTCCCAGGGCCTGTAAAGTCACCATTGACTTTACTAGACCTAAATTTACTAACATAACTAGTACAAACCATCCTATTGTGGACGTACTGGTAAGGGTAATTCGATTACCCCTGAGTCTGTTGTTCAAGGGGGCACTGTCCCGTCCCCCCTCGTTGAGTTTTGGCTGGTGGCAGTGGATTCTACTTGTTATATTCAACCGCAAATATATTCCTATGGGATTCTTCCCATTGTTCGAGGCTAATACTTTGTCACATTAGTCTCTAACATACCGCCGGTTTATTTATCTTAAATACATTCACTGGTTGGTATTTTCTGCCAGATCTCGGTTTTTAAAATGGCGTATGTGTTCGCCTCTGTAACTCCAAACCAAAGGTTGAGCCCTTTGTTCCACTTTTGGCAGGCTTCTACACAGAAGCCCTGCAGGGTGGTGCCATTCTGTCTGGGTACCACAGGGGTTGTGGGAGGGGGTTTAGGCACCCTGGACTGAGTTGCCTTGCCAACTCAAGTCACACTCTGGTGTGATTGGCCCAAGTGGTGAGCCGCCCCGCACACCACTTAGCATGTTTGAGTGACAGCTAGGCTGAATGAATGGGGGTTTTCTGCATAAAAGCAGGGCTGTTGGGACTGAAATTTAAGAAGTCGCCACAGGACCTAAGAATCCGACGAGGGTAAAGCTGAGCCGACCTGCAACAACGACACCTCCGGTGGAGCCCTGCTGAACCGACTCACCACTTCCCAACGACAGAGGAGATCTCCCTGCTGGAGATTCTTCTTCCCCTGACTGGTGGGAATAACCAGTCCATTGCTTTTTCTTCGCTTCCAGGACTTTAGTGGTCGAATTGCCCGTGCTGAGCACCCCGGCAACCGGATAGCCACTAACCACTGTACCGCGACCAAAAGGTGGTGCCTTGTGACGGAGCACTCCGCGGCTGGTCTCTTCCCTGGTGGTGCAACGATCTTCAACTTTTCGTCGATGTCGAGATCATCTCTTCTTCTGGCAAAGCCCTGACTTGCATCCACCAACAGGAACAACTGCCCCCGCCGGAGCTGTCTCTTCACTTTCAAGGTACTGTGTCCACCTGGCTTCCCTTGTGACGGTTAGCGTCAGGTGTCTTAAATCCTTACCTTTCCACCGGGTCGCCTCCAGACCTTCTTAAACTTTTGTTCTAAAACTGGTCCAACCTTTCTCTGACATTTTGCTACAAAGACTTGAAGTGCATTTCCACTGTGATACTTTTGGGACATACCGCCTTGCCTCTCTCCGAGTGGGCCTGGCCTCTGAACTTTGTGATCTACAGTAAACCCTGCCTTGCTTGTCGTGCATTTGCTTCGTAAAAGTGTTATGATGATATGATATGATATGGTATTTGTAACGCGCCTATACACGAGTGTTTCAAGGCGCGACGAGGCAGGGAGGGGGGGAAACAAGGGGAAGACAGACAAACGATCCTACTAGGCCAGGTGTCATTCAGATCGCGCAAGTGCAGAGGTAAGGGGAAAAGGAGAAGTGCAGGGGGAGGAGGTGGGGGGGAAAGTGCAATACAGGGTAAGTAGCGTAATAAAATAATAAATAATAAATAAAAGGGCCAGCTGGTGGCAAGTGCGAGGTAAGTGCAGAGCAAGTGCTGGGAAGGGGGCTGTAGGGATGCAGTGACAGTCCCGCAGTGCAGGGGGAGCCAGGGAGGCAGTGCAAGTGGAGAGTGGCTGGACCCGGGCCGAGGTCACAGAGTGGCCCAGATGCAGGTTAAGTGCAGACTTCGAAGGGGAGTTAAGCAGGTTTAGCAGGGGAGAGGGAGAGAGAAGGCAGAAGCGAAGAGGAAGGTTTTGAGGTGCTTCCGGAACCGGAGATGGTTCTCCTCAAGTTTCAGGGAGGCAGGAAGGCTGTTCCAGAGGGAGGCCCCTGCTGCGGAGAGAGATCTGCCCCCAGCTCGTTGCTTCGAGAAGCGGCTGACCATGAGAGAGTTGGAGACGGATGAGCGAAGGGCTCGTGAAGGCAGATATTTAGGAAGAGAGAGTTGAAGGTATTGTGGCCCCAGGCCCCAGAAGGCCTTGTGGACAATGCAGAGGGTTTTGAACTTAATCCTCGCAGCCACTGGGAGCCAGTGAAGAGATTTCAGTCCTGGAGAGATACGGTCCCTGGGCTTGAGGCCAAGGACAAGTCTCGCAGTTCTGTTCTGGATAAGTTGCAGAGGGCGGAGAGTGGAGGCAGGCAGATTAAGATAGAGGCTATTACAGTAGTCCAGCCTTGAGAGAACCAGGGCTCGGGAGACAGTGAGCTTCTGGGGGAAGGAGAGGAAGGGAAGAATACCTCTGAGGAGGTGCAGCTGGTAATGTGACTTCTTAGAGACGTCGGAAATATGAGGAGAGAAGGAGAGTGTGGAGTCGAAGATGACCCCGAGGTTTTTAGCTTTGCAGGTAGTGGCAGGAAGGGGGCCAAGGGAGGCCGGCCAGAGAGCTGCAGGAAAGGAGGGAGTGGGTGTGCCGATGAGTAGAATCTCAGTCTTACTGGCGTTAAGGCAGAGGTCATTGGCGGCACACCATTCCTGGATAGCAGACAGACAGTCGGAGATGAGGGAAGGAGAGGAGGAGGCCGAGGGTAGCCTGAAAATGAGCTGGGTATCGTCCGCATAGCACTGAAAGTGGGGGCAGAGAGCGGCGATGCGGTGGGCAAGGAGTGCCAGATACTGATTGAAGAGCCAGGGAGAGAGGTTGGATCCCTGGGGGACACCACAGGTGGAGAAAAAGATGTCAGAGAGGAAGGAGCCCATTTGGTACTGAGTTGGTTCCATACCCTGCCTTTTCTGTCCCTTTCTAACGAATATTAGAGTGCCATCTAGGTTAAAGCATTCACCTCTGTCTGCAAATAAGTGGTGCCGTTGAACCTAGACTTGTCGAAATATTGTTAGGGGATTGAGATACTTATAGTAATTGTGATTGAAGTTGTTTGCCGTATTAGTGCCTGTGTGTCTTTCATAGATGTGTTTTTAAATAAATATTATATATCTTTACACCCAAGCTCTGATCAGTGTCTGCTTGTTCTACTGTGTAGATTGCCCTATTTTGTATACTCTAAATACTGCCTAAATCATCTTGAGAGAAGTCTGGCTGCTCAGCCACAGCTACCAGGTAAATCTGGATGGTACAGACTGCTGGAGTATATAACAAGGATGCCACTGAAAACAGCTACCCGCCTCTACACATGCTGGGTGTACCTGGTTACACTAAGTGTTTACAGTCATATTGGTCAAAATGATCCAAATAGGACAAGGGAAAGAAATAGAGATCAACATATTTTAATCAATCCGTAGAAAACGAACATGTTAAAAAAACCTAATGCATTCTGTTTACAAAACATAAAAACAATTAGTGAGAAAACACAATTTTTCTAATCGAAAAAAACAACTACAACCGTCATCATTTTTTTATAAAACAAACAGTTGAGTGAGGTTAGTATAGGTGTGATGTTGACATTGCATATATCCTCAGTTTATATTTTATTGGTCCTTGGCTCTGTCGACACAGAGAAATGTGTTTCTAGGCGTCAGCTGGTGTAATTTGAAAAAGAGGAAACATTCTCTGGCTGGCTTGATCTGTCATGAGACATGTGCTGAGCCCGTCTTCAGGACAATACGTTTTTGGGGACACAGATGCATAATGATGCAGCTAAAAACCAAAAACACAAAGATAACGTGTTAGTGGCACCTTTAAAAACTAAAGAGAGGATCTCTATAAGTGTGCACGTGCAGCCGTTGGTACTAACCTGGCAATTACTTTGTAGCAGTGTAAGGCGTCGAAGGTGGTGACTATGTGGACCAAATTCGATGACATCAACTGTACAAACTTACAGTTTGAAAAAGGGCTAGAAAATAATAATAAAACCAAATTTTAGTTTTTAGCTATTGATTTTTCAGAACCACTTATATCATTGTTGAATTGTGATTACGCAAGCGAAAGCGAAACTGTGCGCTTGATGACTTCAAACATTGTGTTTTTATTAGAAGTGTCCAACATTTGTCCGACAACCAATAGTGATTACCTTTGGACCCGTTCGAGCACGAGCTGTGTCCGTTGATCGACGCAGAGTGTAGTTAGATGGAACGGTTTTTGTCTTGTTAGTATTGTTAGTATTGTTGATGGAAAGCCACAGTTTGCTATCCGAAGGACCCGGACCCGTTTCTTAGCATTCACACGGTCTAGCATTCGTTTTTTTTTTAAAACACAGACACCCCTGATCCGCAGCCTTCAGCATTTTCATTCAGCGCGCGGCACCGTAACAGTCTGCACCTTGCTAGCAAGACACGCCGGGTTAAGAACAGGTAAACAGATTAAAAAGTTACGCTGCCGCCGGTTAATTAACTATGACCCCTGTGAGTTTAGTCTCTCACCAGTGCTTTATGTGTTTTTCTCCTCTTGGAAAACAGTCACACGACGTTCCATCTGAGAAGTTTGTCAAATAAATATAAGGCACCCCCTCCAGTCCGGGTCCTTCAGATAGCAAACTGTAGCTTTCCATCAACAATACTAACAAGACAAACACCGTTCCATCTAATAACACTCCGCGTCGATCAACGGACACAGCTCGTGCTCGAACGGGTCCAAAGGTAATCACTATTGGTTGTCGGACAAATGTTGGACACTTCTAATAAAAACACAATGTTTGAAGTCATCAAGCGCACAGTTTCGCTTTCGCTTGCGTAATCACAATTCAACAATGATATGAGTGGTTCCGAAAAATCAATAGCTCAAAACTAAAATTTGGTTTTATTATTATTTTCTAGCCCTTTTTCAAACTGTAAGTTTGTACAGTTGATGTCATCGAATTTGGTCCACATAGTCACCACCTTCGACGCCTTATACTGCTACAAAGTAATTGCCAGGTTAGTACCAACGGCTGCACGTGCACACTTATAGAGATCCTCTCTTTAGTTTTTAAAGGTGCCACTAACACGTTATCTTTGTGTTTTTGGTTTTTAGCTGCATCATTATGCATCTGTGTCCCTAAAAACGTATTGTCCTGAAGACGGGCTCAGCACATGTCTCATGACAGATCAAGACAGCCAGAGAATGTTTCCTCTTTTTCAGATTACACCAGCTGACTCCTAGAAACACATTTCTCTGTGTCGACAGAGCCAAGGACCAATAAAATATAAACTGAGGATATATGCAACGTCAACATCACACCTATACTAACTTCACTCAACTGTTTGTTTTATAAAAAAATGATGACGGTTGTAGTTGTTGTTTTTTCGATTAGAAAAATGGTGTTTTCTCACTAATTGTTTTTATGTTTTGTAAACAGAATGCGTTCGTTTTTTTTTAACATGTTAGTTTTCTACGGATTAATTAAAATATGTTGATCTCTATTTCTTTCCCTTGTCCTATTTGGATCATTTTGACCAATATGACTGTAAACACTTAGTATAACCAGGTACACCCAGCATGTGTAGAGGCGGGTAGCTGTTTTCAGTGGCATCCTTGTTATATACTCCTACATTCGGTCCTCAGCCACACAGCCCCCTTAAAAAGAGGACTTTTTCAGCTCAACACGCTTGCTTTACCTGGTACAGACTGCTACCAATTGGGTTTACTGCTAACTCCTGTAGTCTTAAACTTGTTGCAGTGGTCCCATAGGAAACTGCACTGGTTTCTGCCTAACAGCGGTGATCGCTAATATCGGTGGGTAGGGTCGTGGTAGTGCACCTTGCACGGCATACGATGCCGGTAGGTGCCGTTTTTGGGACGTTACCGGCATGGCGCAGATTGCATTACCGGCATGGCGCAATGCTCGTGCCCGAGAGGTCGTAATGTACCGCTTTTAACGGTTTCTGGCCAGCACGGACACGTTAGTTGCGCCATGCCGGTAATGTCCATTACTTACCGCCTGGGTCGTAATGAGGCCCAGTGTGATCAATTGTCTGTGCGTTCTAGAGAACAATGCTTTGTTTCCCCCATGTAACCTGACATTGTTCTTTAGAATGTGGTGCTCCACTGAGTCCCATTTCAAGGGAAATAAGTTTCCACTTGCACACAATTCCATACAATTCTTCATGTGTGTTGTTTTTATGCCCACAGATGTGCTTTCCATTTGTGTAGCTTTATTAAGTGGCATGCAAAATCATCCTTCCCCCTCCCATACCAGCCTCTTTTCTTCTGTCCTCTCCCAGCTCTTCTTTGCAACATACTACCTTTCTCACCTTAACTTATGTCTCCTCCCTTCTCTCCCTACTTCCAAACTGTCCATTTGTGCCACTCAGAGTTCTTACTGTCAGAAAAACATGTTTGTTTTTCTGGTTGGAAACCTTTCATAATTCTTGACATGTTTAGTTCTGTAGAGGAGGAGGTACCTGTCTTCTCCTTAGTCCATGTCACGTTTCCACCATCATAATGGAATGACAAACGAAGAGCCATGATGGGGAACTCATGCCTGAATCCTTGCAATGATCCTGCACCTCATTGATTATATGAGAGACAGTATGCACTCAGACAACCCTTCAGAGTATACCGACAAGCTGATATAGTGAAGGAAGGTTACCAAGAAGGATGCACTTTTCTCAGCTGTCAAAATGCATCCATGAACAGAATGGATGTGCGTTTAAACAAAGTCTGCCAACTGCAAAAGAATAACATAAAGACAATGTGAGAACCTATGCTGAAACAATATGGAAATACGTAAGAAAGATGATGTGACTGAAGTACTAAAAGAAACATGTACTCCATGATGCAGTACATATGAACACAAAGAAGAATGAAGTGACTCACTGGTAAACAACTTTAAATACGCTGAAACGGAACAGAGAAAGAATACATAGAAGCTTGCTTTGAACATAAAGACAATGTGAGAACCTATGCTGAAACAATATGGAAATACGTAAGAAAGAGGATGTGACTGAAGTACTAAAAGAAACATGTACTCCATGATGCAGTACTTATGAACACAAAGAAGAATGAAGTGACTCACTGGTACATAACTTTAAATATGCTGAAACGGAACGGAGAAAGAATACATAGAAGCTTGCTTATGAGAGGTATATATTCAATGTTCTGAATGACCATTAGAAGCAAAATGACGATTGCTTATGTCAATCAACCCAGCTACCTCCAAATACGAGCCCAGGATCGTGAAAGTGAAAAGATGATGAAGAAACTGTTTTCCCTTGCAAAATAGATGAGTAAATTGGCTTGGAACCAAGGATGCTATTTTGAGAGATGGAGGAAAAGCTCAAAGTGATTCTCTGAGCAGACCATGTGCAAGGACATATTTCCCAAAGATTAGGAGGAACATTTACTAATGCCAAATATGGGACAGTTATAAGGGCATGAAGTTAATATGGGATAGAGTGAGCAAGTCTCTAAAGGCCAAAAGGAGCAAATGCACCCAGCATAATTGAATACAATGGTATTTAATACACCGTCGAAATGGACAAATTCAATGTATTGTAACACGTGATGGAGAGCTCACAAGGGCTATTTATTAAGTCTGGAGCTAAGATATTGGTGTACCTACACTCCCTCGAAAGTCCCGAGACAGTGCAGACTAGCAAGGCCAGTCTTCAAACAAAAGACACTGGCATGATGCCTACCGATGAGAGAGGGTAGCCTAACTGGGGAAACAAGGACAGAGCTGATGTCTCTCCAAGCACCTGGGTTTCGTTTCTATGTAGGTGCTGCTAGCAAGCCAAATGTCTATGGTTGGATTTGGGTTGCCAACCAATCAGTAAAATTCACCATGCACTGTCACATACAATGGTGCAAAGTATTATTCCGCTACCACATTTTCTGCTAGGGCGAGTGTATTATACCATGTGTATAGAAATAGCTCAGAGCATGCCCAACAGATAAGTGGCCAATGGGAAACTAATATTTATTCATCCTATATGTAGACATGTCTCCCTAATCCAATCCCATCCCATGATAGGTTTTACGGTTTTGCCACAAAGGATGACTTCATACATCTTGCATTATATAAACTGAGTATAATCGAAAAGACATTGTGATACTGCATGAATCGATTTGATGAGTGTTTATCCGCCCTGCTTTACTTCATTGAGATTAAAGCAGTGCTTAACCATCTCCTTTGACTCTGCCCGTTTATTTATTCTGAGATATTGTATTGGTCATTCCATCTAGCACACAGATGCTTCAAGGTACTGGAGCACAGTTTGTTTAAAAGCCACTTTTTTTGTTCATACCACTGCAAAAAATATTGGATTGTGGTATATGTCTGAAAAATACAGTCTGCCTCTTCTATTGATGTCAAACATGTCATTGTTTTATAGCATGCTTCAACAAATATCACAATGTTATTCATAGTCAAAGTTAGCTCTTGGTGTTATGTGCCAGTCTCTGGCAGAGAACATAGTTCAACTCACTGAGTGCAATGTGTTATGTGTTACATTTCGCATTCCTCTTTCTGTGACATTTCTGTGTTTCAGTTTATAAACATATATATTATGTATTTATGGTTAAGTAGCTAAATCCATAGGAAGACCTCTTTTTGTGTGGCGTATAACTTCGCTCCCCCTGGACGAATCCTCACCAAACTTTACAAAAAAAAGTATATAGCCTGCTCTGATTTTGTTTGGTGAGGTTTCGTTAATGGGGGCAAAGTTATATGGGGGTCGCAATATTTTTGTTTTTCCATAGACTGAATAGAGAAAAACTTTGCTCAAGCCTACAGCCCAAACTGCTGGACAGGTTTTCACCAAATTTGCGGCAGGAGCGGCGGCTTGGTCCCGAAAACATGCTTTTGTAAATTTGATGGAAATCCGTTCAGTATTTTTTTAAAAAATGACTAAAAAGTAGGTCCCAAAAGAATTTGTGATTTCTGGGTTCAGTCTGCGGACCCATTTCCCTGTTCAGTCTGCAGACAGGGCTCCGATTGGCTTAGAAGGCAACGTGGTGTCTGCTGACATCAGATGCGCCCACTGAGTAGATGTTAAAAAGCATGAAGTTCGTCAGATTTTTGGAAACGCCCTCCATCTTTGATTCGCAGTAAAAACATGATAAAACACAACATTGCACTTGTCAAACTTATCAAATAATCTCTGCGGAGGTGAGGGGAGATGAGGATGGGATGAAATATGGCGGCAAGAAGCAAAAAACGGGTGTTTTTCACCGTAAAAGTCAGCCAACAGTCCGGATATTCGTCTGTGACGTCCGGGTACACCTCTGCATTACAGGGTTGGTGAAAAGCAGTTCTTGGATGGCTAATAACTTTGGCACCACTTAACTAAACTGCATGAAATCTTGCAATTATGTTTTTTGGCCTGATTCCGAATGAGTTTGCAAAGTTTGGTGGGATTCTGTCAAGAGGGGGCTTAATTAGGGGGGATCCGAAAATATTGTAAAGGCTTATAAGTGTGGTGCAATTTGACGAATCTACACACAAGTTTGCAGAAAGATGTTTTTGTAAAGTCTGAATGGATTTTGTCAAGTGTGGGCTAAGTTATATGACTAGTGTTTGTGCATAAATTTGACACATTTAAAAAAATAAAACAAGGGTGGTTTTCCAGGAAACTTGTGTAAGGAGCATTGGCAACCTTAAAGCATGGTTTTGCAAAGGTGCCCGTGTTTACATTTTGGACAAGTTTCATAATGTATGTACAAACAATAGTGATATACCTTGGGTGACTGAGGTGTAGCCTGTGGCCATGGAATAAGGTAATGATCCGGACAATCTGGCTACTGGCCATGACCACGAGGGACAACACATGGGGTTAAAGTATCCGCTTTGGGAACTGGGGGTGCTAATGGCTTTTATACCCCTTTGCAGGGGCTGGAATGGAGAGAAAATTGTCCAGAGACCTTGTTATCCACCCTTGCTTTGCTTGGGCTGATAACTTAGGCTGCCGGGCTGGTATCCACTTTTCCAGTCCCTGGAACGGGGGATGAATGCTACAATATTCCCATTAGCATAACACCACATGCTAATGGGAATGTTGGAAAATCTTATTGAGTCTATGTACTTTACTGAGAAATGTTAAGTAGATGAAGTCTAAGTTTTTTGTTGTTGTATTTTTTAACTGTGAAGTATGGTTGCTAAAGGAATGTTTTTGTTGTTTTTTGATGTATTTATTTTTTTAGGCTGGAGAGCTTAGAACAAAAGGTGGGGAGGGAAAAGATGGAAGGGGCACCAAGCACTAACATGGAGGGGCAGATGGACAGGGGAATATGTTGAACATGTGTTACTTCCAAGGTAGAGGGCAGTGTTTCTCATGCTCCTTGATTACCACTTCAAAAGCACTTCGAAATGGCTTCCCTCTGCAGAATGATGTGTTGTAGTATATACAGAGGAATATGGATCAACAGCATCTTTTATTGCTTGCAAGGTAGCTGGTGGGATTTTGGGTCCCACAGAAGTAAACTGTGTGGTTACAGTATTGGTTGAGGAAGATGAGGTGGAGGAAGATAGCCGCCAACTTGCTTAGAAAGGAAAAACCTTTCTGAGAACATTGCGGTCAATGGATTTAGCGTGGCAGCACATGGAGGTGGTCCCATGGGAGTACTGTCTGGGGAGTCAGCAACTGAGTACAGGTACACTCTGTGCATTTCACTTTGGCAGCTTTAGCCTTTGGTACATTCACAACAGTTGTAAAGAACTGCCACACCCATGATTCTCTCTGGCTGCTAGAGGTAGGCACTTCCTCTACCTCATCTTCTTGGTCATCTTCATTGTCTTTGGAAGTACTGTGCTTTTTTTTGGTGAAGGTCCTCCAGCTGGTGGTGGGGGTGGCTCTTGGGAAGGAGGGATGGCATATAGGTGATGCCATTTTTAAGATAATAGCAGTTTTGCTAAAATTCTTCCAAATATGTGCTGTGTACTAGATTGTTAATGGATAATGAGTATGAATAGATGTAGGAGCTGTGCAAGGGAAATATTGAAGTTGAAAGTTCCTAGATCAGTACAAAATGCAATTACGAACTGTCCGCAAAGCAAGAATCTGATTGCGATGTGCAGACGTATTCTCGAACACATCATCATGCCGAGTGCCAGCGTATGGTCATGTGGCACTGTCTGGAATGTCCACGATGAAGTCAGATGTTCGTGGACATCTACGAATGCAAAATCAGTTGAAAAAGTTGCAAAAAGTGTATACAAGTGTTAAAAATGATGCTAGAAGATGGGAAAAGGCAGAGTTTTAAGGTGAAACTTGTAAATTGCACACAAATGTTCCTATATTGGGTAAGTATGATATTAGTAACTTGTAGGAAAATAGCATGCAATGGTAAAAACCCATGAAATTCACTGAAGTAAACGTTGTTAAACGGACGTTATGTTTAAGTTGCACTAATAAAAACACTATAAAAATCAATGAAAACACTTTGTTAAAGGGACGTTATGGTTAAGTTGCACTAATAAAAACCCATGAAATTCAATGAAAAAACTTTGGTAAAGGGATGTTATGGTTAAGTTGCACTAATATAAACCTAGGAAATTCAATGAGAAAACTTTGTTAAAGGGACGTTATTGTTAAGTTTCACTAATTAAAAACTATAAAAATCAATGAAAAAACTTTGTTAAAGGGATATTATGGTTAAGTTGCACTAATAAAAACCCATGAAATTCAATTAAAAAACTTTGGTAAAGGGACGTTATGGTTACAAGTAAAACCGAAAAACATCAGAAATTCACCAGTTATGGTAAGCTAAGCAACCATAACTCGTGCCACCACCGTGCACTGCTAAGACTAATACCCAGGACATCAAAGATGACATCACACATGTCATTGATGGCATCACTGATAACATCACATGTGTAACTAATTTTGATGAAAAGTCCTTACAAGGGGTTGTGTTTATTATAATGTTGGTAACAAGATATCAGGGGGTGATCGGGAGACCTATCATGAACTACTTAATGTATTAAACTTTGCAAAAAAAGTATATGGGCCGCTCTGAATTTTATGCCAAGTTTGGTGAGGTTTGGTGAAGGGGTAAACTTATAGTGGGGGTCCCAACATCTTTTTTCCCATAGACTGAATGGAAAACAAATTTGTTCACACCTCCAGGACAAACCGGTAGACGGATTTTCACTAAATTTGTAGCATGGTCCCAATAGCGTGCTTTTATACATTTGGTGAAAATCTGTCTGGTAGTTTTTTTAAAAATAGGCAAAATGTAGGTGCCAGAATATTTGTGATATCTGGCTCCGCTCATCGGATCCATTTCCCAGTTCGCTCGATGGATAGGACTCTGGTTGTCCCGGAGGGGCACGTGATGTCTGCGGACATAGGACCTGGCCGCTGATTAGCTGGTCGGAAGCGTGATGTGCGTTATATTTTTCTGAAACGCCCGCCATGTTGTATCCAGATAGCGCAGCAGTTAACAGGACTGGAAAACATGTTTTGGGTATCTGGTGTTGGGAAGAGGGGCTGGAAAGGGTGTGGTAGTGAAAGATTGTTCATATGATGTATTTATTTAGGTGCAAGAAGACTGTGTTGTGTGGCCATTGTGGCCATGGACACTGCTGCAGTTCACGGGTAGGTCCTGAGGCGAGTAGGTTATGTGGTGACTGCAGGCAGGCTTCATTACAATGGGATGTTTGTATAGGCTGTATTATGCTGTGGTGGTTGTGGAACACCCAGGGTCTGGCCACTGGTTGAAGTACTGTAATAGTATGTGCATAGAAGTGTAGAGGGTTGCATGCGATTTAGGGTAGGGAAGTGGAATGTGAATGGTTGCAAGTACTGCAATAGTATGTGTACAGAAGTGGACAGGGCCTCTGGCGGTTGGCTTATGTGTGTGGGTTTAAACCAGTGTGTAGATTGATGGGTGCAAGTCTGTATTATGCTGTGGTGTGTGTGGCGAGCTACTAGTGTCTTGGGTACATGGCTGGAGGCCATGCACCCAACAGTCTGCCCAGTGGCTGCAAGTACTGTAATAGTTTGTGTACAGACGTGGATAGGGTGTGTGGCAGCTGGGTTATTGGACTGCCCTCAGGGTTGTGACAACTTGGCAGATCTTTGGGTGCATGGCTGTATTATGGTGTGGTGATTGTGAGCAGATAGAATCTACTGCATGGCTATAAGCCATGCACCCAAAAGTCTGACCACTGCATGCAATTATTGTAATAGTATGTGCACAGAAGTGTACAGGGTGTGTGGCAGTTGCCTTATTGAACTGTGCTGAGATTGTTGGGTGTATGAGAGTGTGTGCAGTGGGTGCAAGTAATGTAATAGTATGTGAATTGAAGTGGATAGGGCCTCATATGGCTGGCTTATGTATGATATGAAATGATATATGATATGGAATTTATAACACTCCTATATACAAGTGTTTCAAGGCCCGACACAGCAAGGGAGGGGGAACAGAGGGAAGACAGACAACAATCCTACTAGGCCAGGTGTCATTCAGATCGTGCAAGTGGATGGGAAGGGGGAGGGGGAAAGTGCAGTATATGGGATAAAGAATAATAAACAATAAGTAGCGTAGGGCCAGCTGGTGGCAAGTGCAAGGGTAAGTGCAGACATCAGGTGTCAAGTGCAGGTGGTGGAACTGTAGCGATACAGAAACAGTCCATAAGTGCGGGGGTTGCCAGGAAGGCAGTGTAGGTGAGCGACTGGCAGGGGGACCTGGGCCCAAGATCAGGGGGTGACTAGGTAACCAGTGCATTTTCAGTATCGGCCAGTAAGTCAGCAGGGGAGAGGAGGAGAAAAGGCTGATGCAAAGAGAATGGTTTTGAGGTGCTTCCGGGACCAGATATGATTTCAGAGGGAGGCCGCAGCCGAGGAAAGAGATCTACCACCAGCTTGTTGCTTGGAGAAGTGACTGACCATAAGGGAGTTGGAGGCGGATGAGCGAAGAGCTCAAGAAGGATTGTGGTTAGTCAGCAGATTTTTGGGTGTATGGGCATATTATACTTCAGTGGCTATGGCCAGGACCTAGACTCTTGGGTGCATGGCCATAGGCCGTAGGCCATAAACCAAAGAGTGTACAGCCTGGCCACAACCACTGCAGCATAATACGCCCATGCACTCAAGAATGTGACACTGGCATATGGATTGCAGAAATATGTGTATAGAAATGGAATTAGCTGATTACATAGAAGCATGACACCAATAATTGTATACTCACTGTATACATTGTTGAGGCACTGGACACCTTTTTTTAACTGAGTGTACAATATCATTGGCGTGCCACTTGTATATTTTAATATTGTGGCATGTGGAAGTGCAGGAGGAATCTTTGTTTCAATGTTTCATTGTCTGTAATAAAAAATAAAAAAAACATAACATGTTAGGGTAGGTACTTGATAATGTGGTATTGCATTCAATTTCAGATACATTTCAGTACTTTGTGGGCCCTCATAATTATCACTTTAGAAGTGCTATGCTTTAAACAAGTGTACTGTGCAATGTGCTCTGTTCCTCTGTTTGTTTGCATAATCATTGGGTCTGTGGGGAAAAGAATACATGCAGGATTTAAAAAAAAACAAAAAAAAAACTACATACAGTTATTTTTATGTGGCATACTCTGTTTCATTGGTAAACTCTGGTGTAAATCTTTGTGCAGTTGATGTTATAAGCACTGTTGTAGTAGGAGGAATTGAAATGATGTATGATGTTCCTTTTGGAAGTGGTGGTACTGGTTCCTGATAGATACTGGTTGGCATATTCTAACTGTTTATCTGTTTCCTCTTTTAGCAGTAAGTCTTTGTTCATGTGTTTGATTGATGTTGATGTTTTCTAAGTAGTGTAGTATTGGAAACTAATATTGCAGGATTGTGGGGGCAATTAAATACCTGTTGGTGTATTCTAACTGTTTGTAGTTTGAAACGTATTGAGGGGCAGAAGGTCGTTTTTGGTTTGCAGTTACATATCTGTTGGTGGGTTTTGTGCTATAGGCTATGCTACTTTTGTAGGTCAGGAAGTGAATTTTGATTTCAAGAATATTAAGTATGCATTTGCAAGATTTGCTGGTAATCTCTGCTTCAGAGTAATGGCAGTATCATTGCATTCAAACCAACCACATTTCTTTTTAAGTATGCAGTATAGTGAGCTGCACTGGTTGTGGCGCCCATGTGGTAGATTTTGGCTAATGTTGTGAAGGTTTTCTTGCCAAGTGATACTTGTCCTTCTTTGAAGTTATTAAGCTTGCAGTTGTTTTTGGTACCATCTGCCTTGTATCATAAAAGCATTACTATTATGTATTGGCTATGTAATTGTATCTGTAAAGTGGATCGATTGTCTGAATCGCAAGTAGTACATAGTATGCCATGGTTTGCATTTAGTACCAGCTGTTGAAATGGAATCGATTCACAGTTAGGTATAAATATATACACAAAGCGCTTGTTAGGGACTTGTTCCTGGTCCACATGGCTGCAGAGAGTGCATGTATGTTCCCACATGTATGAAATCTGGAAGATGTCATTTATATGTATGTTTTTGCTTTCCAGTACTTGCAGTAAGTACATTAGACATTCTCGTGGATCTTCCTGTGTGTTTATAGTGAATCTCACCATTCCTGCACAGTAGTCCAATTCCTGCCTTATTCCTGAGACACTGTAAATGGTGTCAGGATTGTTTGTTGCATTCCTATGAAGGAGTAGCATTTGCAAACACAATTCGTCTGTACCATTTAAGTAAATGTTTTCAACAATTAGTGGTAATTGGAATAGAACATTGATTGGTACATTTGCATAGCAATTTACACCAGCTGTGTTGGAAAATTTGATTGGACCAGACAGTTCTGTGTCTGAGTCATTTGATTAAAGTCCATGTGCTTGTTTTGAAGAGGTACTTCTCTTTCTTTCTGCAGTTGTGTATGCATTTGCCTTTTCAGTAAACACTTTTGTGGTTGTGATAATTGATGGAGTAGCAGATGCTTTCATTTTATTTGGTCATACTGTTTGGAGATCATGTACAACTTGTGTTAGGGCTAGTTTTCTTTGACAAAGTTTGCCTTTTTGAGGAACAGGGTACATTTTGAGATGGGGTGTGTAGAGGGCACATAGCCTGTTGTACTCTACGATGCAAGGAATGTCAGCTTTGACTTTGCTTGCATCAAAATTGATTAGAAATATTCCTTCAAGTGTACGTAGGTTTGACAGTGCTACATAACTAATGCCTTCATTCAAGGCTATGCTGCCAATGTCAATCAATGCTTGATCTAGGGTTAGACCTTGCGATTTATGAATAGTGATGGTGTATGCTGGAGAAACTTGTTATCTGCATACATACATATCTTTGAAAATAAGGAATCAGGCTTTTGAGTGTCCTACCTTTTTCACTTCTGAAAGTTTGTTAAAGTGGATGTTGACAAACTAAATGTTGTTGTCACGTGGGTATGTGGGTATGTCTTGAAGCCAGCAACTGTACCAAGTGCTCCATTAACTAAAACTTGCTCCATGTCAAGGTTACGCTTCATCATTATTCTACAGTTTAAACACAATGTTAATATTTTCTCCAACCCAGCTGTATTGGAGATAGAATTTTCTAAGCTATTTAATCATGCTGTGGCTTGCTGACACAAAGGTACTGTCATACCATGCACGTCTAGTTTGTCTGTGGAGTAAATATGCACTATTGGTTGCAGATCTTTTTTCAACATTGTTTCTTGAATTGTGCACAGCTTGCTAGGGTTGGCATTAAGGACATATATTTTTACATTTATGTGTGCTAATTGTTCCATGACATCAGTAGCAGATGTGTTATGCCTGTATAGATCATGGATGTGTCTGTTACTTAAGATAGACTGTGTTTCCTTAGAAAGCACACCTATCCGAATACTTTTCAAAATGTTTTAATAGGTGAGATCTGCAGACTGATGCATGTTTTCAGTTAGTTCTCTGTATTAGAAATTGTTGGCAAGTGCATTACAGCACATTTTGGGTCCCGAGGTTTTAAAAATAGGTTCAACTTTCACTTGTGTTAATTGAAGATTTCCCAAAAAAATAATGTGCGTTCCTCAGAAGAGTTCTTCGTAGTTCTGTTTTGAGGACCTCTTGCAATCTGAGGTGAATCAAAGGCAACATTAGGTTGGAGATCATGCTCAACTCATCTATAAGGAGCATTTTCATTTGTTTCAAAACTCTACGTAGCTCCATAGCATATTCTGCTGAAAGTTTGTAGTAGTCCAATTTGTTTTGGTGTTCTACTGAAATGAGTAGCAATCAGTGTAAAGGAACACCACCTATGTTGTAGCCAGCTACACCTTTGGGGGTAGTTACAACAGCAGAATTCTTGTTGTTTGACAATTGTTGGAGGAATTTGCTGATTATTTCTAGTAACAATGTTTTGCCTGAACCAGCTTGACCACTTACATACAGGAGTACAGGTTTATAGTTTTGTTCTGCATATCATGTTCAATAACTTTAGTTACTTCTAGGAAAATGTTATGTTGATCATTATTGAGTTGTGATTGCAGTACAGCAAACTTTTCTTCAGATTGCTCATACTGACACATGGTGTTTTCTACTTCAGTCATGGCTAATTCCTAATTTACTAAAAGTGGGTCTCCAAGTGGTTCTTGGATTCCTGTAAGAGAAGGATGACTGCTCTCAATAGTGTCTACATTTAGTTGTGCTTGAAGTTCTTGTTTGTGTTCATTCTCCAACATGTGTTTGTACTGTGCAAAGTTCTGTTATAGTGCTTTCACTTGCATTGAAAGCATCTTCATAGTAGGCATGGGTGTCCAAAAAATATTCTTCTTTGCTCCAGGGTTTAAAAAGTTGCAGTAGGCAAGTTAATTATGATGAGGAGTTGTTTAATGATAACTTCATATGATTAATGAGGCTGCGTTTGGTAAGTTTATCCAGGCTGCCCTCACAAATTTTGACTATGTATTTAGCTTTTATTCTCATCTGGTTTAATATTATTTTTGCATGAGAAGTTTTGGGTTATGCTGTATAGACACATGGGGATCATTGCATGGTTGCCGGTCTGGAAACAATGGTGCGGGTAAGCTTGCTGGTACCCTTGTTTCCGGACTGGCAAACTACGAGTTCTGCGAGTGGGTGCCACGCCTGGCGGGTGGAAAGACACCCGCTCACAGACCTTGATGGATGCACCAGCACCATTCATGAATGGTGCCAGTGCATCCGTCCTCCCATTCCCATTGATTTTTATGGGACTCGAATGCGAACGTGGAGTAATATTTTCCAGCGCCCGGCAATGGGAAAATACCAGGACTGCCGGGGTCGTAATTCCCTAGTAAGTCCTCATTGCTGGGCACCGGAAAAATAATGACTCCGGTGGCAGCCGTGCCATTTTTACTGGCACGGCTATCACCCGACTCATAATGAGGCCCATTGTTTCCAAAGTAGTACTCCTGTTTGAGTACTATGTGTCCAATAAATTGTTTTTCAAAATGTCCTGGCTGTTGAGATAGTTTGTGTCTATTGTTTCTATGTTTTGGTGCGATTTGAGTACTCTTTTTCTGGATGCTGCAGGACGAAGGCTTATCCAGACTATGTTTTCAGATTTCTCATAAAAGGCTGTGCCGGTTAAACGATCTGCGGCTTTTTAGCACCCACATTCCTATGAGAGAGCATTTTTATGCCAAATCTGTATAATTTTTGTGACAGTGTTTTGTCAGATGATATGTCATCCCAGAGGTCTTTCAGCTCTGTTTTCTCAGCTTTGGTTAAGTAAGCTTTGACATATGGTGCAACTGCAGTGGAATTTTCTGGAATATACTGCACATCTATGCTTGCATTCCACAGAAGGGCAATGATTGCATTTTAATCAATCATTGATGTACTTGGATGTTTCAGTTTTTTGTATGCAGTATGTGCTCTTGGGCAATTTGTCTTTCACACTGTGTCTAACCGAAGACATGTCTATCCCAACTTTGTTTTCATTTGCTATGCATAGGAAAGTGTTCCCATGCACAACTTAAAGTGACAAACCATGTGGGTGGGCCAAGGATTTGTATCATACACCGTACATCTGCGTGACGTCGGAACCAGTATTATTTCGTACAACGCATGTTTGCCGAGAGATTTGTAATACTTGACTGTAAAACTTCATCTTTCTCTTGCACCTTTTGAAGTAGCTGCATAGCAGACATGTTTCAAAAATTGGAACCTGTTTTCAATGTGTGCACAACTCTGTAACAAAGAGTTGCTAGTTCACTTTCAAAGTGTAGGTGGAATATGCATTCAACATTTTGTCTCAATCTGGGGTCTTCAGAATACATTTGTAAAGAGTGGTATTCTGCTGCTGTTATTTTAATGCATCTTTCATCATACCTTACACCTTTTTCCCACATGCTGATTGGAGATCCTTTGGCTTGCCACATTCAATGTGTTTCTATGCGCATCGTCTATGGTGCCTTTGGAGTGCAGTGGGTGAATTGCATATTGTTCTAAAATATTGGAGGCTGTAGTAGGATCTAGAAGTTGCTGTGGAACCCTGAATTATTTCTGTGGTTGCTCTCAGGTTTTCTTCAATGTTTATTTCTTTGTAGTATTCATTGTTGTTTTGAAGATATTGCAGGGCTTATCTAACTTTGTTTAATTCTACTAGTTGCTGCCAAATTGTTTTGTCTTTTATAGGTACACCATTCACTAGGATAATCAAAGATTTATATATTGTCCATTGCACTCCCAAAGTGTCTACATTTGCTTTAAGATTGAATGGCCAATAAACGACTTTGCCACAAATGCATTGCAGTAATTCAGAAGGAGGCAACTTGGCTGTTTTCGATTGAATGCATATTATTGCTTGAAATTGGTGCACTGTTTGAATTATAATGCTCTCATACAAATTAAGCTGTTGGAGTGGTTTTGGAAGTGGGAATAATTCCAAGTTATTACTGATAGCCAGTGAAGGCATTTGGTTATTGTCAAGTTTTCCAGTGCAGTATGTGCAAAGTATTGAGTGGTTAGTAATGTCGTATTTGTTTTCTGCTATAAGATAGAGAGCTAATTGGAACCATTGAGATTCCTCATTGTCTTCTATTGTGTATGTTATATCTATAGTTTTGGTGCTCTTTGTATGAAAAGTTCTTCAACAACACACACATACTTGGTTTGGTACTTCAGCAGATGTGCTTTTAAAAGTGGCTATTTCTTTTTTGTACGTGTGTAACAGAATGTTGGTATTTGCAAGGTTGTCACTACTCTCTTCTAAAGTTACTGGATTTTGTAAGTGCTGTTCACTTCCAAAATATTTGCTTTGGATGTGGTCTATTTCTTCCAGCAATAGTTCCATGTAGGAGAATGTGATTTAAATGCTCCAGTGCTAAAGCAGGATGTTTTGCACAGTAGAGTCTCTGAACGAAATTTCATATAGTAGAATGGTGTGTTGCTTACATTTTGATGTGGTGGAAGGTGCTTTTGCAAGCAGGTCCAGAAATGCAATCTAATGAATGTCCTTGCAGTCCTGTGTATTTGTGCACTAGACAGGAGTCCATGGTTTGTAATATTTTAATTTTTAATTTGTCTTTGGCTTGTACATATTGATTGAGGAACTGCTGCAAAGATGTGAAGGATTGTTTCTGTACGTTGCACATTGAGGTGCACAGCCATTTGTAGACAGGACGGAGTAATTTGTTGGAATGGAGAATTGATTGTAAGTTTGTTGGGGATATTCTTCCAATGAGTGTTTCGTCTGGCATTGTCTACCTTTTCATAACCTCAGCCACTGCCCTGTATGGCAATTGGGTTTGTTTGCTCTTGTTTGTATGCCTCTTCATTGAAATATGGATCTGTGTCGGTTGTGTGAATCCAGTCACCTGCACAGATGTTTGCAAAAGTATCTATGTTGATATTGTGTATGTTGCGAAGTACTTTTTGTAGTTTAGTAATTAATTTTGCCAGTGGTTTCATTCTGTTTAAAATTAATATAAATAATTTTCTTTTGAGGAGCATTGCACTGTCTATGAGAGCTTCCAGTATCACTTTTCTGTGGTAAGTTTGAAGGGGTGAGTTGATTTCTCCCCTGTTTTTCTAATATTCTGAAGGATTCTATGGTGGAACATTTTTTGTAAAATATCTTTTTGATTGCTATGTTAATATTGGTAGATGTAGTGGTAGCACTACTATTAGTTGCATTCTTCTTAATAGATTTAGTGTTAGTGTTATGTTGTGGAAGAAAAGCAACACTATTTTTCCTGCTGCCTGGCTCCATTTTGCTCAGTGACTGTATTTGCTGTTTTGTTTGAACTTGTTCTACAAAGTCTGCTAGAGGTGGATGGCCATTTTGCATGGTTTGAGTTTTGTTTGCTCTATTTCTGTGTTGTTTTCTACAGAGTTGCTTTTTGGTAGGCATTGTTTGTGTCTGTTGGAGAAAAAAGGAAAGTGTGGATTTTGAAGTTTTGCAATGTATTTGTGTGTACTGTGCATGAGTGTTTGAATATGAAGGTAGGTATACATAGAGGAGTGTGATTGTGCAAAGGGCTAATTAATCTTGTTAGCAAAGGTTGTAGTGATATGTGTGTGTGTTCCTGTGGGAAAGGTTTGCTTTTGTGTATATGCAGGAAGAGTTAGTGTGTATGTGCATAGCATTCAACAGTAGTGCATACTTGGGAGTGTTAGCATTGTTGGTATGGGGCAGTGCCGCAGTGATAAGTGTAGCATAGGGAGCTGCATATTTGAAGGTTGTGAGATGTGTTTTCAGTATGTGTTTTGAAAATGGATTAGTGGAAGTCATAGAATAATGAGAAAAAGGTCGGAAAGATGTAGAGAATGGAAAGGGGTCTGTTACTGTGTGTGGAATTTTGTTACATTTGTGACACATGGATGTTCGCTATATGACTGCAGAAGCTGTTTTCTGTTGTTTGATTTATGTTTCCATTTGGTGAATTGTGCAATGCATATAATTGACATGCTTTGCTAACATGCATGTGGTTTCACTTTTTTATGTGTGCATTGTGTGCATTTTAGATAGGATGTGGCATTTGCATGTGTTGTGAAATGTTCCCAATGTGGTTCTTCATAAAACAATCACAGGCATTGTTGCTTGAATTGAAATATGTGGTTTGTAGTTATTATGCTAATGGGTAGTACAAGAAAACTGTGAAAGCAAAGAACAGTGTAAGTAACTGTCAGTTGATTTGAGGAGATGGTACCAATGACAGTATGATTATTGAGTAGGTTATGCAGGGCAAGTGGAAGGCACCCTGGTTATATGCATGCAATATATGTACTTGTAATGGTTTGGTAACATACACATACATGCCAACCGTCCCGATTTAGGTGGGAGACTCCCGATTTTCAGATAAAAAAGATTGTCATTTCTTTTTAGTCCCGTCTGAAATTAGTAAAACTCCAATGCATTCCTATGCAGACATTCTTTTGTCCTGCTTTCTGGAGAGGAATGTCCCTCTTAGATAGTGGAGTATATTGGCATGTATGCATATATGCAGTTTTTATTTTCTGCGTACATTATAAAACATATGCATACCTGTAGTTTGTGTTGATGGATGTATATGTGGATAATTCTGGAAGTAGAGATTGTGGAGAGTTTCACAGTAGTTTTGGATGCAGGTGCTTGGGAATCATACTAGACCTGTGTTCTGTGTTTTGAACAGTAGATCTGCAGTGTTGCGGTGAGTTGATATAGTTAGATGGGTGGGTGGTTGTGGGTCTGTTTACCAGTAGCCAATGAGAGAGTCCTGCAAAGTGTGAAGTGGAAAGGGAAGAAGGTCTGCTCCAGTGTGATGAGATCCGTGACCACCGCCGCAGGTCACGGATCACACAAGTCACATCTGTGGCTTCTGAGTATGACTGGCATGGAAATGGGACTGTGGGGATTATCCAATCAGGTGTTCAGGATGTGCTTAACAAAAAGGGAGGTAATCATTGTTTTCATTGCTGCGTTGTTGTGTAGTGAATATGGATGGAGTTATTGTATGGATAGTGGGAGATCATTTGTTTGTGATCTGGAGAGCTATGCAAAGGCAAGAGGATTTTTGGCAGATCTTGGTTTGCCAGGCCTGGAGGTTTTATGGTCTAGTGTGCCTAGCCGCAATGTGCAGGCACTGCTTACTGTTTGTGTTTTGGTGGTACAGTGTGGAGGAGAGCATTTGGGCTACATCAGTGCTTCAAGTTTGGTTTCTGTATTGAAGTTGTTTGTGGAAGACCTAATGGTGCTGTCCCTACTGCAAATGTGTTGTTTTCGTAAATAATACCAAGAGCACAATGGAACAATCCCAATGTCTTCAATCCCCAGCAAAATATTGGAAGGTGTCTTTTTAATAGAGGCATTGGTGTAGTGTTGTAGCTTGCTGAGATGTCTGTTTTCTCCAATGAGAACATTGATTCTCTTAGTGTGCACTACTTTACTGGAGGTGGCGTTTTGTTGTCCTTTCTTGGAAATGCTTGTTTTTTGGGAATGTAAGGGATGCTTTGCAGAAGTTGATGTAAGGCAGTAAGGAGGAAAAGAAGAGAAATAAACTTGAAAAAAATAGAAAACAAAAGGTGTTTCTTCAGTAGCACCTAAATAAAAAGGCTCTTTTCAGAGCCACCACAATAGCAAAAATCTCTTACACTGGGTTACATTTCTCCTCCCAGCCCCTTGAATTGTTAAATTTTCCCGAGAATCCCGCAGTAGGTTGCAGATCACTCTTGCCACATCAGGGACTTTTGAGGATGGTAGGCATGTACATATGACTGTGGAGGCTAGATGATTGGTCAATATGGTTTCCTGGGTGTGGTGTGCAAGGAGTGACTGTGACAGATGGTCTGTTTGCTGAGATTAGTGCAGTATGGCTATGGCTGTGTCTTTCAGGAGGCAGAGTGTGTGGATTGTGGGTGACTCGTGGATGCATTGGTTGCAGGTGTATGCAGAGCAGTGTGGAGAGGGTGCCAATCTTGGATTCCTTCATGTGGGTGTGCACTGGTATGGAGTGAGTGGCATGATGTGGCTGGATGTGCTTCCCCTTTGGGCCACTTTGGGGACGCAGCATCATCCAGCCATTATTATTGTTCATTGTGGAGGGAGCAGTTTAGGCCATGTTACTGGAATCTCTTTGCAGTTTGCGATGAAGTAGGCAATTGAGAAAGTCATGGACATGTTCCCCAAATCTCGAGTAATTTTATTCGTGTATTGCCCGAGACAGATGTGGCTGTGCTCTTCATCATTTGGTCCACAAATGGAGAGAGCCAGGCACAATGTCAACAAGGCTGTTTGTGCATTTTTGCAAGATGTTGGCATGTCTTCCTTCAACAATGAAAACATTAAATTTCGTAGCACCAACATTTTCCACAGAGATGGAGGCCATCTTACTGATGGTGGCAATCATATATATTTTTTTTAATCTAAAATGCTTTGCATCCATTTTTGCAAGCCCAGCAAGCATGTGTGGAGTAGGTGTTTGCGGTTCAAAACTTCAAGAACAAAAATAAAACCTCCAAATAGGCCCTTTTCAGAGCCACCACTTTGTCCCAGAAAAGAATGCAATGGGTTACATGCTGCCACATCCTGCACTCTCGGGATGTCTGCAGACTACTGCGCTGTCCGCATACTTAGCGGACAGCGTGGGGGCCTGCACCATTTCATTGGCACTTCTATTTTTAAACCTTGAAAGGTGGCTTTGAAAAGATGCATTTGTTTGTGTTTTGTGAATTGTTTTCCCTCTTTTTTAAACATGACACACAAGGGAGTAGAGGGTAGGGACGTAAAGGGCACCAACCACAGGGATATGAAATGGCAGATAGAGAGAGGAAGATGTTGGGTGTGCCTCAGTGAAGTAGGGGACAGTTTCCTTCCTGGTCCTGGACTACAGCATTGAAACCACTCTGGAACTGCTCACTCATGCAGAGTACTGTATCGCAGTAGACACACAAAACAGTGACCTTTGAAAGGTAATAATCTACTGCATCGCGTATGGCATGTGAGACTGTTGTAGGGATCTGCTGCCCCATAGGAGTATCCCTTGGGGTGACAGGAGCAGATGTTGAGGATGTTGTAGTGGAACTCAGCCTACTACCTTGTTTGATGGGTACGACCCTCTGAAATGTTGCTTTGTGGTTGGATCTTAGGTGTTGCTGCATGGAGATAGTCCCATAATTGTACAACCCAGGTTTGCCATGACAGAGTAGCATCAAGCACTACTTGCAGTGAACCCTAGCCGCACTAGCCTTGGGCTTATTTCCAGCGGTGGTAAAGAGCTTCCACACCCAAGACTCACGTTGGCAGGTGCTAATGGTGAGTTCCACTACCTCATTCTCTTCGTGCTCTGTTTCCTGCTCTGCATCATCATGCCTGTTCCCCTTTCTATGCTCTTAGGGAGGTGGTGGTGATGTTGGTGGGGGTGGGGTTGGTGCTGAGGCAGAGGCAGCAGAAGAGGTAGACATGGATGCCATTATCCAAATAAAGGTAGCCTGGAAAAAGGAACAGAGCAATCTGCAAAACAGCAGGAACAAAGCAATATGCTAAACAGAAACCTGCAGCAGTAGTCCTGGACATTTAGCAACGCCAATGCCAATTGCAGCCAAGTGGTCTGAGCAGCAATCCAGCAGTAGCAATGTAGCAGCAATCCAGTAATACCAATGGCAATGGCACCAAGTGCTCTGTCATGGAAATCCAAAAACAGAATGAGGAGGAGCACTGGGGTGTGGCCTTTTGTAGGGATTCTGGGGAGTGCTTCGCAGAGAGGTGTGTGCTTCAGGGGCACTTCGAACCCCAAGCAATCTCAAAAAGTTCCAGAAAGTGTCCAGATGGCTTATTTGATCTCATCAGCTATTTATAACACACTTAATACCCAGAGGTTTCTAAGCGCGGACCGGGGATCGAACCTGTGTTGCTCCGTGTCGTCTTGCTTCCAAGGCGAGCATGGTGGCCACTGAGCTATCCTCCCAAGACCTAGGGGGTTAGTGTGGGATGTCTGCAAGGGTGAAGTTTCACAGTAAATCAACTTTGATTAGCCAAAAAAGCACTTTTTGGTTGTTCGGGGGCCCGGACCCTGTCCGTTAATGAGGGCCTATGCTCAGGAGGGGTGCGGTCACATGATGACGTCGCAAAAGTTTGCAAATGGGATGGCTGTCTGTAGGACACTCATTGAGAAGGTTGTGTTGTGCACATGCACATAGGTGTCTTACGGACAGGGTTGGCATCCTCAAACTAATTAAAAGTGTGACACACATGCGGTGAACAGTTCCGAACAGGCGCGCTGTTCATAGGACCCAGGGGATGAGATGCACATGCGCCCAGGGGTCTGCCGGACATGATTGGGTTGCCCGACCTAATTAAGGTACATCACTGCTTTGCGGACATGCCAAATAGGCCTGTTGTTTGTAAGACTAGGGGGAAGTGATGCTCTTTCCTCCAAGTATCCAGCTGATAGGGCACAGCTCCTTGAACTAATTAAAGGTATGCCACAACTTTGCGGACATGATGGACAGGAGCATTGTCTGTAGGACAGGGGTAGGTTCTCTGAACCAATTAAAGGTATGTCACAGGTTTGCGGTCATGCAGATAACTCCATTTTGATTAATTGTGGATATCCTGGGCGGTCGGGCGCTCCATGGAGTGAAAACAGGGCATTTAAAAAAGAAACACATAGATACACAGCAACAATGTATATATAGAACTTCATGTATACATATAAATACACATAATTAGGAAAGTGAAGGGGTAGCAGAAATGGAATTAGGGTTTTCCACAGGTGGGGCTTCAGGGGAGGAAGGGATTAAGGTCTCATTGTAATGTATTTATTTTCAGAGAATTTGTGGGGATGATTGGCTTTGATAGGGGAAGGGGTACAGGTGCAGGTGGGGAAGTGGTATATGATTTTCTCCATGATATGTCCCTGTACAAAATATTTTAAGTTGGCAAAATTGTTCAGCTTTGTTAAAGGGACGTTATAGTTATTTTGCACTAACAAAAACCTACACATATTATGGTTACAAGTAAACTAAAAAAAAAACAGAAATTCACCAGTTATGGTAAAATAAGCAACCATAACCCAGCCCAACACCGTGCACTGCTAAGACTAAGACGCATGACATCAAAGATGAAATCACAAATGAAAAAGTGGTCCGGAATTAGCACCAAAGGAGCAACAAGAAGGGCACAGACAGACCCAAAATGCAAAGGTTTCAAACGAAATAAGTCTCTCTGCAAAAATGGATCAGCTCAACACTAATTTAGCACAGTTAATGACATTTGTGGAAAGGCATATTACAGAAAATATTAAATTCCACTGTCCCACTTGTACCTGTGCCCCTTCCCCCTGCCCCAGCCAATCATCCCCACCAAATCCCTTTATTCAACAATGCTATGATGAGACCTCAATCCCTTCCTCCCCTTTAACCCCAGTTCCCCCATATCCTCTATATATGTTTCTCATTCTACTACCCCTTCCCTTTCCTAACTGAGTACATTTATGTGTGTCAATACATTCCCATGTGTTTACTGTTGCTGTGTGTGTGTTTTTTTTTTAAGCTCTATTTTGAATCTGCTGATGGCGTGACTGTCCGGCCTGTCCGTAAACAAAATGTAGGTACCCCTGAACAGCGTGCCTGTCTGGAGCAGTCCGCAATCAAAATGCAGGCGCCCGAGAACAATGTGCCCGTCCGGACATGTCTGGAAAATCATGATGCACCTTTGTATGATTTGGGGACCCAGATCCTGTCCTGCAGAGGCCTAGGGACATGCACATCTTATCCCCTGTGCCTTCCGAACACTGCACCTGTCTGCCTGTCGTGACATACTTTTAATTAGTTTGGGGGTCCCACTCCTGTCCTAGTGACACCTGGACCCATGCGCATCTGATCCCCTATGCACCTGGAACACTGTGCCTGTCTGCAGATGTCCGCAAAGTTGTGGCACACTTCTAATTAGTTCGGGGGGCCTGCCCCCATCCTATGCACACCTAGGCGCAAGCACATCTGATCACCTGTGCCCTATGAACACTGTGCCTGTCCGAAGATCCCTGTACAGTTTCGGCATACTTTTAATTAGTTCGGGGATCCCACACCTGTCCTTTGGACACCTGGGCCCATGTGCATCTGATCCCCTGCGCCCTCCGAACACTGTGCTTGCCCGCAAATGTCCATAAAGTTGTGACATACTTTTAATTACTTCGGGAGTCCCACCCCTGTCCTACGGACACCTAGGCGCATGAGCACACTGCAACCCTTGCAATAGGTGTTCTACGGACAGTCGTCCTATACGCGACTGTCTAGGCATGTCACCATGTGAACGCACCCGTGCTGAGCATTGGAAGTATCTGTGGACACTTTCCTTACCCCAAAAATGTTTAAAACAGTTTTAGGCCAATCCAGGGTGTTTAAAGCTGAAACTTCACCCCTGCAGAGGTCCTAAACTATGTCCTTAATCGATCTAGAAACTTTTTGCAACATGTTGAGCCCAACATGAGGCTCGAAGTGTCTGTGGACAGTGACTGTCCACACAGCACATGACTGTCTGCGAAGTGCACCCCTATAAAAGGCCACACCACACTGCTGCTCTTCATTGTGTTTCTGTCTGACCAGGACTGAGCACTGCCTACATTGCTGGTGTGCTACCTTTGGTGTGCTGCTTCTAATCTGCAATGGCATCCATGGGTGCTGCCTCAGCAGCAGCACCACCACCACCCCCCTCCACCACCACCACCATCACCATCTGAATTGCCTGAAGGGGGAATAGGCGGGGTGATGCAGGGGGATCAAGAAAACGAAGAGGATGAGGTAGTGGAAGTCCCTACTAACAGCTGTCAGCATGAGTCTTGTGTGTGGAGGCTACTTTCCACCGTTGGGGGATACCAAAGGCATGTGCAGCCAAGGTTCGATGCACTGTACTCAGTCGCAGAAAGCCTGGGCTGTATAGCTACAGGAGCACCTCTGTGCGGTGACACCTTAGGTCTAACCAAAAGACAGCAGTTTGGAGGGTTGTTACTTTCGAAGGCAATAGCAGGTTGACTTCCTCTATCGCATGCTCAACATCTGCTCCTGTCACCAAAAGAGACACTCATGTGGGGCAGCAGATGCCGGAACATGCTTGACAGGCCATACTTAATTAACTGGACCCTTGCCTTTCGAGGGTCACTACTTGTATGTACTGTGACGCAGTACTCTGCAGATGCAACAGTTTTTAAGTGCTTTTGAAGCTACTGTCTGGGAGCACGAGAAACAGTGCCCCCTACCTAAGTGAGGCCCACCCTACTCTCCCTTCCCTTCCCTTTCTTGTGTGTCCTGCATAAAAATGCCAAACAAAAATTAAAACAACAAAAATAAATATTTTCAGGGCCACCTTTCACTGTTCAAAAATATAAGTACCAGAAAAATGGTGCACACCGCTGCGCAGTTTGCGAAGTCCGGCGACAACGTAGTAGTCTGCGGACATCCAAAAAAATGTAGGTGGCGGCAGCATATAAACCATTGCACTCTTATGCGGGAGAAAGTCGTGGCTCTGGAAAAATCCTTTTTTTGTTTTTGGATGTATTTCTTCAAGTTTTACAGTAAAGTTGGCAACACCTACTGTGAAATGCTTGCTATATTTGCAAAAAGAGCTGCAAAGCATTTAGGATATTTCACAAAAAAGCTGATTACCAGCACCAGTAAGATGAACTCCATCTCTGTGAAAATTATTGATGCTCTGAAATGTAATGTTTTACTTATGGAAAGACGTCATGCCAACATATCTCAAAAATGCACAAACAGCCTTGTTGACATTGCACCTCACTTTCTCCATTTGTGGATGAAATGAACTTGAGCGCTGAAATATCTGTCTCTGGGCAATGTGAGAAACAATTACTCAGGAGTTTGGAAACATATCCATCATTTTCCCAAATGTCTCCTTCATTGCAAACTGCAGTGAAATTCCCACTACATGGCCTAAACTGTTCCCTCCACAATGAACAATAATAATAGCCAGATGGTGGTGTGTTACCAAAGAGGCACAAAGTGGGAGCAAGACCAGCCACTTCATATCACACACTCCATACCACTGCACATCAACATGATCAAATCCAAGATGTGCAGCCACTCCACACTTCTCTGCATACACCTGCAACCAATGGATCCACAAGTTCCCCAAAATCCACATACTCTTCCTCCTGAAAGATACAGCAAACAGACCTTCCGCCACACTCTCTCCTTGCATACCACACCCAGGAAACCTTATTGGCCAATCCCCTGGGCTCCACAATCCCATTTCCATGCCTGCCATCCTCAAAAGCCCTGGATGTGGCAAGTGCAGTCCGCAAACTACCGCGGTGTCCCCAGACAGATCGTCCAAATCAAGGGGGTGGGGAGAGCAATTTACCCCGGCTAGTTGATTTCCTCTTTAGTGGTGGCTCTGAGACAAGTTGTGTTTTCAAATGCTCCTCCTTCATAGAAATGCAACAGGAAGATCCACAATAATTTCTAATGTACTTACTGCAGGTTCTAGAAAGCAAAAATATACCTTTCTTCCAGATGTCATATACGTGGAAACATACATGTACTCTCTGCAACCATGTTGCACAGGAGCAAGTCCCTAATGAACTATTTGTGTATGTATCTGTACCTAATTATGAATCCATTCCATTTCAGAAGCTGGTGCAAAATGCAAATCATGGCATATTATGTACTGTTTGCAATACAGACAATGGTTCCACACATACATTCACGTAGCCAATTTGTTATAGCAAGGCTTTTAAGATACAACACAGATGGTACCAAAAACAACTGCAAGCTTACTAGTTCAGACACAGGCAAGTATTGCTTGGCAAGAACACCTTCACAACAGTAGGCATAATCTACCACATGTGTGCCACAACCAGTGCAAGTCACTATACTGCATACATTTAAAATGTGGTTGGTTTGAATGCAATGAAACTTCCATTACTCAAAAACATAGATTACCAGCAAATCTAACAAATGCCTACTTAATATTCCTTAAGCCTAAATGTACTCACTGACCTGAACAAGTAGCATACGTTACTGCACAATAGACACCAACAAGTATGTAAGTGATAAAGAAAAATACTCTTCTGAACTGTAAAAGTATAAACCAATTGGTATGTGTGTACATGCATAGCGCTACAATGCTGTTTGTGAAATGTGAAACAATTTCAATATGGTAACAATGTGCATGTTGTACATTTTTGATAATGCTATACAGTTTTTTTTTCCCAATGACCCAATGATTATGCACACAGAAACAACTGTGAAAAACATACACTAACATTGTTTCACCCATAGTACTTAAAATGTACTGATTATGAGGGTCTACCAACCTTAGTCACTAACCTGTAAAACTATGAACTGTGAATACACCAACTACTGTCTAACTGTGCTCATACAACTTCAATGAATATGCCAACTGGAATCTAACTGCACCCATAGTACTACAATATCACTTTCCACTTTCCAATAGTGCAAGACTTTATACCCACTAACAGGAATAAAAGTACTTCAAAGCATACCCCGCAAAACTGTTAAACTGAGAACAGTTACAATACGTCAACTGTTATCCAATTTAGCTGCACCCATAATACTGCAATATTACTTTCCAATACTGGAAAAGTTAAAATCCACCAGCAAGAATGAAAGAGCCTTCAAGACTCCTAAACTGTCAACAGTCAGAATACGCCAACTGATATCTGATTACACCTATAGTACTGCAATATTACTTCCAATAGTGAAAAAGCTAAAACCTAACATCAGGAATGAAAGTGCTTCAAAGCACAAACTTGAAAACTGTAAAACTATCAACAGTTAGAATACGCCAGCTGGTATCTAACTGCGCCCACATTAGTACAATATTAGTTTTCAATAGTAAAGTAGTTGGAATGCACCAACTGGAATTAAACTGTATCAAAGGAAATTCTTAAAAATTGCAAAACGATAAACAGTTGGAATACACAAACTGGTCTAACCACAACCATACCACCACCACCTTCGAAAAGCAAAACACATATACCATTTCAATACCTTCTTCTGCAACAGCGCTCTTAACAGCACAAGCACATATGTGTGCACCTTAAACATTCCTGTAAGTAATGCACACATCAAACAAAAATAGTGTGACATGTAACGTCAAAAAAATGTACATTTTTGTAAAAATCCTACATGGATTTCTTTTCCCACAGACCCAATGATTATGCAACCAAGCACAGCAAGTGTGCAAAATGCACAGTATTGGTGTCTGAAGCATAGTACGTGTAATGTACTCATTATGAGGGTCTACAAAGTAAATGAATATGTGAGATTGTGTGCAATGCGACATTGTGAAGTACCTTAACATATTATGCTGTTTTCTCACAGCAGAAGAAGCACAGATTTCTCCTGCATTACCATGTACAACACACTCAATCTGTGTGTGTAATGGTACATCAATGAAGGACAATTTCCACTTCAATGGTATTGTGTCAATGTGTTCCAAAAAGTATATACTGCCTTTACAGTGTGTTTAATGACTATACACATATTATTGTACAGCTTCTTTCCAATGGCCAAATTTCATTTTTGTACATATATTATTACAATGCTTGTGGCCAGTGGCCAGATTCTTGGGTGCATGGCCGTATTATGCTGTGGTGGAGATGGCAAGTCCCTAGACTCTTGGGTGCATGGCCTATAACCTATAGCCTCCGGCCATGCACACAAGAGTCTAGGTACTGGCCACAACCACCACATCATAATACGGCCATGCACCCTAGACTCTGGCCACTGGCCACAACCCACACACAACAATTTGCCCTTAACTTCCCAATTTAAACACCATCTGCAGATATCAAAGTAGACCGCTAACCCTATTTTTCTCCAGTGGCAATATCACCATATCATCCAGACTCCACTCCCTTACTCTAAGAGGCCCTCCTGCGGTCACCATATAATCCCAAACATGTTTCTCCAACTGCCCACCAAACAGTACCTACTGCAATAGTTGTGGGTACATTCTTGGTTGCATGTCCATATGATACTGCAGTAGTTGTGCCAGTGCCTAGATTCTTGGGTGCATGGCCTATGTTTAACCTATGCAAACATCCACATATCATCTGCATTCCACTCCCCTACCCTAATGAAGCCTCCCTGTATTCACCAGAGAAGCCGCCTGCCCAAGGCCCTGTCCGTTGACTACCACAGTGTCTGCAAACTGCCACACCCCGCACAGTCTTTTTCCACCTATACAAACACATGATGTCAACCATCTTTCACTCCCCATCCCTTCCCAGCCCCTCTCCCCAACACCAGATGCCCCAAAGCATGTTTCCCAGCTCTGTTCCCCACTGCGCTATCCACGGACAACAGCGGCTCTCCGTATATAGAACATGGCGGGCATTTTGGAATCATATGATGCATATCACGCTTTTCAGTAGCCAGTCAGCAGGCGCGTTGCTAGTCCGCAGACATCACAAAGTCTGCAGACCCAGAAATCACACATTTTTTTGGACCTACATGTTACCTGTTTTAAAGAAAGCTTCTGGACGGATTTTCAGCAAATTTACAAAAGCACCCTTTTGGGATGAAGCTGCCGCTCCTGCCACGCATTTTGTGAAAATCCGTCTAGTGGTTTTGGCTGTAAGCGTGAGCAACATTTCTTTTCCATTGCCTCTATGAAAAAACACATTTTTGGGACCTTCCCTATAACTTTGCCCCCGCTTGACGAAACCTCAACAAACTTGCCAAACAAATTCAGAGCGGGCCATATATTTTTTTGTTGTAAAGTTTTGTAAGGATTCATCCAGGGGGAGCGAAGTTATAAACCACGCCAAAAGTACTCTTTGTATGAGTTGCGCAACTTAAACATAACTACACGGCCCCTATCGCAGGCCCTGTAACAATTTTGCATTATTTCAATGCGGTTAATGTGAGTTAAATTTGTTGGAATTGTGCTCATTATATTTGCTAACTTGAGTTTACGAACAACCCCATTTTTAGGCAGGAAGATTCAGTAATGTAGCAATTCAATGTTTATTATTCATTATCTGGATATATAATATAGTTCAATGTCTAAAACTCAACACATTTGAATTCATTGTTTTTAAATGGGGTCTACGGTATCGAGTTTCTCATACACTGCTTTTTGTACATCTCTTGCATCTCCTTTGCAACATTTTTCAGATGTTATTTGTATACCTCCCTGTACACTGCACCACACTATTTGTGTCAATGCTCATGCAAACAGCACCCAGCAAGCTTCACTCTTTCCCACTTTCCTCACCTCTCTTTCATCCATACTCATTCTCCATTTTTTACCTAATTCTTTGCCACATAAAACAACAACCTACAGCGGGCTGGGTCAGCAACTGCCAGGGATAGTGGAAGTAATATCACACAACCCTTGACCTCTGATGTCATCACAAGAAGTGATGTCATTTGTCAATGGAACATGATCTTTCATATCTTGACAAAACAGTTAGTGGCATCACATAGCATAGTTCCTAAGTACACTATGAAAAATATGGTTACAATATCATTATAATGTGATATACATTTCATATAAGAATAATTCACCATATGTATCATTAATATGATTATGTATAGGCCGATATTACCAAATTACTGTGAAGGCAATCAGACATCCAAGGCCAAATGATAATAATGTGTTATTATAAAGCACTTACGCTTAAGAACTTTATATAGAACAACAATGCATTCAGTGTCACCCAACCTGTGTTGGCACTCATGTATCAACCTCAGAAGGATAAAAGGCTGAGAGTACCTTGCCGGGATTCAAGCCTGTAACCTGCAGATCACACACGCCGGGATTTAAGCCTGTAACCTGCAGATCACACACACATTGCAGCAGCAAGCGCTCGACCCATTGTGCTATCTTACCGGCTATAGCTATCTCAACAGCTATAGTAATATTAGCAATTACATGTCAGAATGTTCTCAAAGTCAGAAAGCAAATTACACACCGTAGTGGATACCATTAAACTGGTAACTGAAATTCAACAGCAGGCCAATTCATCTGCTGGTCTGGTGCAAAGTTGGCCACTTGTCAAGCCTGTGTGGATCTAATTTTCAGGCTTCAGAGGTTGGCAATACACACCATTGGGAGGGTTCATAACTGTGTATTCAAGAATTTAGAGTAGCACAGGGAAAGCAGCACACTCACATGACATGCCGTATTCTGGGCACTCGTTACATGCAAACAAACATCCTGAACAGCATGCCAGGGAGATAGGAACAATAGACACATTAAAACAAAGCATTAATTGCGGCACAATTAAATCAATGGGCAATTTATGGGGTATGGTCAAACATTTCGACACTGTACACTAGCTTTTAGGCACAAGGATTTTGTCAAGTGACCGAGGACACCAAGATGGAATGTCTTGTGATTATCGTAAAAGAGACAATGTCAGAAAAGAACATGCTATAACTGAAACTTGGGAAAGTCAAAATACATAGTCGGAAATGGATGCTTACTCGATTGTAAATGCTTTTTAGACGTTTTTATCTCTGTTGTGAATTTGAGCTTTTTAAGAAGAGACTAAATCACTGACTCACTCCGTGAAGTGTGCCTGAAATAAACCTTTACTGAGTCTCGCACTTATTGTATAGAATTCAAGAAAGACAAATTATTTGTTATTCCTTTTCTTTCTTATTTTGGGTTACTACTCAAATTGTTACACTTATGGAACCCCAGTTTTTTAAGAGGCCTGAACAAAAAAGCAAGCCACTCCAGAAACACAGAGCTGCATGGCACTAGCCAAAGCCCAGTAGCTTCCATTTAAAAAAAAAAACATATATATAAATATGTATATTTTGTTTTTTTAGGGGTAGCAAGGGATTCCTCTGGGGTCGCAACCACGACTCCTGGTGACCACCAAATGACATCCCTGGGGTTGGTCTGTTACCACTTAAACATTCAGAAATAAAGCACAATACCAGTAAGACCTAAATACAGAGTCGCACAGTGTACATGGAAGGATGGTGGGTGATATGGAGATGTTTCTCTTCACCTGGCATACTATGGTGACACATATTCATTCATGAAAAAAGATTTGAACGTAAATATAAAAGTAAGTAAAAGCTTTAGTGAAAGTACTATCGGGGCAAAAGGAAACAGTAGAGGTTTGGAGAAGAAAAAGCTCTTAAATGGCTAACATTTTCCAGATTGCTAATTACAGTTATGCATTTATCTATTTGAATTTTACTTATTGCATGTTTAGCTGCATTTTGCATATCCTGGCATAGATGCACCTGGGGTTATATCTTTTTTATGAAGAGTATGACCGCAATATAATGGTATTATCAGGGCGATTGAGGATGTACTTAACATCTGACCATCAAAGTATATTGGCTTTTTCCAGTGCATTTTTGACTAATTGACTACCACTCTGCAGGAATTCATGGATGAGTAGTGGCTACACCACCTACTACCCTCACAATACTACTTAACTAGCAGTGATTCCAATCATAAAAGTGAAACAAGCTCAGCCCAAAAAGTATATCTCCCTCTTTGCCTCCTTTGATAATTTGGGCCGAGTCACGCTACACCGTTCAAGAGGCCAGTGGGCTAATAGCACCAGCAACCCACACAGAATTAGTATAATGATGCCAAAATAAAAGAACATCCAGCAAGGTTCTATAGGAATATAGGAACCTTAGCAAAACCATAAATGCAAACAAACTAGTTTTAAACATTAAAAAACGACATCTGTAAACAAAACTCAGAGAATGCAAAACTTTGATGTGAAAGAGCACTCTGGGTTAATAAGCAGGGGGGTTCAGGAAAGTTCCCTCTGCCTTCTTACCTCATACCCAGAGTGCTTTGTCCTTTTGGATATAGGGGGTAGGAGCACAGGAGGTTATATAGAGCCCTAGAAGAAACAAGTGTAATGGAACCCCTCTCTCACTCATCTGGCTTCTAGAACTCCACTCCGTTCCAATGACTGCTTACTTCAACAGGTCTCCTTTGGTCAGCACCCTGGTCTGATTGTGGGTTTGTTACATCAGTGTGTTTTGCTTCAAAAGCACACCGATATATTTCACAGCCTCAACACACTGAATGAAGAAACCTTGGATGCTGGAGGGTAATTATTTAAACAAACACTCAGCAAAACTGCAACATAATAAATGGCTCTTTGGTGTAGTATTGCTTATTTATATAGCGCCTACACACAGGCAATTGTTTCAAAGCACTCAATGAGGGTGGGAGCATGGGGGTAAAACAAACAGTCACTCAGATCCCTTGAATTTCTGAGATGATAATAGTCTGCACAGGGAGAATAAGTGCATAAAAATACATTTACAGTGTGGGAGACAGCAAATTGGCCTGATGGCGATTCTACAGTTTTAACAGTGTGATTTAGGGGTGAAGACAAGTGAGAACAGACAGACGATCTTCAGACGA
This sequence comes from Ambystoma mexicanum, assembly GCF_040938575.1. Lineage (NCBI taxonomy): Eukaryota > Metazoa > Chordata > Amphibia > Caudata > Ambystomatidae > Ambystoma > Ambystoma mexicanum. Next base: position 1,359,346,553 of record NC_090931.1, on the reverse strand, counting down.
GGTGCATTTGGATCATGCAAGTGCACCAACAGTTACAGGGATAGGGTCGGGGTAAGCGCAGAGAGAGCTACTCCCTTGGATTAATTTCTCAAGTGCATTGAGTGAGGGTGCGGTGTAGGACCCTGGGGCAAGTGCGAGAAAGGACTGGCGGGGGTGCTGGGTACCAGTGAGACTCTGATGTACACCCAGCGTCCAGTCAGCATGCTGTAAGGAAGAGGAGGGAGAGAGGAAAAAACAGAGAACTAGGTTAGCCGGTTAGAGGGAGAAGGAAGGAAGAGGAGAAGAGGACATTCTTGAGGATTTTCTGTAATTTAAGGAGATCCGGCTTAAGGCGGAGGGCAGCAGCAAGACTATTCCAAAGGTAGGCACCTGATGAGGATAAGGATCTCCCTAAAAATCTCTGCTTGGAAAACCGGCACACTCACAGAAGGTTGAAGGTAGATGAGTGGAGGGCTCATGAGTGACAGTATTTAGGTAGGCAGCGTTGCATGTAGGTAGGTCCCAGGCCCCAGAAAGCCTTGTGACCAATGCAAAGGATCTTGAATTTGATTCTTGCTGCCACGTGGAGCCAGTGAAGGGATAGCAGCGCCAGAGAGATGTGATCCCAGGGCTTGAGGCCAAGGATAAGTCTTGCAGTTCTGTTCTGGATGAGTTGCAGAGGGTGCAGGGCAGAAGAAGGAGGTTGAGGAAGATGCTGTTGCAATAGTCCAGTCTGGAGACAGTGAGCCTCTGGGGGAAAGTGAGAAAAGGTAGAGTACCTCTGAGGAGGGGAAGCTGATAGACTTTTCAGAAATGTCTGAAAGGTCAGAGGAGAATGAGAGAGTGGAGTCAAAGATGACCCCAAGGTTTCTAGCTTCACAGGAGGGTGCACGCTCAGTCTTAGTGGCATTGAGGCAGAGGTCGTTTGCAGCACACCAAGACTGAATAGTGGGCAGACAGTCAGATATGAGCAGAGAAGAGGAGGCAGCTGAGGGTAGCCTGAAAGATAGTTGTGTGTCATCAGCAAAACACTGGAAGTTAGAGGTGAAAGTCGCAATAACACATGCCAGGGCAGCCAATTCTGACATTGAAGAAACAGGGGGATAGGTTCGATCCCTGGGGAACGCCACAGGTTGAGAAAATGGTAGCTGAGTGAAAGACTCTGAGTTCCACCTGGATGGCCGGTCGGAGAGGAAGGAGGTTAACCACGCCAGAGCCTGATCTGTTATTCCCAGGGTGTCACAAAGACGTGCGATCAGGATGTTGTGGTTATGGCCTTTTATTCACAAATAGGATACATGAATGAAAATAATAAATGAATGAATAATTACTACAGATATAAAGAATGTAAACATTCTAAAAAATATGCACTGATGAAGCAACAGCAAAACAAATCCTCATCTTGCCAAAATATGTGCTGAAAATCTCCAAGACCTTGGCAATCAATCGGCCTGAAAGCAGTGTGTCCACCCTTCAAGTGAAGCTTTCTACTTGACTGTTCTGGAGCACCCTCATTTTAAACCATCCACAAATGCATGATGGCATTTTCAAGACCTTTCTGGCTTTCAAAGTCTTTACCTGTTGATAGCTCCCATGGGCCCACTGCCAGAGTGACTCATGGTTACCCGAAGATGCAAAACGTTTGCCTTTCTCATGAAAGCGCCAAAACAGCTACATAACCTTTTTTTCAGCTTTGAAAGCTTCTCTCACAACATTATCAGGTACTAGCTGGCATATTTTTTAAAACAGTCTGTGTAGCAATGCAAACTAAAATAGGCAATGAACCTTGTTGAAAACATGTTGGCCAGTGGAATAATACGCACAACATTACGAGTTCACATCAAGTGCAGATTTCACTGAGGCCTGAAGAAAATGTGGAGATTTCACTGAGGCCTGAGAGAAACCAAAATGCACTTGACAGAGGCGCCATGTTTGAGTTAAAAGCATTACAATCCACCCATGGACATTTGACTCCCATAACTCAGCGGCACTAAAGTCAGTTTCTGAAACCGATAAAACATCAATAACAATTACACAAATAAAAGCAAAGGTATTACTCAGAGTTCCTCCAACATCTGGATTCCAAGAAAACAACCAATCCCACAAATTCCCAGTATGATATTGGGCTATCTGTTTTATTAAGTCTTTGACATTTTTAATGTGTTTTTCGATAGACTCAGAATGATCAATTAAATAAAAACATCACATTTATTCAACTGCATTACAGCCCAGGTTATGTTTCAGAAACAAATAATCAATAGCAACTCGATTTTGCAAGGTTGCCTTTCTGATAATTTGGTTATCTAGAAGCAGTTCCTCTAAAGCTTGAGAGGTATGGTTCAACCCTTTCCCTACTAAGGATGCTAACTTAATCAAAGATTGTGAGTCCCCAGCAGTTAATCCCCAAACTCCTACCAATGAATATGCAAGAGCCAAAACTTCCAATTCTGACAAGAGATGCACATTCAAATCACAGTATGGGGATAACCCTATAGATTCAAAAGTTGATGTTCTCATTCGGTGTTATACTGGTTGTAAAGGAGTCATCATAGCACATGGTCCTCCGGATATATTAGCTGGAATGTAAATGTAAGTAGTGTTGCTAGACGAAAAAAGCCATTCTGTCATAGGTTTCACTTGGTTCAAATGATGAGCAGCTACAACTGTATGATCACAGAACATAGTATTATTGACGTTGGTGAATGTGCTTGAAGCGCGTGAACACAACTGCTTCTACAACACAGTTTGGTGTTCCCCTTTGGTAACGTTTAGCTGTTGACATTTGACAACCTCCGTTGGTTCAAAGGTCATTTTATAGCAAACACCACCTTGGGTGACATTGTATGCAACTATCAGAGTAAGGTTTGGCCACTTTTGATTTCTTTCTTGGCAAAACTTGCAATATTTGTAAACGGAGAATGATTTCTGCACATCGGAATCCTCCATTAAAGAATCATTGTGTAAAACTCCCAAAATCTGTCTCAAAATTGAATTAGGCATTGATACCACTGCTAGACATGTGGTCAGCAAGTCTCCTGCATTGTGCACGTCAGTCAAACAGAAATGTCAAATGTTCAGAGCCTTCCTTGGAAGACATGTTTTCTGTTTGGTCAATCATTGGCAAATACCTCTCCTGTGCTCTCTCCTGTCCAGCTGGCATCATGGTTTCTTGAGCTCATACCTCACATATTTTTTACGCTTTTACAAATCTGGTTCTTCTTGCCTGTTATGGCTGGTGCTTTGGTGTTAGCATCGGGCGACCTCTGGGCATCATTTCTCATCATCATCTGACTCACATTTGTCGGCTGCGCAGATACAACACCTTGCTGTAGTGTGCTGCTTAACCCTCCTAAATGGAGTCCATTTAGTATCACAATATACCAGCCAGGCACAGGTTCTACAAGGCAAACCCTGAAAAGACATATCAATGTTGATAATCATTCTCTTAAATGGCATGTGTCTGCTTGTATATAGTCCCATTTCTTCTTGCCAGGCTCCATTAGTAAAACTACTTGGCCCTTGCCTGAAGCTATGACCTCTGTGGGTATGGGTGGGCGACTTGGTTTTTCTACCCAAACCTTTGCACCCAGTACCATGCTGTCTGATGAACCAAAACCACAGTCCCTATGAATAGTTAACACTATAGTGGGCTTGCCCTTTCTGATCATGGACAATTTAACAGGTATGACAATCAGTTGGGCTATCCTGTCTCCCTTATGAATAGGTAGCTCTTGGTCTCCACTGTTCATTAAAATTACAGTAATTTCTCTTTGGCAATCAGCATCTATTTTTCTCCCAGTGCTTGGATGCCCTTGATGAGCATGCAAGCCTACCCCTGAAGATTCTGGGGTTGTGTGGTATGGAGCTAAACGACCTGGCATTATCACCCAGAATAGCATAGTCTCTTCAGCTGAATTAGGTTGCATCTGTAATGCTGGTGTTACCATTCGCACCAAAGGTGTTTCATTCTCAGTCAACGGTCTATTATTCAAAATGTGCACAGCATCAAACACATTATCACGCCAGGCTTTCAGCTGCCATTGCCTGATTTGAACAATTGCTCTTTCAACAAACCATTCATTCGTTCAATCAAACCCGTCGCTTTGGGGTGATACGGTACATGATAGAGCCACTAAATGTTATTTTCCTGACAATATTCCTGAATCAACTTGCCTTTAAAGTATGAGCCATTGTTACTCTGAATTTGCAAGGGCACGCCGTAATACAACGTAATCTGATTTAATAATGTAATGGTGTTCAGTTGTGTGGCTCTCTTACATGGGAGCACCATCAGATATGCAGAATATGTGTCCAAAATTGTAAGTGCATATTGACAACCCGTACTGATTGGCATAGGACCGATATGATCGATCTGCCATATTTGACCCGGCTACTTGCCACTTCGTAAATGCCCTGGACAATATATGGGATGGGTCTATGCTGCTGATTTTGACACACAGGACATTGTAGACTGATTGTCACTACTTTGTTCTCACTACTTTTAAAGGGATATTAATCCCTCGAGCTTGTGGCCACCTGCAAGTAACCTTCTCTCCCATTTCTCCACATTTCTGTTGAGCCCACTTGGCCAAACCCTCCAAATCGCCCTCCTGAGCCTCTGTGTCCCCAGAGGAAATCTTGGTGTGTTTGTCTGCAACAAAATTGAACTAGCATTCTAATGATTTATTAGTACAATGCGCATCCACATGATACATTGTTGCTTTACTTTGTGAAAGCGTTTTGCAGATATCTTGCCACAGTTCCTTTCCCCACAATTCTTTGGAGTGAATTTTCCACCCATTCTTCTGCCATGTCGGCAGCCATGCAGCTAGCCCATCAACCACTGACTATGAATCTGTGTACAAGTGACATTGACCGGGTATTTCTTGTTTCCAAGCTTGACATACTGCACACGGTCCTGCAAACTGGCTACTCTTTTCTTTACCTCACGTGGTTAGAACCTTTTTTGTCTTGGGGTTATACAACACAGCTTTCCAAAAACGCTCAGTTCCTACATAATGGGCTGAACCGTTGGTGAACCAGCCATGTTGGGTCTGTTCTACAGTCCCCATAAGGTACTCCCCATTTTACTGTGGACTTGTGCACATCTGTCAATTCCTGTGGTACAGGTGGTCCACTGGCCACTTGCTCATGCAGTTTTGATATCCCACGTTTTCCTGATTTCCATGTATCTTGGATAGACCATTTTGACTTGATAATACTTGCCTCTTGTTCATGTCCGATACTGTGTGTTTTACGAGAACTCAAAACCCACTGCATAAACAGGATTTCGGGCCTGGTCAGTACATGATGACCCACTGTCATTTGCTCGGTATCAAGAAGGGCCCAATAGCATTCTAGTAATTGCTTGTCAAACGAAGTGTATCTATCACCAGCCTCTGGTAATTTGCAACTCCATAATCCTAAGGGAACTCGTTTTCGGTCTTGCTTTTGCCCACGCTCTAGTTAGCATCATTTTCTTGTACTGACACATTAAATTCCACTGCTGCTGACTTCAAAGGCCACAGATCAAGCACACACTGTGCAGTGTCTGTTTCCAAGTCAAACACTCTCTGTTGTTTCTCTCCCCACTCAAACACATACTTCATTTGCGTCACTTTCTAGAGTAGAGACAGTATTTGCCCTAAATGTGGGATATGCTGTCTCCAAAACCCAAACAGCCCTATGAACTGCTGAGCTTGTATCTTGCTAGGCAATTTATGAGAAAAATCCATCTAAAAGAATTCTTTGAGGAAACTATCTATACTGGCGAAGTAAATGAATCAGGATTAAAGAAAAAAATTGACCTTTACACCACCCAGTAGTCCGTCCTCAGCAGAGTCCAGGGTTTTCGTAAAGAAGGTACTAGCAGATGTAACCAGATGTGTTAATAAAGACTAGAAGAAGACCCTAGCTTCCAACTAATATCTCTGATTCGAGGTAAAGTACAAAAAGCACACAAGAGAGGATGGATCAGTCGTCAAGAAGCAGATTTATGATATGATATGTTATTTATAACACGCTTAATACCCAGAGGTTTCTAAGCGCGGACCCGGGGATCGAACACGTGTTGCTCAATGTCATTGTGCTTCCAAGGCGAGCACGCTGCCCCTGAGCTATCCTCCCAAGACAAAATGTCCTCGCTAAACTTAACCCTAGAATGCCCACATTTTATAATCTCCCTAAAATACACAAAACTCTGAATAAATCTCCAAGAAGGCCAATCGTGTCAAACAATGACTTGATCTTGAGCCTCTCTCAAATTTCGCAGATGTCTATTTGAGGCCATTTGTCAAAGAAATTCAATCTTTCGTGCAAGACATTTCAGCTATCATCACAATCATAAAAGGTATGACCTTCGATCATGAGAAGGAAATTTGGATGAGCTTGGACGTCACATGACTATGCAAATGATCCTGCAATTTGCCAGTATGGAAATGATCAAGACACTGCTTATGGATAAACGAAAAGATGGAATAGTACAAAACTCGTTCATCCTGTGGTGCTTGTCAATGAGCCTCAAAGAAAGTTACTTCCAATTACAAGACTCCATCTATAAAAAAATACATGGGGCCATGATGGGTACCACAGTAGCACCCAATGTAGCAAATCTATATGTAGAAATGCTAGAAGAAAACAAACTATTAATCGACACAAACCACGATAAAAACAGCATTCATCTTTGGAAAAGATACATCGATAATGGAAGGGTGACAGAAATACAGCTGCATTGTTTGTAAGCTGGCTGAATGACCAAGACCGCTATTTATAATTCACAGCAACCTACAGCGATACCCAAGTGAACTTTTTTGATGTGACAATCTTTGTAAGCAATAAATTATGGGTTAAACCATACCAAAAGCCCACTGACAAGAATGCTCTGACAGATTTCACAGCTTCTATCCCAGTCACACCGGGAACAATCTGCCCTTAAAACAATTCCTAAGACAATTCCTAAGACAAAAAATAGTTCCAATAGACAACTATACAACCACGAAGAACAACATCTAAAAGAAAAACTAAAAGAAAAACTACTGTAATTAGGCTATGCCAAGAAAATAGTAAAATCAGCCTATAAAAGAGCAAGCAACAACAATAGAGACACCTTGCTAGAATATCAACCCAAAGAAAAAGAAACTGAAAGACTTGTCTTTGTCAGCACTTTTAGCCACCTTTCAGACAAAATTAAGAAAACAATGAAGAACTGGAGGATTTTTAAGAAGCAAAAGTCAAGTCCCTGCCCCCCTGTGTTTGTGTTCAAACGCAGCAACAATCTGAAAGATGAGCTAACTATAAACGAGATAAGATTACCAATTCAGAAAGAAAAAACCTGGTAGAATTATGGGGAATGAACAAAGTGATTGGCCATACACCATGCAGTAATTGCAGAGGCTGCACATCTACTAAAAGAAGCATTGAATGCGACCTAGGTCTGCCAAGACCATGGAAACTAAAATCTCTAACCAGTTCTAATACCAAAATGGTGGTCTATGCAATCTGGTGCCCATGTAAACTACTGTACATCGGAAAAACAGAAAGAATAGTGCACACTAGGATTACCGAACATAAAAGCTGTATAAGTAATAACGTTGAAAATGCCCTATTGGTTAAGCACTTCAATAACAAAAACACACAGCAGACGAGTTACGATGGAAGTAATTTACAAATCACAGGAAGGAAAAGATGCAACAAGAGACAAATAAAAACTCTTTAGAAAAGAACAAGAACTCATCTTCCTCACCAAAAGCCACCAGAAAGGATTGAACAAGAATATCAAGCGGCTGTGAGAGAGTTAAGTATGTTGACACGCGTCCTGAATATAATTTGCCTTCGACAACCTTGGGGAAAAAAGGTTGCTGAGACAAAATGGCAGGGAATACATAATGTTCCCTTCATTTTCTGGGTTTTCACAGACCTGATGGAAATAAAGAAGGATATATGAAGTTGTTAACCCTGACTTCTGCTGAGCAGTAGACCTCTTACATTGGAAATCTAGCCTTGTGCATGGGTCTGCAGTTTATTCTGTATCATAGGTCTGCTGCCAAGCAAGGCTTTCCTTAGTGAGAGCCCTGTTGCTGCACACATGTCAAAGGCCCCCAGCTACATCGCTGTCATTCAGGGGAGGAAGATCCATTCAATGAGAAAATGGTAAATGCTGTAGTCAGGCCATGAATCCACGTTAACAGTTTTATCAATCTTGCATACATATTTTAATTTGTTGTGTCCCTCAGCTAGCTGTATTTAATTGATTGCAGTCCAGTGAGCATGCTATACACATCTTGCTTTTGTTTCATTGAATTAGCTGCATCAGTCACAAACCTTGGCGCTGGTTTGTGCCCAATATCATTTCTATATTGATCACACTCAGCAATTCGAGACACTGTTTATAATTGCCCCACTAGGTGGTATTTTGTCATTCATTGGGGTTGGCAGCACCCACTCCTTCATGTGCTGGTCCTGGCCACAGGCACACTCTGTGTGGACAGTGAGTGTTACATAGGAAGAGTGTTAATGATATTCCCATTTCATAGGTTCCATGCTGAAAGCATGGTCTACAGCAGTGTCCCCTGGGACAGAATACCAATCGACAGGAACTGCTCTCAAGTGGAACAGAGCAGTTTCAGAAGTCACAGTTGCCGATCTGACAGCTGCAATGGTGGCCAAGTCTCTGCAGTGCAAGAACTGCATTTAAGATATGTACCTCTGTTCCAAAAACAACATATCTATGAGGTTGCTGTAAGCCATGCTGCTATAAGCCATTCATGAATTTAAGGTGTGGTGGCCAGCATCTCTCACAATTATCCAAGCCAAAGCAATTTCATATCACACCTGTGTCGGCCCTGTGAGTTCAGCTCAGCTGTGAAAAGATTATGTTTATTCCACCCTGCCGGACTGTCCTTGCTTAAGCCAGCAGGAATGTAGCACCTTGGGGTTGCCTATCTTTGTTTTGTTATCAAAAAAGCAAACATGCCCCTCAGAGGAACAGCCAATACACAGGAAGCTGTCCTGGGAGCAGGAATCAAAAGGCACACCCATTCACAAAAGCAGTGGCCTCATTCCAGGGCTATGCATATCGAAAGGTACATTGATGCTATTTAGAGGTGTAGGGGACAGCGTTAGTGTAGTCAGAGGAAGATCCTCACAGCTGGAGGAATGTTCCACCATATTGTTTAACTCTGCCTATCTCTTTCCTTCCTGTCCCCTCCACATCCTGTAGCACACAGCACTTTGGGTGTGATGATTTACCAATGACAGGGATTGAACCCCGGATTATCTTTGGTCCAATCTCCTGTGCACCGTTGCCTTTAAAAAAGCAGTCTCCCACTCCTTCTGTGATTCACTTTTGGAAAAACACTTAAGAATTGATTTCTCATCTGTTGGGAGAGTTGATCTTTCCAAAGTCTTCTGCCAGTGAGGTGAATACTGTGTGTCCAAGGCAGAGGGGACCTCTGTCCTGTAACCATCAACAGGAACAAGACCTGCCTCTCCACCAGCCACAAGGGTACCCAAGACATCGCCATGCTGAAGGATACCTGCAGTTGTGTGCCTACCTCCCCTTTGTTTCTTTGCCCGAGAACAAGAACTAATCTACTCCTTTAATCCCTGGATTTGGATTCGCAGAATCCTAATAGCCAATACATCCAGCAACTCTGTTTTCATAACCTTGAACCGGTCAAACAGCTTTCAAACTGGGGTCAACAATTTCTGAACCACAGGACACTCCATGTCTGCCTTTGGCACCCAAACAAACTCTTTGAATTAGCTTGCCTGTATCTGGAATCAACTCAACACCTCACAGTGCCCTGCAGAGCTGTTACCTGTTCACCTTGAATCAACTGCTTATCACTAGATTCCGACTCGAGCCACTGGAGTGTCATTCGCCAACTCAAGTCAGCAGTTACCAAATGATTTTGCTTGGTTCACCTCGAACTGTCACTTTGCTGAACCACACACTTAAGAATCAAGATCACCATTTTGAACCATCACAGACATTTAACTTGAACCACGGGAGCACCACTCACTGACCATACCCAGTGGTTAACACACATCTCAAAGCGGCTTGACACCCAAAACTGATCCTGCTGAGTGCACCAACCTGCATTGCTCGTATGCCACCTTCAAAACACTCTGTACCACCACATTCCACCTGACTCGCTGCCTGGATAAGCACAACTTGCTGCACCAGAACCTGGAGAAATGGCCCGCTCGGCATCTCCTCTTATTCTTGCATTGAGTCGATTTCCCTGAAGACCCCATCTTCATATACATCTCACCCTGTGCACATGTAATCGCCAAATTTCATTTTTTACATATATTATTACAATGCTTGTGGTCAGTGGCCCGATTCTTGAGTGCATGGCCATATTATGCTGTGGTGGAGATAGCAAGTCCCTAGACTCTTGGGTGCATGGCCTATAGCCTATGGCCTCCGGCCATGCACACAAGAGTCTAGGTACTGGCCACAACCACCAAAGCATAATACGGCATTGCACCCTAGAATCTGGCCAACGCAAGACCCTCCTTAGGGGTTGAGGCAAGTGGAACCTCAGTGGTAGAGATATCTACAACACCACCAAACCAACTCCATATAGACTTCAATATTTTCACACAACTTCACTGTGAAGATAATCCATATTATCACAAACTATCCCTGTAAGGCACTTCAAAATTTTAAAAAAACATTGGCAACTTAAATATCCTCACACACCATCACTACATTGACCTCTGTATCGCCATTGCCTGAAGTCCTGCGGGGACTTCAATATCATGACACAGCAAACCTGCAGGGACTTCATTACATTTACACATACTGTTGGGACTATTCTCATTATAATCCCAATTCATGCAGTACATAAATCAGTATCATACCCAATTCATGTGAAGTATATGAAGACATTAATATCACCATACACTCTGTGGAGACTTATCACACAACAGTGCTTTGAAAACACACACCATCCATGTGGGGCCTTACATATCACAGCACACCATCTCTGTCGGGACTTCAATGTCATTCTGTTTCCTACTGAATACTGTAGCATAATTGCATATGTTTGGTGGTTAAAGGGGGCATTTTCCCATCAAGGAAAGCACCTTTTGATTTACAAACAAGATATTATTTTCAATGTAAGGAAAATAAATCCACATAACCCCAATTGCCTCTTTGGGAGTGGCTTACCCTATTGAATTGTGGTTGTTTCAAATGAGTTGCTCTGTATCCATGAGGATAATTCAATATTTGCATATGGCTGGATGGTGTGCAGTGCCCGAGGCTTGAAAAGGCTGGATAGCCATTTGGGGTCAGGAGGAAATTGTGCCTCCTCTCTGTAACTCTATGTACCATCTGACTCTGGTGGCTCTGGTAGGTCAATTGGTCAAGAGGTTTTCAGTCAATGATTCTGTCTACCTCTTCTGTGGTAAAACAATGAGAGGGCTTACTCAGGGAAATTCCAGGTTTGGGTCTATGTCTAACCTAAGCAGGAAGTGTCTCATGTGGAGCCTGAGTTTGGTTGTGGTGAGATCAATTGGAGCAGTTGTACCTATTGTGCCTTTCTCACCATACTTTGTTGTTAATGCCCTCATAAAAGGTTTGCAAACCATACTAGGAGAGAATGAGGAGGCAGCTTTGCAAGGGCATTGTCTCTAATGAATTTAGAAGGTGGTAGGTGAGCATGTGGAAGAGACCACTGACAAACCCTACTGAGTCTTCCTCCAGGTAACTAAAGTCACTGGCCTAAGGGTCCTCGTAAGCTGTACTTCCTTGTCTCCATGCAGGTGTGCCTCATAGATAATGGGCAGCATGGAACTGGCCCACCACACATTATGGAGGATCAAAGCTAGCCCTGTAATAAGACTGAGGGCCTCATTACAAGAATGGAGGCAGCCATGGAGCTATTAGCCCATGGCTGCCTCCATTCGGGGCTCTATTACCGGGTTCCTGCAATGGGGACTTACCGGGTTACTCCAACATAGGAGGACCCAGTAATTCCTCCTTGCAGAAACCCATCCCCATTCCAATTTGAGCCCCAATAGGGCTCAATGGGAATGGGGAAGGAGGTAATAACACGCAGATTACATCTGGCCCGTTATTGCCTCCCTCTTGCTCTCGCGGGACCCAGAAAGCACGCCTGGTTTTACCAGGTGTGCGATCCGGGTCCCGAGATGGGAAGCTCGTAATCGGTGCTCCCGGAATGAAGGGCGCCCGTCCTCTACCGGCCCCATTCATTACGGGAGCGCCAGCCTTATAATGAGGCCCTGAGTGCTTTCTCAGTTGCGTCAAGCAGCTCAGTAAGTAAACCAGGTCTGGATTTAACTGTCAAAGGGAAGCATAGTTTCCCTTTGACAACTTTCAGTACCCTAGTGAGCATGCTCAATGGGAAAAACTGATGAGTGTTATTGTGTGGCTAGACTGGCCTGCATTGGTGCAGCCCACCTGAACATCTTTTCTTATTGTGGTATGGCATTTTGTGCAAGGCACCAAAGTTAAAGAATCATGATCAGTGTTATTATGTGGCTAGATTTCCCTACTTTAGTGCAACCAGTCTGTAAATAGAAATATGGTGGCATGGCATTTCTTAGTGGCATAAGAAGGTAAGCCAACATGAGTGTTCTTAAGTTGACATAATAGCATACATTGGTGAAGGCAGGCTCTATATAGTCTCTCATTGTGGCATTGCATTTTTTACTGTCACAGCTAACAGGAGTATGTTTTTATCTGGTAATACTGGCATATATTGGTGCATTCTGCATGAACTTGTATGGGCACAGCCAGCATGATCATTTTTTTAAACTAGCAATATTGTGCACAAAGGCATCATGGAAATTAATTGGAAAATGATTCTGTTGATTGTTGGTGACTTGCAGTCATTGGAAGTTTTCATGTGCTACTATACAAAATCGATTGAAAACTGTGTGGCTTTTTACCCAATTATTTTCAGAAAGTGTGCTGTAAAATGCACTTTTTTCGCCTATTATATAAAACATGTTTTCAGGAAAGGAACTCACATGAGTCCCCCTTTGTTAGTTCATGCCCCCTCGCTACACTCAGTCAATCCACCATATTCGTGGGAAACATATACACCCGTCCAATAAAATATTCTTACCAGCCATCACTGTCCTGTGTGTACCCACTGGCTCAAGTAACAGGCTCAGGACCTTGACTTTTTCACAGTATGAAGAAAACTGTTGACATGCACTAATCAGAATAGTATTGTATTAGTTTATTACAAAAACCAGATCACTGATGATAGAACCAAAATATTTCATTGCAAAATCTAAAACGTAGATAACGCTGACATTTACTTGCAGCTTTCCCATCCCTTTCTATTACCTCTGCTCATTTTCTTACTTCCAGCAGATTACGGTCTGCATACCCTTGATAGGAGCATGGTACCCCACCCCATGGGCAAGCCTTTGTGTTCTACTGTGCATACTACTGTGCAGGCAATTTGGCACAGTATAGACCATGAAAACATATCATATAATGCCAAAACCTTGCATATTACACTACATACCCATTCTGATTTGCACCCACTCGTGACATCCAGTGCATCCTTCCCTTCAGTGCTAGGATTCCCAAAGCTCTGTCATTGAGTGGATCCCCCAATTTTATAGTGGGGGGATAGTTTTACCACGCTGAATGGAAGACAGGTGTAGACGGGCTCAGCAATATACGTTTATGGCACTTAACTTTTAACTTAAAAATGTAACACACCTCTTACCTGTCTCCAGCAGCCCCCACTTGCCTAAGATCTGCCAATTATAGAAGAGGCCATACTGTTTTGGTCAGAGTGGGCCAGTTTGATAAGTTACTACACTAGACTTAACCAATGTTACTAAGAAAATATGTTTTCAAACATGTTAGTTTCAGCATATCTTACCAAAAAGACCACCTTGGTTAATACACAAACAGTCTGTTCTGGATAGTGATGAATTGTAATGTGTGATTGTGGCCCACTTTTTCATTGGTGTCTGGACTAATTTTATGCCCCAGTCTGAACCTGCCTTGGTGCACCACAGTGGGAAGTGGACTGGGGATGAAAATGCAAAGGTTAGGATGGGATTCCCCAAAAACCTGACTTTTAGCAGATAGAAAAGTAAAGGCAGACAGCAAAATGCTGGTGTACGGTTTGTTTAGTTGATCTTAACCTTTTTCCCGTCTCCCAGTACACCAGCAGATTTTTACATTTGTATATACAAAGGGGTAATCACACAATACTATTTACAGTATTAACCTACCTAAACAGATGAATTACTAAAAAACAGTACAGAAAAGATTCCTTTTAAAATATAAACAGTTCTACCAAAATATAAAAGTCCTTTAAAATATATGCAAAAGTCTCCATACAGTGTGCTGTAACTATGTATAAAACAACATTACTTGGAGCCAGCCAGGCCAGGGCTGTCACAAGGTCCTTTCTGCTGTGGGTATTTCTCTTCCTCTGTGTTGTGATGGTTCTCTGGCAGGCTAGCAGCAGCAGCAGCATGTGTTATGCATCCCCAACGTTTATGTTGGATGGGCAGCTTATGCCAGGTGCAGTCTGGGGGTGGGGGCCCAAACCAATGCTCCAGCCAGACTGTGTCTGCCAGATGCAGCCCCGGGAGTCTCAGAGGCCCATCTTGACAGGGGGCAGGCCTTCAATCATTACACAGCGCTCCCCTCTCTACCGGAGAGCGCTACGCCTGACAGAGATGGGCGAGGGAGGGGCAATGACTGTGGGTGTTCCCCACTCACAGAACCATGTGGAGCCAGGCCACGGCAGTGACAGTAGTGCCAGGAGGCAGTGGTGGGTTCTGGCACTCCCCTACCTGTCTGGCGAGAATCACCCTTTCAGTTTGGGCCTGCATAGGTGAAAAAGAACTAGCAAAGGTGCAGGGAGGAGTGCTGCTCAACACTCCTCAGTGTAGGTTGAGACCAACTGTCCCCAAGGCGCTCTGCTCATGCCGCACACATTTTTCTTTTTTAAAGAATCCATGTGTGGCATCACGTGCAGATGTCTTTTACTCTAATTTGTTGCATGCTTCCCCCCATTAAAATATCCTCAACCTTGAGGATAGCCTTGGCCTGAATTATGAATCTAGCTAACAACTAGAGCCACACACCCACCACTCCCCACCCCAACCTGAGAATGGGTGATCTGCTACTCACTGTTTCCTCCCCTGGTTATTTGGAGATCCCTTTTCCGACCCACCCCCACCGAATACCCTAATAATAATAATAATAATAATAATAATAATAATAATAATAATATAAAATATAAAAATTATTGAGCCAAGATGTTGATCTACAGTCCACCTGCCAGAGTACCTCTGAACGCGTAGACGCCTGCACTAAAGAAGGAAGAATGGAAAACGGAGCATCAGACAATGGGAAACTCATATTGGACCCCTGGTGAATCCTAGGTTAGTTTCATGACAGTCCTGCTCTCCCTGGTGGCAGGACGAAGATCAGCAAGGGCCTCAACTAGGGTTTCTCCCTGCCGAGGCAATCAACCCTGTACCATGTCAGCGTCCCTATATTCCAGTGAAGGAATGCGTAGGGGTTCCCTGTTACATCCAACTTAGCATGAGCAATGTGATCCGGAATAGTCTCAAATGAAGACTCTCAGATTCGGGTTCACGTCCTCTTCTCTCATTGCTGCAGCTAAAACTGACAGTCTTTTACATGAGGTGTTGGAAATTTGCTGGTGCACCGGCAATCCCTTGATGAATTTGTACAATCCAATCAAGCAGGTGAATGCCGTTTTCTCAACATCCGCCGGATGCATTGGGATTTGGTAGTACCCACTCTGCATGTCCATGACCAAATAGTTTTTCCCATCCTGATGTCCACCGAGAACGTCACATAAGACTACCTTTTTAATACCAATATAGCTCAATATACAAAATATTTTCCATAGCCTTTATTGATGGAAGTAATGACAAATGTTGCCAGTACTTGTAACATAACCATATGTGTTTATAGCTTGCCTGCCACCTCTTTGATATATGAAAATACAAGCAACTATCAATGTAGCATTGCAGTCGCATTGAGCATATAACTGGTATTTACTGCTTACTGTTATTTCTACGCCTTTCCACAACTGTGGATTCTTGTGCATGTGAATGTATACTTACATGATCAATCCTTAGGGAGTCATACGTATTGAGTGATCTCAGCCTCGGTCTCCACTTGCTAGGATTCTTTGCCAAGAAGGACCCTTTTTGGAACATTGAATTCTTTGCGGCTAATGGTTGCATTCACCATATTATAGCCAACCTCTTGATACCTATCCACTGTGATCCTTATTGAGCCCCGCATTTTGCCTACTGTACTGTTGTATTCCTGGGCGAGCCCTGCATTTGACCATTGCATTGCCGTATTCCTTAGCGTGCCTGGCACTGAGCCACTGTATTATTGTACTATTTGGTGGGCCTCGCATATGCCTACTGTACTGCTGTATTCCTGGGTGAGCCCCTCATTCACCTATTGTATTATTGTACTCCTGGGCGAACCCAGCATTCACATAGTGTATTGCTGTATGCCTGGGAGAGCCCCCCATCTGCCATTTGTATTATTGTATTCCCTAGTGAGCCTCGCATTTTGAGCCCTACATTTCTGTATTCTATGGTGAGTCCCGCATTCGCCCATTGCATTGCTATATTCTAAAGTTGATTTGCATCGAGGCACTACATTGTGATACTTTATTGTGCGCCCAGCAACTACCTATTGTATTGCTGTATTCTATGGCTATTTGTAAAGGTTTTATAATGCCATTCAAACCGTACTACTGATTGTGGGACAGCTCTCCTGGCATAGTAGCATACCACACAGCATATCATACACAACTGCTTCTGTATCGCCTTGAATTACACCTCAAATGCTACGCTACTGCTTCTGCCAACTTTACTGAGCTCTATCTCACCAGCGTACTCTATACCCCACGTTATCACCCCATGGGGAACAGCCCTCTCTTATATCTCCTATATCTCCTAACCACAACATGAATGTTGCTTGCCTCCTCCTAGCTACGTTACTGTTCAGTCTAGCTCCTGCTCGCCATCACCTCATGCTGACCCATCATTCGACCTTAGAGCTTCCCAAAGTCACAGCCATTATGAACCTACCCCCTTCACTAGGGATCAAACCGTCAAAATTCCTACGTTCCCTTAATACCAACACATACCACCTCAACATCAGACCCACGTCATTCTTACCTGAACTGTGCAAAACCCCCAAAGCCTCTAAGGTCAGCACTAACACCAAACCGGATACAGTAGCAAACCTAACAACAGCACAAAGGATTAATCTATATGCCAGGAAATGCACTCCTAACAAACCTTGCTCTACTATGGTCAGCGATGCCAGGCTCTGCTCTAGACTTAACAATAACCTCGCCCTACAGTCTAACCCGCAGACAAACCTTGCACTTCTAACTTGACAAATTTTGCAACCTCAAAGACACCCAAGAACAATAGAGCTTCTCTAGAAACAATTTGATCCAACCCCCCGGCCATGACTATCCCCCAGCTAAAAGGTGCTCTAATCAATGCCAGATCTCTGGTGGCCCATGCCACAGACATAGCCTATCCAATCACTGCAGGTGACCTAGACTTCCTAGCTGTATCCAAGACCTGGCTACATGAAGCAGCAGGTCCCTCCCTCACATTGGCCGTACCTGACAACTTCACCATTGTGAGTCTCGTCGCAAAGGGGGTTGCATCGCCTTTATTGTCAAATCTAGCCTAGGGCTCAGAGCAACCCTTTTGCCCTCTCTTAAGTCTTGTGAACTACTTACAGTTAAACTTCCCACGTCCAAGACTAGCACCCTTACCATTCACTTAATATACAGACCCCCTGGCCCTATTGGTACCTTCAAAAAGATGTCATGACATTACTTTCAGACAACACCAAGCCCTCATCCCAAATATTGCTGCTAGGTGATTTCAATTTGAGTTCTTCATGACCCTAATGATACACAAGCCAAGGCACTATCCAACATCTTAACCGAACTGGGCCTTACTCAAAGAGTCAATCAACCTACCCACGAGAAAGGTAGAACTCTTGACTGGGTAGCGGACATCAATAAAGAGACCCCCATATCATCTATCCTACCCTTAACATGGACAGATCACCTTCTCATCTCCTTCCCCACTCAGACCAAATGAGTATAAACCAAAACCAATCAGATAGCGCCGCCCCTCCCTACGAGGAGCAAACAAAATATAACTACCAACAAGATCTTGCCTCTCCTACTACCCACCTTGAGCACCGCTTCAGAATCAGCGGCCCCAGCCAAACTAGTTCAAATGTACAACGCCACCATGATCTCTGCGCTAGACGCCATCGCGCCTCTCAAACTGCGTAAAAGCAAACCCAAAGCCCATCTCAACACCTGGTTCACCCCCCAGTTAAAAATCATGCACACAGAAAAAAGAAAACTCAACGTTTTATGAAGAAATCTCCCATCCAAAGAAAATAAACTCAATTTAACTGAATCAGCAAGTACATACAAAGCTGAAATCCTTTGAACTAAAAGAGCAACTTAAAACAAACGGATCAGCAAAGCCAATTCCAACACCAAGGAACTCTTCACGATCCTAAGGGAACTGGAAGCCCCCATAGCCCCTGAAGATCTCTGTACCAAGGATATAATATGGTGCACAGACTTTCAAAATGCTCTGTCAAACAAAATCGACACCCTCCAAAAGTAATCTTAGCCAAAAGGCTCAATATTGTCAAACCTGACTCAGACCCAGAACCGGAAAAAACCCAATTGAAATTCACTCCTGAATTCATATTCTCATATGTTGCAATTATAGAGGTTGAAAAAAATCATCACATCTCTCAAGCCTTCCAGATGCCAAGGTGACATCTGCCCCTCCTCATATAATTAAAGAAGCTTCCAGAGACCTTGCCCCATTTATCATTAAATTAATAGATGCTTCATTTCGTACCTGCAAATTCCCAACCAACCTGAAGGATGCCTGGGTTTTACCCTTGCTAAAGAAAGCCTCCCTAGACCCAACCATCCCCAAAAACTACAGGCCAATTACCACGTTCCCATTCCTCCATACAATTTTAGATAAGGTGGCCTACCTACAGATCCAGAACTATCTGTAAACAAATGAACTCCTAGGAATCAGACAATCGGGCTTCAGACCACTTCATAGTACTGAAACCGCCCTGATTGACCTAAAAATGCAAATTGACTTACTCAAGGACAAAAGGCAATGTGCCCTGCTCTTCCTGCGGCTAACTTCTCGCACAAAGCCACTGATTGGATCCAATCCTTTCTTAACAGGTCGATGAGGTTCTTCTCTCAGGCAGCTGCCGCAGACACCTACCCAATCACATGCAGTGTCCCTTAGGGATCTTGTGTGTCCCCCACATGTACAATATATTCACTAAACCGCTATTCGACAAACTGGACCGTCTGCGGATCATCTACACCAACAAAGCAGATGATACCCAGATACTACTCCCCCTATCAGGCGACTATGACCGAGATCTAGCCTTCTGAAACAACACCTACTAAATCTTTCAGGCATGGGTGGCGGTCCACAGATTATGCCTGAATGACGAAAAGACAGAAATCCTAATCCTAGGTGCTCCAGCCCAACTCAATAAACTTGATGCACAATACTCTGCATTTATTATTGATGGCATCACCATCAAAGTGGCTAAAGAAACTAAAATCCTTGGCTTCTACTTAGACTCCACACTGAACATGGGAAAACAAGTCAACGCCACTTCACCCGGGACAGCGTACACTTGTAAGCTTATACATGTCTGCAAACCATACTTATCCACTAAGAGCAGCACCACCCTGGCTAGAGCCCTAATTATGTCGAAACCCGACTATTGCAATGCCCTCTATGCAGAAGCCAGCAAAACAAATCACCAACAAGTTACAAATCCTTCAAAACAATGCTCTGAGATCCGCTCTAAGCATTCCTAAGAGAGAACACTTCTCTCCAGCCAGAAGAGAAACCAAATGTCTTCCATGAAAGATAGGATTCTATTCAAACTAGTTTCAATCACCCACAAATGCCCTATTGTACCGCCAGGAGAAAATCAGCAGAAAATCTTCATCTCGCCCTACCAGAGTAGCCCAATCTTATTGTATAACGATGCCCAGATTTAACCTTAAAAGAGCTTTGGGGAGCGGCTTCCCAGTCCAAGCCGCCCTCTACTGGAATGCACTACCCCTGCACCTGCCCAAGTTTTAGGAGAAATACAAAAACCTGGTTGATCTCTAATGAAATCTGATTGCTATCTATATGCTCTGTATCTACACTTTTGTCTTTTGTATTATAATACTGTGCTCTACTTGTAATATGCTTGCACTGTAATTACTGTGCTTATCTAGAATTCAGCATACTCTGTACATAAAGAAGCTGTATATTCCTGTCACACCCAGATACCTTTGGGTTAGGAGCGCATTACAAATAAAATAAACAAATAAACAAATAAAAACTATGCACTCCACATCAGGGAGTCCAATGTATCGTCCACCTGGGGCGTGGTGTATTGCTCCCTAATAGTGTGGGATAGTCGATGCACATCCAGACATCCCCGTTCTCAGTGCTTTAAGTGGGGTAAGAAATTGAGGGGGGGCCCTCGTTTGGGGGCGTGGCATCCGCTGTGGGCATGGCCTAAAAGAGCACAAATCATAGTAGGATGCGCAAACAAATATTTAAATGTAGTAGAGCATTTATATATTTGTATGCGTACTAGTATGGTTTGTGTATTTTTCAAGCCTTCTTTTATAAACATAGCAATGTTACATATTTCTATGTTTATAAAAGGTGTCTTGAAAGTGTACAAACCATAGTAAGTTACGCACACTTGTGTGCTTACCTTACTATGGTTTGTGTACTTTTCAAGCCACCTTTTATAAACATAGACATTTGTAACATATTTCTATGTTCATAAAAGATGGCTTGAAACGTACAAGCCATCTTTTATAAAGCGTTGAGGACGGACAAAACCCAAGGTGGTTTTGTCCGTCGACAAAGCTTTATAAAAGATGCCTTGAATTGTGTACGTTTCAAGCTGTCTGTTATAAACGTAGAAATATTTCTACGTTTATAAAAGATGGCTTGAAACGTACACATTTCAAGGCATCTTTTATAAAGATTTGCCAAAGGAGACAGGCACCTCGGGCTCATTGATCGCTGCTCTGAGCAGAGATCACAGAGCCCAAGGCGTCTTTCACCCTCTGGGTACCCGCGGGCTCCGTGATGTAATCTACGTATTAGATCATGGAGCCTGCAGGTTCACAGAGGGTCAGTGACCTGGCTAGGGCAAACAAAGGAACTGTAACTTCCCTGATGACCCCTCAGATGGGGGGTCATTGGGGAAGTTACAGTGACTGACAGAAGTGCTAGCCAGCCTCAGCGACGCTGTGGCTGGCTGGCACTTCTGTCCACTTGCCTAACGTTACACTGGTGCGCGCATCACCCGTCGCGGCTGCGGCCGTGGCGGGATAATGCGTCCTGCCATGGCGTGGTGAGACTGGGGGGCCCCGGCAGGGCCCCCGCTCAGCCCCACTTTTTGGAGACTGGCGAGGCCCGGCCCCAGCAGGCCCCGGCCCACTTAAAGCACTGCCTGTTCTCCTTCCGGGTGATGATGATAGGAGAAGCATAGGGGCTCTTGGACTCTTGGATGATCCCTGCCTTCAGACAATCACCAAGGTGGTGATGTACATCCTCCACGATCACTCCCTGAAGGGTGTCTCGTCACTCACACTCATCCGGTGTTCCAATGTTTGGCCCTTGCCGATGTCCCCTGGTGGAGAAAGCGTTGAAGCTCATGGTGAGCTGTTCTCTCAGGTGGTCCGGGTCCTTTTCTGAGATCAGGGAGTATCTAAAGTCCAAGGTCTTCAAATCCAGTACCATGTCAGATGGCTGGTACCAACACCTGCTAGGGCTACAGAAGGGGTCAGGTGTAACTGTATGATGGTGCACCATGGTAATCAAATGGTCCTATTGGCCACATTAATGACCAATACCTTGATGGTCTACAGGTCCATGCTATCCATTGTCACCAGGGTCTCCTGTACTAGTAAACCCCCTGGGATCTCCCCACATTCCAGTGCCTCCATCAGCAAACATCTTGGGTGTTTCTCCCCACTGAGACACACTCTGGCTGGACCCCCACACTGTTATGTGTGGCAGGATTGTGATCTGCCCGAACCAGTTGTTGCAAACAGCTCCAACTGGTCCATCAGTTAGAGTACTAGAATGAATATGTATCTGCAAGCATTTCAAAATGGTAGCAGGCGCTCCTCTCCAGAAAGAACGTGGCATGATAACCTGTTCTGAGATGAGAGTTTGCAGCACACGCTTTTTGCTCACTGTACCTTTCACAGATGGGAAATAGCCATTTGCATATCAGTCTTTGTCCCGCCCACATGGGCAGTCCAGCACCAAAATGCTATGGCAATTCCTCTCTGAACAAGAGTACCACCAGCAACCCCATGCACGTGTTTCAGCCTTGTTGGGCCTCATCAGTGAGGTGAAGCTGAGCCTCTCTGAGCACAGTGAGCAGGGAGACCACGTCTGGTTGCCCCCAGGTAACCTACGGTGACCAACCCCAAGTTCCTTACAAATATTTCAAAAAAGGTAGCAGGCGCTCCTCTCCAGAAAGAACATGGAATGATAACCTGTTCTGAGATGAGAGTTTGCAGCACACACTTTTTGCTCACTGTACCTTTCACAGATGGGAAATATCCATTTGCATATCAATCTTTGCCCCGCCCACATGGGCAGTCCAGCATCGAAATGCTACTGCAATTCCTCTCTGAACAAGAGTATCACCAGCAAGCTTGCCTACTGACACATAGGGTGCATGGACAATGTGCTGACATGTCGTGGTACAGCCATCTCACAACATAGTGCAGCCAATGCATTGAACATCGAGGAATTGGTTCTAATCACCACCAGTGAGTGGGTTCCTCAACTCGGTTGCTGCACAACAAAGCCATGGAGACGATGGAGGTGCTGATTCCAGCTACATTGCATGGTAATTGCAGCCTGCATCAGATGTACGCCAGCTATTTGCAGGGGTGGTCTCTCTTGCAGAGGAGGATCAGTCCAGTCAAGGGATCCAATGGAATATCAGTTATGGGTTTACTGTAGAACCATTCATACACAATGGACATCTGTGAGCCGCTTTGCAGTACTGTGTGTTCCTGCTATCTATCAATGGTAACTGTCACAGTGGCTGGTGCTCATGTGAGCCCATTAGGTACTCCCCAAAGTGTTCCAAAGCTGGTAGTTAAATTACAGGTAATCTACCTCTCAGGAGGGCTAGCCAGTCTGGGTGGATGCTGGTTCTCAGATGACTTGCCCCCCAGTGGTGCCACTGCAGCTTTGGACCTGTCTGGTGGCACAGACTTGCAGCTCTCTGTCTTTACACTGTCGGTGCTTAATAATTGTGAGGATTCAGTTGCTCCTCCTTCTGGTCCTCACTGGCATTTCCCACCATTGTGCATGTTGGAATGTTCAAAGCCTGGAACTTCTCTGCAACTCGGATGTAATCTGGTGGGTTTGTGCACATACAAAAAGTGCTTCTCTGCTGTCCACACCTTTGACAGAACTGACCGGACTGCAGCTGTGCTCTTCACCGTTGGTACTCTTGGGACAGCCGTGGCTCTTGAGCTCGAACAGTTGGCATGTCCTCTCCTGGGAGCATAGTGTAGAGTCTCTTCCAAGCTCTGGTAGCATGGGTGACCCTAAAGGCAGTGTCCTGGCCAGTGCTCTCTGCAGCTGCATCACCAAGCTGGTCTGATGCAATTTCACTACTTAATGTCTCCGGTCATATCCTGGGGCATTGTAAGGAGACACCAGTTGACTAGGTAACTATACACTGTGCCCTTCATCTCTCCTTCCGGGCCAGTTTGTCAAAGGAAGGTGGTTTCAGGATTTGTTCTGAGTCGTAACTGTAGAAGCATCAGCAGCACTAATCATGCTACAGACATTATGTGTTGCAGCCTGACCAGTTTCAGGTTGCTTGGCTCAACCTCCTTCAGCTTGAACGCCAGTTGCAGAATCGGTTCAGTTCTGGCCAGATATTCTGAGAGACTCTCACTGTGTTGGAAGTGCTTAGCATAATACTGAAATGTCAGCTCTGAATGAGACTCAGTGGCTCCAAACACTCGATCCAGCATGTACAATGCCCTTTGATGTGGGGTTTGGGTGTGTGGCAATACATCAGAGACACTCAAGAGCTCAATGCCTTGTCTCCCTGTCAGGAGCTCTCCAGTTGTGGATTATCTGGTTGGTCTGGTTCACCCTTAACCAATATTCCTCTTCACATCTCGGTGTCGGTTTCTCACCTAAGAAGGGTCTCAGGCAGATATAGGATCCATGTTCTGCTGGTGTCATGATACCCTCATTCAACATATGCTTGAAAGCATTCACCATGGAGGAAGCGTTCAGTATGGTGCCTCTATCCTCTGCTGTAGAACCCCAGGTGAACTAGGGTTGCTTGTGGGTGCAGCTATGATGGCACCTACAGTGGTCACTGCAGGGTGAATGCATGCAGTGTCGGTCAGGGCAGGGCAG
The DNA here is from genome assembly GCF_040938575.1 of Ambystoma mexicanum. NCBI lineage: Eukaryota > Metazoa > Chordata > Amphibia > Caudata > Ambystomatidae > Ambystoma > Ambystoma mexicanum. The sequence goes on along the minus strand of NC_090931.1, from coordinate 1,359,322,022 downwards.
GTCTTGAGCTAGGCATAGGTTGTGTGGATCGTAGGCTAGCCCTTAACACTGGCCAGATGTTTAATGTCCAAAGAGGATAGGACACTACTGAGCCACACCTTTCAGGGTCGACTTCCTAAGGGCCATGGCAGATCAGGATACTGGTCCCTGCTAGGCCAAGGTCTTTACCCATGCACTTGACCTAGCCTGTCAGGGACTCGAGGGACTCTAGAGACAGCATCAATTTTTAGCACCTGTTGTAGGGGTGTGCTCCATGCGACATCACCTATAATGAATTAATGGTCAGTCTTAAACCCCTCACGCTCAGCCCAAGTGGCTACTGGGACGCGATTTATGAAGATGGTGCCTGTCTATCTGCTGTGGTGGCAAATCACAATTATTACAAGAATATAAACACATCCTTATCCACAAATGTGCACAAAAAACCTATTTAGACAAAAGAAAAATGGAAACTTACACTAGAAATATGTACACTAACCCCGAGAAGAGAAAGGGTATGTACGGCTAGGTCAGTAGGTAGGGTAAGATAGGTATAGGGGCACCAGAGGTGAGCTCAGCAGTGCCTCCAAGAAATGTAAGTGGGTTGGTCTTGCCACGCTCCACATATGCATCCCCATAAGGTTTGGTGGTGAAGGTCATGATGGCTAGCTTCCAAACCACATTTTCCCCCTTTTGTCTCCTGACAGGGGGAGCAAGGGACTGGCTGCTTAGGGGCACAAGATATTAACTAAGGGCATCCTTGCCCTGAAAGCACTAAATGCATCCTGCACCTTGGCCAAGTTATCTTTTGAATTTTGGGCTATGGTCTCTGAAGCAACAACACATCTCCTAAATGGAGAGGTAAGGGACAGCTTCAACATGCCGGTAAAGAAGGACAGTCGTTCATTTCATGGTAAATAAATGGGCACAGTGAAGTCGTTGTTTGGCAGACATGTAAACGATTCACCTCCAGCTATGAACTGGAGGTAAATCTGCTGACTTTTTACCCATTTTCCACAAAATTACTGCAGCGGAGTTACTGCTGCAGTAATTCTGGCAAAAATGCCCCATAGATTCCAATGAAGTGGCAGCAACGGTAAATCCAATGGATTCACAGACAGAATACCACCCAACTTGTAATGACCCCCATTGTCAGGTGAGATTTTGTTCAATTTCTGATTTGGTCATGTACTAAGCAGAGCTTGATGTAACGTTACCATTACATGAGTTCAAGTTAACATAAAACACATGCGGGCCTATAAATACTTTCTTAAATTATTTCAACATTACTTCCTTGAAGCATTACATATATGTTGTAAGGCATGTAATGTCAACGAGCCCACATATGAAAACTTTAATATCATTATACATCTTCATTAAGGAGACTTCAACATCATCACACACTATCCATGTGAGGACTTCAATATCATCACAGAGCATCCCTGACCTCACCATCGGCACACAACATCCATGTGAGGACTTCAATATCATCACATATCATCCCTGCGAGAACCTCACCCTCAGCACATACCATCCATGTGAGCACTTCAATATCATCACATATCATCCCTGCGAGAACCTCACCCTCAGCACATACCATCCATGTGAGGACTTCAATATCATCACATATCATCCCTGTGGGGACCTCACCATCAGCACACACCATCCATGTGAGGACTTCAAAATCATCACATATCATCCCCGTGGGAACCTTACCATCAGCACACACCATCCATGTGAGTACTTCAATATCATTACATATCCTCTGCGTGGGGACCTCACCATCAGCACACACCATCCATGTGAGGACTTCAATATCATCACATATCAACCCTGTGGGGACCTCAACATCAGCACACACCATCCAGTTGGAGAATTCAATATCATTGCATTCCATCTCTATGGGACCTTGAGCATAATTGCATACTATTCTTATGGGGCCTTCTATTCCATGACACACCATCCCTGTGAGGACCTCTATCATCAAACAACATCCCAGTGGGGCCCTCAACATGACCACACACCATCCTTTTGGCATCATTACATAGTATTCGTATTCACATACCTTTGTATGGCAAATTAGGTGCATTTGTGTCTTCATTTGCATCACCTGAATGCATTTTCCTTCACCTTTTGGGTATTTTTGGTTAAATTGGCCACTATTTTTAGCAGTGTTTCGTTCAGTATTTTAACCTCAAGATAGGATGGAATTAGCATTTTTATTTCCAGCGCTAATTCCACGAGAGGATTTAGCCCTGGGGGAATTATCACTTGTTTTCATTGCTTATTCCTCCAGCGCTAATTTCTTCAGGGTTAATTCCACCAGAGGAATTAGCGTCCATTTTCAGTAACCCTTATATAAGCAGATTGATCAAAGTGGCGGCAACTCCATTACTGCCACTTTTTCGCCTTAGAGATGAACTTGTAATGAAAAATGAGTATCAATTAAACATTAACCCAGTGAATATGTTTGTATAATCAGACAAAATGTGTTGCCAACATTCAATTAGTTCACATATCAGACTATAGACAAGATGACATCAGTGCACGCAATGTGTTGTCTTCACAGTGTGGAAAAGATGACATCAGTGCACATTATGTGTTGTCTTCACGGTGTGGAATTCAATATCATCACACACCGCCCCTATGAATTTGTGTATAAATGTTTCCCATGAATCTGCTGTCTGCTGCCTAAGCATGTAGGGCATCCGATGTATCAAGTGTGTTTAAATTCCTGTCCATGTGTTGATGACTGCAGTACCACACCCAGCCCGTGGGGGCAGAACTGAGTAAAAAAAATCAACACACCAAAATAAACACAGTTCCCCACAAAGCTATTTTTTAAAAAGTTATAAAAATTGGCACAGATGTCTTTTAACTTGTTTCAAGTCATTCGGAAGGCATTACCATGTGGGGACTCAAAACAGGGCTGACATCTCCATAGAAAACAATGGCAAAAACCTTTCAGCACATCAGCATTGGGTACTGTAGGAATTTCTTGCTATGCTTTTTAAGGAAGTAGAATGAAACAATATGTCTACACAGGTTTGATTTAGTGAAGCTCGAGGACACTCCTAATAATAGCAAAGTGTATGTTTTCTTGCAGTGAGATGTGAGATGTGAGTGCAAAACAACCGTATTAGCATTCACCATTCCCCCACACCCACATGTCTTACTAAGGGCCTCATTACACGGATGGCAGTAAGGATTTACCGGTACCGGTAAAATACCGGTACCGGTAAATCCTTACTGCCTTACTACAAGGTCCCTTTGCGGGTTGGGGGATTTAACGCCTGCTTTTTGCAGGCGTTAAAAACCAACCCGCAAATGGACCCAGGGAGCTAATTACGGTACCGCAATTTGTGGTACCGTAATTAGCGCCTTCCCCATTCCCATTATGCCCTATGGGGCAAACATGGGAATGGGGAAGGGCAATGGTGGAAGGGGGAATTACCGCCCCGCCAACCTTGGAATGGGGCGGTAATTCCCCTTTCCGCCAAGGCGGTGCCAGTATTTTACCGGCATGAACCATGGCACTAATAGCACCATGGTTCTCCGCCATCCGTGTAATGAGGCCCTAAGTCTTTATGTTAAAATCCTCACATGACTACTAACTGGTAAGAACAAATAATTGCTAGTTGGAATATAAATCTTCATTCAAATATATTCTTGTCACATAAGCAAGATAAATGTATAATTCATTTTTCATTCTGTATTAGCATGTTTAAATTGACACATTGGCTAAAGTGGAACTTTAGAAGGAATATAATTACCAAAAGCAACAGTCCTGCACGTAAATGTCACAGGTGTGATATTACTTGGGCATTCTCACATGAAAGTAAATACTTTTTAGAAAAGTAGTCAGATATAGTTATTTTGTAGAACAATGAACTATGGGCCGAGTTTAAATTGCTTACAAAAATAGTGTGTACCCTTTTAAAAGTATATAGTTGCAGTATAAAGCAACACAATGCCAGACATGGCCAGTATGGGTTCTCGAAGCAATCATAACTCAGCCTCTGCCCCACAAACAATAATTAAAGTGGGCATTGTTTGCGGCCATGTGCACTTGAGGCTTTGCCATTGAGCATGGCCTTAGGACATGATACGAACACCACACGCTGCCACAGAGGGAATGACCAAAGCTCTTGCCATGGGCACTGTTGAGACAAGCGTAGTGCCCATTGGACATGGCCAAAGACTATAGCCCGGCCATTATGCACAGGTAATGGACTTTACCCATGAGCTGGCCACACCCATTCCATCTGACCTTTCCACTAGGCAGTCGGGGGCTTGGCTTTAGCCATGTCCCAACCACCCCTAACCTCACAATGTTACCAGTGGGGGCAGCCTAAGGCCCAGTCCAGTGACCATTCGTTGCAGGCCAGATTCACAGGTTTAGGCCGAGTTAAGGATCTGGCTAGATCTAATAGACCTAGCTTGAAACCTATGGACCCTATCTCAAACCTACAGATGGTGTCTGTGGCTCTGCTGCCTTAAACTGTTCTTTTTCTTTCTTTTGTTTGGGCGTATTGCGCCCCGTAACCCTCCCAGACCTTGGTTTGGCTCAGGGGATTCCGACACAGGCTGTAATATACCACTTTTAAAATACTCCACAGAAGGGTGTTTGTAGGACCCTGATAAAAGCTGTTGACTGCAATGAAGCTATTTGACATATCTGCAGATGGCCATCATCAGATTGTCTGTCTTCTATTGGCTACTATGGTTGCCACGTACCAATGTTTTCAGAACTGGTCTAGTTCATTGAACCTGAAATGGCCAACCAGGAACTCAGAAATGGCCGCCTAGTCCTGTGAATATTTTTGTGATCTGGACAAATACAAAATTGGATTTTCGCCAATTTCTTTTTTTTATGAGATTAATTGAACATTGCAAAGTTGATAGTTTTTTATGCAAGTGTTTGCACAAATTCATCAAGTGTTTTTTGATAAAGCTGAGAGAAAATGTTGGCTATTGATGTTTACATGAGCAGCACAATCTTTGGGACCAACAGTTGAAACACTAACCCAATAGAGAGAACTTCACACAAAACCTTTCAAAAAATTCTGGGTCAGAATCGATTAACATTTTAAGTAGCACCACTACACTGATGATACTCAAATGTTGAGTGTATTCCCTTGCATCACCCCTACAATCAATGAACCCATGAACTACTGCCTAACCACTATTTGTGCTATGCTGCCTCACGTGCAAATCTTCAAACACAGAAGTCATCATTCTCTCTGCCTTTAATTTAAATCTCCCTTCTCCTGTCTCACCTACTTTCCCTGACCTCATCACCTCATATTCCATGGCTGCTTACCTTAGGGTTCTGTTTGATAGCATTTTATTTTATTTATGCACTTATTTATTTATTTAGCATTTATAAGGCACCTGTACAGCAAATGGTGTTTCAAGGCGTTTCATCCTAAAACTCTTCCAATTTACCACTGCCACTTTACGAAAGCTAAACATTATAACCCAAACATTGCAAACATCCACTCAGACATCACACATTGCTTCACTAAAAGCTTTATCTCTACGTTGGTTCTCAGCAAACGGAACCACTGCACAAGCCTTATCTTCACCTGCTCATATACTATTTTTCTCCCCTCAACAAGGTCCTCAACTTTGAAGCGGAGATGGGAAGCTGAGTTGAGAAGCAGTCTGCAGCAGTTCAGCACAGGAATCTGTCTACTGTGCTTTCAGTGTGAGGTGGAGCCTATATTTACCCACACCGACCGCAGAGCGGTGAGCAGAGTTGGAAGCTGAGTTGAGAAGCAGTCTGCAGCATTGCGCCTCAGACGCGGAGTCGGAGCCGCATGGAGCCCGACGTGAGACCACAGAATGTTCTAAACCCACGTGGCTGATGGCTTCGGGAAAGAAAGAGAGGAGCAAGTCGGAGTCAGCGATGAGACGGGCAAGGATGCCCCTCGACGAGTTCGAAGAGCCCGGTCACCCAGCTCAAATGAGCATGGCCTCTGTGACTGGAGAGCCCAGCGTGCCAAGAGCCAAGCCCCCACCCCCTTCAGGGTTGGTTGATGGAGACCCTTACGCTACCAGTGAGAGAGTGGCCAGTGTGCAACTGAAGTCGAATGAGAGGATCCAGGCTCTAGGAAGTTCTGCCGGGATTCTGAGCATGTCACACTCGGCCCTAGTACAAGCAGAACCAGACTCTCCGGAAGTGGCAGCGTCTCAAACACTGATTACACCGATTACTGAGGGTGCACGGGTGGAAGAACTTACCGCCACGCCCTCCCCCGCAACCCCGGTTGGTTCCACTGCTGGCTTTCCGCTGTCTGCCGGTAAAGCGAGTGGTGCCTGTGCGAGCGCGGTCGGAGGACGGTGCCCGCCTGACGCCAGGCGGAAGTCCAGTGGCGGTGGAAGGCAAGGTGCGGAGAGGGCGGCGGAGGCGGAGGGGGGACACCCGAACCAGCACGAAGGTGCTAGGGAAGTTGAAGGCAGCGCCCCCGCAAGTAAAAGTCCCCCAAGATCCACAGACTGTCCCGAGAGGGGAGCCATAGAGGCGGAGTCAAACGCCAATACACCTTCCAGACCGGCTCCAAACCAGCAAAACTGCCATGGGGGGACTACACAAGAGCTGTTGGGTCATCAAATGGGGAGATCGGAACCTGACAGAAGGGGGAGTCAGAGCCTAGTAGACAGTCAATAAAAATAAAGGCAATGATGCACATTGACACCAGTGGGAACTCGATCACCCCTCAAAATAAGGAAAGGCTTTGCATAAGGACCAAAGGAGATTTCACGAACATAAGTGCATTAGGGGGACCAGTGGCAGCGATACAGGTTCCAACACCGATATGGACTCGGAAGGTCGTAAAGAAACTGATGAGGGAGTGATTGAAGTAGCTTCTGACTCCGATAATACCGGGTCTGGTGACTCAGAAGACGAAATCAAGGCAACAAAGGAAACTGAGTCAAATCAACCAAATCCTGAAAAAGTAGAAAAAGGGGAAAAAAATAATGAAACCATCAAACCCTCATGAAACTGGGAAGGCAAGGTGCGAATCAAGGGGCAATAAAAAACAGCAAGCAAAAGAGCCCTTAGTAGACAGGCACCGAAAGTACAGAAGGTAAAGAAGGAAAGGAAAATAAGAGGAGCCATAAGGAAAGGGCAGTCCACTCCTCTCCTGTCATGTCCATTAAAGGCTTTCTTTACTCAACACCATAAAAGAAAGCTACCTACGGAAGATGAAGTATCCGACGCTGAAATGCTCGAAGTAGTTTGCGAAACATCACCAGCATTAAAGCAGAGAAGAACGGAAATAGATGCCACCGCACCTAACAGCCAGGAACAGGCTAAAGGGGTGATACCAGAAAAGAGGGTAAAGGACAGTGAAGTACCTCATAAGGGCGGAGGGGAGACGGTTTGGGAAGTATTGGAGGAAAGGGGCCAGCTCAGCGCCCTTGCACCAAAGCCCCAAACACGACCCCAAAAAAATGGGACCCAGGAGATCATATGTTCAACGGAAGAACAAGGGGAGGATGACGACGTAGCAACGGGTCCAGCAGGCCAGCCTCCGAGGAACATAAACCAAAGACCTGAGTGCCAGACCGATAGGGAGCACCGAAAAAGTACAAAATTCAGAGTCCCCGTTTGGATGCTTTACATATAGAGCCTCTCGCGGCTACGCAAAGACAGGAACAAATTCAAGAATCTCTGAAAAAGAGAAGATTAAGTGACATTGCAGCCTCAATGCAGAAAGAGTCTCCAAATAAGAAACCAGACATGATAGCAATTATGTCAGCGATGTCAATTGTACTAGCACCATTCTGCAAGTTATACGAGGCAATTAAAGAGGTTGTCAAAGAAGCTACACGGCTATACGACTATGAGGCTTCCCTGCATAGTCGTCCCCATAAGAAACATTGCCCGGCCAGCAGTAATCCATTTACAGACATCACCAGCTACACTCTATACTTAGGTGAGTGCGCCCGGATCCTACGAGCCACTAGCCTGCTTAGAGGGACTACCTGGGGACTGTTGTATTGGCAAAATAAGCATGACATCTGCAACGAGAGAGGAATCAGGGGCTAGTAATATAAACACACAGTCCCCACAATCCGAAGCCCCTATAACTCAAGTCAACAGCAAGGAAAAGGAAAATAAAAACAATGTCACTGAGCAAATAAATTCCAAACAGCTGAACCCGGGGACTCTCAAAGTCTGTTTATTAAATACCCGGTCCCTTACCAAACACTTTGAGAACATGTATGATCTCATAACAGAAGAAAAGTTAGACATGTTATTTTTAACAGAAACATGGCTTAAAGACCCAATTGGACCTGTGTGCACTAAAGCAGTGCCAGAGGGATATACTTTATAGCACCAGAACAGGGATAAAGGGGTGGGAGGCGGAGTAGCCATAATTGCTAGAGATTCACTCAGTCTCTTCAAAGCCTCAATAGTTTGCACTGGATGCGAAACCTTACACCTCAAATACTCCCCATCCCCTAGAGTGTGCATTAACTTTATTGTATTATACAGACCCCCCTCGCTGGTATCAGACTTTAGTTGCGAGATCACTCAGCAGCTAAATGCTCTGAAATCCACAAATTCTGCCTCAATCCTAGTGAGCGACCTTAACAGATGGTACCAAAACCCCTTAGACAAAGAAGCCATCAGTCTTGAAAAGTCTTTTAAAAATATCGACTTTGTAGTCCAGAACTATGAACCCACTACCATGAAGGGCAATCAGCTAGATTGGGTTGTAACCCATAATCTTGCTACCCAGAATATATCTACCAAGCCGTGTATATGGTCAGACCATTTTAAAGTTCTTTTTGAGATCTGTGTACCAGCCGCACCCAGCCACAAACATAGCCCTCATATTAATACTATGAGCAGAAACTTTAAAAGCATTGGCCCAGAACAGTTAGAACCTTGCCTCCGCCAAATTGGTGAACGCTTCCAAACCGGGGACACTTGTGAGCAACTGCTTCAAATCTATACTAACCACATTTCAGAGATGATAAATCAGTACGCCCCCCTTATATCCAAAACGGTTAGAAGAACCAGTAACCACCAAAGTTGGTTCACTAATACACTCTGGGATCTTAAGATTGAAAAACGACTAGAAATAATCTGGCAAAAAGATCTTTCCCCTGACTCCAAGGAGCAATGGAATCAGACGAATGTCAAGTATAGACACTGCATCACAACTGCAAAAGCAGAATATTTTAACAAGCAGATTGAGGCTGCACCAAATGCAGCCAGCAAACTCTTTGATATCCTCAAATCATATGAGAAACCTAAATCCATGTCCTCCCCTTACACTCCCACTGAGGAAGACTGTGAAAATGTTAAAAACGCCTTTGAAAACAAAACCCAAAAAGCTAGAGAAGCCATTATCCTGGCCAGAGAAACTGTTAAAGAATCCCTTTCTTCGACGGCGGCTAACTCGCAGCCCTATGAATTGGAAAATGTTAATTTCCAACCAACCTCAGAGGCCGAGATGGTGAAAGTGTTGGCGAAGATGAAACCATCTTCTTGCGCGGAAAATCTAATGCCCCCCAAAATCATTGTGGAAAACAAAGAGATTTTTGCTCCAGTGTTAACCAAGATAATTAACGCATCTTTCCACCATGGTAAGATCCCTAAAGCTATAAAAAAGGTGACCATCACACCGTTGTTAAAAAAAAACAGGTTTGGATCCTAAAGATCCTACTAACATGCACCCTATTACTAATACCAACGTTGTATTGAAAATCATGGATAAATTGCCAGAGGACAATTACAGGCACATGTGTAAGCCAACAACATTCTGCATGAGCAACAGTCGGGTTTTCGTGCAGCTCACAGCACGGAAACCGCCATGCTAGATCTCCAAACACGTATGCTTTCCATAATAGATAAGGGCAAAACAGGGATCTTAATGCTTTTAGATTTAAGTGCAGCCTTCGACCTCGTCGACCACACACTTTCACAGCAAGTCTTGGAGAAAACAGCGGGGTGCTCTAAGGCAGCCTTGGCATGGCTAACATCTTTTCTCTCAGACCGTGTAGGCAGAATTCATTGGGAAGAGAAGTTCTCCACTTCCTCTCCTATAAGTGCAGGTGTACCGCAGGGAGCCAGCATCTCTCCTCTCCTCTTCAATCTTTTCATGAAATATCTATGTGTATTGTTAGAATCCATCGGGGTTCACTTTACCAACTACGCCGATGATACACAGCTGGTGATAGAATTGGAAGGAGACTATCAAATAGACAAGGAAAAGATCACAACCATATACAGCCTGATAGACAGATCGATGGAAGACAACTGGATGTGTTTGAATAGTAAAAAAAAAACGAACTCATGATTTTCGGGTCCAGTCAAGCAAGGGGAAAACTTGGAAAAGAGTTTGAAGAATTCACTATCAAAGACTCAAGTATCAAGGTGGTTGCCCATGTGAAAACACTTGGAATGATGCTGGAGGCGTCCCTGGGATTTGAATCCCAAACCAATTATCTCCATAAAAATAACGCATATTATATCAGGCTACTAAGAGCCATACGCCGTTTACTAACAGAAGAAAACACAGCCACAATTGCCAGGGCCATTATACTGGCTCGTCTTGACTACGGCAACTCATTGCTCCTGGGAGCATCCAAGAAGTGCATAAAAAAATGCCAGATAATGGAGAATAACGCAGTCCGGATCATAACAAAGCTCAATAGAAGAAGCCATGTGACAGATGCCAGAAGATCGCTCCATTGGCTCAGAGTAGAGGATAGAATCCTTTTTAAATATATGACCCTGGTTCACAGGTGTTTATATGGAGTGGCTCCATCCTATCTTAGAGCCAAATTTACCTGATACACCCCTAACAGGGCTCTAAGATCCCAAACACAAGGCAAGTTACAGATACCCCAGGCATTCCGAACGCTGGTGCTGGGAAATCCTTTCCAATTCATGCTGCTCAGCAGTGGAACAACCTCCCAGTCTTGCTGAGAGTAGAGCCAAATTTGCTCACTTTCAGAAAAGACCTTAAGACCCATCTCTTTAAATAATGCTCCCTACTATCTTCTGTTCTGCGAATTACAGCTTAACATGACTCTGTCTCTCTGCGTCCTGATGCCTGCGGGCTTTCGACGCATTACAAACATATAAAATAAATAAAGACAACACTGCAATTTTATCAAATATGATAAGCAAATTGGCCCATGTGAAAAGCTATATCACCGCTGTAGAAGACCGAGTTACCCCCCAGCCTTTCAATTGGGAAAGCAAAATCATAATGCTGGAAAAGAAGATCGAAATCATGGAAGCCTTAAATAAGGAACACACGAAACAAATCAGTAGTCTGAAGTCCAAATCCCAGGTGGCGCAGCCACAGCCAAAGAAAAAGGGAAACCCTCTGCCAACACCTTTCATGGAGAAAAGGGAAGTCAACTCGGGCCAAAGCACAAAGAAAACAGTCCAAGTGCTATTGCATCAGACAGAGGAAATAAGAAGCCCGATAAAAGACTTGAGCCAGGCCTGCGAACCATCAGAGACAATCTTCATCCAGTCGGGGCAGCAAGAAAAGGAGAAACAAGTAAAACCAACTGAACGGTGGATGGACGATGGCACCGCCAGATCGCCAAAAACCACAGAGGAATTCATGGAGAGTTCCGATCTAATGAATATGTCCATACATGCAGAAAAGGAGCAAACAGAACCAAACAAAGATTCAAGAGACATAGTGAAAATCAGTAAACCAGCTAAGCAAACAAAGGATCTGGATGGAGTAAACAGGGGGGCAGAAAAAGAGCATGCTTCCAAACAGCCTACCACGCCACTGCCGGCAAATCCAAAGGATTTTGAACCCAAAAATAGACACCAGTCAATGACGGAAAATATAAAGAACAAAGCAAAAGAAAACACCATAATAGAAAGCCCACGTAAAGAGAGAGAGCAAAGATCCGAAAGGGAAAAACAAAAGAGCACTAAAGAGGAGATAAGAGTGTTTAAGCTGGAGCAAATGGACACTGAAGGAGGATATTTGATCCTCAATAGGCCTACAGTTTTGAACATAATGAAGAAAATGAAAACATTAAAAGAAATCAGAACGGAAGACCTTAAGCTAGTAGAGCCATATCACAGGGAAAAGAGGGTAAATGCCTATCTACATCTTAAATCACCGAGAATTGAACACATTGACCAACAGGCCTATGATGAAATCGAATCTTTGGGCTTCCGCCTGATGGAGTTAACCAGGATAAGGGCTAAAAGGCCCCCCTCAAAGGAAAAGGCAGGAAGTCCTAAACTACTAAAACACTATAAATTTAAGACGGAAGAGCTAAATCGCCAAAACCGCTGGAATTACGCCAAGGAGCCGGACGCAGCCCGAAAGGACCACCGCGACCCCAGATGGGAAGGAGTCCGAAAGAGAGATAGAAGCGGGAGGGGTATAGAAACCCACAACGCAAGTTGGTCCCGAAACACTAGGGATAACCGGGACAGGGACCATGGATATACATCGGACTGCCCGAGCGGAGACAAGCATCGTGAGTTGCAGAGGGCCACAGTTGAAGAGCCAAGGAGAAACGATGAAAAGAAAAGAGCCCAGGCTAACAGCAAGGGGGTAGTATCGACTGAACGTAAAACAGGCCCGTAGAAATGGTTAACGCAAATTTGGAACAAAAACACAGGAAAATAGCAATGACCAGGGTCACCCAGCGTCCTTGAGAAAAATTACAGCATTGGCGCGGAGAGGCCCGAAAAGGAATATTTCAGCTTGGGTTCGTGGAACACAAGAGGCCACGTACATTTGACAACAGTCGGAAAGGTCGATTTGGGCCTCTACGACATAATATGTCTACAAGAAACGTGGTTGATGGACAAGCTGGCTTTTGATGGCTATACTGTTAATATCTCATCAGCGGTGAAAGGTCTGCTAGGTAGACCATCGTCCGGTCTCCTTGTGGCTATTAAAACAGGACAGGGGCTATCGGAACCAAGAAAATGGAAAGAGGCATACAAACTGCTGGTGGTTCTGACGTCATGGAGACAGTCGAATGATAGGAAGCAAGCCTCGCACCCAAAGCCCCTAGCAATAGTAAACTGCTATTGGAACTCGCAACGGATGTCCACAAAAACGTTCTGTGCTAACATGAGCGCCACGATCGACCAGCTGTATGAGGAATTTGAGAGGATTGAAATCATAATTTGTGGCGATTTCAACGCAAAATGTATTGATTCAGGGACCACACAGCTGGGAACCGCGCAGGGGAGGGGGATAAAAGAAGCAGTTGGAGAAAGTGGAAAGGCGTGGAATGAAGTCACCAGAGTAAGGAACATACAAAACACAGCCTCTCTCTTCCCTTTGCAATCAAACCTCCCAACGTGGGAACGAAATTCCTCAAAAGCGACCCTGGACTACATTATTATTTCAGAGGGTCTCACAAGTGACATGAGGAGCTTCAAGGTCATAAAAACTCAACAAAGCCACCACAATTTACTAACTTGCACATGGCAAGGCAGCAGACCAAGCAAAGAATCTTACGAAATAGCTATCGAAGCTAACGCCCAAAAAACACGACTCAGGATAACTGAAGTTGACATCGTGAAAATCAAACGAGCTTGGGCCCAAAAGGCGAACAATAACCAGATGAATAATATTGAAGACAGGCCAAACTACCTACCGCTGTTACTGGCTTTTCGAATGCAGGTGACAAAAAACACCAGTAAACCAGACGCTGCAAGACACGCATTTGACAAAGCATTGGTTGATAAAAGAAAAGTGGTACGAAGATGGAAAAGAATAGCCCAAAAAACAAATGCTCTGGAAGACTGGGAGAAATGGAAGCAGGAAACGAGAGGGTACAAAAATTGGCGAAAACAGCACAGAGCACGCCAATACCAAAAGGACGCAGAGGAGATGATGGGCAAATTGCAATAAAAAAAAGTCCAGTGAGTTCTGGGGCCTAATAAAAGCAATGACCAACACACCAAGCTCCGTGCAGAGTAACGCTGTGCCTGAAGCAAGCAGGATACGGTACCTAACCACAGAATTTAAGAGCCCGGACAGAGCTGTGCATATGGAGAATCAACGGTCCAACACACCCTGGATAGATGTATCCGATCCAGCGGATATTGAAAGGACAATCAACAAATTGAAAATATCTAGAGCCCCGGGCCCGGATGTCCTTACAAACGTGGACCTCAAACTGTGCCCGAAGGAATGGTCGGAAGTGATCAGTAAGATCTTCGAGGAGTGCAGCAGGAAAAAAATGATCCCGAAAACTTGGCTGAACGCGGTCATAGTTCCAATTTATAAGAAAGGAGCACGAAGTGAGCCACAAAGTTACAGACCTATCGCCCTATTGGACATAATAGGGAAGATTTTCGCAACTAAATTGCTCTCACATTTCCGAATCTGGGAACAAAACGGCCCATCGAAAGACTTCCTGCAAATGGGCTTCCAAGAAAACAGCAGCACCGTGATCAACATTCTATTTTTGAACATCTTGAAAGCCAAAGTAAAGGAAGGGGCGCCTAAGATCTTTCTGGCTTTTGTGGACCGATCAAAGGCTTTTGATAGGATAGATCGGAACAAGCTATGGTCTAAACTTCAAACTTGGAATTGCCCAAAAGAGGTGATGGACCCAATAAAAGCTCTTCATGCCGAGACTAAAATCAGGGTGAAATTAAACCAACAGGGCACCTTATCCGAGGAGATTGAGGTAAACAGAGGCGTTAAGCATGGGTGCCCATTGGCCCCGGCCTTATTCTTAGCGTTCCTGGGAGATTACCAGCACTCAGAAAGTAAAATAAGAGCATTTCCGCCTAAAATCAGAAAAACAGAGATTCCACGCCTGTTGTATGCTGACGACGTGATCCTGATCGATCAAACGAAAGTGGGGCTTCAACGGAAACTATTCAATTTGGTAAATTACATCAGTGAAAACAACCTTGAGATAAATAAATCGAAAACAAAGATCTTGGTTATAGAAAAAGGCCCAAGTCAAACGAAAAAAAAAACAGTCATTGTTTCTCGATAACATCAAAATAGAAACCGTCAAGAGCATCAAATACCTGGGCGTTTTGATGGATAGTTCCGGAACTGACAGCGCATGGCAAAGTCAATTGTGGGAGAAAGCTAAGCGTCTGACTGCACAAACAAGAGCAGTGGACAGGAACTACAGAAAATTTTCGCTAACTCCGGCGATAACCTTTTATAAAACAAAGGTAGTGCCATCGTTAGTCTACGGAATGGAGTCTTCATTGTACATATCGCGCCAGCTATGGACAAAATTGGAGGGGTACGTATGGAAAGCGCTGTTAGGTCTTCCGAAATCGACAGCTATGCCGGTGATCAGGAGAAAATTGGGCCTGGTATCCTTAGCATCAATGGTGGATCAAAGCGCGATGAGACTATTCAGGAAAATAATCATGTCAAACACTCTACGCACCTATGACATCCTGAGAGAAGAAATCAAATTGATGTAATGACATTGTCTTTCGCAGTAATTACATCATCTTTACATAAGCTATTCACACAGGAAAGACAAACAAAGAAATCCAAATATACTTATGGATTAAATGTCTTTGGGTATTCCCTGCAAAATAACTACTTTAATTCTGGACCTGACTTTTATATGTAGCATGGTTCATTCTTAGAAATCAAACGGCAGTTCAGTTCAAACATTGTAGCTTTATTTGCGCAATGCTGCATCCCAAATGAATACTATCCTTTGCTTGATGTTTTGGGCTCAGGATTTCACACACGATAGGGATACATTTTGATTAGAAGTCTTGTGTACTCCACAACACATTCAAGATGAGCATCAATGGAAATAGATGTCTGTGGGTTGTCCAATGGCTGAAAGAAAATATGCCACTATACACTTGTTCTATGAAGTCTGGCTTCATAAATACATAATAATAAATAATAATAATAATAATTTCATCAGTTTATTTTCCAACATTCAAGCCCACACCACAATCTGACAAGTGTCCCTTTTTAACATAAAAGCAAGCTAGAGGCAGAAATCCCATATAATTGTCAAAGTTGGTACATCTTATTTCTCTTCCTTATCAGGAAGGCCTTTCCCCTTTCAATTATTCCAGCCCTTAGGGTTCATTATCTAAAAATGGGTTACTAAACCCCCCTGCTGGAATTGATGTTTCCAGGAGAAGGGCCGGAATTGAAGGACATACTATCAACATTATTTATCAAATAGAACTATATGTTGCATAGTCTATATTTGCAGTGGAGCTTGGATGTTCTTCTTCTCTACGGAGAGGGGCACTTGGGCTGCCACCTTGATTTCCTGTATTGGTTAATACAGTCACTCAATGTCCTATCCCTCTCCCTTTTACTGTGGTGCAGGAAGCTGGAATTTAATTTGTTAATTTTCACTAGACTGAGGAGTACAAAGGCTGGCTTAGTATAACATATAAGCACATTTTTATCTTTACAATATTAGGACTTCCCTATGCTGACCTACTCTGTTTACACAACTACATATACATTATGAACAAATGTAATGATACTTGTTTATATTTTGTTATTTTTCAAACATTCATCGGTTTGGTCTTAACATTCGTACTTACCGCTTTACGGAGGTTCCTTGTGTAAGGAAGGCCTGGCATCAAACAGTGAAGACAGACACAAGTAATCACAGTTCAATGGTGTTTATTGAACTTCAATGGGTTGGTTGAACACCTATCTAACCTAAATCTAACGATGGGAGCAAGCTACGATCATCAAATGATAATAACACAGTACTAGTCAAGTCCCTGTCAAAATGAAAGGGCCTATACAAATAAACCTATTGTCAATACTTACTTCTAAATACAAAAGGACTTGGGACAATTGTGTAAGCAAAAAGAAAAGTATTCAAGAAACAATATGCCAAGGCTAGTTAAGCACTTGGCTTCCCTTCCCCACGTGTTCTGCATGGGGCAAGGCGTCACACTCGAGCTTCTCACAAACTCTGGCTTCTCTGCCATGAAGATACAGTTCAAAGCTTTATTTTGAAATGTTTACACTTGGTCTTCCTCATTTGGGCTTGGACCATTGATCTCCCTAGTTCAGGCTTGGATCATTAATCTCCCTAGTTCAGGCTTGGATCATGGATCTCTCACGTTTGGTCTCGGATCGCTTTTCCACAATATTCACATTTGGTCTCCCTCATTCAGGCTCGAACCATGTAATCTCACTTTCTATGTGTTCCTCTTGATATCAAAATCGAAGACTTTTGAATGTGTGATGGGTTTTGTTTAAACCATCACTAGACCACTTTGATTCACTTTGTACAATGTTTTGATCAAACCTCTACTTTCGTTTCTACCAATACTTAGCGGGATACCTTACAGAGACCTTTGATTGAACACATTCATGGTGCTGGACCACACTGTCAATGGTCTTGTATCTTTCTTTCTCAAGTTCAAACATTCATCAGTCGTTTAGCTTTACTCGCGTCTTTCAATGTTCCTTCCAGCACTCATTATACAATGTTGCCGATTGCATGCTTGACTTCAACACAGACCGGTCGGTGTCCCCAACTCACCAGCTGTGTTGATCTTTCTGGTGCTTCTTTGACCTTGAAGTCAAGGACGATACCCCGGCAGCTGCTGCTCCTCCCAGCCTTGGTCAGTTACATGGGAGAGTCTCCGGTATCTCCGACACACAATGCAGGATTCTTCAGCCTTGTTTCCTGGCTTTATGCTTTCTGACTCAAAGGTTTCTTGAAAGGAACGATTTCATGCAGATAAAAAGGGTATTTCCCTCCTTGCGAACCCTTCTTGGTTTGCCGTCTTTCTCCCATAATTCAGCTGCCGTATCGAAACTGCTGTTCCTTCATGTGCTTTGCCTCACTCAGAGTGTGCTCTTGTGCTCCGTCTTTTATCCGTGTGACGACGTTTATTGGAAGTCAGATGTGAGTGATTGCTTGACTTCGCCTGACCATAGGTGCGAGACATGTCAGGTACACTGCTCGGGTGTGAGTCTGTTTTCTCCCAGAGCGAGCTGTCTGTGTGGTAGTATTTGTGAAGGGAAAGGGGGGGGGGTAAAGTTCCCATGTATCCTACCTGGTAGGATGGGATAAGGTGTTACAGGGGGAGGGATACCATGTCTCGCCATCCGGTGTCCCACTCCTATCCCCGAATACCTCTCACCCAGGCGATCCTCCTGCACTGGTACACCCCCAGGAACTGGATCCAAAAGCGATGGCCATGTCCTGGATATCTGGATGACAGATCCCCAGGGACTGGCGGGTGAGACACCTTTTGGTTTCTCGCACTTGGTCTGGTCAAAATTCGCCTGATCAGGATGAGGAGCTGATTTCTTAATTCGATGAAGAGCATTTTGAGGATAGGAGACTTTCAGTTGGTGTACATGAAACCAACATCCTTCAATCTCTTTCCCTTTTGGGATCCTAATCTTATAGTCAACAGGAAAGATCTTCTCATTGATGCAATATGATCCCTTCCAGGTGGCAAATAATTATTTTTTCTTGGTCTTATTTCTTTAGAAATGATAACGATAAACTTTATCACTTACCTGAGTTCTTCTTGGATGTCCACAGTTCATTATATGCCTTGGTACTTAACACAGCTCTTTCAAGGTTCCTCTAAGCATAAGTAAAAGCATGTTGGAGGTGTTTTCTAAGGTGTTCTACATATTCATGAGTCGAAGAGGTATTGATCAACGTCTTTTCCTGTGTTGGGTATAAGAGATGTTGAGGCAAGAACATCTTCCCACCAGTCATTTGTTCAAAAGTGGAGATTTCGGTTGCAGAAGTAGGTGTAGATGTCAAAGCCATCCTGACTAGTGGTGACCCTATCTCCAAACTTGGTCCATAAACCAACATAAACTTCTTTAAAATGTCAATGATAGTTGTATTTTCTAGCTACGGCCCACGCTGGATGCCGGGTGGTAGCCAATATGTAGTTTTTGCTACACTCTGAACATTTTCCACTTTTTAGTCATCTCACTGGTGAAGTGACTACTTCATTCGACTTAATATTTTGAGGAAGGCCCGGCCTCCCTCCACACCTCATTCCTTTCACTTTCCTCCCCTCTCCCAACATGCTGACAGCTGAATCGCTTCTCCCCCCCACATCAGGAACCATCCAAACTGCTCTCTGCAACATCAGATGATTCAAGATAAGCCCCTGGGCTTTGTCTGCAGTGCGCACGTTCGTGCCATTCTTAATTTCTTTTTTGTGCACTGGTTGCACTCAGCGCTTCTTCAGGCCAGGATCAAGTGACCTGAAACTTGGTGTGGGGAGTACCTGTGTTTGCTTGTGAATCATATTATCACTCCCTCTTACTTAGCTCTCACCGGCCATTTCAAGATGGCGGCCCTCACTGGGATCATTGGTGTCCTTTGTGCTGACTTACTGAACTGCTTTGTAATTGGTTGTGGGGGCGCATATGCCGGCCTCTTGGATTGCTGGCAGGTTTGGCCTGCCCTCCCACCAAAGGCCCTCTCGTAATGCCTCTGACTGCTCTCTGTCCGCTACCAGGACAAGCCAGGCCGAGATGCCATAGCTGTGCAGTAAGCATAATTTTGCTTGCCTAATTGACTCTTGCATTTGTGTGATGCTGCCACCCTGCAACATGGGGTTAGACTCCATGTATCTGCCTGTCTAATTGATTCTTGCATTTGTGAGATGCTACCGCCCTGCAACATGGGGTTAGGCTCCATGTTTTTGCCTACCTAATTGACTCTTGCATTTGTGTGATTCTGCCGCCCTGCTACATGGGGTTAGGCTCCATGTATTTGCTCACCCCAAACTCTCTTCTGCACTTTGCAAATGATCTATTACCTCTGTATGTTCCTCTATTTTGTAATCACCTTCTGTGCTTCCTCTCTGTAACCTGAAGCACTGCAAGTAATCTCTTAAGTATAACCACCTAGATACCTCTGGGTTTTGTGTGCTATATGAATAAACAAATCAAATCAAAACAAGAAAATATGTGGTTTATCAACAACGTAGCTGCCGTTTCCACTTCACAATTTGGAGCGGTAAAACAGCCAACCCATTTAGTGACAGAGATACATAACTGTCAACATATATACATTGCTGTGTGAAGAAACCATCACTGGACCAATTAAGTCGATTTAAAGATAAAACCATTGTAAGACCATTCCTTTCTCTTGTAGAGGAGCCCAGTGAGTGGGTGAACTTGGTTGGAACTGAGCACACCCCTTTAAATACATATTTAAGTTTTGACCCATATATGGCCAATAAGCAACCTCATAGAGGAGTTCCATTGTCTTTTCTAAACCCTGATTACCAGCTATTACTACATCATGGCTGTGATTAAAAAAAAATATGCTTTGGAAAGAGGTAGGTATCATAACTAGAATTGGATTTCCTAACCTAAAGTCAGTCTTGAACTTTGAACATCTTTTCAAATCTCATCAAATCTCGTAGTTTCCCTATCCCTTTCAAGTATTGTTCAGATAATGGAAAGTTTGCAGGGACATACTGATAGAATAGTCCTACAATGGGCCTTCTTTTTAAGCAGTAATTCAATCTTGGTCTGGAATACCTGTACTCTGTTGTAAAATGGGAGGCTCATATTCAGCTTGTGTTTGTGATCGAGTCACTGATGTTATTTGTATTTCTCCAAGAAGATCTTTCATGTCAATGTACTCACTCAGGATTGCTACATTATTGGCGAGTTTGTCTTTTGAGTGACCCTCGATTTCCTTCCAATATAGGGTCATATTGATTGATGTTACTAAATTGTCTATGGTTTGCATTAGCTTTCTTTATTGCAGGAGTTTATTGTTGACACAAAGCATATCGCTGGATGTTCAGTTCACTATATGCTCAGCAAATCCATTTAGGACTTAGTCTGAAAAATGTATGATTACTAGTTAGTGGATCTGGTGATTTACAGCAGCAAGGACAGCTTTATATATTGCCATTAAGTTTCTCCACCTGACTACTCTGGGGACCAATTCTATAATCGGCGATGTGTTCATAGGTGTCATTCACCAAGATAGTCCCAACGCCAGCTACTCAGCTACTATCTCTTTCATCATTTTCTTTAATATGGTAGGAACATCCATCCACATAAACTGTAGGCATTCCCTGACAGGTGATCTTGTCATTTACACCAACATATTATTAGTGGGTTTTAAGTCTTCATCGTTCACATGATTGTCTTGAACACAATTTTGTAGATGTGCTAATCGTTGCACCCTATGCCTCTTCTTGTTTTGATCATACCTGATTGGCAAAAGGTAACATATATAGAAAGAATCCAGGAAGTAATCCTTGAGTTAGAGACAGTCCCAGTTCCAATGTGGTAAACTCTGTAAATACTGTATAGGCTGGTTGGAAGTCTCCACTATTACATGTTCCCCATTAATCAATGGACAGTAGTTTTGCAATGCCAATACAGTTGCCAGAGGTGATTTATTTATTATATTTATTTATTTTAATTTTTTAATGCACCGCTCACCCCTAGGTCTCAGGGCACACATAAAGGAGACAAACTGGAGGAAGGAACAGAGGATCAATTAGAATTGTTACGTTATGCCATGTTAAAGAGGGCGTCTTGATTTTTTTCTTAAAGACTTTGAGGGAAATTGTCTTTCTCAGATCAAGCGCGAGTGCATTCCATGCCTTGGGGTCCTGAACATCAAATGAAGTGCCACCAAAACCTTTCAGTTTGTATTTAGGTTGCTGAGGGCTAGCCTTATCAGCCGAGCGGAGTGATCCGCCGGGTTGGTATACCTTAGTGCATTTGCAAAGGTATGCAGTGGCTTTGAGATTCAGGCATTTATGGCTCAGTGTCAGGACCTTGTGAGTAAACCGATGTTTCACCAGGAGCCAGTGAAGCTCCCTCCTTGCTTGAGTGATGTGGTCTAGTCTGGCTAGATGTTTAATAGCCTGGACTGCACCATTTTGCATCACCTTGAGTCAGAGGCGTTGCTAGGGGGCGGGGCTGAGGGGGTTATAGCCCCGAGTCTTTTGGTTGTATCCCCGGACTACAACTAAAAGGCTTTAGCTAGCCCCAAATCCAGCCAGTCCCGACATTAGCTTAGCCCCTGATCTTTTCCAGACCTAGCAACACCCCTGCCTTGAGTGCTGCTAGGTTTGCCTGGGACGTACTCAGGAGCAGACTGTTACAGTACTCTAAGTGTGAATTAACAAGTGCTGAAGCAAGGAGGGCCATGTTATTGGGCGACACAAAAGGATGGATGTTACCCGGAGTTTATTAATGTAGCCACAGGATGCTCCTAGGATGGCTATGTGGGACTTCATGGACCTTTCAGAGTCAAGGGTAACCCCCAATGTCTTAATGCACTTAGCAACTGGGATAGTAGATCCAGCTATATTACAGTTTTCAAAGTCTGCAGGTAGTTTTTTTTAGCCAATGTCCTGTGGCAACAATCAGGAGCTCTGTTTTGCCTTTGTTCAAAACTAACGCGTTGGTTGCCATCCAGACCTGGTTGGCACCATAAACCATATTGATGGTTGCCATGTCTTGTGTGTAGATACCTGCAAGCTTCAGGACCACCTGTGTGTCATCTGCATAGTTGGCATATTGCACACCCAGGTATTCAAGAGGTGTCAGGAAGGAAAGCATGTAAATATTAAAAAGAGTTGGTGAGATGCAGGACCCCTGGGGTACCCGCAAGTGATGGCACCTGGAATGGAAGCTGCATTATCCACAGCAACTCTAGCATTGTGGGGTCCCAGGAAGCAAGCAACCCACTGGCAGGATGCCTCTGAGCATCCTGCCACCTCGCACAGCCGTTTGTCCAAAAGGGAACGATCTAGGACGGTAGTTAACTAAGAAGAGGTTGCGTGAGGAATATTTGTGGCCAGCCATGGACCGGGATGTTGAGGTGATGGTGAAGGACTGTGGTGTGTGTGCTCTTAGTAAAAAGAGCAAGGTGGTTTTCCCGCAGCCAGTTTGTCCTGTGGAAGTTCCTAAAGAAGTTTGGTAAAAGGTGGCATTGGACATTATGGGTCCTTGAGTGTTTGCAGCCTGAATCAACGTTTTTACTGGTTTTGGTCGATTACACCTCACGTTGGGTAGAAGTTGCTGCTTACGGTAGAGTGACGACAGAGGCAGTCAATGGATTCCTTAGGAACATTTTTGACAGGGAGGGGGTTCCTGCAAGCATTGTCACGGACAATGGGGTCCAGTTGGTCTCCCAACAGATGAGGGAGTTTTTGGAACAATTTGGTATTGAGCATCACCGTACCGCTTTGTATAACCCTTGTGCCAATGGTTTTGCAGAAAGGGTGAATGGTGTAATCAAGAGTGCCATTCAACTTGCACTAGCCAATGGGTTGGATTGGCAGAATGTTGTTACAGAATATCTTTCTGTGTACAGGAGGACTCCATCTGTTACCACTGGGAGGATGCCTTTTGAGTTAATGAGAGGTAGGAAGGCGGGGTCAAGGTCCATGGCGTTAGGTTGGGGTGGCCTGTGTTGCATGGATTTAAATAAGGTACAGCAGAAGGTGCGCATGCATCAGGAAGGGGTGAGATTGAGTCAAATTACAAGAAAAAGGTTGCAGGTGAGAGTGGGGGGTGTCGTGTGCATCAGGAATCCCTGGTTTGTTCCGAAGGGGAGGAGTATATTTATGCCTCCTTTAAGGGTTGTGAAGTGTGGTGAGGGGTATGTACAATTGGAGGATGGTTCAAGGTGGAGTAAAAGGCGTGTTGTGATTTTGGATGGGCGCAAAAATGGTGTGTTTACTTGTAAGGATCTGGATGGTTGTTCTGATAACGCAGTGTCTGAATTTGATCCTGTTCTGCATGGTGGTCCATCTTCCATTCCCGCGGGGAGTGTGTGGCAGTCATGTGAGGTGGTTGTGGCTGACACATGTGGGGTGGTATATGCTGCCATGAGTCATCCTGCTAGAAGGTGGGGTCCCCCCATCAGGTTAAGAGATTATGTGTGCTAGTTTTATCATTTAAAATTGTTCTATGATTTGTCCGGCTCTGTTTTTCCATTATTTCTCATATTTACCTGTTTTATTCCTTCAATGTAATGATTATTATTAAATTGTGTTTTTGGATTGTTAAGGGTGGAAGAAGTGTCGCAGTCTGTCCACGCGTGGAATGTTGTTCTGGTTTGTAGAACAACATTCCAGGCGGGGCAGTTTCAAGTGGATGTGCTGATGTTCAGCGGCTGCTGCAGGGTCTGGAATAAAGGTGTTTACACCTACCCTGGGTGTTGGATTTTATCACATTTCCAGCATGAACCCGCTGGTTATCATGTGTATTGAAGTATCACATTAATTTCCATTGTTTTTCCGTTCAGATTAAATGTGGGAGACTTCTGATCCTTTTATAGTTTCCTGAGTAATATTTCTCTAATGAAGGTACTTCTTGAGTTAACTGAACTTTGGAGAGAATGGTTTCCTTACTGTCTTTGAGTTGAATAGGGACATATATGAGTTCTCCATTTCTATGTAGTGGAGCTAGACTACTGGTTCTATTTTTGTAGTCATTCTCCGGTCAACCGTGATCCTCACTGGAGGTCTATCGTGAATATGATAGTGATGTCTGTGACTTGAATATTTTGAGAATTCATCTTTACTCGATCAGGATGTTTTTTGATCAAATGAATAACAAGTGCCATTCAAACTGACATAATTGGAACTTATTTTAAATTTTATCAGGTGGCGAGTTTCAGAGGGCCTGGTTCATACAATCTATGAAAGGTGAGAGCCTGCAGGGCAAATCGTTTCCTAGTAAAACGTGTGTGTTCTGGGGATTCACTACTATCACTATGACTATGTTGCTCTACTTTGATTTCGATTTTAGTAATCCCATCTTTTGAGATGTGGGTCCCATCGAAATAGTGAAGCTCACCAAGGAGAGTTTGAGAAACATAGGACGACTTTCCCCTCTTCTTTGGTTGAGACTCTCAAATACTTCTCTAGATAACAATGTCACTTTTGATATTGTATCTGTATTGGGACTTGAACAGGCACGGAAAACCTTTGATCTTTCATCTCTAGTTTACAGAGAAATTGTGACTTGGTGAATAATTCAGATTCCATTAGTTGAATATTTGGGATTTCATAAGCTTTACCTTGAGTAGTCCCCCAGGGGCATGGCATTCTTCTCAGGGTAAAATTTAATTTGGTTGGTCAAGGACTATGCCGCAATAAAAATAAAATGTTGTGATTACTTGCGGAATGGTGACTTTATGGTGGGTTCCAGGTCACTGCTATTGTTTGGATTGCATTGCCTGAAACACGAAAAGCAGGAGGAATATTCTTTTGTTTTGGAGTTTCTTTTAAACTTATTGGTTTCGTTAATCTAGGGTCTCATGTCTAGGTGTTTATTTGTTAATCTCTTCCTTTTCGTTCTGGTTCTTTGTCGGACTTCTTTTCAATTGGATGCATTGTTCTTTTAGAGGAGTTATAACATCTGTGAAAGAAGCAATGTTGGGTTTTATTTCCTTACATTTCTCTACCTTTTCAAATGTAATGGTTATATTTTTTCCTTGCTGAATTTTACTTTTATATTTTTCTCTGGTTTCATTTTTTATTTCAAGGAACAAAGAGTGTTTGCCATTGGCCGTTGGCAATTTGTGAAAACACACAGGGGTATTTTTGAAGAAGGTAAAATATGTTTCCTATCAGCCATGGCATATCTTTACTGTTGCCTCCCCCTTTCCTACTCTCCTTGTGTATTTTGAACTTGAAGTATTTCCTCTTGTCATTGTCCACCATGACCTATACATTCTGTTTTGAGTTTCTTTGAACATTAGAATCAGGATTTCATGAATGGACCACTGCTTTAGTTTATTTTTTTATTTTTTTTATTGGGCATTTGTATGACATTTATACATCAAGGAATTGTATTTCAAAGCACCTACGAGGCAAGGTGAAGGGAAGGAAACTACGGAACAGCAAGCAAATGGAATATGAAAAAAGAGTGATGAGCAAAATACAAAAAAATGGTCCTTCAGGCCTTGTGAACATTTGGATCGTACAAGTGCATAGAGAGAGAAGGGATGAGGGACAGGGTGTAAATGCTAGAGGTTCCACAAAGGGGTGAAGTGCCAGAGAGCCAATTGCAATGGCAACAGGTAAGTGCCAGAGAGCCAGTTGCAACAGGTAAGTGCCGACAGTGACCACTAGATGGAAGAGGAGTCGCCAGCTCACACAATAAGTGCAGGCCTGTGAGACAACACAGGCTGAGCGTTGCCTGAGGGCAAGTACAGGGGGATGGCAGGTGCTAAGGGCGATTGGACAAAAGGCCAAGACCAAGAAGGTCACCATAGGGCCCAGGCCACCACTCATAGTGGCTGTGGAATTTAGCACAGGAAGGAGAGAGGGGAGGAGTAGAAGTGGAAAGTCCTGAGGTGCTTGCGGAACTTGAGGAGATCTGGCTCAAGATGAAGAGAAAAGGGGAGGCTGTTCCAGAGGAGGGAGCCAGCTGAGGAAAGGGAACAGTTGACTGCTCTCTGCTTAGAGAAGTGCTTGACAAGCAGAGAGTTGTAGCCAGAGGATTGGAGTGATATAGAAGAAGAGTATTTGGTGAGAGCAAGTTGTAGATAGCGTGCTCTCTGGTCCCAGACAACCTTATGGCTGTCACAGAGGGATATACATTTCATCCGTGCATCAAGCGGAAGCCAGTGGATAGATTTTTGGGATGTAGAGATACAGTCTCTGTGCTTGAGACCAAGGATACATCTCATAGCCCTATTCTGGATTAGGTGGAGGGGAGAAGAAGGCAGATTAACAAAGAGGCTGTCACAATAGTTCAGCCTGGAGAGAACCAGAGCTCTAGAGACATTAAGCTTCTGCGGGAAAGTGCGCAAAAGGAGGATGCCTTTGAGGAGGTAGAATTGGAAATGGCGTTCTTGGCAAGGTTCCAGATGTGAGGAATTAAAGAGAGAGAGGAGTCGAAGATAACTCCAAGGTTTCTGGTCTCAGAAGAAGGAGAGGGGGGAGAGCCCATCGAGGGTGCCAGAGTGAAGAGAGAAAAGAGGGAAAATGAGTCCCGATAGGAAGAATCTCAGTCTTGCTGGCATTGAGACATCGATCATTGGAGGTACAGCAAGACTGGATAGAGGACAGACAATCAGGAATGACAGATGAAGTCAGAAGGGATGCAGAGTGTAGTATGATGAAGAGTTGTGAGAATCTCTCTTCACTTTCTGAACTACATAGTCTTCTTTGTTCATATATATGTTCTTCTGTAGAAGGGTCTCTTCGAGGTGAGTATTTTTGATAGTTCTGAGAACTATTGTGGTGTCTATTGTTGGATCCCCACTCGCCATGGTACTTAGGTCTGCTATCCTGGAGCCTATGGGAAGGAAGAGGGTAACCTACTTGGTAATTACTCCTGTAAATTGTTGATTAGCTTCTCTGCCTGGAATAATTCTGATTCAAATGTATTTTTGATCCTGTGTTCTGAGTATTTCTATCTATGAGAGGAGCAAACTTACAGCCATGGATGAGTTTTGAGCCTATTATATACTGAGAAATGATGTAAGTATCTGGTTTTGTAGGGTCAGTATTTTGCATGCCAGGTGGAGGACTAGTCAGCTGGCTTTGAACAGAGGATCTTTTCCGTCTGTTAGGTTATTTGACAATAGAAGAATATGTATTTGGGTCTTCTGTCTTTAAGTCCAACTGATAAATACTCTTCACTTCAGCTATCTTAATGGCAGCTGGAGCAATTTGTTTGGGGTTCTGTTCCTTGATTTTGGGTGTAGTTGGGTTCTGTAATTCACAGATCCTTGTAGCCTGCATCATTATCCACTCAAGCATTTTCAAATTACAAAAATCACACATTAACTGAATCACCACATGGTTTGGGAGGGCATGGAAGAATATGGTTTTGAAATGTTGGCTTTTTGTATCAAAACACAGAGAAATCTGAGCAAACTTGCACTTGAGTTCTTAAGCAAACTCCCTAATAGATTGAACAATTCCTGAATCAAGTTGTAGGCTGCCAAGCGGGTGTCTTGTGGGTTTCTGTGAGTTGAACATTTTTCAAAATGATCCACTTACACCTGCTCCCCAGCTGCAAAGGAAAAGAGGCCGGAGTGCTCCTTAAGTAGGAACAGAGCGGCAAGCAGGAAGGCACCAGGCGGGTGGGGCTTGCTAAGTGGTGAAAAAGAGCGGTAATCTGGAAGGCACCAGGTGGGTGGGGCTTGCTATGTGGTGAAAAAGAGCGGCAAGCAGGAAGGCACCAGGTTCGCGGGATTTGCTAAGTGGTGAAAAAGAGCTGCAAGCAGGAAGGCATCAGGTAGAAAAGAGGCTGGAGGGCTCCTTAAGTAGGGAAAAGAATGGCAAGCAGGAAGGCACCAGTTGGGTGGGGCTTGCTAAGTTGTGGAAAAAAACGGCAAGCAGGAAGGCACCAGGTGGGCGGGGCTTGCTAAGTGGTGAAAAAGAGCGACAAGCTGGAAGGCACCAGGTGGGCGGGGCTTAGGCCAGGTGACCTAGATCCACTTACACCTGCTCCCCAGCTGCAAAGGAAAAGAGGCTGGAGGGCTCCTTAAGTAGAGACAAGAGCGGCAAGCAGGAAGGCACCAGGTGGGCGGGGATTGCTAAGTGGTGAAAAAGAGCGGCAAGCAGGAAGGCACCAGGTGGGCGGGGCTTAGGTCAGGTGACCCACTTACACCTGCTCCCCAGCTGCAAAGGAAAAGAGGCTGGAGGGCTTCTTAAGTAGGGAAAAGTGTGGCAAGCAGGAAGGCACCCACTAGCGTAACAGGGGCCCCGCAGCGACCCCATGTTATGGGAGGGGGTCCCACTTGGAGTAAAAAAAAAGAAAATAATTTTTTGTCAACTTTGATTTTTTTACATTTTCTTTTTGAATTCACTCTGCGTTTATACAGAACATAATTTATTTATGAAGGCAGAGTGAATACAAAAAGAAACTTTCTTTTTGAAGTCCGGGGGCTACCCACACCCCATAACATGAAGACCCTAGGCTGGAGGTCTCCATGTCATGGGGTGGGGAAAGCCCTATGACTTAAAAAAATATATATATTTTTGAAGTCACTCTGCCTTCATAAAGAAATTATTTCTGTTATGGTTCTGTACTTAACGGAAATAATGTCATTATGAAGTCAGATTGACTTCAAAATGAAACAATTTATTTTTTAAGTATTATGGCTCCCCTCAACCCCATGACGTGTGCGTGTGTGAGTGTATGGTGAAAGAGTGCACACAAATGTATGGGTGGCTGGGCATGCGTGTGTGCATGTACAGTGAAAGGATGCACACTTAAATGTATGGTGGCTGCTTGGGTGTGCCTGTATGGTGAACGGGTGCACACTTAAATGTATGGGTAGGTGCCTGGGTGTGTGTGCCTGTATGGTGAAAGGTTTCACACTTAAATGTATGGTTGGCTGCTTGGATGTGCCCGATTTTTCACGGGCACCGGAACCATTTGCAACAGTGCCATTGTTTCCGAGTCCACATTCCCGTGGAGTCCCTTGGGCCTCCACAGGAATGGGGACTTACCAAATCTGCCGCCTGACTTCCTACTCTGCCCAGACTTGTAATGTATCTATATTGTATTGTACCTGTGGCACCGGGAAGTCAGGCAGTGCATTCGGTGTTTCGAGGTTGCAGGCAAACCGCTGATAGACCGGGCGGGCTTCCGCCGACCTCACAATGAGGCTGATTGTATAGATAATAACCAAAAGGCCTAGAATTCAAATTAAAGGAGAAAGTGCTTCCTGACAAGAACAAGAGAAATAGGATGTACAAACTTTGGAGCTTATTAGGGAATTCTTCTTGTTGGCTGTCACCTTTAAGCAAGGGTGTGGAGACGCAAAAGAGTAAGCCGAAATACCACAATATAAAACATGGAATGGATCGAAAGATTTCATGTACTGATCAACATGATTTGAATCGAAGGGTCCAATTGGTAGAAACGGAACAAATTAGAGCTCAAGTAGACAATGAATGGTCTTGCTCTGGCAACATTATCAAAAGAAAATCAACTACTAAGAAAGGATAGACACTGCCTTTAGTGATACAGATAGAATCTCCTTTGTGTCTTGTAAGGTGAGGGGTGACACAACATTGTTGCACGATAGGAAACTTTGCGCCAATCCTAGCACTCATACTATTGTATTTATCCAGGAAGTATGTGCAAACTTACCAATTAAATTGGATGGTTTCCACCTGGTCCAACAAATGACAACTTGTAGCAATTGATGGATTGATTGTTTATTTATATAGCGCCTATTCACAAAGGGCCTTTTTTCAAAGAGATGTTCCCAATGAAAAATGCTTTATGAATCAGGCCCAATGTGTTTCAAAGTGTTTCAAGGCACGGAGGGAACAAGGGAGAATACAGTGACATTCTTACAGGATCTTGATACTTTAAGCATGAGAAATTGACTATTATTCTCAGCCTAGCTACATTTGTGTTAGTGCAAGAGCATTTGACAATAATAAGGAGGGGAGAGGGTGGGAAGGAGAATGAGACAGACAGGCGGCTACCTTACTAGGCCTGATGACAGTTGAGGTAGTGCCGGTAATTTAACAAGAGGCGGGGGGGAGCAGGGAGAAGGTGAAGAACAAAACAAGCTACTATCGCACTAGGCCTGACGAAATTTCAGATAGTGCTGGAGGGGGAGAGGGAGGAAGACCAAATGAGGGAGGGTGGAAGAGGAGACAAACAAGCTGCAATCAAACAGGTCAGGTGGTGACCTTTATGATAGAGTAAGTATTGACAATGATAGGGGGGAGTGGGAAGGAGAAAGACACAGACAAGTGGCTACCTTACTAGGCCTGACGACAGTTGAGGTAGTGCCGGACATTTAACACGAGGAGGGTGGGGAGGGGGGGAGCAGGGAGAAGGAGAGGAACAAAACAAGCAACAATTGCACTAGGCCTGATGATATTTCAGATAATGCTAGAGAGGGATAAAGGGGAGAACAAATGAGGGAGTGGGGAGACAGACAAGCTGCTATCAAATAGGTCAGGTGACATTTCTGATAGGGTAAGTGCTAAGGATGATATGGTAAAGGGAGGGGAGTGAGGAGAGAGGAGGGGGCATCAGGTGGAGGGAGACAGACTTCACATGCAAGCAGAGGGGGAGAGATGCAACAAGGAAGCAAATAGGTGACAGGAGGGTTAGAGAAAAGGAGAAAGAGAGGTAAGGATATGCAGAGGATGAGTGCAACTGATTTAACTCTCAACACAGCAACATTTGAAAAAAGCTAAATGCATCAACACAACAGCATTTGAAATGGGCTAAATGCATCAACAGAGCACAATTTGAAATGAGCTAAATGCATAAAAACAAAGTCACAACTGAGATGCACCCAGATACAGAAGATAGCAATGAGTGTGAACAAGCAGGCAGAAAGGGGGCTGAAGGAAGAGAGGGCGGAAACGTGTCCAGAGTAGGGAAAGAACCCCTAGTTATGAAGGAAGTGTTTTGGAAGACCAGAGTTGAAACAGAGTGAGGTTTGTGGCCTCAGGAGGCAATGATGGCAGACCATCTGAGCAATAATGGCAGACCATCTGAGGGATTGATAATAGACATTAAAACCAATACAAATATCACAGCTACATTCAGAGGTTTATTAGCTGCAAAGGCAACAATAGTAGATGGCACAAAAATCAGAGAAATGTTGTGTTGATTTGCAGATTCTTTTGGAATTACATATTTGTGACTTCAAGATTTGGGATAACTTAATTGCGGGTTACTTCAGTACCTCCTGTATGATACTGCCGAATGAGAAAGAGATATTCTCACCTACTGAACGCTCACATGTAAAACAAAAAAGAACATCAGGATTAAAAGGGAACACGTTTATGAAAGACTGTGGATGGCTTACGCTGCAGTGTGAAAGTTGATGTACTGAGGAGGAACAGGTCGCACAGAGGACTGAATTATATTTCTAACAGAATCTATGTTCAAACATTTTTTAAATTTTTTATATCAAAGAGACAAATCTAAGTGATCACCACGTGTTAATTAAGTGGGTATTGGCTACATCTGAACACACTGCAGCTGTAAGCTTGTCACTATATTTTGAAAACAATACAATTTCATAGATGCCAAAAATGACTGAATATGGCAATATTATAATATTATAGTTAGTTTGTGGTGATTAATTAACAACCTTTAACAAAAACACAGAGAAATCCAATATAATCCTATAAGTGAGGACCGGCGGGAAAGGCACTTGAAGGCTTATACGTGTCACAAAATGACCTGCAGGAAATAATGCAAGCATAAGACTTGGGAAATTAACAAAGATAGTAGTGACATTTTGGAGTTGATCAAAAAAGCATCAAATTCCTGAGCGCCAGTCCATAATGGCCTTAGCAACAGAGTATTCAAAGGTGCTCCAGAGGTATGGGCATCAATCCTTTACTAATTGTTTAACGATATATTACTTACAGGGAATAGTTCAGCTCATGGAAGGTGTCAAATATAATCCCCATCTATAAAAAAGGGAGACAATAATAACACAGAAAATTATGGCCCTATTGAACTTCTAGATACAGAAAGCAAAATATGTGCATCTCTGATATTGCGAGATATTGATGTTTGGCCTACACCAGTGAGGAGACTGTCGAAATTCCAAAAAGGATTCAGGAAAGGAGTCAGTTCCTCCTTACATGGGTTTACTATGGATACATTTGCCCAAAGAGTGTTAGGCAGAATTCTCATTTATGGCTAATTTCCCTCACCTAGTGAGTCCCCCCAGCAGCTTTGCTGGACTTCTGGAGTTTATTTTTTTTCCACTTGGTAAGAGTGTGAGTTTTTCCCCCACTCTTACCTATGTTTTGCCATGTGTATTTCTCTGTTTCTGTGATTGTGGACTCTGAAGTACACCACTTCAGTAGCCCCCTTCTTTTTGTGTGTCACACAGCACCTTCAGTGCCATGGCACAGAGTTGTCTTTGAGACTACCCCCGACTCCATTTCTGAGGCTGACTACAGTCCCTCAGAAAAGGGTAAAGTTGCCATTAACTTTACCTAGTCAATCTACCACACATCCAGTACACCCCATCTTCTAGTAGTGGAAAGGGTTAATTTGTATCCCTTTTTATCTGTACCTCCTAGAGCATTGTTTCGCTCTTTTAACATTTAGACTTAGCTGGTGGCAGTGGTATCTACCCTAACTTTTCTACCGCGATTATATTAGATAAATGTGGTATTTTTCTTGGCTATTAACCCGCTTGACCAAATCGTCTTTCTTTTGGCTCCGGTTGGGTTTATTCACCATTTCTTTTTGTTAAAGTCCTTCTTGTGTTTTTACTTTGCGCGGCAAACTAGTTTTACCTTCTTTGTTCACCGTCTTTTGGCAGGCTCCTGCTCACAAGCCCTCCACCAGGCGCCCGGGTGTCTAGGTCGGCTGAATGTGAGGGAGGGGTGTAGTCACCCCCTGCACAGGGTATGCTAGGAAACCCAAGTCGCACTTTGCCATGATTGGCTGAGGTGGTTGTCCAGACTGGACAACCCCCCTGCTGGGTGATTGACAGCCAGGCTGTGTGAATGGGTGTTTTGTGCATAAAAGGCAGGTCTCTTGGGCTAGAAGTCAGAGAGTCGCCACTGGAACTACAAGGAACTGAAGAGAAGCGGAGAGAACGACGGGCGCTACAACTACCCCGTCCCGGTGAAGCCCTGCTGCAGTCCTGAGCTATCTACCCTTCAACGACTAAGAGAAGATCCAGTCTAGAGTCTTCTTCCCTTGAGCCTGGTTGAGCAACGCTAAAACTCTAATGAAGAGGAGACAGGCATACACGTAACCGGCACGACCAAGACCGCCTTCAAAAGCGAACTTCCGGCGCGGAGCGTGGCTTGGAGTTCGGCGTTGAGTTCAGTCAGCCCACACTGTGTTACTGTGGAGTCCGAAATGCCATTTTTTCCTGAGGAGCTGCACGACTGAATTGTGTACTGTTTCTTTAATCCCACAGACCACCTTAAAAAGCGAACTTTCGGCGCGGAGCGCAGCGCGGAGTTCGGCGTTGAGTTCAGTCAGCCTCAGTCCGCCCCTGAATGCCCCTGAACGCCCCTGCATGCCCAGAAGGTGTCTGATGGAGTCGCGGTCAACTAGCGACCTTGAAGTGATCCTTACTGATGTTGGACCGCATACACGTAATTGCCTACAACAGCTGAAGCTGCAACAAGCGAAGGCAAGAAACTCCAAGGTAAGCGATCATTACTTCACTGCATCTGTTTCTTCAAAATGTTGCAACACCAAGCCGACAGAAACGTTTGTATCCCCGGCTTCAGGCTCAGCCTTGGTCCATTACATAGCCCTTGAAACGATACCGAACACGTCTTTGCAGTCGGAAGCAGGGGAAACTGCTGCCCGAGATCGACTAGAGGATGTCATGGTCCCTACTTTACCCTCACGTTCAACGCTAGAAACTGATACCGATACCGCAACTACAAATGTAATAAGCGTGGGAAACGAGGCGATTCTTTCTAAGGACGGAGATAATTTGCCCTCCACGGTGCCGACTAATCCACCAGCAGAATTACATGAGAGTTCCACCAAAACTAATCCGACAACGGAAAATCAGTTGCCAAAAAGCTTGCCACCACCATCAGTTTACCTCGATGCCTCTGATGCCACTTTTACATTTGACATAACTGATGCTGACTTATTGGCCATGCGCTCACCGACAGACGGCACACAAACAACGCCTACGGGGCCTTTGTTGCAACAGACCCCCAACATGCATCAGAGAAAACCAATGATGCTCGGCGCTAGAATGCCAATCGATGACCCAGCAAAAGGGATGGTGAGTAGAGACCTCGCGAAATGCAAGGAGCTGCAAAAAAATACAGAAGCAAGTGAAAATAACATGACAGAACTCAAAGAGGCCAAGATACTTGTGAAGTCTGCACTTGATGAAGTCGTAGACAAAAGAGGAAAGGTCAATGCCCGGTCTCAATGCGAATCCCGCAATGTAGTGACTGTAGGCACTACTACGTCCTACGAGGCAGTAGCGCGGGAAGCTCGTCGGGCAGAGCGATTGAAAGCTGACTTTGTGCAAATGCAGGAACGCCCGAATGAAAGTTTCGCAAAAAAACACAAAATTAAATCCGGCAAACAACGGAAAGCAAGTACCTTAATCAAGGAAGTGCACCATCCCGTAAACAAATCCTTGATGCTAAAGGAATCAGCACCTGTAGTGCGGCCAATTAACCTGGACTTAACCGACAGTGAACAAGCTTCTTGTCAGTCTAACAGCGATACTGGCCTCTCTTATAGTAGAGAGGACATGCAAACACCAACCAGAAAAGAGGTAGCCGACGCAGGTGTCTGTCACTCTCCCATAGCTAGACACTTGGGGCAGTCGACTGAAGCAAAAGGCAACATTTCTATTGCTGCAGGGCTACAAATACACAACAATGTCTTGGTAGCCTCATCCATTGCCTTAATGCCGTTCATGAAGTTATGCAAGGCTTTAAATGACACCTTACGTGATCAGAATTTTCTACTTTGCTCAAACAACATGAAATTAATTGAACTGGAAAAATTCAATGAACATCTGGTCCGCCGCCTTGACTTGGAAGCTGCCGCCTCTCACGAATGGCACACTCACTAAACGAGATAACGAAAAGAGAAGCATATGAGAAAGTCAATCTCAGCGAGGCAATTGTCGAATCTACAAAGTGGATAAGACACAATGTGGCAGTACAACCGCGGGGTAATCATCCGCAAACAAGTGCACTTGTCAACAATCTAGTAAAGTGGTCCCCAGTACGCCACAATGCAGTATGCCTCAAAATCTACGGCCGAATATGAAAAAGCCACCAGAGGCTAAAATCCAATTGGAATCTAACAAATCTACCAATATCAGTGACAAGGAAAACAATAAGAAAAAAAAGGCGAGACCAACAATTCTCCCTCAAACGAGGGCGGACTCAATGAGAGCGAAGTGCAGCAGCCAGCCTCAAATGACTTGGTGAAACAGCAAAAGTCCTCAACCGAGTCTTTAGCGGTACTTAAAAATAATGCACTGAAAATTACAGAACCAGTTATACAGCAAAAGCCTAATGATCAGGCCTCCTTAGCTGAACCAAAAGTTTCCTTTGGGATTTTTTCGGGACCAGCGAAATCAATCACATCAACAGCTGTAAATCCTGCCTTGCTGAAAAAAAAAAAAACGAAACCAGGGAAAACTACTTCAAAAGGTCCCGCACCAAAAAGACTACTATCTAATGAGGCAAATAAGTTCATTAGAAACTTGACAACTCCGCCTCGCCAAGAAGTCGCCAAAACCACTGCGGTAGTGAATGCCCAGGGAAAGTTGAGTGCCTGTAATAATATCGGCTCAGCACCTGCAATAAGAACGCACATTTCTGCAAAGCGAGGACGTGAATCCTCAACCTCCTCGAATGATAATGACACCAACAACTCGATTGATCTGTGTGACTTATCCACATATTCAATTGATGACAAGGTTGCACAGATAAGTAGCGAGAGCATGACTGATCTCCGTTCAGTGACTTCCCCCGGGGCTGCAGCTACAAAGGAGCAGAACAAGAAAAAACAATGGTGTAGCCTTCCTCACAAGCCACCCAGAAATCTACTTCACTAAAAAAAAACAGCTTGCATGCTGTAGCTGGGGAGTTGTGATGGGAAAGAAGGAAACCAGCGGAGTCGAACAAAACCAATTCAATTGAGCTTAATCCGAAACAAACAGTTGCACAACATCAAAAACAAATGCAGCTAAAAGTGAAAGAAAGAAACTCTTTCCGTGAGTCAGCAAACTCGAACTGGCAAAGATTGGAACTAGAAAACATCCTGGAGCAAAAGAACAAGGTAAACCTCAACAGAGCAAACGTAATGAGATTATTGCATTACATACCAGCGCTACGCAACACAAGATCCGACGACATTGCATTGTCAAATATAAATCCGAAGCTAAATCAGGTTGGGTAATTCTTCATTTGAAGTCAAAGAAATTAGCAGACCGTTATTTGAAGCCAGGGAGGACCTACTGTTCTTTGGCTTCGACTTAACCATATGCGAAGACCACCAGTCACAAAGAACCTCACCAGTCGCCAACAATCGAAATGCCTCTACCAACAACTCGAATCGTGCGTACCTGTAGAAAGAGCTAAAACGTCGGTCTGACCCTCCAAGTGCCCCAAAAAACGTTGTCAGAGAGGTATTGGACCACGAAGGGTCAAGTTGCTTGGCCCAACTACTAACCTCATGGAATACATGCAGATTTGCCCATCTATTCCAAGAAAGTTGCACTAAGCGGATTAAAAGCGCCATAATTTGCCTACAAGAAACTTGGTTATGTGATATACCTGTGAGTGATGGCTACTTTGTATTTTTAAACACAGCCGGGAAATATCTATTTGGCCGTCCTTTTTCTGGTTTAGTAACCATGATAGACAACGCAGCAGGATGGGGAGTTATAAGCTCCTCCAACCCCAATCTATTTTTGCAGGCACTAATCTTGGAACGAAGAAGTGGAAATCCAATGACCAAAACCAAACAACATATGCTGATTCTAAACACCTATTGGAACCCGACAATGATAAGCGATTCTGCCTTCTTAACCGCCATCACTTCACAAATAGACGATTGTCAAGACGTCTTTGACAATCCTTTCATTCTGGTATGTGGTGATTTGAATTATTCTTGGTTTAACAACGCAAAAGAACGCAATATCTGTGACAAGAGCAAAGTCCCAAAGAAAACAGCTGATCGAGGCACTAAGTGGGAATACGAACTAGCCCTACGCCACTCTGTGATGTTAAATGGCTGCACTAAAGGCGACATTCCACCAGGCGACACATGGCAGCATGGTGTCTCCAAAAAAATTCTTGATTACATATGGGTATCAGAAAATCTACATGCTCACATTGAAATGCTATCAATAGCACATTCTACAAAAAGCAATCACAACACCTTAATCCTATATTGGGACATGCAGATCGAAAAACAGCTGAGGTACAAAACTCCACTAAGCGTCAACTGTGCACAAAACAGGTTGCGAATAAACTCAAATCAAATCAACAACCTAACAGCAGACTTCACCCGAATGAATATAAGGAAATTGGAAGTCAACTATGTGTTACTGCTGACGCAATTCACCTCGTGCGCCCACAAGAACAATTTGAAAACAGTCAAAAATAAACATCTTTTCAGCCCAGTACTAAATGAAGCAAAGAAAATGCTAAAAAAAAGACCTAAGGCAGCTAAAGAGAGCAGGCGGAGTAAATCAATACCATCTGATGGCCAATAGACTTCGTCGCTACAGAAACTAGTTAAAGTCTTTCAATCGGACACGGTTACAAGATCAAGCTGAACAAATGCTACGACTAAAAATTCAGAAGGATACCCGAAACATCTGGCAAATCATTAATACCGGCCACCTAAAACAGGTGTTTTCACTATCAAATGGTGTAAGCGCAGCATGCTGGGTAAAGCATTACACCAACGTCTTCAACACCCAAAATGCTGCAAATATCCCAATGATAACACTCCAGCCCTGTGATTGGACAGTAACGGAAACACTGAATGACATCGAAAATGCCATTCAACATCTAAAGACCTCGAGAGCTGCAGGGCCTGATGGCATTTAGAATTCGATGCTAAAAGCAAACAAAGAAAATTGGGCCAAATTCATCAAAGTATTATTCGACCAAACCGCAGCAACATCAAAAATTCCTGATTCATGGCTAAGCGCAGTGGTGGTTCCTGTCTTTAAAAAAGGCAACCGCAAAGATCCAATGAACTATCGCCCTATAGCATTACTGGATACAACGGGGAAAATATTTGCCTCTTGCAAAATGGGCTGAAAGTGCCAATATAATCGATGAAAGGCAAATGGGTTTCACGAAAGGTGTTGGTGTGGACCTGAATTTGCTACTGCTAAATATGGCGAAACTGGACGCACTACGATGCAAAAAAAGACTATTTCTTGCGTTCGTTGACCTGAAACAGGCGTTCGACAGTATTAGTCGCGAACTCCTGTGGAAAAAACTCATAAATTGGGGGTGTCCACATGATTTACTGTCACCGCTGATGGCACTGTATGCGAACACCAGCATCAGAGTGCGTCTAAACGCTGAAGGCGCCTTGTCTGAAAACATCAAAACAAGCAAGGGAGTAAAACAGGGCTGTCCTTTGGCAGCTCTGCTGTTTAAACTCTTCATTGCTGACCTTCCAGTGACGCTCGAAAATACAAAGGCTTTCCCACCTAAACTCAATGGACAGCCCATAAGCCACGTAATATATGCAGATGACGGGGTACTTTTAGACTCAACCGAAATTGGGCTCCAGAGATTGCTGGAGCGAACACAAGCCTACCTAGTGGTGAATCAACTAGAAATAAATGTAAAGAAATCCCAAGTCATCGCGCTGGGCACAAAACCAGGTGCAAAGAGAAACTCCTTCAAGTGGAAGGTGCAGGAAGAGTCCTTGACCAAAGTTGATGCCATCGGCTACTTAGGAATTTCTTTTAACATCTCAATAAGAGAATGGAGTTGGATCAATCACATGATGGTCCAAATGAAAATCTTTGCACAACAAGGAGCAAAAATACACGCAAACTTTGGGCTCTTCACTCTACAACCTGTATTAACGTTCTATCTACAAAAAGTTGCGCCAGCAATATGTTTTGGTTGCAAAGCAGGTTGGAACATCGACGCCAAATCTTGGCCCATACTGGAGGGGCTTTTTTGGAGAAAGATACTGAAACTACCACAGAGTACTCCCATGGTCGCAATAAGACACAAACTCGGTCTTGACTCACTATACTCCATGGTGCTGTGGAAATCAATACCAGCGCTACGGAAAATGCGCCTAACACCGACAGTGAAACCCTATCAAATATTGAACAAAAAAAGTCAAGATCCTTCAGCTTTCCTATTAAACAGTTGGGAGGAGAAACTCTTAGCAATCCTAAAAGCGGCAAATATAAGTATGTCTCTTGTGCTGCAAATGCCGCAAGTGGCGAAAGTCAAATTTAGGCAGTGGTATTGGATAACAAATATAGAGAAACGTAACCAATTAACTACAGCAATCGATTTGGGAATGTATCTCACCAAATTCCCTTCCCATTAACATCGGAACCAGTTCCTAAGACTATGACTAAACCTCTATGCCACCAATGAGGTTTTAATGAGAAGAAAAGACTCAGAGGCTGAGAGCGACAAATGCCGCTTTTGTGCGACAGTAGTCGAATCGAGCAAACATCTCGTAACTGAATGCCCTAAAATAGTAGCCCAACGCTCACTTCATCTTGCAAGATTCGCACCAAAAAACAGGAACATGGAAGACTGGTGGAGCTACCTAATCTCAGGGACAAATGTTCAACTAACATGTGCAGTAGTTAACTTCATTGATTTGATACTACCAAATACTTTCAAAGTAGAGTAAGCTATCGCATAGGACTTTACGAACACAGGCACCACAAGTGAAATAGATGGCTTAAATTAACTAAACGAATTGGAAGAGTTTTGGTAGTGGAGTAAAAATGACAAAAAAGTTTGTTTTTTCCTTTGCAAACTAATGTCAATAAAAAAATAAAAAATAACCAGTTCATCTTCCACAGCCAGAGGATGCTCTTCCTTGGTCGGAATCGCTGCACACTGCTGTAGTGGTCGAGATAGCCATTTGATGAGCCTCTCCTGTTCTTAAGGAGCGCACCTTTTATCCGTTGTCGCTGCTGCCGGCTTCATCCCTGTGTGGTGCAGACCCCCTTCAGATGTCCTCCTTCACAACGAAGCTCTAGGAATCGTGGGTCTGCGGGAAACCAATAGGAACAACTGCCAGGGCACCAGCTGCACCATTGGAATAAGGTACTGTGTTCTGCTTGAGGAAACTGGGTGAACCCCTTTTCTTCATCTGCAAGGCTTGCCCTTGTCTTCCCTCCTTCTTATAACTTTAGCTTCTGAACATTGACAATATCGAAGTACTTTTGGCTACGTTGAATTATGAACTGTCTGACTGTGTGATCTTTGGCAACAGGCCCCTGGTGTCACTTGACCCTGGCTCCGGCCCTTTGACATTTGAACTCCTGTCTCTCAGTGTTTCTCGATTCTGTCTGCCTAACCAAAATATTGCCTGTGATTTTTGCCTCCAACTCCCTCTGGGTATCTCAGGTGCTACACGTTTATATAGTAGACCGAACTGTCAAAAAGTGATCGGAATTGTATTCGCGGTAACGTGTTTTGTTTGTAACACTGGTTCATTCAAACACAGGGTACTTACCTTGAGACATACCGTACAAAGTGAATTGGTTAGTTGTAGTATATTTAACATGTGTTTTTGTTTTGTTTAAGTTTAATAGAAGTGTTGTGTTCATAACAAATGGTTTAAAAATAAATGTACTTATATTTTTCTACCTGAAACCTTGAGTCAGTGTTTGCTTGAGTCACAGTAATTGTGGTCCCTTTGTGTAATCTCTGCTACTGCTCATATACTCTTGAGATAAGCCTGGCTGCTCCGCCACTGCTACCACTCTGACATAGCGGTACAGGCTTGTACCAAAGGTAACACTTGTATTGCCACCTGTAGTCTTAATTGTGTGTAGTGGTCCCTAAGGGCACTGCACAGGATTCTGCCTAACAAAGAGCAAGCAACAAATGCTGTTCCATTGTATGCCTCCTTTATAGATTGGCCATTGGCTTTCAATATGATACATCGTACATGATTATTACATAAACTATGAAACTGGCAAATTCCAGATAAACTCTTCAACACATTCATCCATGTACATACAAATACGCATCTGTATGAATTTACAGGGAGAATTATCTAATGACATATATAAATCTACAGGGCTTAGGCAAGGATGCATGTTAGAGCCACGCCTTTTTAACCTTTACATTTCAGACATGGCGGAATATTTAGAAAACTTTGCTTTTATCGCACCTAAACTAGCAGAAAGTAAAATCTGCTAGCTTACCTACAAATATGATGTGATTCTTATAGACCACACTCAAACTGGTTTACACAATCTGATCAATGAATTCCATCTCTACAGTAAGGAAAGTCAATTAAAAATGAATGTAAACATAACCAAAGGAATTTGATCTTCTGGGATGAATAAAAACTGAGGATTTCCTTGGAAGTTAGGAACAGAGAAATTGGAAATTGTTCAACAAGTTAAATACCCAGGCTTCTATTTGATGTCTAGCCTGTGAACATTTGAATTGGATAAAAAAACTAACAAAGCAGAACAATTTGGGGCACAAATGAAATATATAAATAGAAAATACAGTAGATTTACAATGATCCTATTGATTCATTCCTATTGGGCGTAAGTCATATCATCAATTAATTATGGTTCAGAGATTGGCTATGTGGAAGACTCTATAAAATTGGAGAGATTGCAAGGAAAAATATGACGCAAGGCATAATAAATACCTAATTGTGTCCCCATTAATTTCTTGTGATATGAATTGGGCTTATCTCTTTGCACACGCATTATCTATGGAGAACACTTCTTTTGCATAGGAAAATCATTGTGGCATCTGAAAATAACCTATATTGTAATCTCTTAAAACAAATTTAAAGTATGAATTCAGGAAGCAGAACCGTCCTGAACTG
Organism: Ambystoma mexicanum; assembly: GCF_040938575.1. Classification (NCBI taxonomy): domain Eukaryota; kingdom Metazoa; phylum Chordata; class Amphibia; order Caudata; family Ambystomatidae; genus Ambystoma; species Ambystoma mexicanum. The sequence continues at coordinate 1,359,279,585 of NC_090931.1, read as the reverse complement.
GCCTGTAACAATACAGCGGTTAAGAATATTGTTTTTGATTGGGACTGGTGTAAGAGACATCAATACAAATGTTATAGTTCCATAGCCCCAGAAAAAAAAAAAAGCAGGGCTTCTTTCCTGCTAAATATTTAAAGACGTTTCATGATACAAAATATAGGGACACATTTCTTCTAAGACTCCGATTAAATCAGATCCTTAGGAGAGAGATAACAAGCATCAGAAATTCCTCGTTCACTCCATCTAATTCCTCCAAATTTTGAGAACAAATCTCAGAAATACAGACCCTGAAGTATATTATGCTAAATTTTCCCTCGCTACAAAGTGTCAGACTGGAAAATGTTTCGAGTATTGTGCACTATTTTAGTTGGGTAAGGCTACACACAGGACCTTGCTTCTATTGATACAATGGTGTTTCTTTAAAAAATAGAATTGTAAGTGACTAAACCACTACCCCCACTGCCCAGAAGCCTATTTCACCTAAGGTACATGCGCCATTGCCCTGTTTCGAAGGGCTGTCTGTGGCTGTCTTGGGCGGTATTGGCAGTGGTCTAGGAGGTACATTCTCCCTATATTATAATTTGAAACTCTATTGATTATCATTTTTGCATTCACCAGCTTGAATTAACATTAGAGTTTTTGATTACGTGATACGTAACAAGTAGATCCTGAGGTAGGGGGCGGCGTCAAAGGCGTCGCGCATTTCATACGGCTTTGTATCTGTATGGTGTTGGCCTTTCATGACCCAAAACTGACTGATTGATTTACTTTATTTCTATGTTTTCGAGCTTTCTGTTGTTTGCCAACAATAGCCATGAGATTGTATCAACAAGTACTACAGTGGTGATCATTTTTGGTATATTCAATTTACGCGCCTTGCTGCGAGTAGCAGCTGCGATAAGGAGCGGCATCAAAGATGACGCAACCGCTCTTTAATTGTGCACTTGCATGGCATTTGTTTTCTGCGACTCGAAACAAATTGAATTAGTTAAGCAAGTTTAAGCTTAATTACCACACCTGTACAATTTAAGAGGATTCTGGCCCTTAAAGTGCAAGGGGTAATATAAATAAACACACAGAAATAGAGGTGTGACAAAATTACTCACCGTTATGGCATTATCTCAGTACTCACTTAAATCTGGCATGCATCCATATAGCCACATTAAGGACTCCATAAATGACAACACGCCATTGCAAAAGAAAAGGGTGATTCCAATGGCGGATAAAAAAACTCCATAAAAACACGTCGCGGCACAGTCTCAATGGAAAATCACACACGTATGTACTGCAATTTTAATGGAACTCACACCTTGTGATCAGGTGATCAACATAGCAACACTAGCAAATCATCCATTCTTGACAGACAAATTAATGATGGAATTATAGCCATAAAAAAATCTGCTTCACAGATCACTGCATCAGTAGATACAAGGCCAGGGTTTTCGGATGTAACAACAGAGACAGTATTTATACAATTAGAAAATGGCAGTTTTTGTGAAATAAGGCAGAGTGAAAGGAAATTAAAAGAGTGCTCAGTGATTGCTCAACAAGAGAAGATCATGATGTTTTTTTTAAAATAAAAGGGCAGGTTGATGATGAGACTATGGAATTGATTAATTCAAATAATTGCACTGATGTTGATACAGATTCATCCACTCTAATACAGGAGACTTAATGCAATTAGAAGATCTTTCTCCAATTAAAGGAACATTGGGAACATCTCCTGTAATGCTAACTAAAGAAGATATTGTGACAAGTAATATATCAGGGGAACATACAAGTCTGCAATCACCCAATGCATCTAATTGTTCACATAAATTGACTCCTCAGTCATTGTCATTCATTCCTCCCACCTCAAGACATGTAAATGCCCCCATGAGTGCAACTAAAGCAAAGCATATAATAGAAGACCAGTCCCCACCCCAGGAATCGTATACAGACACATCTGCTGTAAATAACACTCTTGCAGCAATCAATGCTACTTTATTGGCCCTAGCGAGGCTATATGAGACTGTGGATCAGAAAATCAATCATCAGACAATCATTCTTACCCAATTGGCAAATCGCAAAGCCTCCAGTGGGAAACACGATGAAGCAATCTCACCTAGTATAAAATATGAAATATTTAGACATTGCAGTAAAGTGCATATGAGCACTCAAATTGAACCCTTTGTGCAAGAAATTAATAATCGGTCTCATGTCTCATGTGAAGACTGATATCATCTAGCCCAAACTTCCTGAATACGTCTCAATGGAAACCCATCAGGTTAAAACTAATAAAATTGTGAACTGTTCTAAAAAAGTCACTGTGGCTGGAGATGCCACCAAGTGTTCGGTGTGTAAAATGAATGATCAAAAAAAGTATCATTACAATCTGATTTTAATATCTTCTCTAAAGTAGGGCCTGAAGTGGAAGAGAAGAATAGAACAAATTAATGGAAAAAAATAAAAGCAAGAAGAATGGTCGAAGCCAAAAAAATTGTGAAAACAAAAACCAAAACAAGGCATTTAACCAAAATTCTGACAGCGCTTTGTAAAAAAATAGATACCGAGAGCACTCAGGCAGGTGTAGAACCTAAAGAAATACAAAAACAGGCATTTTCAACATTAATTAATATGCCTCCAATCCATATGAATTATAAGCCACTAAATGACTTAATTGCCTTGGTGACTTAGTCAAGTTTAGTTGAACCCAATACACAGCAAACAACAACTTTACCTCAAGATAAAGTAGATGATCTTTCAAAATCGACCCCAACCATACCCATGGAACCAGTGGTCGTGACATCTGACCTATTACAGGAGGAAATAAGGAAATCTATTGCCCTATATATAGCAGACAACAAAGAGGAGGCTCTCAATCATGCTGAGTATATATAATCTAGCAGTCCCCTCTTATCAACCGACCCTGAAAGGGCAGATCTTCGCACATGCTGTAAATAAACGGCCGACCCAGCCAAGGTTTACAATTGACCAGAATTTGCTGATTAAAAAGGGTCAGCTCCCGGTATGGAATCATGCAAATAATAATAGGTTGATTTTGACATCTAGCAGACAACAGAATTATATTAGCTGTTACTGTCTTATACCTGAATGCCGTCAACATCCTTTTGATAAATATGTCTTAACCGCTCCACCATATTAAACATATGAAAAGAATTGTCAGAATTAAAAGATATAACTACAGCTGACATTGATGTGGTGGAGTTCCTAGATGACTTTGATACCGCAAAGGCTTGAATGTTTATTCGGTCAGGAGTGGTATATAATACCATATGGGGAGCAAGATCTTCTCTATATGGAATTGGCTTTAACCTGACTCAGGACCTCCCACAGTTAAGTACAGAGGAGGCTCAATATGCACCAAAGAAAGCCTTGAAAGTTTATGGTGCCGATCGGCAAAGAAGCATGCATGAAAACTGCCAACTGCCAATATGGGCCTCAAGATCTGCAACCAAAAGCATAACAGTGCCCAATTGAAGAAACTGTCCGACTAGTCACCTGGAATACACAAGGTTTTACACACTTCATTAATTCAGCTGAAAGTGAATTGTACAAATATGACATCATCATTCTCCAGGAGACTTGGTTAGCAGACACACCAGTATGGAACAACTTCACTGTGTTAACAATACCAGCTATGACACAATAAAGAGGTCATCCAATGGCAGGATTATTGATAGCTACCTAAAACTTGAACAACTTTAGTGCCAGCCTAGGCAAATCTCCTACTCCTTACATACAAGTTGTGAAGATTGAGAAAGACATATTCATAGTAGTGATAATACATAGCTATTGGGACAGAACTTGATTATTACCCAAGGATGTCTTCAGTCATATTGAAACAATTCTTGACAATGTATTGCTAGAAAGGAACATAAATGATGTCATAATTGCAGGGGACTTGAATCTCCATATGCTACGTTATGTGAATAGACAGCTCAATGCAGAAGAAATTAGATGGAGGGAATTAATGGAGGAACAACAATATGTGATTCTTAATGGAGCCGTTCAGGGGATATCCCAGCCCATCACAAATGGCTAATACGGTCTCTAAAGGCCACCATTGATTATATATACACCAATCGTACTTCATGAACATAATAGACTGCCTAGTTATAGACCCAGGTAAATGAGTGATCACAACCAAAGGTGCTTAACTTGGACATTGAGCCTACAAAATGACTAAAAAGTTAAACAACTAGTTGGAGGGCAATTTACAGCAAATAATGGGGGAAATCGGTTAAAATGGTCAGAAGCATTGTTAGTACTTTTTGAAAAACTACTAACAAATCCACAAGAGAAGTGCTATGTTAGATCTATGCAGAAATATTTACAAATAAAAGTGAACAACCATCAGTATGATTATAAACACCTTCATGCATTTGACCACACTCTAAAATAGAGAAAATCTGCACTCAGACAAAGGATACGAGAATTAAAACATCTCCCCCATTAGAAAGAATATTGCAGGCAAAACCTCTGAAACTGACCTATAAAAACTGGCTACGTGAAAGAAAGGCACTCCATTACCAGCAGGATAGTGAACATATGCTAACTCAAATAGCAAATAAAACAACAGCAGCTGTATGGGCTTTGTTAAATGAGGCCACTTTTAAATCTCAAGCCTCTACTTAAATGAATGCCATTGCTGAATTTTTGTAGAGTGATTGCTATCAAGGTGTCTATCAGTCTCCCCAGCCGAAATGTCAATTAAAGATTGGAGCCGTCAATTGGAACCATATAATGACATTGATCGGGATGACATCCTATTTTTCATATTTAAATTCAGTGCCTCTCGACCCCCAGGAACGGATGGTCTTTATAATACCATGTTAATAAGGACCCCAGAAATGTGGGCATCTATATTGGAGAAGATCTTCACACAAGTCATATGTAGGGGTACTATAACTCCATCATGGAAAAAGTCACCATTAATTCCACTTTTTAAGAAAGGTGACAGAACAGACCCGTCATTTTATAGATGCATAGCTCTACTTGACTGTCCTGGCAAAATCTTTGCCTGCTTAGTTTTGAGGGCCTTTAACCAATGGTTATCGAAATAAAAAATACGAGACCCATACCAGACAGGTTTTATTGCGGGCCTTGCAACAAGTGTTAATTAGTTAACTTTGAATGCTATTATAGCTCATAATCAAGAGAAAAAGCAGCCTTTATGCATGTCTTTTGTTGACTTTCAAATGGCATTTGACTCATGGAATTACTCTTTAAAAAATGGATGGACCATAAGTGTCCTTGGAATATATTGAAATGGTTGATTGAATTCCATCAAAATACGGCAATTCAGATAAGATTGAGCTTGGATGGCATGCTGTCTGCTCCTATATCCACGGAAAGAGGACTGAAGCAAGGATGTATACTTGTTACTTGTTCTGGATGCTGGTTGTTCAACAGTTTGTCAATGTACTCTGCAGCATTGTTGTCTATCCCTTTTCTGTTGCACAGGATAATTAATTTAATCCATCTGTAATTAAACAGCACACATATGTTGGGTTACTTGATTGTTTGTTAGATTACATTCAATTTTACACAAATCTGACATAGAATATTTCGTATATTAGTTTCTCCATTCTATTTCTATGTTAGCATGCTTCCAATACACTAATTGCTACCTTATTTACTGAGGCCAATCACCACAGTGTTTCAATTCCACAATTTTTGTATCCTGATCCTAGAGTGACTGTGTACGCTTTCGTGATAGTACAGATCTGTTTCCCAGTGAATTAAACATGCACCATTTTGTCTCTTCATTTGTTCTGTTTTATACAGCAGTTAACAGTAGCATGCATTGTAAAGAAACGCTGTCTTACATGCAGGTACTTAACATGCACTGCAGGGTACCTAGCGTGCACTGGAGGCACCATTCAGCAGCCTTATGGTCTACACATTTTCGCTGATAATGGGGCTGTAATACATTTACAGCGGTGGTGTTTCAATATTTAGGATGGTGCCGTTGCGTGGTATTATTATGAAGCTCCCAGCCTGCTTGTATACATTGGTATTTGTTGACGTCACTGCAATCTTCTCTTTTGGTTGCCTCTTTTTATGTGATTGTTTATTGTAAACATGTAATAACTAGCTAACAATTTAAGACTTACTACACACTTCTGCTAGTACAAACATTACATATGAAGACCCACAATGCATACACAATGCATACACATCAGAGGCACATACAGGGAAATGCATACACATCAGAGGCACATACAGGGAAACTACAGTACGGAAGAAAGAAACAGCATCATCAGAAAATGTCAATAGCAATGAAAGTTTATCTTCATTTATACAAACAGATTGTATGTTTGAGACCTGCCTATTGCCCCATGTATGTGCACCATGAGCTCAGACCAAACCCTAAGGAAAGTACTTTAAAAGCATATGACAAGGTTAACATCTAGATGTACAGCAGCTTTTTAATTTTAATATTCTGACTGTTAGTAAAGAAAACCACCTGCCCTAGATATGTCAGTGAACAAAAACAATTGGACCAGATATGTGATGGCAGCAGTAATGTCATCAATGACATTAGTGATGTCATCTTTGAGGTCATGGGTGTTAGTCCTTGCTGTGCACAGTGGTAGCACAAGCTATAGTTGCATACCTTACCATAACTGGCGAATTTATGGGGGTTTTCGGTTTTACCTGTAACCATAACGTTCCTGTAGGAACATTTTCCAATGAATTTCATAGGTTTTTTAGAAGTGGAACTTAACCATAACGTCCCTTTAGCAAGGTTTTTTGTCAGTGAATTTCATAGGATTTTAGTAGAGCACTTTAACCGTAATGTTGCTTTAGGCTAGTTTTTTCAATAAAGGGGAAATGATTTTAGTAGTGCAACTTAACAATAACGCCCCTTTAACAATGTTTTTTGTTAGTGAATTTCATAGGTTTTTAGTAGGGCGCTTTAACCATAACGTTGTTTTATCATATTTTTATTAGGAAAGTTGATAGGGTTTTAATAGCGCAACCGAACCATAGTGTCCCTTTAATAATGTTTCTCTGACTATATTCCATTACTTTTTAACAAGATACGCTTAGTTTGTATAGATGTACTGGGCAGCATACTGAAGCCAGTGGCTCTATACTAATAGCCGCAGTGTTTGGGAACACTGCGTCTGTTTGTGGACATCAGTTTTGTGGACATCAGGTGGAGTCCAATGTGCCGAGAAAGGGACAGGTGGTCATAAAATGTGGTAGCATGCAGCAAATACAAAAAACATATAGAAACAGCTGGAAGTGCGTGAATGGGAAGGGAAAATGCAGTAGCTGTACAAAGTCTGTACTTTCGCAACAAAGAGAGCAAAGGCATAGGGTATGTAGCATAAGGGAAAGCACCAACAACAGAAGTGACGTTTGACTTCATCAATAGAACCGCACACCTGATTCACAATCGAAGAAAGGACCAAGTGGCAGAGGTTGAGACGCCCACTACTGAGATCAGAACGTCACTGCAACATGGTGAGTACACACAAGTTTATGTTGTAATTGCACAGGCCTGGTAGTGTACAATGGTAGGATGTTTTCTATTTGTGCGCAGCAATGGTTACCTCCGTAGAATGGCTGGAGGAGAATTTTCCCTGTGAAGAAATGAGTGAGGACGATAGCCCCATTGCTACCTGCCGCACTGTGAAAAGGGAAAGAGTTACTGCAAGGGCAAGTACTGTAGAATGGCTGGAGGAGAATTTCCCGCATGACGAGATGAGTGAGCATAGTAATCCCATAGGTGGCAAGAGTAAGTCAATTGCAATGTAGTGCTTCATGTAAATTAACCACATTTGTTGTCCATTAACTGAACCTATGGGAATACAAAGGAGTACAACAAAAGCGGCACCTTTTGCACAGCAACATACGGCCACCGAAACTGAAGTAAATGCTGGACATATAAAAGTACACCGCCTGGATGCCAAAATTGATGAATTGCTCCTCCAATTTGCTGCCTTAGAACATGTTATGGGGAAAATAAGACATCACTGCCCGACTTGCACAGAACTGCCTGTAAATAGTTGCAGGACCATACATTTCTCGTTCGCACAACTGCGCACATGCGTATCTCGTCCTGTGACGCCTGGTAACAATGTCCCTGGTCATGATATGCAAAGAAACATCTGTACTAGATGGAAGCGCGCAACCACATCCTGCGAGTATCTTTGCATGTAAACATTCGACCTACTGTATCGTGCTCACACCAAGTTTATGTGCAAATATTCAATGCACGTGTGCCGTACATTTAAGTAGTCTGGGGATGGCAAGAATATCTGTAGGAGAGCTATGCACGTGGCCACAAAGCATTACAGCCAATGTACGTCCCAAAGACAGGCATCCAAATGGAGAACAATGGCGACATTGCCATGTTAAAGGAACAACACTGCGTGTGGTCCTTTATTTGGCAGACATGAGCCAGATCCATGCACATCAAAAGAGGACCATTTTCTGCAATGTATGGAGTGTTACAGTGACAGTGCACACTTACAGAGATCCTACACTCTTTCTTCTACATGTGGGAACGCTAGGTGAACACTTAGGCCCACTTTGCGGTGGCACATGCTCCACAACGCTCCTATAAAAGGGTGCACCCCACAAGTGCACTGCAATCCATGTTTCACTTTCCAGAGAAGAGCAGCGGTCCACATTGGTTTGTGCAGAAATTGCCTTGTCACCAATTGTGTGCCTGCAAATTACCTCTCCAAGTAATGGCCACCAGAGCTTTTGCTACTACCTCTGACTCAGGAGCACCCACACGCTCACCACCAACACTTCCTGCTGAAGGTCCTGAGCAAGGGAACAGGCGTCATAATGTGGAGGGCAATCAAAAAGGAAACGAGAATAAAGTAGAATGAATCCCCATTGCCTGCAGCCAGCATGAGTCGTGGGTGTGGAAACTATTAAGATCGTTGGAGATGTGCGAAAATCTCATGCAAACCAGGTACAATGCACTGAGGACAACAGAGTACTCAGTCGCGGAAAACCTGGCTTGTACAGCTACAGCACCACCTCCATGCTGTGACACCTTGAAGCAAACCACCAGGCAGCTATTCGGAGGGTTGTCCCCTTCCAAGCAGACAGTAGGTTATTTTCCTCTACAGCATCCACCGCATCTGCTCCTAACACCAGTAGGGACATTCCAGTGGTCCACTGCTGCCGCAAGAAGCCTTGGAGGACATACACACTAAAACAGACCGATACCTTTCAAAAAAACACTGTATTGTGCATATACTGCGATGCTGTACTGTGTAGGGGGGAACATTGTTGAAGTGCTTTTGAGACTTTGGTCCAGGAGCATGACAAAGAGTGCCCCCTACCCAAGTAAGGTGCACCCCAAACATTCTACTCTCCACTTACTATCTTTTACCCCTGTGATTGGAACCCTTTGCCAAATCTCTCTTCGGCTGCTAGCTTTTGAGGAGTATTTTATAACAACAGGAAAAATGCTACAGAACCAGAAAGGGGGTGGAGGAACTAAAAGGCCACCTTGCACAATTTAAAAAATAGAAGTTGAAAGAAAGCATGCAGGTGGTGGTACAGCCTATGACCACTGCGTACAGAAATGGCAACAATGGGCAGCGTGAATCCAGCAAAAGCATTGTACTCATTTGCAAAATGAAGTGCTGGCTCTGAAAAGAGCCTTTTTGTGCTGTTTGTATTTGCAACATTAGAAGCGGTGAACTACCACAGGGAAAGTGCTTACTACACTTGCAGGAAGTGCTGCACTGCATTTTGAATATTACTCAGAAACAGTTTGTTGCAAGCATCAGTCAGATCAACTACATCTGAATGAAAAATGTTGGTACTACAAAACGTAATATTTTCATTGTGGAAGGAGAATATGCAAACATTGTGCAAAAAAGAACAAACAGCCTTGTTCACATTGCGCTGCGCTGTCTCCATTTATGTCCCACACGAGGAAGAATGCAGCCACATCTGTCTCTGGGCAATGCAAGAAAAAATGATGTATGAATTTGAAAATATTTCCATGAGTTGCCTACATTTTTCCTTCATTGCAAACTGCACTGAGAGACCGCTAACATGCCCTAAACTGTTCCCTCCACAATGAACAATAATAATGTCTGGATGAGCGAGCGTCACCAAACTGGCACAAAGAGGACCCACATGGAGCCACTTCATCTCACGTATTTCGTACCATTGTACAGTGACATTATGGAAGGTGTGCTGCCAGTGCACAGCGTTCTGCGAAAACTTGTACCGAATGTATCCAGCAGTCGCCGAAATGTCATATAGTCTGCCTAGTGAATGGCACAACCATACCCATAGCCATCTCCACTCCTATTTGCAAACACACGTTCTGGCACAATCTGTTGCTACACACCACACCCAGAAAATCATATTGACCAATCCCAACTCCTGCACAGTCCCATTTCAACCACCCTGAAAATACCCAGATGTAGCACATGCGCACCGCCAAATGTTCCGGCTTACGCAAACATATTGCCCTGTGTGGGGGGCTGCACAAACACATTTTAAGCATCGTAGAAAATTGCCATCTTGGTGGAAGTTGTGAAAAGTGTGTTTTTCTAATTTTGCTAAAGTGACGTTAAAGGAACACCTTTTTGTGTGCTCATTGTTACAGTTTGCTCTCTGCTTTTCCTCCTTTCATTACTACACAAGTGTCTGCAGCGTTCATTGTTCATAGTGCAATAGATGGATAATTTCAATAGGGGGAAACATATCAATGCCACTGACAAACGTCACACTAGAAGCACTAAGGTTCTCATGGGCACAGAAGAACATCTTAGCATGGAACAGAAAAACATACATACAACCGAATCAATAATCCGTAGTCCCATTTACATGACAAGTACATTAAGAAGGACAGCATGAAGCATGTGCGGTTTGGCCAACTACCGTGAGGGCCATGGTCTCGGAAAGCAGGGGCAGTCCTTCTTCCATTTCCAGTACTCTTTTACCAGCACTCCCTGATTGGCACCTGTTTAAACGATTACATAAGCATCCACCATTTACATCCAAGAATTGTGCATGTATCGCTATCACTAGCACATATATTGAACAGTCCATACCAACTGTTAAACACGCAGAGGTCAAATGTCCTGCACAGGAAAGTACAGTAAAATGACCTACAAGTTCTGCACCCGCATACATCGGTATCGCTACCCATCACCACGCCTAGTTGGTATTACTATTTTTTTCACAGTACAGTGGCAACTGTGTTATAACTTAGTACCAACAGGGTACATAGTAGTGAATCTCCATAACATACTCAAAATGTGTACTGTTGTTTCACCCATTACCTACCATTAAATCACTTCTACAGTGGTAGGTGGTGGCACAGTTGCCATTTTCCCATAACAGCCATTGGTATGTGGAAATGGTTATTCTGTTCTTTTGTTCCTCTAATTTTACAAGGCTTTCCCCGATTAACGCACCTCCTATCAAATTTGTAAAAATCGCACACAAAAAGATCATGCAGCCTTTCCCACCAAACTAAGCCGAGTGCATGCATGCAAGCATAATGACAGTTCCCTGCTGCACGTGATAGATAACAACAGTAGTTAAGCAATAAAAAACATGAATGTGTGCATTTACAACCGTAACATTCATAAATACACATTAAGAAAGTAAATCCCAAAAGCGATGCCTGCATTCACATATCAAGCATACATTTGCAGAGATGTACATGCACATGGACAAACAAAAACATTCTACTTTGCACTCTGTACATCTTTGCACAACTTTTTCTCATCCTTCCACATTAAAAACTACTGCATTTTGAAAGTAAATAATAAAAATACACACACGTGTTTTATAACAAGTCAAACAATACACTCCCAAATAACCCACATACCCCATTAACAAACATGCTTATGCTCCCAAGTGTGCATTCATATCGGAATCCTTCCATTTATACACACACACTTCCTCTTCCTGCCATGACATCCCCCTATAATTTTCAAGAATGTATTGTAGAAATGTAAGTACTATGCCATTAGCTAACATATTCTCTTACATCTTCTTATTCAGGTGCAGTACACATCTCTCTCCAGAAAGCCACTGGAGTGAGCACTTTAAAATACAGCCTGCAATAAACCTACTCTCAACAAGCAACAAAGTAAGTACAATACCATCATACTGTAGTATGCCTTACTAGAAGAGTACACTATTGTTGTATTGTAGCATATAGATCTGCGGAAATCCACCAGTATGTACTTCATTGCTATTCATGACACTTCTACAGGTGCTCAGTGTTCGTTATGTCGTCACCATTAGACTAATCCCCACATATTAAGATACTGTCCCCAGCGGAAAGTTAGACAGCACTGCACAGTGATGCACATACAGGTAAATGCCTACCCTCCTATTGATCCACTTATGCACATTGCACACATACACATTTCAAGTTTTGCACACCCACACTTCCCTTTCTTCGTCAACAGATACTACACAATGCCTACCAAACTTCAACTCCGTAGAAAGCAACACAGAAAGAGAGCCATGCAACCTAAAAACACCGAAAGTAGCCATCCATTGCAAGCTGAACATGAACAGAAAGTTGAAGTAGAAGAGGTTATTCAGTCATTAAAGAAAACGGATGCATCTACCAGTACAAACAGTGTAGTTGATCTATCAAAAAGTGAGAATAAAAATTAAACCACTAAGTACAGTTCAACACACACTACTGCTAAGAGAGCATGTATCAATTGTAATGTAAGCACAAGCAAGCATTCTAAAAAAGTAATGTTACAAAAATATTTCCACCATAGAGTCCTTCAGAACCTTATAAATAGAGGGCAGAAATCACGCTCAACCCTCAAAACCTACCACAGAAAAGTCATCCTAAAAGCTCTTGTACACAGTGCAATGAGCGTGAATCAGAAATAGTTTATAGTAATTTTAAACAGAATGAAACCACTAACAAGATTAGTTGGTAAATTGCAAGCACTACTTCGAAACAAAAGCAATGTCAGCATAGAGACCTTTGGCTACATCTGTACAGGTGAGTGGAGTCACACCACCAACACAGAGCCATACTTCAATGAAGAAGCATACAATCAAGAACAAACAAACTAAGTTGCCTTAAGTCGGAGTGGATGAGGGTATGAAAAGATACACAATACCGTAATGGAAGAGGAAACACTGCTTTCAGAAATATCCCCATCAAACTTAGATGTCACTCTCCATTCCACCAAAGCAACACGACTCACTTACAAATGGCCTTGCACATCAATGTGTAACATTCCAAAATGCTTCATCAAATCGTTGCATCCATTCTTCAATTAGTATGTCAAAGGCAATGACAAAAGAAAAATTAAAATACTACAAACTATGGTCTCCTGTCCAGTACGTAACTTCTCTGGACTACGAGGACATTCCTTAGCCTGTATTTCTGTACCTGCTTGCAAAAGTACCTTCCACCATATCAAAATGTTAGCAACCCACCATTCAACAGTCAGAAATCTAGTTTACAAACTGTACTATGCAAACAGTCCAGCTTTAGCACTCCAACATTTAAATGATAATCTCCTACACGGTACAGCCAAACAAGTGCTTCATGAAATAGAGCACATCCAAAAGAAATATTGAGGAACTGAAGAGCACTTACAAACTACAGCATTTTCAGACAACAGTACTGACAACAGTGCAGCTATCAACTTTGTATATCACACATCCAGAAAACAAATACAAAAGTCCAAGGCACAACTGCTGAAATGCCAAACCAAGTATGCGTGTGTTGTTGTAGAACTTTCCATAGAAAGAGCACCACAAATATAGATATAATGTAGAAAATAGAAGGCAATGAGGAATCCCAATGGTTTCAATTAGCTTTGTACCTTATAGCTGAAAACAAATACAAAATTACAAACACCTACATATTGTGCACATACTGCACTGCAAAACTTGACAATAACCAAAGGCCTTCATGGGCAATTAATAATAATTTGGAAATATTTTCACTGCCAAACTCACTGCAGCAGCTTAATTTCTATGAGACCATTGTAATCCAAACAGTGCACCCATTTCAAGCAATAATACAGCTTCAACCGAAATCTGCAAAATTGCCTCCCACCAAATTACATTCGTGGAAAAGTTGTTTTTTTATCATTTGATCTCAAAGAAAATGTATACACTCTATGAGTGCAAAAGCCAATACAAGAATCTTTGATTATCCTGCTAAATGGTGTACATACAAAAGACAAAAAAATGTGGCAGCAACTAGTGGACTTAACCAAAGTTAGCCATAAAGAAAACCATAAATACTTCAAGGAAATAAACGTTCAAGAAAACCTGAGAGAAACAACCAACCAGTATATGGGAAATAAAAGTGTGGAAGCACACGCATTTCCTCTACCCTTCCCGACTGGAAAAGGTGGAAGATATGCTGAAAGAGGCACACAAATAACAGCATCAAAATACCACTCTTTACAAATGTATTCTGAAGACCCTAGATTTAGACAGAACGTGGAGTACATACTCCACCTGATTTTTGAAAGTGAACTTGCAATGCTATGTTATGGAGTTTGCCACACATTAAAAACATGTTCCAATTTTCAAAACATGTCTGCTACACAGCTACTTCAAAAAATGCAAGAGAAGGACAAAGTTTTACAGTCAAGTATTACAAATCTCTTGGCCAACATGCGTGGTACGAAAGAATACTGGTTCTGATGGCACGCAGATGTACGGTGTATGCTACGCAACCTTGGGCCACCCACATGGTTTGTCACTTTAAGTCGTGCAGAGTATGCATGGGAAGACACCAGGAGAGCTTTGCTCTGTCGATCCAGTGAATGTTTCACGCTACTTTCATCATCACTTCCTTGCCATGCTGCACTTCATTTGCAATAAAGCACTTCCTCCTCTCAGAGAAGTAGAACACGTATTGGTGTAAAGAATACCAAGCCAGAGGAGCACCACAAATCCTCATGCTTTTGTGGATTAAAAATGCTCCTAAATTTGGTGAGGAGATTGATGAAACTGTTTTGCAGTTCATTCACTAATATGTCACTTACGAAATCCCTTTGGAAAGTACACATAGTGGCCTACAAACACACACATTTTGCAATTCCAAAGACATAAGTGTGGCAAATATTATCGACACAATTATAAGAACAGAGGCAAATACTACACCAAATGTCACTTTGGTTTCCCTAGACCAGTTTCCACAACAGGCCAGGTACACAGATCCATGTCTTCGGTTTGACACAGTGTGAAAGGAAAATCTCCTAAGAACGCGTACTGCATTAAAAGGAGTGAAGCATCAAGGTACATCAATGATTACAATGCAATGATTTCCCTCCTATGGAATGCCAATGGTAAAAGTGGAACTACAAGTCGCATAATGCAAAATAAAATTTAGAACTACATAAACATCTACAGATTAGAATGCATCATCTAGGCAAGTATGTATATACTCATAACATATTAAACTTCTACACACAAATGGCCATTTAAAAGTGTACTACAAATCTTTTCCATCAACTTTTCTTCTTATTTACAAAATGTTACAGAGCTTCCACAAAGGCACATAAGCCGTTCTTAACGTTCATGAAAATGCTCCAAAAAGCAACCATTTTTAACCATCCACCAATTGTATTAACTTTTTCCCCACCACTCCTCCTTCCATTCTAAATATGAACCTTGCTCCCTAAAAGTATTTCACCATTATAACATATCACCTCTAACTTTCTTTTACAATTACAGGAAAGAAGCAGATCACTGCAATCACCAACCAAAAAACGAATACTGTTCACATCCGACAAAGTAAGAACATTGATGTACCAGCTATATGTATGTAATTATAGCAACAAAGTTCCACTACATATATTACCGGAGACTACTCTTTTCAAACCAACATTTCTTTCACTCTAGCCCATTATATTACCCCATTCACACTCCTACTATTCCCATCTACACACCTCGATTGCAACACCCACTCTGTTCCTCTAAACAGCACAATCATTTTACAGATTCCATTTACACCACCACCGCCTTCCTCACTAACCCAACACCATCACACCTCTGTACACTCGTATTCTCACAACCTTCCCAACCACACTTAATATACCTCACAATCAACCAGCACTATATTCATCTCTACAATCACACGCACTAACCCATACACCATACATGCATATACATTGCAAAACCTTCCAACGCAACCTTTCTCTTTTCCCAACAGACAAAAAACATGCCTACTAAAAAGCAACTCTGTAGAAAAGAAAGAAAAATAGAGCAAATAAGACTAAAAGTACACCACATAATCATCTACCTCTAAAGCAATTTATAGAAAACATTAAAACAAAAGAGCTAGTATGCTCACTAAAC
The DNA here is from genome assembly GCF_040938575.1 of Ambystoma mexicanum. NCBI lineage: Eukaryota > Metazoa > Chordata > Amphibia > Caudata > Ambystomatidae > Ambystoma > Ambystoma mexicanum. The sequence goes on along the minus strand of NC_090931.1, from coordinate 1,359,263,271 downwards.
AAAACTAAAGAAGCCACACCTAAAGAAAGTAACGCCCCTCTTGCAAAAAATAAAATAAAACACTGTGTACAAAGAAAAGCAGACCTACTAGCAAACCCAATCCTCTATCACCAAGTGGTAACTAAGCAATCCAAAAAGACTATGTTACAAAAAACATTCTACCATAGAGTTCTCACAATCTTATAAAAACATCTAAAAAAAACTATCTTCCCTTACAAACTACAGCAGGAGAGTAATCCTGCAAGCTCTAATTGACAGCACTTTTCTACTCAAGAGAAAACTGTTTATATTGATTTTAAACAGAACAAAACCACTAACTAGGTTAATCAATACATTGCAAAAAGTACTTCTAAACATGCACTATGTCAATATAGAGACATTTTCAAACTTTAGTGAAGGGGAATGGATTCACACAAGAAGCACAGAACCATACTTCAATGAAGAAGCTTATAAACAAGAACAACAAAATTCAATTGCCATAGATAATAATGGTTGGGGGGTATGAAATGATCGAACAAACCATTATGGCAAAAGAAACCCTTTTAGAAAAAAAGTCCCCAAAAAAGTTTGAACCAAAAGCTCCTTTTACCCAAATAAACCATCCAGTGTACACATCGACATGCAACTCAATGTGTAATGTACACCAACAATTGACAATTCCTCAATCACCATGTGAAACTAAAAGACAAAGTAAAATTAAAACTTGACAAACCATAGACTCCTCTCCAATGCGCAGGCACACTGGTCTACGAGGACATTCATTAGACTGCTTTTTAGGAACTGCTTTCAAAAGCACTTTCCACCACATTGAAACGTTAGCAACACACCATTCTTCTATACGGAATCTTGTGCATCGACTATACTAAGCAAAACGTCCTGCTCTAGAACTGCAACATTTAACCTTTTATCTGCCATGGGTTCCCCACGCCCCCAATGCCAAGGTCTTTTTTGGTGATGTTGGTATTTCACTAGTCAATGCCTTCTAACGTTTTCTGTTTCATGAACCACTTAAGTGCCAAGGACGAGGTATCTCGTCCTTGGCAACAGGGAGGTAATCCCAAGAACGAGATACCTCTCCCTTAGCACTTAAGGGGTTAAATAATGTTGTCCTACATGGAACAGCCAAAGAACTCATTCAAGAAATAGAGTACATCCAACACCAATACTTTGGAACTGAAGGTGACTTAGACAATTTTGTACCTTTCGAAAACATTAGCGAAAACCTCATAAACACCAACGTCCTAACAAAGACATACAAAAAAGAAATATCTAAGTTTCAAAACCCATATGCTGAAATACCAGACCAAATATGTGTCTGTTGCTGCAGAACGTTTTATAAAAAGATCACAAAAATAGTACATCTAGCTTACAAAATAAAAGACAATGAAGAATTCCAATGGTTCCAATTGGCGTTATATCTAACAACAGAAGGTATATACAAAATAATTAACCTCTCAAGAGTGTGCACATAGTGCAACACAAAGCTTGATAATAACCAAATGCCAACAAGTGCTCTCACTAAGAAAATGTAAACATATTCACACTTCCAAAAGCACCATAACTTGCATGAGATCCTTATAATACAAACAATGCACCCATTTCAAGCTATAATACTTCTTCAACCAAAATCAGCCAAATTACCTCAATCCAAATTACTAAAGGGCATCTGTGGCAAAGTAGTATATTTACAATTGGATCTAAAAGAAAATGTTCAAACTCTAGGACTACAATGGCCAATAGATCAATCTGTGATTGTACTTGTTAATGGTGTGCCAAAAAAAGACAAACAACATATCAAATGCATCAAGGATCGGCAATGACTATGGGAAAAAAATGTAGAAGCACACCCTTTTCCTGTACTCATTCCTGAAGGAAAAGGAGGAAGATATGATGAAAGGTGCACACAAATTAGTTCTTTATGAATGTTTTCTGAAAACCCCAGATTCAAGCAAAATGTTGAATACATGTTCCACCTCCTCTTTGAAAGTGACCTAGCATCTTTATATTATGGAGATACACACACATTAAAACAGGCTCTAACTTTTTAAACATATCCACTACCCAACAGCTTCAAAAAATAAAAGACAAAGATGATGTTTTGCTCTGAAGTATCACAAATCTCTTGGCAAACTTGCGTGGTACAAAAGAATACTGGCTCCGACGTCAAGCTGATGTACGTTGTATGCAAAGGAACCTAGCCCCACCCACATGGTTTGTTACTTTAAGTTGTGCATAGTACGCATGGGATGACTTGCACAAATTCTTATGCACTGCAAACCAAAATAAAGATGGAATAGACATGAAAACACCAGGAGAAAGAACTATGTTCTCTTGACCCTGTAAATGTATCAAGGTACTTTCACCATCGCTTCGTTGCCATACTGTGTTTTATCTGCAACAAAACTGCCCCTGCGCACAGAGAAGAGCAACAATTCTTTTGGAGAAAAGAATATCATAAAAGATGGTCCAACATTTGGCCATGATAGTGACACCACTGTTTTACAGTTTATTAAAAAATACATTACCTGCAACATCGGTTCAGAAACCACAGCTAGTGACCTAAATACAAAAGTGTTACACTTTCAAAAACATACATGTGGCAAATGCAACGTAGATATAAAAACAAAGGGAAACACTATACCAAATGTCGATATGGCTTCCCTAGACCAGTTTGCAAAAAAGGACAAGTAAATAGCTTGATGTCTTATATTAGACACAGTGTAAAAGGCAAATCCCCTAAACATACTTACAACTGTGGGAAGAACTCCCAGGTATGCCAGAGGGACATTGGAAGTCCTCGGACTTGGAGAGCTCAACTCCCTCCTTCCCAGACACATGGAATGGCAAGTGCAAACTGTGATTTATTACAAGCAAAAACCAACAGGGATCAGCACAGGGACAAGGGAAATCCAAGCACAACACCAAGCTCCCTCGTCTCGCAGGCCGGTTTTAGTGTGATATTTCATAAGCATGACATCACAACCTGGGCCCATCTCCAGAAAACCTAGCTGGCTCCATGATTGGGTGTTAAGCACCTTACCACATATAGTGGAAGCTATACATGTTATTCTACTGTATCTTGCATGTCAAGTGGCCTGCCGGGTCCATCCCCAAGTCACTATCTATAACAATGTTGCAGTGTGGTTGGCCTACCATTGGTTCTTGCCCATTGCTACCTAACCGTAGGGTGCTGAGCTGTGATTGGCTAGAGCTGACGTCCCCAGTGATGGGATCTGCAAATATTCTCATCTCTCTGTACACTTTTTCAAGGTAATAAGAATTACTATGTGTCTGCAGTGTGACTTGTGTACACCACAACATACTCTGTCTATGAGAGTGCTCCTCTGCTCGGTGCAACACTTGTCTCACATTGTAGCATATTTGTTGTGGTCTTATGTATGGTAGCCTGAGACTGGCTCCCTTTCCCAATGCTGGTCGCTGTACATTGTTTACTTTGGCCTGGTCACGTGTTCAGCCACCAAAAATTTGAGCTGTGTAGCTCTGAATTATGAAGAATGATTTGCACTTACTGCAGCGGGTGCCTTTGTCACCTGTGGATTGGAATGTTATCTGTATCTGTTGGTCTTGGATAGGGGTGCTGTCTCACACACCTTGTTCCTTGCCAACCCGAATCAGCTCAGCTCGTATCTGGCTCTGAGAGGCCTGTGGCCTGCTGTAATTTTCCTAAACCATTAGAATGTGGTTTCTACAGTGTCTACACAATACTACATTCTCCATAGGTTAGTCACACTTGGTTCTGTCAGGTCCCATAGCTGCTCCTGCAGACCCATGTGGTTATTTGCATGTAAGCATCTGCAAGCTCTGTTCAGGATCTCTTGCTTCCTGCAGTTTCTGCATGCCACGTTTGGCTAATGGTAAAAATAATAAAAGCATTTACAGTATGTATATGTGTGTGTCCTCTAGCTATAGAACTGCACGCTCATGTTCTTCATGTATTCAAGTGTGTGTTTGTGTCCTGAAGTGTGGATGGCACGTGTGCTTCATGTCTAACACTGCTATGTTGTGGTGTCTCTTACAACGTCAGCAACATGGTTTTGTGGTGCTTAGTCCAGGCTGTTAAAAGAGGTGTCCTTGATCATGGCCTGTGGCTCGCCATCCACTCTGGGGTAAATTCGCTCTGCACCTGGTCGTTATGGCTGGTTGAGTGAGTATGGTTGGCAGAGGGATATCTCTCAAAATACTTGTTAATCATGGGACCACTGGGAATCAGTCCGAAAAAGAATGGGTGATTGTGATACTGCCGGGCCTTCTTCCATGTCATGAATTTCATAGGAGATGGAGGAGGGGGCAGGCTTCCCCATCCCTCTTCACAACATTAAAAGGGATGAAGCATCCGCATACATCAATGATTACAATGCAATCATTTCCCTCTGAGGATTGCAAACATAGACATACAATACATTGCAGACAATTCCACTGCAGTTGCAAGATAGGAAACAGAGCTAAAGGACCTCTGGGATGACATATCATCTGACAAAACACTATCACAGACATTTTACAGCTTCACTATAGACATTCTCTACCATAGAGAATGCGGGTCCTACGAAGCTGCAGACCATTTAACAGGTACATCCTTATGTGTCAAATCTGAGCTCATTGTCTGGCTGAACCTTGGAGCAGCTTCATCTCAATAAAGGGTACTAACATTATACCAAGAGATAGAAAACATAGCTATACATTATCCCAACAGGCAGGACATTTTAAAAAAAAAAACTTGACACATACTAATCAAACAGAAGTACTGCTTTGGAAAACATGTGTCTATACAACATTGCCCAATACTACACCTAAAAAAACAATGGGACTGATTCTAAGTTTGCCCGACCGGAAACAAGGGTGCCGGTAAACTCACTGGCACCCTTGTTTCCGGACTGGCAAACTACATGTTTGCCTGCAATGGCCACTGTGCCCGACTGGTCTGACCCTCCCAGGTGTACCGGCCACAGTTGGCAAACACTACACAGAAGCATCAGCACTGTTAGCAATGATGCCAGCGCTTCCATGTCTCCTCTCCCATAGAGTCCTTTTGGAATGGGGACTTACAATTTACTGAGCCTGACTTCCCGGGCCGCTGTACACGTTATGAGCTAGTGGCACTGGGAAATCAGGTTTTGGCTAATTATTACAAGACTGGCGGCACTGCACCAGTACAACGGCAGGGTTACCGCCAGACTCGTAATGAAGCCAAATGTCATACCAAATGAGACAGGTGGGAAATATTCAGTTTCAACTTGTGAAGGAAGCCTAGTGAAACTCTTCCAACCCAGTCTAATTAATCATGTATAGTTATCATTTGAATTGTCACAATATGGAGAACTGTATAACAAGGTCCTACTCCAACTTTTTAAATGTTGGAGAAAAGAAAAATTATTATTATGTGTCTTTGGGTCTCAAAGCAAGTTTGGTGCAAGCCTTGCGATAAAACCGGCAGACTGCCACCAAACTTGTGAGTTTTTCCGGGCCGTGGCAATGGGGAAATACAGGGCCATTACAACCCTGGTCGACCCTGTATTTCCCCATTGCCAGGGGCTTGATACTTGTACTCCCCATTCCCATTTGAGCCCCATAGTGCTCAATGAGAATGGGGAGGCCAATAGCACCAGCACGATTCAGAATGGTGCTGGTGCTACCGGCAGTGTCTGCTCGCGGGTGCTCATCCGCCTGCCAGGTCTGACCTGGCGGGCGAAAAGGCAACCGCGAGCAGAACTCATAGTTTGCCGGTCCGGTAACTACAGTACCGTTCAAGCTTACCAGTACTGTAGTTACTGGACCGGCAAACTTCTAATGAGGCCCATGACTTATTTGAAGCAGCATTCAAAGTAAATGAAAGCAGTATAACAAATGACAATTTCAAACAATACAAACAAATGTTGCACAATAACCACCAACAAGAGGAAGAAATTGAAGCTCAACTAGACAAAGACACTCCTAAGGGCATTCAACCCTCCCTTACAGGAAGCCATACCAACTTGCAGAATCACTCATTCGAAATAAAGCAGAAATAGCCATGACATAGGTAGAAAATACCATGCATCAATATAAACAATCTGAGGCAGACTTTGCAGTTCTGGAAACACAGATAAATGCTGAACAACTCACCATTTATCCGGAAGTCACTCAAAAAAATGTACATGGTTTTAAACATGAAACTAAAAACCAGTAGCTGTAAACATTATAAAGATTATAAACATTCTTAATTAAAATAATCCGCACATTTCTACATAACTTAACAAACAAAAACCTTTCGGCTGTAGTAACAGCCCCCACAGATTTACATGCCTGCAAAATAGGTCTACTACTACTTCTCCACGTAGAACACCAAAACAAATTAGAATACTACCAATTGTCAGCAGAAGCTGGTACAGAAGTACACATAATTCTAATACAAATGCTCTTGATAGATGTAGTAAGCATGGTTTCAACCTCATGTTGGCTTTAATGCATCTCAACAGTGAAATGGCAACCTATTTTCAAAACTTTAGGACACAAAGAATGCTGCAATATTCTCAGCAGCATTGAAAATGTAAATCTCTGGCAACATTTTTACTGCAGAGAACTAACTCAAAACATGTGCCAGTCTGCAGATTTCACATATGCTAACACATATGCTAACATTTTAAAAAGCACTAGAACTGGGCTGGTTACTAAATATGCAAAATCCATCTTAAATAGTATACTAATCCATGAGTTAATGGACAAAAAAACTCTGCTGCTGATGTCATGGAACAATTAACTAAATAAAATCTAAAATGCATGTCCTTAATGCCAACTCTTGCACGCTGTAGTCAATTCAACGAGACAATGTTGAAAAAGGAAATGCAACCCATACTGCATATCAGCTCCACAGATAAACTAGAAGTGCATGGCATGATACTCCCCATGTGTCAACAAGCAACAGCATGACTAAATAGCTTAGAAGAATGTACCTCCAACACAGCCCGATTGGAGAAAATATTGATGTTGTGCCTGAACTGCATAGTAATTCTAAAATGTAACTTTGACGTAGAACACGGTTTAGTCAATGGAACAATTGGTACAGTTGTTGGCTTTCAATCATATCAGCTTGACAACAACATTCAGTTTGTCAATATCCACTTTGACAAACTTGTGGAAGTTAAAAAAAATTGTCCAGACAATAGGACTTTTCCTTCTTTTCAAAAACATGTATGTACGCAGAGAGCAGTTTTCTCTTGCATATGCTGTCAATATTCAGAAATCACAAGGTCTAACCCTAGATCAAGCAGTGATTGACAGCACAGTCTTTAAATAAGGTATGAATTATATTGCACTTTCATGTCTGCACACACTCAATGGTCTATTCCTAGTAAACTTTGATGCAATGAAAGTCAATGCTGACATTCTGTGCATCCTCGAATACAACAGGCTATGAGTACTATACACCCCCATTTAGATGTCTACCCTGTACCTCAAAATGAAACCTTTTAAAAGACAAATATAAGAAACAGAAGCTATAGCAGATTTCCCAACAATAACACTAAAAAACAATGACCAACTCCTGCATCAAACAATACAACCACAAAACTCTCTAGTACAAAAGTAACTGCATATCCATTCACAAAGAAACACACAATTGTCTCTTCTCCAGAAACATCTGCAGGCCCATCAAACAATGCACATACATAACTCTCTGGTCCCTTTAAATTCAGAAACACAACTGGAGTAAATTGTTATTTCCTATGTGACAATGGGCCTCATTACGCCCCTGGCGCTAAGTGTTTAACGGTGCCGTAAAAGGCTGCGGTGCCGTTAAACACATAGCACCTTCCTACGAGGTCTCTTTGCGGGACTCGACCTTAATGGCTGGTCTTCACCAGCCATTAAAGTAGGGACCAGCAAAGGGACCTTGGTGCTAAGTACAGTACTGCAATTTTCGGTACCGTACTTAGCGCCTTTCCCATTCCCATAAAGCCCTATGGGGCGAAAATGGGAATGGGGAAGAGCCATGGTTCTATGGGGAATTACCGCCCCGCCAACCTTGGAATGGGGTGGTAATTCCCCATTGAACCAAGGCAGACCCGTTACAACACCGGCACCAACCATGGTGCTAATAGCGCCATGGTTTAGTGCCGGTGTTGTAATGAGGGCCAATTAATCTTCTCTTTCAATTGCCACCAATTCTTCACAACATTCACTTAAATTGCTGGGACCAGTTGTGTTTGCAAATGCTTGTCCAACACAGAAATGATAAAGCTAATCCTGACAACACTTGTCTCAGGTACAAGGCAAGAATTTGACTAGTGTCATCAATGGCATTTGTGATGTCATCTTTGATGTCCTAGGGGTTATTATTAGCAGTTTGCGGTGGTGGTGCGAGTTATGGTTGCTTAGCTTACCATAACTGGTGAATTTCTGAGGTTTTGTGTATTATTTGTAACCATAACATCCCTTTAAAAAGTATTTTCATTGAATTTCATAGGTTTTTATTAGTGCAACTTAATCATAATGTCTCTTTAACAAAGTTTTTCAGTAAATTGTATAGCTTTATAGGCATTGACCTTTAACTTCACACCTTTACCCAAATTAGGCCTACCTCTATAATTATTAAGTGCAGCTTTTTTCCATAAAGCAAGTTTAATGAGCAGACAGCCAGGAGGGAGCTTAGATGACATCAAACAGCCGCACTAACCACACAAAGAACACACATTATACACAGTTTGCAACAGTTAATACACTCCCCCAGATACCGTTACAAAGGCATCCCCCCAAACATGATTGGTTGTCCTGTACAGAGAAATCTAAAACGCACACAGTTCATTGGACACAGACATTATAACACAATCCCCTAAAAACGTATAATTACAAGGTTTACATTTTCAACACACCCCTTCAGAGAAACCTCTCCATATTTGGTGGCAGCATTGCCTCTTAGTTACTCAACAAAATAATTCCTATTCATGACGCACACAGACCTGCCCTAAAAATACCTAAGCACATGAATATGAAAGAAAGACATCTAGATCCCTTTTGACCTATTCATGTTTGCAAACTGCATTGCCCAAACCTGCCCAGTGTCCGATTTCTATGACTACTGACCGTTCCAATTCACATGAGTTCCGCCCATTCTCTGATGACACAATCGCTCTCCTGAAATGTATTACTACTGCAAGTGTCCTGGGAGAAGTCACCTGTTCAAAACCAAACGCAAGTTTCACAAATATCTGTCCCTTTCAACAATGATCTCTCCTGTTTACCAGAGATCATATCTTCCCTTCACCCTCCAACACTAAAGCCATCTGCAAACTGACCACACCCACTCCGTTGACCAACTTACAAAACCTGTTCCCTGACTGCTGACAGCCCTTTGTAAGCCTTTGCCAAGATTGTGAAAACACCATTTTAACAAATCCACGATATGAAGACCTATCATACAGAGAGCAACAACACCTCATATATTTCATATCTTTTACTAAATTTGAAAAATACTTCCCATACAAGTATACCTATTATGATCTCCTCTCATGACCACCATTCATACAGCTAAACTCCACATGCACATATTGATCGCCTTTACACAAAATAACACAAATTAACCTAAATGTAATACTTATCTCATTTACCATAAATATTGTAATATGTGTAGGAATTTGTGAAAGTGACAGAAAGGACGATGATGACGTGTCCACCCTCCAGTCAGTGGTATGGCGTGTGATGTTCAAACCTTTCCAATTTCCAAACATTTTTTATTAGTGCAACTTAACAATAACGTCCCTTTAACAAAGTTTTTTCAGTGACTTTTATGGGTTTTTACCAGTGTATGCTAATTTCCTACAACTTACTAATATCATACTTACCCCAATACAGCAACATTTCTCACCTTCAAGCATAATTTTTAACACTTCTATATACTTTTTGCAACTTTTTTCATGGTTTATGCTTTCGTCTACGTCTGCGAATATCTGACATCATCACAGAATTTTCCAGACAGTCTCACATGACCTTGCATGTGTGTGCGGCATGAGGAAATGTTTGCAAATGTGCATGTACTTCACAATCAGATCTGTGCTTCGGGGAAAGTTCGGAACTGCACTTTCTACTGATCTAGGAACTTTCAAGCACAAAATGTTTGACTTGTAGGATTGGTTAGCGTGTTTTGGGAGCACAGAGCACAGCACCACTGCACAGGATCAATGTATAGCATGCTTTTTGAAGTGCAGCACCACTGCATGGGTTTGGTGCATTGCTATAAGGTGGTACAGCAAGGCATGTGTTGTCAGTGTAACATGGACATGTAAATGAAAACGATTTCTACATATAAAATGCAAATAATTTTTTTCACAGTTAAAAGCATATATTTTTACCTGAAATTCCTCTGTTGCAGGAGACACATTTGAGGATTAATGAACTAACCTCATTAACAAAAAACTAACATGCTAACTCATTAATAAAATAATGTGTTCTCCAGTGCAAAATGGATGGAAAAGACTTTGAAAGTCATTTTAAACGCGCATCCAGATTTTTTTTTTCTTTTTGTTGCTCTGTGCTGCTCTGTCCACAGTATTTGCAGGAAGCAAAGACTCGAATAGCAGGAAATCAGTTTTGTTACAGTTGCTTACTGTAAAAGATTTCTATTGTGTGCAGGAGCAGGATAGAACATGAGGGATTCGTATTGGACAAGCAACATATTAGAGGCTGTAATCAAGTTTTCTTGTAGAATCTGGGGGAAGGAGAGAGAGAGAATACATTTTAGACAGCTCGGAGAAAGACCTGACCGGTAGCTGTGGAGTTCCTGATTGAAAATGCCGATCCCAGCTGCACTGCTGCAGAGACTGGGGATTCCAGACAATAATCCCCGGTTTGAGTAACGGCTGATGCCTGTTCTCACTGGGGGTGCTTGAAGAGGGAATTTCCACATCCAGAAGGCGACCAGCCGAAGAATTTCACATGCTGAACAGATTAGGTAATTATACATTGCAAAGTACGGGGGCAGAGTGCGTGAATGCGAAACTATTCAGTCAGTGTAGAAGAAAGAATTCCAGTGTCTTATCATCAGGTTTAATGTTGCGACTATTCTCGTCGCCCTCTTCTCATTTTGTTACAGATAATGTTGACTGTGCTATTTCATTTACTTCTGTAAAACGAGTGAGATTGTGTTTAAATGCAACTTTTATAATACACAAAAATATCTGAAAGCAGACGGGTAGTGTGTTTTATTTTCTCTTTCCTTTGTGCATTTACCTTTACAGTGCTGATGATGTGGGGAGATGTTTAGACAGTGCAATTGTCATTTTTAAAGTAGCTAAAAATAAGACTTGGCTGCAGCTGTGTGCACGATTTCATTCAGTATGAGCAATTATAAATAACTGTGTGTTATAGCCTGCTGGAGGTACATGAGTCAGCAGAAAGAGAGGCCCTGGACATAGTTCACCGATGTAGATAAGTTGGTGATAAATACTGAATGATAGCTCGCTTCCGTAGATAAGACAGCAAGGACAGCCCATGGTGGCACTCCAATTGAAAATGTGGTGTTCCTGAAATGTAAGCCTGAGGCCTCTCTAGTGATCACACAAACAATCTAAACAAAAATAAGGGGTTCTGGATATTGGGGCCACAAATAAAACAAAGGAATTATGCTCACCAAAAATACCATCAACCACGCATACCAACCACGCATACAAACCACGCATACCAACAAATGTATACCATCTAAATATGTCTGTGTACTGAAATAATGCATATCCACTGTATTATTATCATACATAACCCAATCTGAATGCAAGGAGTGATTGTTGCTCAATTATTTTTTTGGCAGTAAGAAAATACCGCCAGGCCCAAAATCTACACAAAATACCCAACAACTTGCAAAGCTCCTACACCTATTCTTACTTATTATCCATTAACAATCTAGTACAGAGCACATACTTGGAAGAATATTAGCAAAATTGCTATTTATCTTAAAAATGGCTTCAGCTATTGCCATCCTTTCTCCCAAAGAGACACCACCACCAGCTGGAGGACCTACACAACAAAAAAAGTTCAGTACTTCCAAAGACAATGAAGAGGAGCAAGAAGATGAGGTAGAGGAAGTGCCTACTTATAGCACCCAGAGAGAATCATGGGTGTGGCAGTTCTTTACCATTGTCGGGAATGTACCAAAGGCTAAAGCTACCAAAGTGAAGATCATTCAGTGCAACATAGTACTCAGTTGTAGACTACCTGGACAGTACTAATATGGGACCAACTAATTGCTCCGGCACGCCCAATCCAACCACCACAATGCTCTCAGAAAGGTTGTTCCTTTCTTAGCAAGTAGTATGCTGTTTTCTTCCACCTCATATTTCTCAACCAATACTGTAACCACACGCCTACTTCTGTGGGACACACAATCCCACCAGCTAACTTGCAAGCAATAAAAGAGGCTGTTGATCCATATCTTTCGAAGACAACAGTCCTCTGTATAAACTGCAATACACCGCTCTGCAGGGGGGAGCAATTTCGAAGTGCTTTTGAAGCTGTAATCAAGGACATGAGAAATATATTAGCATAATTATTCATTTTTATTTGATCGAATGATACAATCTGTCTACTGGCCATGACCACGAGGGACGACCAATGGGGTTTTTCAAAATTAGGAAAGGGTTGAAAGGGAAAAATATTTGCTTGTGGGTACAGGTTGAAGTGTTGGATGGCATTGCAGCAAATAAGCATGAGGAGGGTCACCAAGAACTGGAAGGCATGGTTTTGCAAATATGTCCTGTGTTATTTTTTTAAAGTGTCAAATGGAAGTACAGAACACTGTTATATAACTCTGGTGACTGAGCAATGGGCATGGCCATCAGCAAGAAGAAATGTGTACTGTAATTTGCTTATTAGGGCATGCAAGAAGGTTTGAATGGGAACACATATTCTGCTTGCAGTTACAGCCTGAAGTGGTGGAGTCGATTGCAACAAACTTGCCTGACGAGCATTACCAAGGACCTGCAGACATGTTTTTGGAAACATGTTTTAATATACATATTGTGTCCGGGTAGTGGGCCCTTGGCAAATGCAAATGGGTACTCTGGTTTGCTTATTGGGGAATGTGGCATGGCTAAAGTCTATGCCCAATGGATTTTGAGACTATAGTTAAGGTGAGTCGGAGACACAGAGGAACCCCTCAAAATTCTATCATTAATAGCTTTTGTTTCGAGTAACGGGTTTGGCTGAAATTGCGAAAGCGATTGAAGACCTGCGGGCCCCCCCGGACTGCAAAGTTTTGGAAAGATTTGTTATATAATAAAAAAGTTATTAAGCGTCAGAAATAAAATTTTAAAAAAGTGCGGTCTACATCCCATTCATTTCCTCATAGACAAATAAGGTACATTTTTCCGAAAGCGCACAGCCCAAACCGCTCGATGTATTTGGACCAGGTCCAAAACAACTTAGGCAGAAAGCATTGACTTGCGATTCATGTGTAGTATGGGGATATTCCGTGCGTAGTTTTCAAAATATTGGACGGAGAATGGGGGTCCCCCTTACCAAAAATAGATATTGGTATATAGCGGATTTACATAAACCGGGTGTTTTTAGAAATGAAACAACTGCCATCTTGTTTTTCTTTCGATACAGGCGATATTCGTGGCTATAGCCGAGCATATTGGAAAATGAAACTCAGGAAAAAAGCTATTTTCAGGTAAAAAAACATGCAAATGCCATCAGGCTAGATGTGAGCGAAAGGCTATAGGGCACCAAGTGGAGTTGGAGTGGGTCTAGTTGGATGGGTCTAGGTACTGAGTTTGCATCACAAAGCTTTCTGTAGCCTCGGCTATAGCCGTGAATAGCCGACATCTGAAAGCAAACTGTGTCACTGAAACAGCGTCTGTTTTGGGGAGAAAGGGAGAGGCAGGGGAAGTGAGGAGACCATCTGGGGGGTGGGGGGAGCTGGCACAGATGAGGGGGCACTTGGTGAGGTACGGAGGGTGCAGTAAAGCATTTTTCTTGGGGGGGCATTTTTCCGATATTCTCGGCTATATCCTAGGTGACAAAGGACTTAAGATAACCGCGGGCACAAGTAGTTCTGTTCCGGCGGCTAAGAATTTTGGGGTGCCAGTGTTTCATTTCTGTTTGAAAGTTATTTGTATAGGTGTAGTGACGTTGAGAGTGAAAAATCATTGTCCATGGTCAAAGGCCATGATCAGTGACCTGGTAGGTATGAGGGACTCATTTTTACTTTGGCTGTGTGTTTTCAGGCTTGCATATATGTGAGACTTTGGCGTTTATATTGTATTATAAATGAGGCCACCTTTTTATCTAATTTATGTAACCATGATTATGATGAAAGTCAATGAAAACCGTGAGTATAATAAAAACCTTGTTTTTGCATTTACACTGCATTTTCTTATCAGTTAGGTGTTCTGAGTTATGTTTATAAAAATTGGCCATGTAGAACTGTATCAGCGACTACTCAGTAGCTCTACAGTGCGCAGCTTTGATATTCACGGGTAGACATGTTACCCTGTGCATCTGCAGTTAGTTTAGGGCAACTGCAATGTTGTGTGTTTGTGGACGTGCGGTAGCCGTGGGTTTGCAACATTTTGAGTGGAGTAGCATCCTAAATGCATTGAGTGTTTTTGGTTATTGGGGGTGATCAGGGGAGTGGAGGAGGATCATGGGGAGTGGAGGAGGGCTGGTATGCGTGCTACGGACACTTGTTTGGAGTTTGGAATATTTATTAATTCAGAGTTTTTGTGAATAGCTGCAGATAGCAGCAAACATTCATGTATGGGTCTTATATAACCACGTGTATAAAACGCAAGTGTGTAGGCACATCAATGTGTTTAATCGTACATGATTATTTATACCATGCTTAATACCCAAAGGTTTTTAAGCGGGGACCCTGGGATCGACACTGTGTTGCTCCGTGTCGTCTTGCTTACAAGTCGAGCACGTTGCCCCTGAGCTATCCTTCATTGGTTGATGCTGCAGGTGTTGTTATATTTAAAGCCAAATATATAAATATACATTTTCTGTGCAAGAATCATATTGTTATGTGGATAATATAGCACAGAATTTTATCTGTGTGTGTTATTTTGTGTGTATGGGTCTAATATAACTGTGTGTATAAAACACACGTGCGTAGGCGCGTCAACATGTTTCGTCTTTTCATTGTTTGACGCAGTAGGTGCGGTTATATTTATAGCCACGTATATAAATATACATTTTCTGTGCAATAATCATATTGTTATGTGGACAATATAGCACAGAAAAGTATCTGTGTGAGTTATTTTGTGTGTTTAGCTGTTGTCTTGTCTTATTTAAAGTTTTTAAGGTTGGCTTAGTTTGGTTTTTAGTTTGTAGAAAATGTACATGTAGCCGTGGCTACAGGTAAGGTTTGTAGCTACGTTGATTATTCACGGCTTCTAGTGATGCTGGCCAGGGTTTTGTATGTGTTTCGGTGTTTCTAATTGGCTGGTGTTCATGTTGTAAATGTGTACTTCACTGTGATAGGTTGCAGGGAATGTGTCAGCCATTTTATTAGTTTTGTAACAACGTTGCCCTTTTTTCTGGTTTGGATTTATGAACATATGACACTCCCCATTGAGTCTACCTTTATCATTTTGACTGCAGGACTCACACTGTGCGGTTCATGTTATCTGTGATAAAGTATGATTGTCATTAATCATTTGTTTGTCATTATTTTGTTAACAGTTTGATTTGATAATATTTGATAATGGGGCTTTTTACTATATTGGTTAACAATGAAGTGGTCTTGCTGTATATGTAGAAAATGGGTGGGAATAAATATTGGAAATTTATTAGGAAGGACATTGAATGTTAGTAAGGTGCTTGATATAGAATCATGAAGTATACTTGTTGCATTCAAAATAAAATAATGATCACAGAGCAGTAGATATGTGATTTTATCTACAATGCTTTTTTAATCACGTATGGTGTGTGTGTTTAAGTGATTTTTTGGGGTGATATGAAAATGTGTTTGTTTTAAAAAGATTTTTTTTGTAATGTGTTTTGAAAATGTGTATTAAAAGATTTTGTTTGCTGAAGGGTGTTACTGCGTGGTTATGTACAAGAGAAAAAGTATTGGGCCTCATTACGAGTAGCCCAGTTAAAGCGGGTTCATTACCGGCATCCCGGAATGAGCGGGTCCGTGCTCGTATGAACCCACTAATAGCGGGTGATTACGAGTGTGCAAGCACGTGCGTTCCCCCATGCCGGTAATGACAATACCGCCATGCCGCTAAAGGGCCTCCAACTCCCCTATACCGGCATCGCGGGACCCACCCATAGCGGTACCGCCTCATACCAACCCCTAAATACCGGCACGGTAATAACACCATGGTAATACCGTTTTCGCAAAAAACGGACCCAGAAATTACGTCATCGTGCAGGAACGGGAAATGGGCCGGTGGCCATCTTTAAAAACACAATACATTGCCATCCTCCCCAACCACCAGTCCATTTGTGTTGTGCTGTGGCAGAAAATAACCAGGATGTCCAAGGCAACCAGGAAGATGACTCCCAGGAAGCGCAAACAGCGTTTTTCAGACGCTGAGCTTAGTATGTTCGCTGACACCCTGGCCCAGCATGCGGACACCATCAGGAGTACCGACATGAAGCATGCGGCCCAGACCAAAAAGAAGGAAGTCTGGCATGAGGTTGCACAGAGGCTGTCGGCAGTGGGAACCACCCCAAGGAGTGAGCGCGACTGTCGCAATCGGTGAGATGACATCCGCCTCAGGGTGAGGAAGATCCTGGCAGACAACAGGTGGGCTGGCATGGCGATAGGCGGGGGGCCACACCCACCAGTGAAGTTAACTCCATGGGAGGAGACAGCCAGTACTTTTATAGATCCGGAGTCCATAGAGGGAATCGGAGAGCAGGAGGTGGGCGCTGCATCATCCCAAGAAGAAGGTGAGTGACCCATCACATCCCTGTAGGGTAAACCATGATGTGGCACAAGTGACTTGGAAGTGAGACTAGGCAAGGCAATGCATGTCCCAGGCCCACATCAACATATCCAGTCAAGAATGTGTGTCACACCCTGCCACACACAAATGCATGCTGAGTGCCAATCCCAATCCCAACATATGTGCAACATAACTCGACCGTGCCCATGTAACTCACCACACAGACACCATACCAATGCCATGCCACCAGCCATGCATTGATTGCCCACATGCCCCCTCAGAACACCAAATGCCACACCCCTGTAAGAATTGGATGCATGAATGTATGAACATATCACAGCGCAATAGATTATCGCTGCCATGTGACACCATCACTCATGACCTGCATCTCTTCTATCCCCCAGGCACCGATGAGGAAGATGGCAGGCAGGACAGGGGTGCAAGTGCATCTACTTCACTGCAAGGGACCAGGGCCACCGCCACCGCAAACACCCAGCTCCACAAACTGCCCAGACCAACAGGTAGTGTGCCACACTGGGCAGAACCCCAGCAGGAAACACCTGCAGCAGCCACCCACAACAGTGGGAGGCGTTTCCATTCTCGCTCCGCCAACCACCGCGGATGTTTCGGATGCTGATGTGGAGAATGAGGGTGACACAGTCATATCCACCACACCCACCCCAAGCCCCATTACCAGCCTCCCCCCTATAGAGGCCGAGAGCAGCGATGATCCATGCGTCCACGACTCGGACCTTGGAGAGTCTGACATATGCCTCTTTGAGGAGAACTGTGCCCTGGACGTGGGCCCCACGCAAGTGCCATCTACCACCCTGCCTACCACCACCCTGCCTACCACCACCCTGCCTAACACCACCCTGTCCACCACCACCCTGCCTACCACCACCCCGGCCACCAGCACTCCTGCTGCCAACGACTCCTTCAAGGATCACCTGTCAAGGGTTGAGGCACGACAGGAGTCGATGCTTGAACTAATGCGGCAACAAATTGCCGATGGTAATGACTCCATGAGGGCCATTGCAACAGCCATCGCTGCCAACACTGCTGCTGTTGAGGCATCCACAACTGCCATGAGGGAATGTCTGGGGCACTTACGCAAGCCCTGATGCCAAACCTGCCTCAAATGCAGCGGCCACACCTTGGGGCAGGCATGGGACCGGCCACTGACACCTCCACTGCCACAACCCCTTCGACCTCAGCCCAATCAAGCCCCGTGCGGATGATGTGGTGAAGTGCACATTACTTGGACATGGCACCCCCGGAACCCAAAATAGCAAAGAAGTAGAGTGGGCAGACAATGCCATTGGACAAATGGACGTTGGTCAAGGGAACAGTGTTTGGTGTACATTTGGGGACATTTGGGGTTTGTAGGGTGGGTGAGGGAGTTCACTGGGGTATTTTTGGGGTCTGTAGGTTGGGTGAGGGAGTTCACTGGGGTATGTGTGGGGTTTGTAGGGTGGGTGAGGGAGTGGGGGTTGTGAGGGGAATATGTTTACATTATCACGTGTCTGAAAAATACACCCGTTGTTTGCAAGAAAATCAATGGCTGGACATACTTCATTTTGTGCATGTACATTTAACGTGTGATGGTGTACAGTGGCGAACTTCTAACAAAACAAGTGTGCATGTCCACATGCAGCCAGTGTGTCACTGGCACATTACTTTCATGGTCCCTGCGTTTCAAAAGTATTTGTCGATTAGTGCTTGGCGTACAGCATGGCCATCCCGTGCATCACGTACTGGCAGGGGGGCTCCTTCACCTCTGTCTCCATCCCCTTCATCCTCACCCGGCCCATGCATGTCAATGTCAGGTGGCAGTGGTACATTACTCCGGACGCACATGTTGTGCAGCATGACACAGGCCATGATGATCTTTGCCACCTTCTCAGGCCTATATAGGAGTGCCCACCAGACCTGCTTAGGCAGCGGAACCGCACCTTCAACAGGCCAAAGGTCTGCTCAATCACAACACGGGTACGAGTGTGCACACAATTGTACTCCTCTTCATGGCTGTTCTGCGGGTTCCGCACAGGGGTAAGTAGCCACGGCCTCAAGGGATATCCTCCATCACCTGCAAGCAGATACAAATAGGTGTGTGTCACTCTGAACTGCCCCCTTCAGGGAGCACAGTCATGGCAGCAGCTATTTGGTGTGGGCATGCACATGTCCCTGTACGTATACAAAATAGTCAACTAGATGCAATGTATACTGTAATGAGGTGTGGTACACTGGATGGGGTTAAATAGATGATGCAGGGTGTAATCATGCATGCTGAGGCAGATGTGCTGTGGTAGTGTGACAATGTTTAGCCTCGAATTCATGCTGTATATTCTTCACTATGCATGATCACACTATCCACATTGCCACAGTTGCCATCCTGTTCAGTCATGCATTGATTGCCATCACCATGGTGGCCTGGTTGTGCCTCTTACTTGTTGTCATCCATATGCATTATTTATGATATGTGGCCCAGTGATGCGTCATGTTCCGTTTGGCTGGTTCAGGTGAGGAGTGTTTAGCTCTGCATGCATTCTCCACTCACTGGCTATTGCCACCCAGGTGCACTATTCCCCCCCTTTCCCACCCTGGTAAACTTTTCCCCCCCTTTCCCACCCTGGTGCACTACCCCCCCTTTCCCACCCTGGTGAACTATTCCCCCTCTTTCCCACCCTGGTGAACTATTCCCCCCTTTCCCACCCTGGTGCAGTAGCCCCCCCCCCCCCTTCTGCATCCGCACACATCAGTACCCCACAGCACACCCATGGGACAGTTGTGCAACTCACCAAGCAGCCAGGCACGTGGTCCAGCATGTCGCTCCATGTGATTGGGTAGCGTGGAGTTGCGCAGTACCATGGCATCATGTGTGAATCCAGGAAATCGGGCGCAGCAATGGGTGACGATCTTGCTGGAGTCACATACCATTTTCACATTGATGGAGTGGTATTGCTTGCGATTGCGGTACACCGCCTCTATGGCATGGGGGACTACCAATTCCACATGGGTGCAGTCGATGGCACCAACACAATTGGGCATGCCTGCCAGTGCATGGAAGCCTACTTTGGTTTTGGCTATCTCCTGGGCAGTCCGTGGTAGGGATATGTGGGTGCTTGCGTGCTTCAGGAGGGCATCCAGCACTTGGTCAGCATGCGTGAAAATAGTGGTTGTGAAATGCCATGCAGCTGGCCCACTGTGTGTTGGTAGGTGCCTGTGGCCAGGAAGTGTAGCACAGACACCACCTTTAGTAGGGGAGGGATGGCAGTTCATATTTCTATGTGGCTGGCAATGTCGTTCTGTATCATGTCCACTATGGTGGTGATGGTGTCACGGTCCAACCGGTACAGGGTGTGGATCTACTCAGGGGTTAGGTTAAATGGGCTGGATCTGGTGCAAGGGATTTGTGGCTGCCTACGAGGCACTGGTGGCTGCGCTGGTGGTAATTGCTGGGCCTGTCTCACCCTCCTTCTCCTCCTGTGTCTCCTCTGTGCTGCCTGTTGTTGCTGCTGTAGTTGTTGTTGTTGTTGTTGCTGTTGTTGCTGTAGTTGTAGCAGTATAGGCATGTCCTCCAGCACCATGATTGCAACAGCTAGTGGTAGCATTTTGGTGTAGGAAGGGGTGTGGTGTGTAGGTGTGCTCCTTTTGTACTGGGCCAGTCTACATTGCCTCCACCTGTGGGGGGGGGGGGTGTGTGGGTGTGCTCAGTTTATACTGGCCCAGCCTCCATTGACTCTACCTGTGGGTATTGTGTGCACCTGTGGCAGCTGCCTTGTATCCTGATTGCTGTTTGCGGGTGGTCCGCGATGCCTTTATGGCCGGCATCGTGCAGCCCGTGATGTACGCGCCTATGCCGTTATTAGCTGCACCGTTATTTAGGGTGCCGCTAATACCGGGTTTGCGGGTCGGAATGCAACGGGACGGTAAATGATGCCGGTATTACCATACCAGCATCGTTTTTGCCTTACCGGGCAACCTCGTAATGAGGCCCATTGTGTTTATTTGATTGTTGTTTTGTGAAACCTGGTGTTTAATTACATGACAAATATGTTTAATTGGTTTTATATTTAAATATATATTCATAAATAATATAAGGATGCTATCAGATGTGCAAACTGCTATTATGTAAAAATAAAATGGAATGGATTTTTCGGTGAAAATTCCCTCATTTAATGCAGGTGCACTATGTGTTCAGCAATACTATTTTATTACTCAGATTAAAGGTTGTAAAACTTTGAGTTGATTTATTGGAAGTTTACATGTGTGACAGTTTAAAATAGGAAACCCCCGATTTCTTTTTCAACAATCTTGTTACTGTACTGCTAATTCATACATACATACTGTTAGTTGTCAATGCTAGTTTACTGGCCATACTGGTTCTTAAATGGAGTTAAGGCGACTATTTAGTGTGCCCATAGTTACAGGTTCTGACTAATGTGAGGGCTTTAATAAAGACGTTGGGGCATTATCTGATGCATGAATGCCCTCCTGGCTGTGGGTTAATTGCTATTAGGATTGTGTTAGACGAGACCGGAGTAGTAACCGTGTCTTTATTTACTCGGAAGACAGACCAGAATGTTCAAACTGAGAAAGATTTCTGCCATGAATCGGATAGAAAGTTTGTTCACTCTTTCAATGGTTGCACTTAATGCCTGTTTGTTTATTTTTTAACATTGATTTGAAGGGTTGCTATGGAAAGGGAGTAGGTACTATCTGTTGTCCCTTCACATGATCCATTGTGGCCATTTTGTTTTGCTTTTTTTCGAGTTGAAAAATGGTTGCTGGGCAATTTGTTGACATGTCTATTCAAGAGATTAGCAGCAGCGATGATAATACCATCTGGGTCCCCAATCCATCAGAACCAAGGAAAAAGTCATGAGAATAAAAATGTGTTTAGGCAGTTGGAGATATTTAAGGTCAACAAACAGTGCTTTAAAATTGAGGCAGAGGCTGTGCAGTGTAGATTGTTGAAGAAAACACTAAGATGTGGCCCTTCTAATGTTCTGTTTCAAAGCTTGGGAACATCAATTATGATAAATGATCTGGTGCGAGTTTCCTAGGATAATGTGGAGGATGCATATTGGAAACTGCATGAGCATCACAAAGTAAAAATGCTTGGGGCTCAGGTGTTTTATTTATGCATTGTATTTTTATAACATGCGTAATACCATGCCTGAGTTTGGTTTCTAAGCGTGGATCTGGACCTCTGTTGCTTTGTATGGTCTTGCTTCCAGAATCAGTCCATTGCCCCTGTGCTATCCTCCGTTCACTGTTATGGGTATGGAAATGGCAGCACGCTGAGTAGGTGTTTCCACCAGTGCGATGCCACCAATAGTTAATGAACTCTACACTTAGACAGTAGTGTCAACTCCATACATTCCAGTTTTACCATCTGCCAATATCTAACTTTTCTGAACAATACAAATTCTGTGTCTAAAATAGGCTGCATGTTTGAAATATCTAATCCAAGAATACATCTCCTAAAATTACAACTCACTCTCATGTAATAAACTATTTAGAAAAAGTCTTAACAGAATGATATAATATGATTTACAGTTTTCTTTGCATAAATAAACATCACTAAAAAAAAACATTCTCCGATAGGTTCAATAATTGAACAGCATCTGACGTACTTAACATGCTATTGGCAACTACCCACGACATAGACAATGAACAATGAATCAGAAAGGTATTATAAATATTCAATGATGTCTTCTTATGAACTGCTTTTCCATTTCTTATTCCAGTATTTGAAGTAGCCAGCAGTATTTCTAGCTAGCACACTAAAGCATAAAACAACATGGAATGGCTGGAGGACAATTCTCTTACAGATGAAATAAATACAAAAGAAGTTGTTGAAAAAAAGAAGCAAAACAAATACAACACATGCAGCATTTTGTAAGTCCTATATATATATATATATATATATATATATATATATATATATATATATATATATATATATATATATATATATATATATATATATATGTACAATGAGAATAACAATAATATTTTAAGGAAAACATATTAGTCATCAAACACATATACTTTGTCTGCCTACTATAAGTTGTGTACAAATAACACATTTATTTTTTAAGTGTACTATATCTTCGATTGTGTAAAAGTATTTGAAATATTTTCAAGCAGATGAAGAAGTTTTTCCAAGCATGATGAAAAATCAAACAAGAAGTATCAGAACATCTATTCACAAAACTAATCCTGGATTAATTAAAATAATTAAAATGACTATTAATGAATGTTGTAAAAGAAGTACAATCAATCAAAAAGGATACTGAAAATGTAAGAGAAATTATGGACAGAAAAAATCACATTGTGTAAGAAAACACAAAGACGTGGCCCTTCTAGAGTCTTCAAACATCTGCACCATTGAACACGCTAGAGTTATTGGAAATGCTAGAGATTTTCAGAGAGGTGGCATCCTTTTTTGGTGGCATTGTCTTGTATAATTTCGTCACCAGTTGGACATTTGAATATGTCTTACATTTTGCAAGACAACACTAAGATATGGCCCTTCTAATGTTCCATCAGAAAGATTGGGAACATCAATTATAATAAATTATCTGGGTCAAGTCTCCTGGTATGTTGTGGATGATGCACATTGGAAATTGCACGAGATTGTCTGGCCCATACTGTGCTGCAGCCTTTATTGGCTTATGTGTAGTGTCATATTTTTACTGTATCTGGAAGCAGTAGTTGCGCAGAATCAACCTCCTCATTAAAGGTGCTGCCAGAAACAGCCAGAGTCTTCAAACACTGGCATCACTGCAACACTCTATTCAAAGAGTTATTAGAAATGCTAGAGAGGTTCCGAGAGGAGGCTTTCATGAAGTGTTTAAAGATGTGGTGCTCCTATCTCCAGTATTACCACCTGGATGAGCGCAAGGGCTTCCCAGTATTTTGTCTTTCTGATGCAATACATTTGTCAGAGGTTTTCATCCACTTCTTCCTAATACTGTCTTTAATCGGTTGAAGCCACTCTAGCATTTCACATCTGAAAAAAGAAAACAAAAGTTCTGGGATATGAAGCTTGGGAACATCAATGATGATAAACCATTTGGTGCAAGTCTACTAGTATGATGTGGATGATGTGTATCGAAAATGCATGAGATGGTTTGGACCATACTGGGCTGTAGTCTTTTTTGGTTTATATGTGGTCTTATATCTTCATTGTAGCTGTGAGCGCTGGTTGTGCAGAATCAACCTCTACCAATTAAAGATGCTGCTAGCAATAGCCAGAGTCTTCAAACACTGGTAGCCATGGAAAAGAATTATTAGAAATGGTCGGGATATACAGAAAGGAGACTTTTCATGAAGTGTCTGCAAATTTGTTTTTCCTATCTTCACCAGTACCACTTGGATGAGCGAGAAGCATTCCCAGGATCTTTTCTCTCTGATGTAATGCATCTGCCGGAAATCTTCATGCACTTCATAACGGGGTACTAATAGTGTCTTTATTCAGTTGAAGACAGTTCCGAATATCATAAACTAAAAAAATAAAATAAAAAAATGATCTGGGATATGAAGCTTGCGAACATCAATGATGACAAATCATTTGGAACATCAATTATTATAAATCATTTGTTGCGGGTCTCCTGGGATGCAGTGTACTGGAAATTGCATGAGATGGGGCTGAAGTATTTTTTGGCTTGTCATTGTTGCTGTGAGTGGTCGTTGTGCAGAATCAACCTCCACCCATAAAGATGTTTCTAGCAACAGCCAGAGTCTTTAAACACTCTATTTGAAAAGTTGTTAGAAATGCTAGAGAGTTTTAGAGGGGAGGCTTTTCATGAAGTGTCTACATATGTACTGCTCCTATCTCCAACAGCACCACTTGGATGAGAGAGAAGCATTCACAGGATCTTTGATTTCTGATGCAATGTATCTGCTGGATGTCCTCATCCAGTTTATCCCAGGGTACTAACAGTGTTTTTATTCGGTTGCAAGATACTCAAGCATTTCGCAATTGAAAAAAGGAAGAAAAAAAAGATGTCCTCCATGGAAAGTGATACGAAGTGTGTTCAGCCTTTCTATGGCGGCCATTTAAAACAGTACACAATAAACACAAATATGGCCACCATCGAACGGGAGATGGGACTACATATAGTCTCTTTTCCATGTCCATGGTGGCTATTAAAACTTTATTTGTCCTTGTTTGTAGAAGAACGATTGAACACAAATGAGGCGTTATATGTTTGTAGACACTGGGCCTCATTACATGGATGGCGGTAAGGATTTACCGGTACCGGTAAAATACCGGTACTGGTAAATCCTTACCGCCTTACTACGAGGTCCCTTTGTGGGTTGGGGGATTTAACGCCTGCTTTTTGCAGGCGTTAAAAACCAACCCGCAAAGGGACCCAGGGAGCTAATTACGGTACCGCAATTTGCGGTACCATAATTAGCGCCTTCCCCATTCCCATTGAGCCCTATGGGGCAAAAATGGGAATGGGGAAGGGCAATGGTGGAAGGGGGAATTACCGCCCCGCCAACCTTGGAATGGGGCGGTAATTCCCCTTTCCGCCAAGGTGGTGCTGGTATTTTACCGGCATGAACCATGGCGCTAATAGCGCCATGGTTCTCTGCCATCCGTGTAATGAGGCCCACTGTGTTGGGTTTTATAATGAAACAATTATTTCTGCAAGAAGTGTTTTGAACAACATGGTAGTGTCTGATTTTTCTGTTGTGTTTCAAAATTGAACATGTTTGAAGTGATTGCATTGCAAACTGTTTGTACTTTTTGAAGTTATTGTTTGAATGCAAATAAAGACACCAAACTTTCCTAAAAATACATGAGTGCAAGGTGTTAGAGGCAAAGTTGTGAATGTACCTCTCAATTTGAAGGAACATGTAAACATTCTAGGAGTAAAGTGTGAAATTGTAGATTTGTTGTTGTTTTTTTGTAAATTGTGTTGCCAAAAACGATAAGAACATTTGACAACAGCTTATAGATATTGGAAATGTGAAAAATGCATTTGCATTTCCATTGGAGCACAATTATGTTTACAATGTCAGTGTGACTGTACTAAACCTGTGTATATTTGATGTTCAGTTAACAAACTAAAGCTATTGTTGTTGGTGGCTTCCATTCTGATAAACAGGGATGAATGAGCAGGTCTGGGTCTATTTTCCTTTTGATAGGATCTTTGTAATTAAAAACATGTTTATTAAACTATATAGGTAGGTTGGAAAAATGCCTAATCTAAACCTAATTCTAAGATGGGAGCATGTTGCGACCATCAAATAATAATAAGGCAGTCCTAGTGGCGTTTTGTCAAATAAAAGAACCTATACTAAGAAAAACCTATTTCCAAACTTTACGCTAAATACAAAAGAGTGTGGTATGGGTTTCACAAGAATGAAAGAAGTGTTCATAAATGATAAGTCAGGATGTGTTAGCCGGGGACCTCCCTTCCCCACGTTTTGAGCACGGGACAAGGCAAGAGTCCTGAGCACAGCAAACTCTCAGGCTTTGCCAGCACGAGACAGCAGTTCTGCTTCATGTATCAGGACCTCTGTGATTAAGTTTCTTGTCTACAAAATGTTTATTCCCCCAAGGACCTGATGGTTTCCAAAAATAACAAATGAAAGAAGTTGTGTTCTAATGTACGTTGGGTGATGGTTTCACCCCTGGGTCCCACTCTTCTGAGCGCAGTCACCTGAAACAGTTCTTATCAATATCAGGATCTTCGAGGTTGTCTCTCCTGCTTCCGAGGATCTGATAGATTCAAATAACAAACAAAAGAATTGCACTTGAGGTGAGGATTCTTCACCCCTGGGTCTCCCTCTTCTGGGCATAGACCACTCTCGAATATCAACCTTCCTCGTCGGATTCACTATGGCTTTTGCAAAGATATTATCTCCTTGGCATTCACAAATCATAATACCTGTTCAAACAGTTCTCTGTGGACATCCCTTTGCCGGGTTCATTTTTGGCAGCACACTGTTTCTTGGGACTTTAGATTCTGCCCCTCTTTATTGGCATCCCTCTGCCGGGTTGACTCTTGCCATTTCACAATTCCCTTTACTTGCTTCTGATGCAGGATTCTCTTCCCTTGCGTTCTCAATTGTCGGTCAAAGACTTTCTACTGTACAGGGATTTTGCAAGACCCCTATGTGACCACTTTGACCTATTTTCGTAGCTCCCCTAGGGCCTTCTGGTATCTGTGTTTTCTTTCAAACACAGGATTAAACCAGAGTCTCTTGAGTCAGCACCCACGTTGCTCTGGACGACTCTGTAGCTGGTCTTCCCTTAACAATTTACAGTTCTTTGAACTTTCCTCAATGTGCCACTTTGCGATTTTACCTCAACACTGTTCAGTTTCTTTATTGGTTGCCCTTCGACTCCCTGGCTCTGAGGATTGCTTGGCTATTCACTCTACCATCAAGGCCGGTACCACAGTAGCAGGCATCTTCCTCTGTCCTGCTTATCAGTGTAGGTACGCTCTGTGTACCATTGACATCTGCTGCAACACACTCAGCTGTTGTTTGCAGACTTTTGTTTCCTTCTGCAGAGGCTTCACAGGTCTGGGTTGGAAAGAGCAAGGTTGCTTCTCTCCTTGTTGCCCCTTTGATACTCACCAACTTTTTCTTCCTCTTGAACTGCTGTGCTTGGATAGCTCTCTCATTGTGCTGTCTGCCTTGCTCGTGCTGTGCTCTTGTGCTCCACCTTTTATACCTGTGGTGAAGAGAAAGGGCATCAGGTGTGTGTGATTACCTGACTCTGCCTGACCTTTTGTTGGGACATGACAGCTCTAAACAGCTCTAGAGTTAGTCCATTGTCTTTCATGGTGTGCAAAAGTGTTTGTGTGGAAAAAGGGGGGCAGTGTTTCTGAATGTCCTACTTGATAGAATGGATAAAAGGTGTTGGAAGAAGGGGGATACTGCATCTCACCCGTTGGTGTTCCACTTCCACTCCCTGAGGACCCCATCCATGTGATCCTCCCTCACTGGTCCACCTCCAGGAAATGGATCCAATAGCGATGGCCGTGTCCTGGCCACCTGGATATCAGATCCCTGTTGACTAGCTAGGGAGACACCTTCAGGTTACTCACAGGATGTACCATTTCTGACGCCTGCCATAATATCTTGGTGGCACCAGGAAGAGAGGCTCTGGTAACAGTGTTATATTTTCAGTGTAGCTGTGACCGGTGGTTGTGTATAATCAATATCTACCCATTAAAGGTGCTGCTATAGACAGCCAGAGTCTTCAAACACCTGTAACACTGGAACGCTCTATTTGAAGAGTTATGAGAAATGCTAGAGAGATTCAGAGAACAGGCTTTCAATTAAGTGTCTACATATGTGCTGCTCCTATTTCCAGCAGTACCACTTGGATAAGGAAAGTCCTTCCCAGGATCTTTTATTTCTGATGCAATACATCTACCAGAAGTGTTCATCCAATTAATCCTGGGGAAATCTAGTGTCTTTATTCAGTTGAAGACACTCCTGCATATTGCAACTGGAAAAAGAACCAAAAAGATGTCTGACATGGAATGGGATATGAAGCTTGGGAACAGAAATTATGATAAATTATTTGGTTCAAGTTTCCTGTGATGATGTGGATGATGTTTATTGGAAATTGCATGAGCTGGTCTGGGCCCTACTGTACTGCATCCATTTTTGACTTACATGTAGGGCTATATCTTTATTGTATCTGTGAGCTGTGGTTGTGCAGAATCAATCTGCACCCATTAAAGGTGCTTAAAGCAAAAGCTAAAGTGTTTAAACACCTGCTGAACCGAAACACTCCTTTTGAAGAGTCATTAGAAATGCTAGAGAAGATCAAAGAGGAGGCTTCATTTTTTGTGACATTGGGCCTTATTACGGGTCAGGCGTTCCGGAAATAACAGTGGCGGTAAACCTGCTGCCACTGTTATTTCCAGACCGCCCGATCTCGAGTCCTGCAGGCGGGAGGGGGCGTTCCCGCCAGGTCTGACCTGGCGGGTTTAACACCATCCGCCTGCAGGTGGACATGGAAACACCAGCACCATCACAAGATGGTGCCGGTGTTTCCGCTTCTCCATTCCCAATGAGTCCTATGGGACTCAATGGGAATAGGGATTTACCGAATTCCGCCTCTGCAATTCCCAGGACACCGGGGTCATAATGCCCCGGTAATTCCGGGAATCATGGAGGTGGAATGGTAAGACGAGTCTGGCGGTAACCAAGCTGGAAAAACCAGCAGGTTACCGCCAGACTCGTAATGAGGCCCATTGTCTTTTCAGAGTTGTAATTTTTGTCATTTAGGATTATTTTCACCAGTTGTATATTTGAATTTGTCTAAAATTGAGCAAGAAAACACCAAAACATGGCCCTTCTAAAGTTCTGTCAGAAAAGACTGTGAGAGTCTTCTGATATGAGTCGGATGGTGCAAATTGGAAATTGCACCGGTACAGAGGTCTGTAGCCGCAAATAATAACCACACCCACAAAAAGGAAGTTTACATTTTTTATTGCTTTCTGAATTTGCTAGTGAAAGTGTTTTTCAGTAACTGCAAGGACTTTTTTCACTTTACTCCATAAATTCTTTATTCGTTTTACCCACTTTTCCCCTAATCCTATTTCTGTTTGTCTTGTGATTTGTTCAGTTTGTCTATTTTTTGCTTAACATTTATTATTTTAGTTTTTCATTTTTTGAGGCATTGGGCTTCATGACAAGTTTGGTGGTCCGGAATTAAGGGTGCCGGTATATTTCCGGACTGGCAAACTCTGGGTTTGCCTGCCATTGCCACTGTGCCCAACAGGTCTGATTCTGCCGGCCGCAGCGGTCACAGTAAGCAAAGCTGTCACGGAAGCACCAGCACTGTTAGCAACGGTCCTGGTGCTTCTGTGTCCCCACTCCCAAAGAGTCCTATGGGACTCTATGCAATGGGGAATAACAAAATTACTAGTGCCTGACTTCCAGGCAATGGGAATTGTAACCAGCACCATGGAAAGTCAGGCACTGGTAAAATATTACGTGTCCGGCGGCAGGGGTACCGCTGGACCCGTAATCTTTGTCTTTTTTGTGTTGTCATTTTTGTTGTTCTACATATTGCTTCCCAGTTGGACATGTCCAACTGCAAAAGTACCAGCAGTGATGACATTAACATTTGGTTTCCGAAAAACATCGCCACTTAGGAAAAAGGCAACTGGGATGAAAACCACTGCTGACAGTTGGGGCTTCTTTAAAGTTAAAGAACACTGTTCTAGAAAAGAGGCAGGCAAGGTACTTTGCACATTCTGCAACAAAACTCTACGCTGTGGGCCTTTCAATGATCCATGTCAAAGCCTGGGTACATCGATTATGATTAATCATCTAGTGTGAGTCCACTGTGATAACATTGATAATGACTTTCGGAATGCACACAAACATAATAAAAGAAAAATGCATAGGTCCCATTCTTTGCATAGACGGACTTCAGTACCACACGTTGCACTTCCATCTACCAGTGCAACCAACCGAAAATTGAGCCTCAACATCAGCAGCAGTGTCAACTGCAAAGACTCCTGTTTTACCGACTCCTGATCTTTCCATGATGCAAGTCATGTGTAGACAATGGGCTTCATTATGAAACTGGCCATAGCCATGCCAGTGCCCGGGAATAGGCAATTACCGGGGCATTAAGGCCCAGACGGACCAGATAATTGCCCATTTCTGGGCACAGGAAAAAATGACTCCCCATTCCATTTCAGTTCCATTGGACTCAATGGGTAATGGGAAGGCGGGATGCACCGGTGCATCTGACATGGTCTGCACACGGGTGCAGGTCCACCCGCCAGGTCAGACCTGGCGGGCGGAAAGGCACCCACGAGAAGACCTCACAGTTTGCCGGTACGGTAACAACTGTACCAGCAAGCCTACTGGTACTGTTGTTACTGTACCGGCAAACTCATAATGAGGGCCATAGTCAAAGGAGGTGCCACATTTGAGGAATGGCAGAAGTTAATCGCTGAATACCAGATTACCTGTCATTCTGTGTTTTATTTTTATTTTAAGTGCCACATTTCCCCCCTTTTTTCTAAAAAAAGTAAAAACAAAAAAATAAAATATATGTTGCTTTTTATGTTAATTGCCTTTGTTATACGTTTCATCCTTGTGTGTTTTCCTCCTTTATTCCACCCCCATCTTCCCGTCCCACAAAACGGCCCTTTTAACTTACAAAAATAGACTGTGAACAGGGGCAGTAGTTTAGCAGCAAATAAAAGCACTCCAGTTGTTGCTCATCATAGCCGCGCACATAACATCTGCAATTCATTGTCTGATGCTTTATCTGTGGCTACAAATTACAATATAAAAAATATACAACTGTGTGTGTGTGTGTGCACATATGTGCATTTCACATATACATATTGAAGGAAAAAAGTTGGTTGCAGGGACGTTAAGGTGAGAAATACATTATAACAAAACCTTTAAAATTCAAGAAAAATCTTTAGTGCCTGGGAAATGAAGGTGAGAAAATGCAACAAAACCTCTAAAATTCAGCTAAAGCCACCTTAAAGGTGCGCCCCCTGTTGTGCATACTATGACCACAATGATGACATCACAGATCACATCACTGATGACATCACTAATTACATGTTGTATGAGAACACTTGTGACATTACAAATCACATCACTGATGTCATCACTGGTGACAACACTCATAACAACACTCATAAAATTGTATGTAACTGATTACATCAATAATGGAATCAGACATAACATCATTTATAAATTATCTTATGAAAATGTTGATTACCTTAATAATAGTATAGGCCGTGGATTTGTCCGGTACAAAGACTGGTGTCACTGGCCAGCATCAAAGGCCATAGCTAGTGTTCGGTTAGTGTTAAAAAATACTGATGTGCATGGTTAAAAGCCATGCCTACTAGCCCATCACTTTTTTCAAATATACAATGGGCAACATTGAATGATGTAGTCAGTGGCCATGGCCATAGCTAGTGCCCACTAATATGTTAGAATATGCAGTCAGCACAACCAAAGGCTGTGGCCACTGGCTAGTACTGTATTGAAGACCATGGCTAGTGTCTGGATCGTGTATATAATGTACAGTGGGCATGGCCGAAGGCCATAGCTAGTGGATGCTTAGTGTTCTATAACAAACAGTGGGCACAGCCAAAGGCCATCGCTTATTGCATTTTATTATTTTAAAATATACAGTGGACATGGCCAAAAGATGTACAAACTTCTTGAAGTTATAAGAATAGAATAAATAACAAACTACCTTACTAAAAGTACTTTACCAGTACCACATATACCCACTTACTTTCTTTTACAATTACAGCAAAAAAGACTGAATAAAAAAGCTACTGAAGAAAGAACACTCTTCACATCCTACTAAGTAAGTAAATGAGTATAGCGCATTCACTGCTCTAACTGTAACAATGCATTTCACTCTTACTCATTATGTTGCAACATTCACACTCTTTTGATTCCCTTCTAATTACTGTTCTTTATTCAAAACAGTGCCCATTACTTACTACTTAACAACACAGCTATCTCTCAACAACTTCTACACCACAATTTACTTCCTCAATATTCCAGACCCCTATGTACATAAGTACTTATTCCAACACAACGACTTTCAAACTCATTGCATTCCAAATCACTTACACACATTAGCACACACAGACACATGTGTTCACCCCTTTTTGATTAAATCCGTACAAACCCTCATACCTTTGCAGTAAACCACAGCATTACAACAACCATTATGTTCCTCAAAACTTCATAATGTCCTTACTTATTCCAGCACACCACCACTCCCTTAGTCACTTACCAAAGTCTCTCACACTTGTAAAGCCACTTACTCCTACAAATTTCCCAACCACTCCTGTCATCCTGCTGCACAATCACACACACACACCCAGACATAATAAATACATAAACATTCCACAATTTTCCAACACAAACTTACCTTTTTCTCAACAGGCAAAACACAATGCCTACTAAAATGCAACTCTGTAGAAAACAAAGAGAAAATAGAGCAGATAACAATAAAAATAAGCCATATAGTAATTCACCTCTCAAACAATATATAGAAAACATTAAAACAGAACAGTAAGCAACCTCACTCAAAAAAAGTAAAACAGCCACCAGTAAAACAACTAACACCCCTCTTGTAAAATATAAAAGTAGAAAACCATTCACAAACAAAAGCAGACCAAATAATGAACCTAACATTGTATCGACCAATATTAGCATAGCCACAGTAAAGCTATCTAAAAAATGTATTTTACTTAAAAATATCCACCGGTCAGTTCTTAACAATCTTATAAAGACAGCTACAAAGTTATGATCTACCTTTAAAAATTACCCATGAAAACTAATCCTCAAATCTCTATTTGATAGCACATTTCTACTAAAGAGAAAGTTATTTATTACAGTGCCTGCACTTTAGTTATGGTTAACTTGCTCAACCCATAGGAAGAGCACATTAAGGCCAGCTTATAACTGGTTGTATCTTCAAGAAACCTTGTAACGGAAGTATATGACCCCGTCAGATTGATACTGCGAAGTTTGGTGAGTTTTTGTCGAGGGGGGGGGGGGGGGGGGTAAAGTTTTAGGGTTTCCCAAAATGTGGGTTTTTTTCATAGACGCAATTGAAACTCATGCTTACAGCCCAAAACGCTGGACTGATTTTCACCAAATTTGCGGCAGGAGCATCAGGTTGGTCCCCAAAGCGTGCTTTTATAAATTTGGTGTAAATCCGTCCATTCGTTTTTTGAAAAACAGCCAAAAAATCTGTAGAAAAAATGTGTCAAATATGGGTTTGGTTCACAGACTTACTTCCCTTTTCGGTGCCCGGATGGGCCTCCGACGGGACCGTAGCACTGCATTATGGCTGCAGACATTGGACGCCCCTGCTGATTGGTCAATAAAAAAACATGAGGTGTGTCATATTTTCGGAAACAGCCGCCATGTTTGATTCACAGATATATGCCAGAGTCGTGGATAGCACAGTGAAAACATTAAAAAACACAACATTACACTTGTTAAACTAATGAAACAATCTCTTGGGAGGTGGGGGTGATGAGGATGGGATGGGATATGGCTATAGAAAGGCAATAAAATGCATGTTTTGCTCTCTCCAAAGTCTGCAAACAGTTTGGCTGTCTGTGGCAACCTTGCAATGTCCGCGGATATCTCGGATGTTCGGGGGCATCTATACATATTTCTGCATTGCAGGGTTGGTGAAAAGCAGTTTTTAGATGGCTTGTAACTTTGGTGCCACTAAATGAAACTGCATGAAATATTACAACATCATTCTGGGCATGACCCTGAATGGTTCTGTTAAGTTTGCTGCTTTTTCGCCAAGAGGGAGCGAAATTAGTGTGGGGGTCTCAAAATATTTAAAAGGCTTATACCTTTGGTGCCATTTCACAAATCTCCATACACATTTGCTAAACATTTTAGACCCAGATTGTAATGTTTTTGCAAAGTTTGGTGGTATTTTGCCAAGAGGGGCAAAAATTAGACAGGGGGGGTTAAACATTTTTTTTATGGCTCATAACTTTGTTGCTGTTTGATTAATCTGCACAAAAGATTTCGGAAACATTATAGACCAAACCGTGTGGTGTTTGTGAAGTCGGGGCTAACATATATGACCTTTTTAGGTATGTACATTTTGACACTTGAAAAAATAAACATGAATGTATTTGTAGCAAACTCATGCACAGAGTATTAACAAGGACATGAAAGCATGGTTTTGCCAATGGGCCTGTGTTTTAATTTTTGAAGTGTCATAATGTAGGTACACACATTAGTGATATGCCTTTGGTGATTGTGGTATAGCCTGTGGACATGGGCAGTGGCCAGGTTGTCTGAGTCATTGCCAAAGCCAATGACCTGGACAAATCTGGCTACTGGCCATGACCATGATGGACTGGTAATGCAGTTAACGTGGGCATGGACAACATGGACCCGCTATGTGTTCTTTGAAATAAGGATAGGTTATAATGTGAAAACAAATTCTGCTTGCAGATACAGCCCGAAGTGCTGGATACAATTGCAGCAAACATGTGCGTGCGAGGAGCATCAGCAACGACCTCAAAGCATGGCTTTGCAAATCTGTCCTGTATTTTATTGTTTCTAAAGTGTTAAAATCTAAGAACAGAAAATGTTGATATAACTTTAATGCCTGGGCAATTAGCCTGGCCTTGATCAAGGACACATGTGTACTCTGATTTGCATACTGGGGCATGTGGCATGGCTGAAGCCCTAGGTTTGAATGGGATAATATATTCTGCTTGCAGCTACAGCTTGAAATGTGGGAGTGGAGTTGCAAGAGGAGTATCAGCAAGAACCTGAAAGTATGCTTTTGCACATTTGTCTTGTGCTTTATTTTTCCAAAGTGTATAAATGAAAGTATAAAAAATAGTGATATAAGTTTAGTGCATGGACGGTGGGTTTGGCTCTCTGCAAGGACAAATGCATTCTTTGATTTACATATTGAGGAAATGTAGTCTGGAAAATATATTTGGGGATATTTTGTCGATGAAAGAGGGCTTGCAAAGGGTGGGGAAGTGGAAACAAGTTGATAGAGATTGTTTTTTTATAAGTGAAATAAAGCTGTGTAGGTGATGGCATGTGTGCTGTGAATTTGCGTGTCCATGAACGTCATTGGGATTGGGGGTGTGTGGGGGTCTGGGTGAGTTTTGTTATTCAAATGTGTATTGTACATACTTATTATATGGTTTGATTGTATTGTGGCGGTTGTGGCCTATAAGGGGGGGAGGCCTTAACAAGACCCTTACCCAACTAGAACAAAGGTGGGTCCACAAGCTAGATACTGTACACTCAGGCCTCAACATCTCCATAGAGTGGAAATCATTTATTTTACTTTTTCCAATAACATTCAAATGAGATTGCTTTTTCTGTCACGTGTGTGGGAATTTTCCCACTAAGACTTTAGACCTTTGTGATAACTGCATCTTGTTAATGACCTATTTCTGAGACACCAGGAAGACACATGCACCAATCAGCTGTGAACTAGCAATTAGATCTGTACATAATTGTATAGTGAAATGTATGTACCCATTTTATGGTATCTGGTCACTGATTATGTAGCAGTGTTTCTGTTGAAAAATGTTGAAAAATGTTGAAACATGAACTGTCACATGTCGATTAGAAAGGGACATGTTTGGCCTACTGAATGATTTATTGTGGATATCTGTTAAATAAGGGTGATAGCTTCATCCTTTGGTAAACGCTTGCATTTACATCTGCTGTAACTTATGTGTATCCATTTGTTGTGTGCGGCCAATCACCTGGTCACAATGATACATACAATCCCGCTCCCGCCCTGTCCATGACCATGCATTAACACGACTTACGCACTAATACGGAAGCACTCTGGTCACACCATTGGGGACACCCATGTGGTATCATTATGATAATACAGCAACACTGGTATTTAACTCCCTTAGAGGACGGGCCCACCTGTCTACATACATGCAACAAAAAGTTTTTTTCTATCCATACAAGAACCTTTTGGTTTTTTCCCGCAGTATATACGCTAATATGCTTACGCACCGTTACCGTGGCATCGGGTGTAAACAATCCTAAATTCAATGCCAATTTGTAACAGTAGACTTAGCGACCCACCTAAATTACACTGTACAAGTTTGGACAGCACCACTAGGGAGATATCCCCCATAAACACAGCTATTGCGAAATGTCACCCCCAACATGGCCGTCAGTATTTAATCTTTGAATGTCATAGCAACGGCGTTCGCATTGCGACTCGTCTATGCTTGGGATTCTGGTTCGCGAGGGGCTTGCCTTACTGATACACAGTAGCTCTGGCTCTACGCCAAGCCTCAGTAGTTTGAGGGATTCTATGGCGTGCGCCCAGAAAGATAAAGTGGTACATCAGTACTTTGAACAGATCTGCGAGTTGATCTATTTAAAATGGGGTCATGTCACAAGCTCCTACCATCCTAAATATACCTCTTACTCAACAGGAGACAGACCACTCTTTGACAGGCGATCCACCAAATCAGGTGAGTCACACGCCGAGTGAGATCGTCGTTCTAGCGCTACCTGTACACAGGTAAGCGCTCTATCCGCGATGTATGCAATTTTTTCCAATCATTACATGGTTTAAGTATATTTTGGGAGCAGTAGAGACAATACAGTTGTCCTTCATATCTCCCATGTGTGTATTAGGTACCCAACTACAACTCACGAACACAGGACACTACGAGTCCCATAATTCTCCCCTGCTTTTGCCGGGGATCCTGCTTTTTGTGGCTTATAAAACCCACAGGTAAGCATTGCCTGTGATTTACACATTAGACACTTTATGATTCATTCATACATGAACTAACACATGAACAGTCTTCTCATGCTCTTCCATTCCAATTTCAGCTTAACTTGAACATCTTGACAACATTGTCCACCCCGTACGAAGGCCAGAAAAACACGTATGTGCAAAGATGTGCACTTGTTTCTTTTTATGTTTTTGTGCAAATAGATTTGCTTTACTTTATAAACAAATGATGTTCAACTTAAAAATCCACCAGTAATTGAATATTTTCATATATCAATAGAAGTTCCTTACAAACAATGAAGAGCAGTGCTTTCTTTACTGGTGCCAAATGAAAATGATGAATGACCAGTAAAGGGCTCGAGTATTTAACCCTTTCACTATTTTTTTTCTATTGAGCCCTCCTGGGCAGAATACGGTTTGTTTTCCAGGAGCCCATATATACAATCTATAGATTTAAGGCAATATATGTAGTTGAGACCAGCACCCCCAACCCCTTGAGCCTTACCTTCAGCACTGCTCTTGCGGGTGTACTGTATGGAGGGTGTGCAACCCACCCGTGGCACTCTTCTGGCCAATTAGTTAGGTAGTTGCCTCCCACATTGGCACACATTGGGCCTCATTACGAGTCCAGCGGTAACCGAGGGGGTAAAACTGCTTGGTTACTGCCTGACTTATATTACCATTCCGCCTCCGTGATTCCCGGAATTACCGGGGCATTAGAACCCCGGTTTCCCGGGAATCACGGAGGCGGAATGGTGTTAATCCCCATTGCCATTGAGTCCTATGGGACTCAATGGGAATGGGGATCATGGAAACACCGGCAGCATCTGGTAATGCTGCCAGTGTTTCTATGTCCGCCTGCAGGCGGGCGGTGTTAAACCCGCCAGGTCAGACCTGGCGGGGACATCACCTCCCGCCTGCAGGAGTTGTGATCGCCCGGCATGGAAACAACGGTGGTGGCGGGTTTACTGCCAATGTTGTTTCCATACTGGGCGATTTGTAATGAGGCCCTTTGGCTCTTTCTTGCTGGCCTACCATGAGTACTTGCTCATCCCTACTCCCCCTCTTTCTGCACAATGCATTTGTGCATTTATGGCAGTACTGTGTCAATTTTATTTCTATAAGTAAAGGAAATGCAGATGGAACATATTTTTTAGAATATTGTTAAGTGACAGTCAATATGTTCATGAGGTTATATGAGGAGTTTTTGGAAGATATTGGTGGATGGATCAGTGACTGTTCAAACATAATGCAATCATAAAAGTGAAAAGGATAGAAGGACTGTCTTGTGTGATGGTGTGCACATGCTATCCGGGTGTTTCAATGAAGCCTGGTCTGGAGAGGGGACTGTAGACAGTTATAAAAGCCCATTGATTATGGTCATTGTATGCTAGAGAAAAGTATTTGTGACAGAACATGGTTTCTGTGATTTTTCCTTTTTCTCTAGTATACCATTGTCCATTGCTTCGATTTGCATAGTACAAATTGCTAATAGAAATGTTGGAGAATCTAATTGAGTCAAACTACTTTATTGAAACATTTAAAGTAAATGGACTCTATAAGCTTCTTTTTATCTTCTATTTTTGAACTGTAAATGGTGGTTCCTAAAGGAACCCTTTTTGTGTTTTCTTTTTGCAGGAGAGGTTAAGAAGTAAGGTGGGGAGGGAATTAAGGGAAGGGACACCAACCACACATAAAAAGAGGCAGATGGACAGGGGAAGATGTTGTAGGTGTGTTAATTTTAAGGTAGGGGCAGTGTTTCTCATGCTCCTTGATTACAGCCTCAAAAGCACTTCAAGATTACTCCTGGATGCAGAGTATTGTGTTGTGGGAGATACAGAGCACTGCTGTTTTGGAAAGATATGGATCAATAGCTTCTTTTATGGCTTCCAATGTAGAAGTGGGATTTCCTGCCCCACAGGAGTAGCATGTGTGGTGGTAGTATTGGTTGAGGAAGATGAGATATAGGGAGCCATCCTAATAATTCCTTAGAAAGGAACAGCCTTTCTCAGAGCATCCCAGTGGATGGATTTAGTGTGTCGGCCCATGGAGGTGGTCCCCTGGGAGTACTGGCCAGGTTGTCTGCGACTGAGTACAAGTGTATTTCAACTTGGTAGTCTTAGCCTTTGGTGATTCCCCAATGGTGATAACGAAATGCCACACCCATGATTGTTTGAGGGTGCTAAAGGTAGCCATTTCCTCTGCTTCATCTTCCTGGTCCTCTTGATTGATTTCTGCATGATTGCGCTTGTTCCGTTTTGTAGGCCCTCCAGATGGGGGTGTTGGTGGTGGTTGTGATGGCTCCTGGGGAGAAGGGATGGCAATAGCTGATGCCATTTATGAATATAAATAGTAGTTCCGCTAATGTTCTTTGAAGGATGTGCTTTCTCCTGGATTTCAGATGGATATGAATAAGTCTAGGAGCTGTGCAAGGGTAAACTCTCACATGACACTGTCCAGAATGTCTGCGATGACATCAGACATATGTGAAAATCGGGGAACACAAAAACAGTGGAACAATTGGAAAAAACTGTACAGAAGTGTTAAAAATGTGGTAGGAGTTGGAGAATGCTACAGTTTTAAGTTAAAACTTTGTACATTGGTTGAAAATGCTGCTATATTGGGGGTAAGTATTATATTAGGAAGTTGTCACAAATTAGGGTGGGTAAAAACCCATGGAATTCATTGAAAAAACATTGTTAAAGGGACGGTATGGTTAAGTTGCCCTAATAAAAATCTATGAAATTTACTGAAAAAACTTTGTTAAATGGACTTATGGTTAATTTGCACTAACAAAAAGCCATGAAATTCAATGAAAAAACATTGTGAGAAGGACGTTACAGTTACAAGTAAAACCGGAAAACCCTTGAAATTCTCCAGTTATTGTAAGCTAAGTAACCATAACTCATGCCGTCATCGTGCAATGCTAAGACTAACACCCCGGGCATCAAAGATGACTTCACAAATGTGAGTACAATGGCCAACAGATCAATCATTGATTGTACTAATCGGATGTACCAACAAAAGACCAAACAATTTGGCAGCAACTAGTCGACTTAAACAAAATTAGATAAGCCCTACAATACCTTAAACCATGAATAATACAAAGATATAAACACAGAGGAAAACTTAAAATAAACCACACAAATAATTCAAGATTCACCACAAACTGGCCAATTGGAATATGCAGATCCTGGAACTGCTGCCAGTATTTTAAACATTATACAATTCACCCACAGCACTCAAAAAACACCATAAAAGATGCATTAGAAACATTCCTACTGGAAAAGGAGGAAGATATGATGAAAGATTCACACAAATTATTGGATCAGAATATCGCTCTTTATGAATGTATTCTGGAGACCCCTGATTTAGACAAAATGTACAATGCATTTTCTACCTCCTGTTTGAAAGTGAACTAGGAACTATACGTTATGGTGTTGCAAACACATTATAACCGAAGCTTTAATTTTTAAAACATATCTGCTACCCAACTGCTTCAAAAGATAAAAAACAAAGATAAGGTTTTGCAGCAAGTATCACAAATCTCTTGGCAAACATGCATGGTACAAACAAATGCTAGTTCCAGCATCACACTGATGTACGTTGTATGCGAAGGAACCAAGGCCCACCCACATGGTTTGTTACTTTAAGTTGCGCAGAATATGCATGGAATGACTTGCACAACTTCTTACGCACTGCAAACCAAAATAAAGAGGGAATACATATAAAAACACCAGCAGAACTCTGATAATGTATCAATGTACTTTCACCATTGCTTCATTGCCATGCTGGACTTCATCTGCAATAAAAAATACCCCTCTATTTGGAGAAGTGGAACAGGTCTTTTGGAGAAGAGCATATCAATACAGAGGAGCACCACACATCCATATACTTTTGTGGATAAATGATGCTCCCATATTTGGCCATGAGAGTGATGCCACTGTTTTACAATTTATTCAAAAATACATTACCTGTGACATCCCTTCAGACCTACATACACAATTCTTACACTTCCAAAAACATAAGTGTGGCAAATACTTCCTTCAATTATATAAAAACAAAGTTAAATACTATACCAAATGTTGCTTTGGTTTAAATAGACCAGTTTCCGCAACAGGACAAGTAAATAACTTAATGTCTTCTGTTAGACGCAGTGTAAAAGGAAAATACCATAAAAACACATACAACATTAAAAGGGATGAAGCATCCACATACATCAATGATTACAATGCAATCATTGCCCTCTTGCGGAATGCAAATATAGACATCCAATACATTGCAGACAATTGCACTACAGTTGCAAGATATGTCACAGCCTATCTCACCAAAGCTGAGAAAACAGAGCTTAAAGACTTCTGGGATAAGATATCATCTGATGTAAAATGTTCACAATCATTATACAGCTTCAGTATAAAACTGCTCTCCCATAGAGAATGCGGGTGCTATGAAGCTGCAAACCATTTAACAGGAACTGCCTCATGTGGCAAATATGAACACATTGGCCCTCATTACGAGGTGGGCGGTAAGTGTTAAGGTGCCAGAGCCATTAACCCCGTACCGCCCTATTACGAGGTCCACTCACCGGACCTGCTCTGGACGCCTGGTGTTACCAGACGTCCTTAGCGGGTCCCACGAGCGGCCC
Source organism: Ambystoma mexicanum (assembly GCF_040938575.1). NCBI lineage: Eukaryota > Metazoa > Chordata > Amphibia > Caudata > Ambystomatidae > Ambystoma > Ambystoma mexicanum. Next base: position 1,359,221,456 of record NC_090931.1, on the reverse strand, counting down.
AGCATGCTAACAACAGGCCCGGCATTAACGGGTCCATTGTTAGCATGCTCCCCATTCCCATTGAGCCCTATGGGGTTCAAATGGGAATGGGGATGGTCCGGGTTCCATGAATGGGGAAATACCGGGCCCTCCAAGGTCAGAATGGCCGGTATTTCCCAACTCAGGGAACCCGTATCCGGGTTTGGAGGCAGCCATGCCCTTAGGAATGGCATGGCTGCCTCCAAACTCATATTGAGGCCCATTGTCTGGCTAAACCTTGGTGCAGCTTCATCCCGAAAAAGATCACTAACATCCTACCAAGAGATAATTGCCACAAATGATCCCACCAAATAAAAAAATAATATAATTGACACATACTAACCAAAATGAGGTACTAGTTTGGAAAATGTGTCTATACAGTGGTCAAGTGGCACAGCGAGTAGAGCGCTCGCTTTGACATCCGTGCAGAGCCCGCTAAACAGGTTCGAATCCCGCTGGGGCCAAACTCAGCCTTTCATCCTTCCGAGGTCGATAAATGAGCACCACACACCGTGGGTAATAATAAGCAGCGCTCAGATACCTGAGGGTTTGTAGCACTATATAAGTGCCAAATTATTATTATTATTATTATATGACATAGACCAAAATTATTTCTACAAAAGCAATGTAACACCAGCTGAGACAACTGGGAAATATTTAGTCGCAACTTGTGAAGGAAGCCTAGTAAAACTTACAAAAGCCAGCCTAATTAATCACATAAAGTTATCATCTAAATCTCTGCAACATAGAGAACTTTATAACATAGCCCTAGTACAGGTTTTTTAACCTTAGACAAAACAAGAATTATTAGCTGACTGTGACTGATTTGAAGTTGCATTCAAAGCAAATGAAAGCAGTATAACAAATGTCAATTTCAAAGAATACAAACAAATGTTGGACAATGAACATCAGCAAGGGGAAGAAATTGAAGCTGTACTACATAAATACACTGCTGAGGGCAGTCAACCTTCCCATACAGGAAGCCAATAACCACTTGGAGAACCACTCATAGAAATAGCCATGACTGAGGTAGAAAATACCATTTATCAATCTAAACAATCTGAACAAAACTTGTTAGTGCTCAGATTAAAGCTAAATGATGAGCAACTCACCATTTATATAGAATAGTCACTGAAGAAATTGAACATGGGCTTAAACATGAAACCAAAACTTGCAGCTTTACAAGTTATAAACCTCTGCTTCTGTATGAAAGTGGTGAATCTGGTTCTTATAGAAAGTTCTTAATTAAAGTCAACGCTGACATTCCTTGCATCCTAGAAAACAGGCTACATGTACTGTACACCGCCCACCTGGCTATTTACCCTGTACCTGAAAAAAGAAAACCTTCAAAAAAGAAAAGTAATGCAAACAGAACCTATACCAGATCTCCAAGCAATACCATTCAAAAACAAAAAAACTGCTAGTCCGTCAAATAATACAACCACAAAACTCTCTAGTCTAAAACAACTGTACATCTATCACAAGAGAAAGAGGCAAAAGTATCTTCTCAAAATACAGCTGCAGGCCCATGAAAAGATACAAATCAGAACTTTCTGCACACTTCAAGCATACAGTAAGGTAACAAGTTACAAAATGAGGGAACTAGACATGGGCTTAGGTACGGCTCTTAGTTTCGTGGAAGGGTCATGGCATGCAATTGATGTAGTCATCACTCGGATTAGCTATAGGTCATTGAAGAATTGGGCAGTGGCATGATGAGGTTTACCTGGTTGTATGTAACAATTAATATTTGTTAAATTATCTTTTGTTTTTTTCTTTTCACCTACAGATTCCATCACCACTATCCTCAATTCTACTGCAATCAAAAATACCACATACACTTCAATGATTTCATCCCTCCATATTACTAATACTGTATACTCCCCCTACAGTGCCTATAATTATTATACACATATTACTATAGTGTTTGTAACATGTAGCAAGATTCGTGGGGGCATGGCCTACGTCCATGTCCCCTAGAATCTTTCCACTGGTCACACCTCCAAAATTCAATCAATCCATCTAACAAGTATGTACAGTACACGACGGCAACTTTGACGCTTTTTTCACCTTCAGAATTGACTCCCTATCAACATTTTTCCACTCCCCCACCCTTTACCGCCCCTCTTTCAAGCACAAAATAACCAGAGATGCAATTTCCAGGTACTTTTCTCACTGTGCTCCGACAAACCGACTGTTTCAAAAATTCAAGAATTTTTTTGGCCTGCATTTTTACCTTTTAAAAAAAAAATACTGGACAGAATTTACAGCAAATTTATCAAAGCATGCTTTTATCAAAGGCCATCGCTCCTCGTGCAAATTTGGTGAAAATCCATACAGCGGTTGGGGCTGTAGGTGCAAGCAAATTTCTTTTTCCATTGTATATATGAGGATTTCAAAAATATTGTGACCCCTCCTATAACTTTCTCCCCACCTGGACGCAACTGCACCAAACTTTATAAAATCATTCAGAGGTGGGCATATACTTTTGGTGAGGATTCGTCGTACGGTGGCAAAGTTATAAGCCACCCAAAAAATGTTCTTTCTATGAGTTGAGCAACTTAACCATAACTAGAGGGCCGTTACCGCAGGCCCTATAAAATTCCTCATTTTCATTTTGGTCAAATTACTACTTCAGCCTTCTCAACACTTTGACGCACATGATAATTGATTTTCCCTAACCGACAGATCTTTAACTCTTGGCATATGTATTTAGTTGGGCATGCATTTCATAATTAAATAAAACACCAAATCACCATTCCTACTGTTGAGTATCCCTCTCCTGTACAGTCATATAAAATGAAGGCACATCCATTCCTCACAGGGAACCAGCAAATCCCTGTTTATAACCTCAAAAAAGGTTGAACCTGATAAATTGCGCATGTCAACACAAGTGTCAATCCCACTATACTGATATAACTCTCTAAGAAATAATCACTAATTTTATTGATCATCTCAGAGCTAATATGCATCACACAAAATATCAGCTGATCAGTCTTGTGTCAACACTAAATTCATTAAGTGTGCATCCACAAAATCATTAGAAATCAGAGACCATAACATCCGCATTCTTGTAGAAATCTAGCTTCTCATACATACACTTTAAATCAGTGCATGTCGTAGCACAAGCAGGGCAAATCACTTAATTAATCTTTCCTCTGCGAGTCAGTTCTCACATGACTGTGGAGCAATCTTAGACCCCAACACATGCATTAAAATAATTCTTCAATGCACCAAATGGAGCACAGGTAGCCTATCACCAAGCATTTCCATGTTCTCATGGATGCCTCACTGACCAAACCCAGCATGAGTAGACTACTTCATTGCATAGTCCAAAGACAAATACTTGAGAAAGTAATTCCTGAAAGTGGAAAAGACCTTCATTGGTGGACAATCGAGAGACTTCATATAGAAGACCATAATTTAGCAACACAAAGCATGAACAAGGCATGGAGGTCATCACAAGGCATTAGAAGACATAGGAACGCAAGTGAAGGCCATGAGACAACTTCTGACCTCCATGTGCTTCTACCACTTATCTCTTGCCGACAGGTCCATTTTCACTTCCTTAGACTGCTGTTGTCAGTCCCACTTTCCACTTCTCGACATGTCTCTCTATCTCTCTCTCTCTCTTCCTTTCTATCCCTCTCTCCCTCTCTCTCGCTCACACATATACTACTACATGTTACCCCACATGTCACAAGGATCTGGGAAGAGGGAAGGGGGCCGTTTGGATACTTTACTCATTGCCATAAGATAGTTGCTAAGAGTTATCGAAGGCAAGATCCTTTAGTTCAGAGAAATGGTTGCTTCCGATGCCCATTTCAATTCCCTTAGTAGGTTGGCGGGCTGAATGCTAACTCTAACTTTCTGAGGTCATTTGCTCAATCGCCAACTAGGAAAGCATTGTGTTAGGCAATCTGGACAGGCACCAGAATCCCTATTTATTTCTCCCTGAGGTCTATCCCATTGTCTCCCATCAGCCTCAAACTACTTTTACAGAATGTACATAGGCATGGTGTCCAGTCAATTGGTCGACAGCAAACTGGTCGACTGCAATTTGGTCGACACCATTTGGTCGAATGCCAAATGGTCGAATTTTTTTTTTTTTTTTTATATATGTGTTTTGTGGGTTTTCGTGTGGGGAGAAAAAAAAAAAAGAAAAAAAAGGGGGTTGGGGGGGAGGACCCCCCCAAAAAAAAAAAAAGGGGTAAAAAAAAAAAATAATTCGACCATTTGGCATTCGACCATTTGGCATTCGACCAAATTGCATTCGACCAAATGTTTTCGACCAATTGACTGGGAACCCATAGGCATAGGTCAAAATAATATCGTCTCTTGCACCACCACCTCATAACTCATGTTGTTGCTGTGTATCAACTTAATTTTCAGAATGATACTGAAAACCTGGAGGGGGTCTTTCACTATGAAATAAAGAGCAGCACAGGTAAAAGGTGGGGTCCGGTTTCATCAATCTGAGCGCATCATCCCTTGAGCTAAAAAAAGGTCCAGCAACTGGAAGGTAAGCAGAAGCATGCTTACAGTCAAATACAGGTGGTTGTGGAAAAAGAATAGGATGGACAGTACAGTACTGTAACACTGCAATCTCCTATGTGCAGCTTCCTCAGCCACTTTTGTCCCAGAGATAAATAATGTATGCCAGCATTGTACATTACATGGCTTGCGGTAGCAGGCGTGTAGATATGGTTAAGTTGCTTAACTCATAGAAAGAGCAGTTTTGGGCAGCTTATAACTTAGGTGCCATTTGACATATCCTCACCAAACTTTGCAAATAAAGCATTTGGCCATGTCGAAATAAATCTACAAAGTTTGGCGTGGTTTCGTCAGGGGGGGTGCGAAGTTATAGGGGTGTAACCAAACCTTTGAAATCCTCATAGACATAATGGAAAATAAATGTTGCTCATACCTACAGCCAAAACCGCTGGACGTATTTGCACCAAACTTGCAAGAGGAGGGAGGCTTGTCCCCGAAAGCATGCTTTTGCAAACTTGGTGTAAATCCGACGAGTCTTTTTTTTGGCTAAAAACGAGGTCCAAAAATATTAGTGATATGTGCACCTGGGTCGCAGACTCATTTCCTGTTTTGGTATCCGCCAACATGTCTGGGCCAATCAGACGGCGGCGTAGTGTTGGTGGAAACCAAATGCACACGCTGATTGTCCAATTAAAAATGCAAGGTGCATCAAAACCTTTGAAATGGATGGCATTTTGAATTCAAGAACTGTGCCCATAGTCTGCGAATGTAGCGGTAAAAACATGTTAAAAACACATCACACTTGTTAAACTTAGAAAACAATCTCTGGTTAGGTCAAGGGTGATGGGGATGGGATGGGATAGGGCTATAAAAAGCACAAAATCAGGTGTTTTTTCTACTGCGAATGCCACAAACATCTCAGAACTGCAGGGACTTCTGCATGCGGGAAGCAAGCGGAGGACCCAGAGCAGTGCTGGGCATAATTTTTGCAATGCCCCAGAAATCTCGGGAGATGTCGCAGCAGCTATTTTAAGGTCAGGCGGACCAACGGCCAAGACCCATACAAACTAGTTTCCCAGACATTTTAAGGTCAGGCGGCATAGCAATTCAATGAAAAAATAACAGCCATGCAATGAACCATTAAAATCCCATGACTGAGAAAGCAACCAAGACACATTGGGCCCAATTCACAGAACCGTTTTATAATGGCAAAACCCCATTGGAAAACGTTCTGTGAATTGGGACCATTGTGTTCTCAACAAAGAAATCAACATTTCTGCATTTCAAAACTTAAGGAATTCTACCAGAGTTCATCTTATATATGCATGAACATAAAATAACAGTGTTTTATTCTTAGGACTAATCCACTGGAGCAATGAACATTCCAGGGCCAGCCTTAGCCTTGACCAACATAGGGGAGCCCAATATCAAATGGGGAGTCTGGAAGGAGGGATACATGAGGTATTTGTATGGAGTGTATGGAAGCAATTCTGCTGCCAATCGTAAAGCCTCTCATTCATATCAATGTCTAGGACATAGGATTAGGGAAACTCTGTGGAAAGAGGGAGCCAGTGGCGTGGACTTTTCACTGGAGAGGGGCATTGAAATTATATAGATGGTGGAACAAACAGAAAAGTGCATTAGGGCTTTGGATTCAGAGCCTGCGAAATCAACACCCATCGGTGCAAATGCTGTGGTGCAAGTTAAGGCACATAAACAGCAAGAAAGAAAGGACAAATGAAAAATGGCAAGATGTGGGAACATGGATTACATTGCCAGTGATAGACAGTGCTTTACCCGCCATGTAATATGCAGGCACTGTGGGAGAAAAGGCCATGTGTCGCACTGATGCAAGTACTGAAGCATCAAAATGGTCCAGGAAGGCATATCTTGGGACCAGGAGGGCAGAAGCAGTGGAGAAGATGAAGCTTGCACAGTGAATGCTGTTGATGTGGCACCCAAAAGGGTTAAACCTCATGCTGAAATCATGGTGAATGCAGTGCCGTGAGGATTGTAATTGACAGTGGAGCAGACTACACCCTGGTGAACATGAAAACTTGGAAGGGGAAGTTTAACTCTTGTTTTCTGCAGGAAGCAATTGTGTCAGCGCATGCATATGGAAATGTGCCCACTGACATGGTGGGAGAGTTCTGGGCACAATTCAGGTATGGTGACAGTTGTGTACAGGGCATGGTAAGAGTGGCCACCACAGGAGGTAACTTGTTGACCTCGGATGCCCAAGCGGGTCTTGGTTTGAGACTTGAACCAGATCACCCATCTCAAGGTGCGGTCATAAGAAAAGTTCCGTAGTGCAGACAAAAGAAACCGATATGGCAAAGAAGTTTCCGGAAGGTTTTGCACACAAGATAGGATGCTTAAAGGGGTTCATCCATCTAATTAGGTTGAAGCCAGGAGCTATACCTGTAAGGTCGAGAGATCGCACCATACTTCTTGCTTTGAGAGAGGATGTGGAGAATTAATTGAATCGCATGAGGAGGGATGGAATCATAGAAGAGACGGATGCAGCTGAATGGATAAGTCCCATTGTGGCTTTACTAAAATCGAATGGGATCCTGAGACTGTGCATTGACCTTAGAGGGCTTAGCAAAAATGTGAAGCCAGACCGTTTTCCTCTTCCTAAAATAGATGACCTATTGGTGAAAGAGGGAGGTGCCATCATTTTTTCAACACTTGATATGAAAACAGCTTATCACCAGGTTGCGATGCATGCTGACTTCATGGATCTTACCACATTTACAACACCATTTGGTCTATATCGCTGTAAGGGAATGCCTTTTGGATTGGTGTTTGACACCAGTGTACTTCAATGAGTCATGAGTAAGTTACTCAAGGGTCTAGCAGGACATTAGTTCCTGCAGGATTATAACATTTCTCGAGTCAGTATTGTGGAGAGACGGGTTTCCCAGGAAAAAAGTGTCAGCCAATGGACCTCAATTTTTGGGAAAGGAGATCGAAGAGTTTTTGGAAGATAACGGAATTGGTCATTCCACAACGGCCCTGTATAATCCCAAAGGGAATGCCACAGTAGAGATGTTTAATAGGACGTTGATGGAAGTAATCAGAATTGCTGGAGCGACAGTAGGAGATTGGGAGCAGGCAGTAATGAAACGGGTGATGCAATATAGTATTGCACCACACCAAGTGACAGGAGTTTCTCCGTTTGAGGCCTTGAGGAAGAGGGTACTAGGTTGCATCCAAGGTGGATGAAGACATTTTTTTGAGAGCTTATGAAGATGTACCAGTGAAGGCACTACACAATAGAATGTGTAATGTGCAAAGAAAAGATATGATAAGAATAACTGTTTCAAGGAGTGTGTTTGGAGAGAGAGCATGCTGGTTAAGGTGAAGAAAGGAAGAAGAGCGGATAAAGGTCTTATGAAGTTTTCTTTGCCATTGAAGGCGGTGAAGGATTTTGGTAATAACGTGTTACTAAGCAATGTAGAGAGATGGGGAAAGGAGAGAGTGGCTATCGTGAGAAGCGCAGCTTCGAGGCCAGCCTCAAGGCAAGTTTGTTGATTTCACCTTATGCAAAACAGAGACATTATGGTATATAACATGCATGTTTGAAAAAAGAAAAATACAGGGATGCTCATAGTATATAAGAAAAAAATGTCATCACAGGATAAAGGGGTGGATGTGTGTTGTATACATGTACATAGTTGATGAAGTGTAAACAGTTAAGGCGCAATCTACGTGTGCTGAGTTCAAGAATTGTACAGTGCAAGTGTTCCATAATAGAGCACTAGACATGTCACCTGTTGCAGAGAGAACATGTTTGCTTTAGAAGAGGGCGGTCGTTAAGCTCTGGATGCAGAGGTCTAGGGCTGCAGTAACTCTTTAAGCAAATTAAGAAGATTAAGTTGTGAAACCTGACCTGCTTGCCGTGCCTGCTTTCATAATAGCCATCATCGCAATTGAGTTATTTTAACAGCATGGGATATTTACCAATCAATGTAATGGCGCTGCACCCTATGTGAACAAAGGTTTATGGACGACAGGTGTCTTTCATTTGGAGGGGCTACCTTCAGTCATTCAGATATGCTTGTCCACAATTGTAGGAGACTGCTCTTTTCTGCTCGTGTTAGTTATTTCTGCATTCATAAATCCAAAGTAATTTGGCCGCCTGAAGAAAGGAAGAAACACATTAGTCAACAAAACATTTTGAGCATCCACTTGGTAATTCATTTCCTTGCTCTGTGCTTCATGCGGTTCTCATAAAGTGTGCAAATTAAAGGCTACTGTCGGCTAGTGAGGCTGGGAAAGAACACGCGCATTGTTTACTCAAACAAACATTTTTCAAAGTCTTGATTTGTTGCTAAACCAAGCCTTTTCTTTGCTATTATTTCCAAAGTGAGGTTGATTTATGAAGAGCAAAAAAACCACAGAATTCAATCTAACATAACCGCTAGTACATGACGTACTGCAAAATGAAGAATTTGTTTGCACTATAACATTATAAGAATACATCTAAAAGAATTAGACAGTTTTGTTTAACAAATACATGTGACTGCTCAAGTGATCATTAATGCAGGTTATTTGCATAACCCATCAGAACGACTTCAGTAAATGATACATTTCCAGATTCTCAAATAGTAGCACAAAGGAAAGGAGGGCAGAGCACACACTTTTTCATTTATGCATTTTTCTAAAATGCTAAGGTCACCTTATTCTCAACAGTGGCATATATGGGAAGCCGTTCAGGTCAACATTACTCCTTTATGAATGTGACATATTGAAATGAATACAACGTGCAATGAGATGAGTAAGGCGTGTATTGAGATGAGTGTAATATGTATCGCAATGTGTATATGTATTGAAATGAGCATGACATACATTGAAATTCAATGAATAAGACATGCATGGAAATGAATAGGACAGGCAATGGAATACATATGACACCCATTAAAAAGAATATTACACACGTTGAAGTGAATAGAACATGCAATGGAATGAATAAGACATGCTTTGAAATGAATAGGGCATACATTGAAATAAATATGACAAACATTGAAATGAATATGACACATGTTGAAGTGAACGTGACATGCAATGGATTGAATATGACACCCATTGAAATTAATATGACACACATTGAACTGAATATAACATTGCATTGGAATGAATAGGACATGCATTGAAATGAATATGCCACCCATTGAAATGAATATGACACTCTTTCCGTTAGAATCCTACTGATTTCCTGACGGTGACGGTTTGACGCTCCACGTGAAGAGGTTCTTTCCTCACGGAAGCCGCTCGCTGTTCGATACCCGTCGTAGAGGGGATCAAGAAAACCAGAGACAGCAGACCGCACAGCAGAAAGTAGATTATACAGTGAAGGAAGGCGGAAAGCAGGGAGGCGCGAGCTACAGAGCAGCTAGCTGGAAGCAGCATGACCAGCGGTAAGCAGCAGGAGATGAAGCGGTAAGTTGGGTGCAGGTACACTGACCAAGTACTTTTGTGCATAAACACAATGTGTGCCGCGGCATTCCTCTTATCAATATACAGAACCAATCTCCATTCCCCAGTCCAGAAAGTTGTATGGAAAGTGGACAGTGGGGAACTGTGGAAGCTTGGAGCTGTTAGCAACAAGCCGAGGTAATAGAGACAAGTGGTAGGTGGCAATGCAGAAAGCAGTGTTTAGGCGCCCGGAGCAAGCACCTACAGTGTATAAACAAAAAGTGTTCCCACGGCATTGATATTTTGGGGCTGATTAATGGAATAATTTGCGCCGAAAACGGGGATTTGTGCGCCATTCTGCCCGCAAATCCCCATTTGTTAAACAGGGATTTGCGGGCAGAATGGCGCACAAATCCCCATTTTTCTGCGCAAATAATTCCATTAATCAGCAACTTTGTGTTTAACTGTGTTTAACTGTGTAAACTATCCAACAGTGGTCCCTCAATCTCAGCTGTGTGTATAAACAACCCGCTACAGCCAAGTGTAGGAAGCTTTGGGGGACTCGGCTGAGTGTTCAAAGAACAAGTTATAACCTTACATCAGCCCATACGACTTTGTGAATTTAATGACTGCCATTTTTATTGAAAATCAGGGAGACAGCAGAACAATGAAACCTGCATTGCTGCGTTATTATTGCCTTGAGTGTAGGCCAGAGCATGTGGCCCTCTTTTACAGTGGCCTATTAAATTCTGGGACATATATAAAATAATAATAATGACGCGCAAGGTGCAATTGCATAAGGGAAGTGTGCAGCACAAATGTCCCAATCTACGCAGTAGCAACAAGTACGATGTTCTAAAAAATTCCAAATTTGACCAGCCATCACAACTGGATATTACAGTTTTTTTTGGAGACAAAGACAAGCATCTGAATGGACAGTCATCTGAAACAAGAGAAGCGGACAAAGAAAAGTGTCTGTCAGACACCATCGACAATAACAACGCACTATTGAATTTAGTTAACAACTTGCAGAGAGCCTCATTGGGGGGTGAGAAAAGGCTGCCAAATCCAACAAGTGCAGAGCGCAATGAGTGCATCAGTTTGTCATATTCTCCAAATTTTACATTTTTTGCTACACACTCAGACTCATCACACACATCGGCCTCGGAGGATGCAACTGAGTCTGCCATTGTAGGTGATACAACCGTGGTAGATGATACTGCAACAAAGAACCTGCTGATGGCACTGGAATGCAAGATAGATACCCAACCAGTACTAATGGCTTCTATAAGGGAAGAGCTTGAAGTCAGCCAAAACCTTTCACTTAAACTGCTAGACATAATAACAGCACTCTTAAAAAAGTGGACATTATCACAAATGATAAAGCTAGGCAGTCAGGAAGGGAATGTAACAAGGTGACCATTACACCTGGGACAAACAACGTGGTACAAAAGCAAGAACATTTTTATCCAAAACTCATAGTGGAGGATAGTGGACAAAACGATAAAGACAAGCCCAATTGGGACTTTGAGGAGGTCCAAATATCTCTGCCACAGAATTAAAGAAGGTCCTAAAAAACAAACAATTGCCTTGCAAAACATACGCACTGCCAGTACTGAAAACACTATCGCCCCAAAAGATGTGCAAGAGTAAAAGAATAGGTCTTCAGAAAAGTGAAGGTACAGGAACAAATTGGCAGAAATGGCTGACTGGGGAGGAAGACTCAAGAAACAAGCCCACAGCCCAACAAGAAGTCACATCTAAACTTGACCAGAAGAAGAAGAAAACTGCCTCCATGTGCAAAAGTCAACAGAGCAGGACGGGGACAGGAAAAACTCTACTCGAACCAGTGGACAAACCAACAAGTCCCAGGATGAGGCCAGTTATAAATTGCCAATTATCCACCCCGGTGTATTAAAAGATGGGGGTACATGGGTAATATTGGAGGAACAGTCTTGCTGTCAATTTTCAAACAGTTGAAATACCTGGAGTATATGCAATCAGAGACATTCTGAAAATAGAGACATTCTGAAAATAGAACTAGCAGACTGGACTAGTGAGACAAATTGGGCACTGATTGAGTTTGTGTCACCGTTAGTGGTGTCACTATTGAAACACACTCATAGCTTCTCCTGAGAGCAGGTTTCACACTAATAGCATGCCAAAAAAACAAAGGTGCAAAAGTACAATATGAGTGAAACACAAGGTATACTAGCACTATCTTAAAACTGCCGACAGAGAGAGAAGCCCTAAGAGCATAACAGGAACAGAACTCATTGGCAATGCTCAAGGTCATCACTTCCACTTTATGGATGCCAATGAACGCGTGTAGTGGGGCTAACTCCCAAGTAAAAGCCACTGGAAAGCTGACATGGACCTTTTGGAATACAAGAGGACACAAATCATTTCTAATACATCCAAAAGGACAGTTACTGATGAAGGAGGTTGATATATTTGTGTTTCAAGAAACATGGTGCACACATTTGTTTTTTCATAGATGGGTTTCAAATTCTATACAACAATGCCGTAAGACACAAGAAGGGTAGGGCTAGTGGAGGTCTTGCCATTGCAGCTAAGACATACTTAAAACTTAAACATTGGCCAAAGGCAAGTAAATCCCCTAATGTACTAATGGGTATCTTGCAACATTCCAGCACCCCTACAGAAGGAAAAACCTTAATCATCAACATCTATGATCCTCCAGGTGGCTCCTTGACTAAATCAATGCAAGCAGTAATTATTGATGCTATTGCTTTTGGTTAGAAAGTACACCCACAGGTAAGGTCGTACTGTCTGGAGATTTTAACAGATGACTGCCACACATTCCTAATGGCAACAAACTGGGGCTAACATATAGTTGGCCATTACTGTTTGAATTTTTTGAGCTGGAACCCTTGAGGATGCGTTCTTGCAAAGTGTCTGACCAACTATATACATGGTCAAACAGCATTGTCACATCCCTAATTGACTACGTTATAGTGGACAGGGCAATGCGAGCAACATGCAGTCCTATAGTGGTATCTGGACAACTATGCAAAAGAATGGATTGGAAGAATCGCAAAAATATGCTACCATTATACCAACTACTGCAGGAAACAGACTGTGTTGAGCTCAAAGAGATATTGAATGGCTGAATGAAGCATTAAAAACAAATGAGGGACAACTGAATACCCTGAACATCCTGAACACCCTGAACACCCTGCTCGTAACAGATGATCGGAATTCAGAAGAGATAATCAAAGAGATTAGTCTTACATATGTTCAAAATAGTAAAGTGAAGCAACATGAAAACTATTTGATTTAGTCATCCAGGAAAGAAAGAGAAAATATAGTAAGGATAAGGCAGCAGTGAAAAGAAATCTAGAGAAAGCACCAGAAACTAAAAAGAGGATCACAAAAATCCTGGCCACAAAATAGAGAAATTGGCAAAAAGACGCACAAACCATCCATTTGGACGGTGAATTGGCAGAACCTGTTCACATGGTTGAGACTAGACAATAAGGTCAAATTCTTGCAAAATTTCAACAGCTTCAGAAATATTTCCCCTAAGATCAACCTAAATCCAATATTCGAGGAAGGTTGGATTAAACATATCAAAAATCTATATTCCCCTAATGGTCAGTTATTGGTAGAGACAGATGCAGGAGAGGCAATGGCTTGGAGCAGGGTGAACTCACACTCAAGAGTAATACTTGAAGAAGAATTCTCAGTAATTAACCTGGAAATGCTAATAGTAAAATCAAAAGCCTCTGGAGCCCTTGGGCCGGTCTGCATTCCTAATCTGGTCTTCAAGGCTGACCCTAGCCGCTGGGCAAGAATATTGGCACTATTTTGGAAAAATACTAAAGTGTAGTCAAATACTAGAGAGCTGGTTCCAATCAATTCAGGTACCCATATTAACAAAAACATATAGACTCTTAACAACAAATTACAGATTGTTGGCGATGATGGACTCCTGTCAAAAACTATTTACCAGTGTACTTATGCAATTATTAAATACCTGGATAGAACATACTGAGTATGTTTCCAAAAGGTTTTAGGAAAAGTTACAGTACAACAACAAACATAGCAGAATTGCAATTTCTGAGAACATTACGATCGAAAGGGGAGAACATGCTCTACTGTTGCTATGCTGACTTTTAAAATGCTTTTGATATGCTCTCCAGAAGTAGACTTTGGGCAAAACTAAAAGGTTGGGGCATTGATCCGGCGCTGTCTATGTGAAGGCAATTTTCCGCTGCCAGGCAAAAATCTCGAGACGCAGGGATTCTCTCGTGCTGTGGTCACGGTTCCTTACACTGAAGATTTGGACGTCAGGGTGAGGGGAAAAAACAGTACGGGCACCCCTACTTTATCACAAAAATTCACCTGTGAATTTATTGGGAAGAGTCCTCCTCAGCAAGTTGAATATGACAATAGAATTTACAGACAGGGATGTGTGCTCCACACCAGGCATGTGTGCTCACAGGGCCATTTTATTGATACATACATTGGCAAATGAAACAGTAGTGTGAGGATGTCCCCTAAATGGGGATGTTTGTTTATGGCATTCAGGTGTTGACAAGAGTATTGCTAGAAATAACACATGAGTACTGGAGGGTGCCTTCCGATTTTGTTTTTCCATCCCATGGTTACCCCAGAAATTCAACCTGGTATGGTATCCAGAAATCACATTGTGGCGATTGGCCTGGACACGCACGGGTGTGAATGGCAGACAGTGTTATGCGTAGATCCAAACATAGCATTGCGAGAGTTGACACATGAGGCTTTGTTCACCGACAATGACACTGATAGAGAAATAATAATAGAAATATGCATACCTTGTGATATAATGGTTCAGAATAGACAAATAACAACCTCCCTCATGGCCATTGTTGGTGCACCACTGTCATTTTGTAATACAGATTTGCAGCAGGTACTCCCAAATTTATGGATTACCAATCACCATTTCACATGATGTTAGGCTAATAAAAGAAGTTACACCTGTAAAAATAAAATTGAACAACGGAGCGGTGTTGCCTCGAGTGAGACAATACCCATTATCCAGGGAGGCAGATGAAGGAATAAAAGAAATGATACATGCACTTCTGCAACACGGCATCATTGTGCCCTCCACTTCCCCATGTAATACCGCAATTTATCTGATTAAAAAAGTGAAAGGGGGACATGGCGGATGGTGCACGACCTTCGCCCTCTTAACGATATTGTCCAAAAAGAGTTCCCTCTTGTCCCAAATCCAGCGTTCATTTTGTGTAGCATTCCAAAAAAGGCAACATACTTCAACATGGTTGATTTTAAAAATCCCTTTTTCTCAGTGGCCCTTGACACAAACTCACAAAACTTGACAGCATTCACCTTAGGGGGTGAATTGCTCACTTTGTTATCCCGCAAGGGGTATAAAGTAGACAAAAACAAACTCCAGTACTGTCTTACAGAAGTATTGGATCTGGGACAGCTGATATAAAAGGATGGTAAAGGAATAATATCAGACAGGGCCGCCACAGATCGAGCAGTGGCCAGACCCACTTATTGAAAGACATGCAGACATTCCTTGGCATTTGCAAGTATTGGCGAGCATGGATTTAAGATTACGCAGCATACACCAAACCCTTATAGCAGGGAATAAAAGAGGCCCAAAAGGAAAAAAGAGCAATAACGTGGACCCCTGAAATGTACACTGCCTTCGACACACTAAAGGAAATGATTTGAACAGCACCCGTCCTTGCAAACATGATTATGAGCAGGAAAATTAATGAGAGCAGTACTGACACAGAAAACTTCTTTGGGACACAAGCCACTAGCTTATTATAGTGGTATGCTGGACTCAGTGATGTAGGATAAGTTTGCGTGTGAACAAGCCCATGCAGCCACCGCTTTTGCAATAGAAAAAAGCTCCACAATCACGATGGGATGCTCCGTCACGTTCATCGAACACTCCTTGTTCGCCATCTTCGAACGATCGAAATCCACACTACCCACAAATAGCGACAGCTTACAAAATCATAATTTCAGCCCAAAACATTCAGTAAACCCATCCACGTTCCTCACAGAGCAATGTATAATGGAGGACATACAAATCCATGATTGTGCTACTTATGAGGGTGAAGGAGATGACATTTCAAAAGCAAGTGAGAATGCGCTAGATGAGGAGGAAGTGTACTTTGTAGATGAATCTGCATCTATGTGTCCAGAGAGAGGAGGGAAATTGAGAATGCAGCAGTGGTGAGAATGGAAGAAGGAAAGTATGAGATTCTGGTCCAAAAAAGGTTAGCCACGCATTATTCAGCACAGGCTGCAGAACTAGTAGCTCTAATTGAGGTTGTACGTGCAGCAAAAGGGTGTGAAATTACAATATTCTCAGATTCAGCTTATGTCACCACCACAGTGCATCCTGGATTGTCCTTCGGAGAAGGAGAGGATTCTGGAGGGCAGGCAGGGCCCCTGTACAACATGCAATATTGTTAAATGAACTAATTGAGGCACTTGCAGAACCATCTGTGGTGGCGATGGTAAAATGCCAAGCCCGCACAAACAACAGTGACAAAATATCACTCGGAAATGCTGCAGCAGATGCCGCAGCCAAGAAATCAGCATCTTTTTCAGAAACGATGACTGCAAAAGAGTTAAAATGGAGTATAATGCTTTGCCAGTAGCACAAATAATAGAACAGCAAAGAGAGCTCACCACTCAGAGCAGGGCCTATGGTTAAAAAGGGGATGTACAAAATCACCAACAGACCTTCTTTGGAGACAAAATTCAACGGGGATGGTGGTAATGCCTGTAAAATTATTACAAGTAGCATTCCAACAATTGCATTTCCTTGCCCACACAACAAAACAGCACATAGCCACAGACATCCAGGAAGACTGGTTTGTTCCAAATCTCCCAAAATACCTCAATAAAATTTCCATTGAATATATCACGTGTCAGACATACGGTTCAGGAATGACCTTTCGAACACTGCTAGGTACATTACCCTGCCCCATATGAACTTTCGGTGAGCTGCACATTGATTACGTGGACATGGGAAAAAGGTTTGATGGTCCAAGGTACTTTCATTTCTTTTTTTTTTTTTGTTTAAACTTTATTTTTGTAATTTTACAGAACAACAGAAAACACATGTGCACCATCAGGAACAAAGGAGAAAAGGGGACGAATTGAAGAAAGGGTAGGGAAAGGAAGGGGATAGAGCAAAGCGAAAAGAAAACATAACATTTCCCGCTCCCGGTTACGACCGCGGAGCTGCCCCACCCCACTCATGGCCACAACAACAAGCATCAGGACTTTCCTGGTTAATTGTCAATCATCATTGAGGCACAAATATATAGTGTCTCCCAACCTCACAGTTCTGTTTCGGAATCAGGAGCTCTCAGTAGTGGAAGGAGCTGCACTGTTTAGCATATATGTAATATACTGCCCCCAGATGTCGGGGGGTCGAGCATGCAGTGGTAGGGTTCTTATAAATTCACTCTCTACATCCTGACAGTAGGTAATGTCTTTTTTCCAATCTTCAATTTTGGGTAGGGGGCCCCGACTCCAGGCCATAGCTATCCGCCTACGGGCCAACACCAGGAGGAGTGCTGCCAGTCTGCGGGATGCAGGACGCAGGTATTTTGTGAGGCCGAGGAGGGCCGCCAACGGTAACGGGGCTACTTGTTCCCCAATAATATCGGCGATGATCTGTAGGACTGAGGTCCAGAACCGCTGGATTCCGGGGCAGTCCCATGCCAAGTGGAAAAAGTCGGCATGTGTCGCTGTGCAACGGTCACATTGGGCCGATACTTCAGGGTGATGACGGTGTTTCTTGGCAGGGGTGTAATATGTCTGGTGCACGTAGTTAAAGTGTATCAATTTATATCGTGTGTTTACCGCGACTTTCTGGGTTTTGGTATAGAATATAGGACCAATCTCCAGACTCTATCGTCATCTGGAGGTCCGATTCCCATCTTTGTTGAGTTCTGGCATTGGGTGATCCGGTGTCTGCTACCAGGGATCGGTAAAGTGCCGAGACCAACCTCCCCTCTTCCCCAGCCTGGATGGTATTGTGCAGCAACTCCCATGTGGGGGGTTGTGCAGGAAAGGAGGGCAGTATTTTTTGTAGGGTGTAGCGCAGTCTGAAATAAAGAAAAATGTCTAGAGAGGTCTTTGGCCATCTGAGGTGTTAGGAAGGTGCTGCCCGGGAAGACATCACCGAAGGAGTGGATGTTAAGCTTGTCGGCCCATATTAAAAATACTTTCTCATTTGTGAGGGGAACACCCGGGATGAACCTGATCGGAAGCAGAGGGGAATATCTCACGGTCACCCCATACTTGGCAGCCATTTTCTTCCAGACCGCGTACGTAGAGAGGACTGTATTTAGAGTGTTGTACGGAACTGGGATTTGACTAATGATAACGGCACTGAGCAGATTGGGAGAGGCCAGAGCACGCTCCACCTGCACATGAGGGCGCACAAAGTGGATCGTGTACCAGTGGCTTAGAAACTGTGCCTGGGATGCCCAATAGTACTTCTCGATGTCCGGGAGCGCAAGGCCTCCTTTTGACGTCGGCAGAACCAGGGTGTCGTAGGCCACGCGCGCCGGTTTACATGCCCATAGCAGTTCCAGGACTGCAGTCTTGATTTTCAGGAGGAAGGATTTGGGGAGGAGTAGGAGGATATTGGTAAACAGGTATAGAAGTTTGGGGAGTATAACCATCTTCGTAAGGGAGGTCCTACCCCACAGTGTTAGTGGGAGTGTTTTCCACCTGTGCACCCGTTCCTGAATGGAGGTGAGCGTGGAGACATAGTTGTCTTTATATATCTCGTGATGGTTGCGAGACATGCGTATACCTAGGTAGCGTACCCCTGAATTCTCCCATTTAAAGCCATGGTCATCAAAGAAGTGCACCGTGTGAGGGGTCAGGGGGAATATCACAGATTTAGAGTGGTTGATTTTCAGTCCCAACATTTGCCCAAATCTTAATACCTCCCGCATAACTGGGTTAAGGTTCTCCTGACGATTGCCGACAAATAATATAACATCGTCAGCATAGAGAGAGACAATCAATTTGTGTGGACCTAATTTGAGGCCTCTGTGTATTTGGAATTCGCGTAGTCTGGAAGCCAGGGGTTCCATGATAAGAGCAAAGATCAGAGCCGAAAGTGGGCATCCTTGCCTCGTTCCGCGTTCAAGTGAGATGCATGTGGATCTGGTGTTCCCTAGTGTAATATAGGATTTGGGGCTGTTGTACAATAATGACACCAATTTAATAAAGAAGTTGCCAAAACCCATTTGTCTGAGCGTTGCTAGCATGAATGGCCATTCCACAGAGTCAAATGCCTTCTCGGCGTCAAGAAGCACCGCTATTGCCTGATGCGATGGGTCCAGGGCTTCCATGACGCCAAACAGACGCCTGATGCCATAGGTGGTGCTGCGCCCTGGGACAAATCCAGCTTGGTCACCAATCACTAGAGCCGGCATAAGGGGGAGGAGCCTGGAGGCAAGAATTTTGGCCAGGATTTTATTGTCTAGATTGATCAAAGAGATTGGTCTATAGGATGCACATTCGTCAGCGGGTCTGCCGGCTTTGTGTAGGAGAATTATATTGGCTTCCCGTAATGTTGGGGGAAGGCATCCGCTTTCGATGGATTCTTCATATACGCGTAACAAGAGAGGGGCGAGGGAAGTTGCGTAGGCCTTGTAAAACTCTCTGGTAAGACCGTCCGGACCTGGTGCCTTGGAACTCGGGAGGGACTTTATTGCTTCCAGTATTTCTTCTGTTGTTATCGGGGCGTTGAGAGGTTCTCGTAGGTCTGCCTCCACCCAGTACAGCTCGGTGTCGTCTAGGTATGCTTGCAAAGATTCAGAGTCCGAATTGCCTCTAGAGCTGTACAGGTCCTGATAGAAGTCTCGAAATGCCTTGGCGATGTCCACTTCTGCGTAGACACGCTGGCCTTGTGCGTCTTTCACACATTCCACCCGGGTCGGGGTTTTGTCCACTAATAGTAATCGGGCAAGCAGGGCTCCTGGCTTCTGACCCTCTCCATATTGTCGAATCTGGTGTTTTCGCCCTAGGAATTTTAGCTCTCTTCCGGCTGTTTCCCTGAACTTCTGGAGCTACTCCTTCAGTTCTGCTTGGATTTGCGGGCTTGGAGCTGAGATGGCCTTCCTCTCAAGATCCTTCAGACGGGTTTCGCTGTCTGAGAGTTCACTGCAGATCAGCTTCAGTACACCATTTTCCTTACCCAAACAAATACCGCGCACAAAGCATTTCAGCGTTTCCCAAATGATGCTGGTCGCCTCGACTGAGCCTTGATTCCTCTCAATGAAGGATGTTATTTCCTCGCGCAGTTCATCAGCAAAAACTTTGTCTTAAAGCGCACCCGGCTTGAATCTCCAGTTCAATCCGGGGACCGATGCGCCCACCATGGAGACGTCAAGTGTGACCATTGAGTGGTCGGATAGCGTGCGCGGTAGAATTTGGCTAGATCCCCAGGCAAATGGACAGTGGGTAGAGGCCATGATGTAATCTATCCTGGAGCTGGTGTTGTGAACGGGCGAGTAGAATGTGAAGTCCCTCGCATCTCGATTGTGATGCTGCCATGTGTCAGATAGGTCGAACGCTTGAAATATCTCACGAACTTGACCACTGGCTTTGGATCGATGTCCAGTGGTGTTATGCGATCTGTCTAGGATAGGGTTCATCGGTGTGTTAAGGTCTGCACCCCATATGATTGTTTCTGCGTTGGACTTCCCTAGTTGGGACATCACCCAGTTAAAGTTGTCGGGTCCATCAGTGTTGGGAGCGTAGGAATTTACAATCACCACTTCTTTTCCTGCAATTATTCCCCTCACCAGCAGGCCCCTGTCTTCAGTGTCCTTCACTGATTCAATGAGACTGAAGTTAGTTCTCCTATCAATCAGGATGGCGACCCCTCTGGCAAAGGACGAGTACGATGAAAAGTACCTGTGACAACCCCAGGACTTGGCCCACTGTGATTCCGATGCCGGCAGGAGATGGGTTTCCTGAAGAATGGCGATGTTAACCTTGTGTCTACGGAGACACTGAAGGATTTTCCTGTTCTTTGCCGGCTGGTTGCTGCCGCGGATGTTCCAGGTGGCAATTTTAAAGGTTATGGCTGGCATTCCAAAAGCTGGGTGAATTCACGCCTGTCAGGGTGGGAGAGCGAGAGTGGTGCCTTGAGGTAGTGGAGTGGCTAGAGTGTTTGGCTTCCAGGTTATCAAAGTTATATAACAACAACGTTGTGAGACGAGAGCGGGGTGAGTAAAGCGGCCGCGTCCGGCCCGAGTCCCTCCCATGTGAGGGCAACCCCCAACTGGCCCACAGTAATCCCCCCATGTAGAACAGAGTTGCAAGCATAGCCGCGCTAGGGGCGCTGGTAGCCCACCAAGAGGGTGCCGGGCTTCCTATGGCGATGTAATTTCATTCCTGCGATGTATATTGATCATAGAAGTAGAAGGTGCACAGGTCACGACTGCCAATTGCTGTGATTGTAGGTTACAGAGGGTCACCCCTCGCTCGCTCTTCTCGACGGGGTCTCGGATTGTTCCCGCCATGTCTGCAGCCATTCCGGTCTAGGTAGTCATTGGCTTCTTCGGGGGAATTGAAGAATTGGGCCTTCCCCTCATGTTGGATCCGCAGTTTCGCTGGGTATAGCATGGAATAAAGGATCTGATTGTCCTGCAGGCGTTGCTTGACTGCCGTAAAGGATCTTCTCTGCGTTTGCACCGCCTGTGAGAAGTCTGGGAAGACTTGAATGGAGTCGCCGTCGTATTGCAGTTTCCCCTTATCTCTGGCAGCCCTGAGCATGGCGTCGCGATCCTTGTAGTTTAAAAGTCTTGCAATGATTGGTCTGGGGTGCGCGCTGGCCTAGTGTTCGGGATTCTGTGTGCTCTTTCTACCACAAAAAGCTGAGACAGCGTTTCTCTGCCGAAGAGAGCTATGCAGATCTGTTCCACAAAGTCTTCCATTTTACCTGGGATTTGTCTCTCCCTCACCCCTATGATCCTGATGTTTGTTTGTTTGTTTGTTTGTTTGTTTGTTTATTCATTTGTTAAGCGCACCAGACTCGTAAGTAAAAGGGCGCAATGACAAGGAAATGCAAGGCTTACATGATTACACAGGTTACAGACAGGATATATACAATATGAACAATAAGACTGTGGCTAGTTTGCATGAATGCGGGATATATACAATATGAACAATAGGGCTGAGGCAGTATTGTATGATTACAGGATATATACAATATGAGCAATAGGGCTGGATCAAAGGTGCGTGCACTAGGATATAAAACTTATATGAGTACACATGCATGGGCAGCAGTATTTACATAAAGAGAGAGTATAGCAAGATATACTGTTTCTTGATTGCAGGATAGTGTCCTCAGGGAAGGGTGATGGGTAACTAAGGATTGGTGGCAGTGATATGCTTTATTAAGTTTTTCCTGAAGAGTGGATATGGTTGGTCAGCTCTTAACTCCTGGGGCAGTGAGTTCCAGCTTCTGGCTGCCTTAACAGTGAAGCTGTTGCCCCCGATGGTAGTCAGTTTGTATTTGGGGATATTTAGGCAGTTAGTGTTCCCCATTCTAGTGGGTCTGAGAGAAGTTCTTCTCTGAAGTTTGTCTATAAGGTAACTGGGGGCCGCGTTGTTCAAAGCTTTGTGTGTCAGAGAGAGTGTTTTTAGAAGTATTTTATTGGATGTGGAGAGCCATTTGTGTTGATGTCTCAAGGCAGAGATGTGGGTTTTCTTATTTATGCCGAGGGCTGCTCTTAAGGCATTATTCTGTAGCGTTTGGAGTTTATGAGTGGTGGATTTGTTAGCCCCAATGTAAAGGGCATTGCAATAGTCGATTCTAGAGAGTATAAGAGCTCTAGCCAGGATCAGACAGCTATAGTCAGAGAGGAATGGTTTACCAGCTCTAAGAAGTTTGCATGTATAAGCCGTAGACGAGGTAAGGGATTTGACCTGTTTGTCAAAGGATAGTGTGGAGTCCAAGTAGAATCCCAGGGTTTTTACTTCCTTGGAGACTTTAATGGTGTTGCCGTCAATATTGAAGGATGAGTAATCTTGACCTAGTTTTTTAATATTGGCCTGCGAACCCAATATTATTAGTTCAGTCTTATCATCGTTCAAGCATAGGCCGTGTGTGGCCATCCATGCTTGGATGATAAGGTAAATTTTGTTCACTAGGCCCGTGTCCGCACTGTAATCCCCAGAAAGTGGTAAGAGAATCTGAGTATCATCTGCATAGTTAGTGTAGGTGACACCCAGCTGGTCCAGATCGTCGAACAATGGCTTAGTGAAGATGTTATATAGGGTGGGCGAGACGCAGGATCCTTGCGGAACGCCGCATAGGATGGGTGTAGGCTCGGCAGATGCTGAGGAGGAGAAGACTCTCATGGTCCTCTCACTCAGGAAGGACTCGATCCACTTGATAGCGTCCGTGGAGAAGTGAGCTGCAGAGTCAAGGTGCCGACATAAGACCTTGTGGTTGACCAGGTCGAAAGCAGCGGAAAGGTCGAGTAGGAGCAGGAGTACCGTCCTTCCTTTGTCTCTCAGTTCGTCTATCTGGGACTTAAGGTCGATTAAGGCAGTCTCAGTTCCGTGCATTGGACGGAAGCCGGATTGTCTGTTGCCCAGGAGTTTGTGCAATTCTAAATGCTTCTGTATTTGAGTGTAGGCGGCTTTATCCAGTATTTTTAGTAAAAATGGGACCGTGGTAATAGGTCGATAGTTAGTAGGAATGAGGGGATCAAGTGTCTGTTTCTTGAGGAGTGGTAGCACCCAGGATTGCTTGAGGTTGGCAGGTATAGTACCTGTAGCAAAAGAGGCATTTATCAGTTTGGTTATAAATGGGGAGAGTTCTCTAGCAGTGTCTTTTATTAGCTGTGCAGTGCAGATATCCCCTTTACAGTTTGAGGGTTTTAAAGATAGGATGATTTTTTCTACCTCTAGGATGGACATTTTAGAGAAGTGGAATGTGGCATTATGTGCCGGTGGTGGCTCATTGGGCTGGAGAATGTTAGGCAGGTGCTGTAAGTTTAGAGCCTTCTTTTTTAATTGGATTTTGTTCTGAAGTGTATCGATTTTATGCTCTAAGGCTTGTTGTATGTCAGTACACCAGGATTTGTCCTTGGTGCAGACGTCCGGGGTAGCAATAGGGGACTCTAGTTCTTTGAGTATGCAGAAGAGTTCCTTCATGCTTGAGTTTGAGCTAGCAATGCGTTGGTCATATGAGTTACGTTTTGCTTGGCAGATTTCCTTTTTGTAGAGTGAGGAGAGTACAGTTAATTTGGCTTTATTCTCGCTAGATGGGCATAGTCTCCAGTTTGTTTCACTTTTGTTCTTTAGGGTGCGAAGGTCTTTGAGTTGTGGGGTGAACCATTTGTTTAGGTGGGCTATGGGTTTGCTCGGTCTGAGTTTGATAGGAGCAATTTTATCCAGAGTGGTAAGCATAATATTGTTGAATTCCTGAACTAGGCCGCTGGGGTCGAGATTATCAGACAGTGTATTGAGAGTAGGCAGTATGGCGGGGATGATTTTTTCTACCGTAATACTTTTATTACTTCTGGTTAGGCATGGTGGCGCTCGTGGTCGGGCCAGTGGAGTGGGTCTGACAGTGGATAAGAGAAAGGAGATCAAAGAATGATCTGTCCATGCTAAAGGCAGGATGGATGTGATAGTGGCAGAGCAGTTGAGGTCGGCTACCCAGTCCAATATTCTCCCTTTAATGTGGGTGGGTGTAGAGACTTTTTGAGTAAGGCCTAGTGCTTTGATCGTATTGGCTATTTCTGTGGCATTTTTGTCTGTTTGGTCTTTGAATCCTAAGTTGAAATCGCCTAATATAAGTAGTTGGGTGGAGGGTTTCAGGTTGTTCATAATTATATTATGCAAGTCTTCCTCGAAGGTACCAAGAGGGCCAGGTGGTCTGTATATGAGGTGTATGGTGATAGATTGTGACTCATTAATCTGCATTTTGGCGGTGAGGTTTTCGCATGATTGTAGAGATTGGGTGGGGGCTAGTCTGAGACCAAGAGCCGTTTTAGAGATGATAGCGATGCCGCCTCCTCGTGTATTATCACGGTCTTGTCTGATAATGGTGTAGTCGTCTGGGACAGCTAACATGAGGGTAGGTCCTGCTGCAGTATGGAGCCACGTTTCCGTGATTGCGAGAAAATCCAGGTTCCCTTCTGTGATTAAGTCGGCAATATCCGTAGCGTGAGCGACTAGTGATCTAGCATTAAGGAGCGCTCCCTTGAGAGGGGGGTCCTCGGGAGTTTTGTTGGCTCGGATGGGTTTGTCTGTGGTAGTGCAAGCTTTAGGATGGAGGTTATTAAGCTGGAGGGTGTTCTCATTCGAGGTAGATGTTTGAGTAGGCCATTTGGAATGGCTAGGCATTCGTGAGCTAGGTTTGTAATTGGTTTTGAGGTTGGAGGCCGGAAGGGTTCTTCTCAATGGTTCATGTAATTTGGTTAGTCTTGCGCGGAGTCTGTTGTTTCTATTAGGAGTGGTACAAGGAAGGGAGGCATATAGTATTGTTTCTTGGGCCTTGCAGAATGTGGGGAGCTTGGGTTGCATATCGTTAGTAGTGAGTTGGCTTAAGTTTGAAGTAGGTATTGGTGACTGAGTAATGTGGTTGTGACTGCTGAGGACCGATTGTGTGATTGTAGCCATGATGCAGAGGGCTAATGCTAGGTGTGGCATCCTTCCAGTTCTAGGAGAGAGCTGTCTAATGGCGACCATAGGGCACAACACTGGGTTCAGCATAGGTTAAATGTGGTCTAATGGCGACCATAGGGCACAATATAGGTTAAGTGTGGTCTATTGGTGACCATAAGGCACAACACAGGGTTCAGCATAGGTTAAATGTGGTCTAATGGCGACCATAGGGCACGACACAGGGTTCAGCATAGGTTAAATGTGGTCTAATGGCGACCATAGGGCACAATATAGGTTAAATGTGGTCTATTGGCGACCATAAGGCACAACACAGGGTTCAGCATAGGTTAAATGTGGTCTAATGGCGACCATAGGGCACAATATAGGTTAAATGTGGTCTATTGGCGACCATAAGGCACAACACAGGGTTCAGCATAGGTTAAATGTGGTCTAATGGCGACCATAGGGCACAACACAGGTTCAGCATAGGTTAAATGTGGTCTAATGGCGACCATAGGGCACAACACAGGGTTCAGCATAGGTTAAATGTGGTCTAATGGCGACCATAGGGCACAATATAGGTTAAATGTGGTCTATTGGTGACCATAAGGCACAACACAGGGTTCAGCATAGGTTAAATGTGGTCTAATGGCGACCATAGGGCACAATATAGGTTAAGTGTGGTCTATTGGTGACCATAAGGCACAACACAGGGTTCAGCATAGGTTAAATGTGGTCTAATGGCGACCATAGGGCACAACACAGGGTTCAGCCTAGGTTAAATGTGGTCTAATGGCGACCATAGGGCACAATATAGGTTAAATGTGGTCTATTGGCGACCATAGGGCACAACACAGGGTTCAGCATAGGTTAAATGTGGTCTAATGGCGACCATAGGGCACAACACAGGGTTCAGCATAGGTTAAATGTGGTCTAATGGCGACCATAGGGCACAACACAGGTTCAGCATAGGTTAAATGTGGTCTAATGGCGACCATAGGGCACAACACAGGTTCAGCATAGGTTAAATGTGGTCTAATGGCGACCATAGGGCACAACACAGGGTTCAGCATAGGTTAAATGTGGTCTAATGGCGACCATAGGGCACAACACAGGTTCAGCATAGGTTAAATGTGGTCTAATGGCGACCATAGGGCACAACACAGGGTTCAGCATAGGTTAAATGTGGTCTAATGGCGACCATAGGGCACAACACAGGTTCAGCATAGGTTAAATGTGGTCTAATGGCGACCATAGGGCACAATATAGGTTAAGTGTGGTCTATTGGTGACCATAAGGCACAACACAGGAAGTATCTCGATAACAGAAATGCAGTTCGCATGCCCACGAGTGGTGGCGTACTAGCGAGATTGTGAAGTCAGTTTCAAACGAGGGCGCTTGGGCAAGTAGGCAGCTCATGCAAGGACACCATGGATCTTAGAAAAGAAGCTGAGTGAACACAAGTGTCAGATATGGTGTCAGCTAGATTCGAGATCTGTCAGGGTAGCAGGAAAGGCACTACTGCAACTAGCATAGCATAGCAAATGAGCAGCCAGTGATTGTACTCACGTGGTTTGCGGTCCAGTATACTGTTGATCATCCACGTACAGAGCATGCAATTGAAAAAGAAGAAGAGTTCCCCATATGAGGCAATTGTACAGCGCGACCTTTATGATGGTAATCAAGGGTCCAACAGTATGCTTCCGTGGCGAACAGGGGCAAACAGGGCAAGCAGCCTTATGGTGGCCTTGAGGTGGCCGCCGGCTTCTGCCTGCCGGCGGATGTTTAGGCTTAAAAGCAGCCTACGCAGCGTTGCTCAGCAACGTGGGACGCTCAGCCTCGCTTTCAGGCCGCGTCGCGCCCGACATTTTGTTTTTCAAAAAGTCGGCGCGAGCGGACCTGGGGGTTGTAGAGGCTGCGGGGGCTCCTTTGTTGAGGTGGGGTGCCCTGGGGGGGCAGATTGGCTGGATGCAGGGGCAACAGGGATCTGCTTTGGATCCTATGAATGGATCACCGCTGCCGTGTGATCCGATGGTTTCGGCCCAGTCGAGTCGTCTGTGTCGATGTCCAGGACGGTGGTGGGGGGCTCCTGCCCACTCCACGGTGATGGAATGTTGTTCCTGCGGGAGCGACCCTCCAAATCCTCATTCTTGGCGCACACCACCTTCATCTGGGTTTCGAGCACAGAAACACGAGATGTCAGTGCCGCTGATCCATCGTCCAGGTCGGACACGCGTTGTTCAACATTGTCGAGTCGATCGGCTTGTTTATCGAGCCTGTGTTGAAGCTGGTCGACCTTCGATGATAGGGTGTCCAACTTGCATCCTAGGCCGCTGATACCGGCCTTCAGGTCCATCAAAATCTCCCTTATATCAAAATGTGGGCCCTGGCCCTCGGTTGACATCATGTCAGGTGGCGGGGAGTTGGGTCTGCTGCTGGTCGTGGGCTTGGCCTGTGAGCTGGCTTCGAAAGTCAGTTTCTTCTGATTCCTATCTACCTTCCCCATGGTAGCTCGGGGAGAGTGTCCGCGCCGGGTTGTGGCTGTCTTAGTCCGGATGTTACCACGGTGCCTTTGGTGCCTGATGTGAAGAGTTCGTGCACCGAGCGTGGGGCCTGCACGGCGCGTCGCCAAAGTTTGCCACAGGCCTTCTATACAGGCTGCGTCGAGGGGCGGCGGCACACGGTGCAGTCAGCGGCTTGTATCAGAGCGTCAGGCCCAGCCATCACGGGTTACATCTTCTTATGCCCAGGATCAATGTCGCCGGGGTTTACTCGTTTTCAGATATCGCGGCTGAACGGATGGGCGTCGTGGGAGGCTCCGCTGGGACGGGCGCCGCGCCTCAGGTTTCTAGAAAGCGTGTGGTTAGCTCCTCCGTGCTGCACACCAGGCCTGCGCCACAGCGTGGCCAGCCGTTGGCGGGGGCCGCGCAGATTAAGCCGCGTCCGGCGGCGGGACAGGCGGGCCCACCCAGCGGTCGCGTCGAGCCTGCCTGCGTTGCAGTCCGCTCCTACCTGGGTTGTCTCGGGAATCTGGCACCCCGGCTCCTCGCTCCACTGTCCTCACGACAGGCCGCCACGTGGGACGGAGACCTCCTCGTCTCGCTGGTGCCAGCACGCACACGTCCGCTCCGCCCGTGCGCCGCTGCTCCTGGTCCCGCCGCTGAGACCTCCGCCAAGTGCCCGCCTCCGCCGCTCCGCACACACGCAGGGGCCGCACCGCCCAATCATCCAGGCGGCAGGCCTCAGATTTGCGAACGAGTGTCTCGGGCTGTAGGCAGGCGTCTGAGTCAAGATTTATCTCAAAATGATCAGTGGAGCTTCATGAAGGTGCACAGCCGTAGGATGGGTCATTCCAACCATCATAGGAGCATCAATGTTACAGGATTCATTAGAGCCCTACGGAGCTCTCTCAGGAAGCGGCCATCTTGGTTGGCTCTCTAGCGCCCTCTATAGTCCAAGGTACTTGATAGTGGTGGTCTGCCCTTTTTCATGATGGGTGGAAGCAGGACCTTGTGCACCCCCAGATGCAAAATGTGCTGCAACATTTTTAGTAAGAGAGGTATTCCCGTGTTGGGGAATATGTGATGTCATCTAATGCACTCTCAGCACCCTTTCCCGCTGAAATGGAGAACTGCCGTACTATCAGTCATGGCTGAAGCTAACATCTCACTAGATCTTATGCTTACCAATCCAACTAAAGCTAAACTTAAGTTGTATCAATTGGATTGGCATCTCACCCAACAAAGTTGTCTCCAACTGAAAGATTTCGATAGAGTTAGTTTTGGACACAAAACATTTCGGCAAACAGCTGATTATTTACTGAAATGCCCTTCTCCTAATCTAAGAAACCAGATATTAAGATTTCTGTTGAACTTATGGCCCACAAACCAAATTCTATTGAGAAGAGGTCTAATTAAAGTCGAAAACTCGTACTGTCGCATTTTTGTAAAGAACCAGAAATCAAAGAAACTCTAAGACATATACTAATTGAGTGTCCTGCTTTGAGAAAACAGAGAGAAGCGGTTTTTAACATATTGACACAATCACATCTCATAACTCGGACTAATGATGAATTAAGGCACAAGTTGTTTGCGACTCTAAAATCTCATTGAGAATAGCTACTATTCAATTTTTAAATACAGTACTATATACTGATTGTAGCGAGATTAAGGGGTCGATGCATGGAACAAAAGTGCGCCGAAAATCCCAGCGCAAGCAGGCGCAAGGTGGCGCAAGCGTGAGAAACCCAGCGCACGCGCACGCGTGCGATCCAAGGAAGACGCTGCGTGTGTTTCCCGCTGTCCGTGCGCCAAATCTTTGCATGGCGCACGCGGGCACACACACCACCAAACGGCGTGCGCTACGCGCACAGCAAAAGCGCACATAGCGCGGCGCACACAACCAAAGTGGGTGGAACAGTGGGCGTAACAAGCGGAATGGGTAATAACGCGTGAAAAAGAAGGCGTAACTGGGGAAGTACTGCAGGGAACTACACGGAACGCCCACACGCACGCGAACAAACCGTATTCATGGATTCGAATATGGGAAATCCGCGCATGGCAAAAGACGCACACAGGCGTCAACGCGTCCGCCACATGAAGGCAGGCGGAAGCGTCCCCGTGCACAGTATAAAAGTGCGCGCAAACAACAAACACATATATACAGCTACGATGAATGCCCCATTTGTCGCAGCACTGATCGTGGGACACCGCAGGAGGAGGAGAATAGCCAGGGCATGCATTTTCGCACCACGGACAAGCCTTTTTGGGATGCTGACGACCAGGTCTACGGCAGGTATAGGTTTCCACCCCATATCATCCTAGACCTAGTCAGGGAGTGGGAAGATGACCTTACAACCCCCACCCCTTGCTCCCAAGCATGGAGCCCCTTGGAGAAGGTGCTCAATGTCCTGCATTTCTTGGCCACTGGGTCATTTCAGCGGACTACTGCCATAGTGGGGGGGGGGGTCTCACAGGCCACGCAGTCACGCTGCCCACACCAGGTCTTGGCAATCATGACAGCGCGCCCCTCAGTCCGCAGGCACATATACATGCCCAGAACACCCGCAGAAAGGCAGGCCATTGTCCTGGATTTTTACAGGATGACACACTTCCCCAAAGTGCTTGGTGCCATAGATTGCACCCATGTGGCCCTACGTCCACCTAGGGCCACTGAGCACATCGACCGAAACCGCAAGCACTGGCATTCCATCAATGTACAGGTGGTATGCGACGCAAAGGGAATCATCACCTCTGTCTATGCAAACTACCCTGGCTCCACCCATGACAGTTTCATATACAGAATGTCCGCCCTGAGCCGGGCCCTGGAAGCTGGGCAGCATGGCGACACATGGCTCCTAGGTGAGTAAAAATGCCCTTGCACATGCATGCATGTCACAGACACACACACAAATACACAAACCCCAATAATCACAACCATTTACACCTCCCCAGGGGACAGTGCCTACCCTCTGAGCAACCACATGATGACGCCAATCCGGAACCCCACCACACCACCCCAGGTAAGATACAACGCCGCCCATATTGCAACCAGAGCCATAGTGGAGCGCACATTCGGAGTGCTCAAGTCACGCTTCCGCTCCCTTGACCGCTCTGGCGGGCAGCTACTCTATGCACCCCCAGTAGTGTGCAGGATCATTGTGGCAGTATGTGTCCTGCACAATGTTGCAACACGGCAGGGCGTATCGGTGGACATGGTGGTGCCCCCACATCCCCAACCACAGGTACAGGCGCTGTCCATAGGAGGGGACAGGGCACGTGGCGAGGAAGCCCGGACCCAGCTTGTGGCCACATTTTTCACCTAAACTCCCACCCCTGCGGAGTGCACACAGGCCTGGCACATACCAGGTGACAATCGATGATGACAAAGAGGCAGTCAACTGTTACAACCTTACCACCCTGAGATTGTTGCCATGGAAGTGCCACACTGTCTGCATCCCTAGCTACTTAAACACAAGCTATCCTGTGTGACCAAAAGGCACACATATGACATATGATATGATATGGCATTTGTAACGTGCCTATACACAAGTGTTTCAAGGTGCGACGAGGCAGGGAGGGGGGAACAAGGGAAGACAGACAACGATCTTACTAGGCCAGGTGTCATTTAGATTGCTCAAGTGCAGGGGTAGGGGGAAGGGAAAAGTGCAAGAGGAAGTGGAAGGGGGGAGTGGAGTACAGGGTAAGTAGAATAAAAAATAAATAAATAGGCCAGCTGGTGGCAAGTGCAAAGGTAAGTGCAGACAAGTGCTGGGAAGGGGGTGCTGTAGGGATAGAGAGACAGTCCCGCAGTGCAGGGGTTGCCAGGGAGGCAGTGCAAGTGGAGAGTGGCTGGGCCAGGGACCGAGGTTGGTAAGAGTGGCCCAGTTGCAGATTCAGTGTAGTTTCAGTGAAGAATTTAGCAAGGGAGAGGGAGAGAGAAAGCAGAAGCAAAGAGGAAGGTTTTGAGGTGCTTCCGGATCCGGAGATGGTTCTCCTCAGGTTTCAGGGAGGCAGGAAGGCTGTTCCAGAGGGAGGCCCCTGCCGCGGAGAGAGATCTACCCCCAGCTCATGCAAACAGGCCATGACCATCACTGTTATGTCACTCAAACTCTCCCAAACCACAACATGACATGGCAAGCAATAGCCATACACCAACACAGTACCAATAAGGTACACATTGTCATGTTAAAAATGTACATTGGCATCAGACAATGATGCCTGACATGGAATCAGAAGAAATGACTGACCAACAACCTCCCACCCAAAATAAGTCATTCCCAAATGCATTACAAAAGTTGTAGCCATAACATAACAATGAATGCCTGTCTACATGCACATTGTGCATTGCAAAATCAACACTGCAGCTTCTGTGTGCTGTGTCCAACTCCTGCAACACACTGCTCAGCGCACAGCACAGTGAACAGCTATTGTGTGTGATGCACACCCTGAGCATCACATCTAAGCGATAAACCACATCAAAAAGCAAATTAGGCATGCACAGGATCCATAATTGGTCACAGAACATGTGCTGCAGGGACACAGTGGGCACCAGAAGGCAAACAGAGTGTACACGTGGATATCCAAGGGTGGTTGTACATGTAGTGCATCATAGTGCGAGTGTGTGGGTCAGTAAGGACATGCACTCAACATATGCATGTGCAATCAAGTGACCATCAGTGTCCTCTACACATCACATGTGAACATTCACCATGTGTACACCCTAGCATGTCAAACCACAACTATCCCCTCACACCTGAAAGGTAAACACAAGACATGAACAGGCATTGATCAGCATAACACATCATGTACATAGGATAACACAATTACAATGTCAGGGTTCCCATCACACTGCAGGGCAAGGCAACTATCAACAACAAAACACCCCCCCTCCCTCACAAATCACCATGACCCACTGAACAACTGCGCCTGGGTCATGGAGCCTTCAACCCTCAATTTCACTTTGCCACAGGATCACCCTTCCCCTTCGTCACCATCTCCCACCTTGTGTGTAAAAGGTTGCCTGCACCCTCAGAGTCCAACTTGATTTGCAAAAACACAAAATCCAAGGCAGAAAAACGAACCAGAACAGCCTCCAGTAGATGACTTGAAGTAGCAGTACCTCACAAAGGCCAAGTGCCACCACAATGATGTAACAACCAAGGTAGCACAGTAAAACAATGTCACAACAGGATGTGAACCATGTGTGGTACATAACATAGAATGATGCACCACGAACGGATGTGTACTGTCACAGCTCCCGTGTACAGGCGCAGGAGTGGCACGAACCAACCACCCCCACCGTGGCCCGGGTGCCTGCAAGGTCAAACTCACACAGGCCTCTGAGACCCTGGTGGGGAAGGAGGGTCAGGGATATGCAGTCGAGACAGGCGTTGGCACACTGGATAACTGGAATGAGTGGCAGGAGAGGGGAGGAGGAATGACACGTGAAAGTAGGGAATGCACGAAAATGTACTACCTGCATGAACACATACACAATCCTAACAAACTTGTACATCATTGTCAGGGCCTTCCGGAGTCCAGGCTTAGGAGTGGCACAAACCAACCAGCCCCTCTAGTGTTTCGGCGCCTGCAAGCTTGGGGCTTACACAGGCATCCGCAACTGCAGCGGGGAAAGAGGGTTAGGGAACGTTGGTTGGATAGGTACGGGAAGCAGGAACACCGGGTAGACGGTACAGGGTTTAGAATTGGATAGGACTTGGGGTGATTAGGGAAAAAAAAACATACCAAATTGAATTACACATTCCTCCATGCATTAGTGCACCCCCCAGCAAGCCTATGCAGAGCAGTAAGAAAGAAAAACAACAAGTCACTTAGCTCTGGTTTTGAGTGCTGGCCTCCTGCCTGCGCACTCTCAGGTCTGGTTACAGAAGCACTTCAATGCTGCAAAGAGAGCCACAGTTAATAATCTGTGCGTGCCCATAACACACAAACACACCACCAAATATGCCCCATAGCAACAAACTACTCTACAAACAGACAATCTGGTGTGGATGCTTCGTACCCATATGTAACATTACCCCTGTGATGGGTCATACACTTTAAATGCAGTAAGTCAGCCGCCGGTAGGTGCGTGGCAAATGGAACACCAATGTGTCACAATTCACACAACATGCAATGTTCCCTGGGTAAACAGACAGACGCATATAGCAAGGTATGACTTCAGAACAAGTCGTGTTCCACCATGACCGAAACAAAGTAGGCAGTGCATGTTTCAAAATGTACATGGAAATGAAATGCACTGCACCCAAGTCTGTCCCTTGCTGTATGTCCCTGTGAGCTGCTCCTTTCCATGTCTCGGAAGGCTGCATGGGTGATACAAGTGCCTCAATGGCCCATGGTGGACCGGAGGGTATGTGCCACTGCCCCTGCAGGTGCCCCAGACAACCTTACAATCAACTAGCCATCAGTCCACCAACACATCAGAGCTGTATTGTGTGCTTCAACACCAATATTCGTCCACGCTCACCCTCAGTGCTGCTACTAAGCCTGTATGTGCAACTGGCCTGGTGGAGGCTTTGCTGTGTTGTGGCCCCCCTGTGCTGCTCACCTTACCTGGAGTTCCTTGGATCACGTCAGCAGTTCTAGGATGTATTTCTGCAATCCCTGTGCCTCTGCTTGTGCACACATGTGCATGTGGGCACCAACAAACGTGTCCAGAATCCAGATGTCCAATGGGCCATGTCTGCTGGCAAAGGTGGTCTGGAGGCTCATCCCCCTATAGAAAGGGCATGAAACACATGATTAATGCTTTAAAGTCATCTGTGTGTGTCTCTTCAGGCATCTCATTACTGGACCATGTCAGAGACGTACATCAGAAATCACACCATCAGTCCGTCTTTCACATCCAAAGTGTGGAACACACTATCTACGGCATGAATTGCAACAAGCACGTGTACAGTAAAGATAAGAAACATACTACACAATGCATAGCAATGAATGTACACATTAATCATGAAACACCCAATCTAGCAAAAGCAGAACAGTGGTCAATAACACCACAATCATCCCCACTAGGGGTGTTAACACAAGTCACACAAGACCAGACATGCCACAGATATGACAGTCCAAAGCCCTTGTGTAAAAGGTTGTGACACCAAACCATCCTTGCGAGCCCATGGATAAGGGAGGCAGGAGTGGCATATGTGAGTCAAGGACCCCAAGCAGCAAACACATACACAAGACAAGCCTGAGGGGCCCAGCTGGAACAGACAGTGGATGCTTTCAAAATCCACAAAGCACCGCACCGTCATATGAAAGCACAATAGACAAGCAATTTTAAACTACATACGACCCGGGGGGGAGGGGAGGCAACCAGGAGGGGGGAGGTACAGGGTGCTCCTCAACACCCACATGCGATGATGCTGAGCCACAAAAAAAAACCTCCATGGGCTCAAAGCCTGCACAGCCCGACCTATGTGGGAGATAGATGGTCGTCCGAGTCTGGCTCATCCTGGAAAGGAGGACGTGGCACAGTAGCCTGGCCATGCCTAGCCGCAGCTTGCCCCTCGATGGCAGCAAGTCTGCCGGATGGGTGAGCCTGGTTCTGTGTGGTGATGTGACGTAGGTCTGCATGCAGAACCTCACGTGATACACGTGCTTCCTCTTGCAAGGTAGCACGTGTAACACAGAGTTCCTCCTGCAAGGCCTGGCTGGACAACTGCTGCACCTCCCGGCAAGCCTGTAGCTCAGCCGAGATGGTACGCTCAAGCTGTGCAAACCTCTCCTCTGCCCACTGCCTCTGGGACAACATAAGGACACCCAGAGTGGATTTGAGGGACGCATGCTCCTCCCTCAGGGCATCCATGTGCGCCTCTGCGTGAGCAGCAATTGCTTTACGCAGAGACGACATTTCAGCCTGGCGTGCCCTGTCTGAGGCTGCCATGCCCAGCCTGATCGAGCGGGTCTGCTGCTGGAGAAGCACCTGCCTAGCAGGGGGGAGCACAGATCGGGCCACACGCTCCATGCTCTCAGCGATGTTCTCCATTGCTGCCCCCTGCCGTTCTGAATTGGCAGTCATGTCTTGCTCCCACTCAGTATACTGCGGTTGTGCGCTGCGACCGCATTGCTGGGCTTGACCCCTGTGGGACCCAAGGACTGGGTGTCCTCGCTGTGTTGGCACCGCCCACGGCTGCACGACTACATGCCCCTGTTGACGTGATGTCCCAGGCATATCAGTGACTGGTGTGGAGGGTGACCCTGCGTCCCGATCCACCACGGGTGGAGGAACCAAGACTGTCTGATCCCTCAGTGCAGGTGTCGCGGACAGAGGAGTGTCCACATCAGAATCACTCACCCCTGACACATGGACTTGATGCTCACCCAACTCGACATGGACGTCAGAGTCGTCATCAGGGCTGGAGTCATAGGCAGCCAGAGACAAGATGGACTGTAGCACTTGGGGGTTTTCGTGGCCTACCACCCCACGACCCCCACTTGTGCCGGGTTGATGTAGTGGTAACAACCCTGTGTCTGGCATGACAACACCATCCTCCGCCTCCATTGCATCATCACCTGAGAAATAGAGAGAAAAAAGGTCACTACACATGTCAGAAGCACACAACACACACACACACCGACAACAGACACATCAGGCAGACATGTGACACAAAATAGAACCTGGCATGCATGCTGGGTCAACTTTGAATTGCTTCTGTGATCAGACCTGTTGAAAGGTGGCAGTTTGCATAGAAGTGGGTCTATGCATTGCAGCAAATGTATATGTCACTCACTACCTACATGTACAAGGACTCCATGGTGTGTGTCAGGAAATGTGAAGGCAGTGCAAGGTCAAATTCAGGCATCACGTGCACCGTGCATTCAATGGGTAGCATATCTACAAGCAAAGCACCCCTCCACCAGTACAAAAGCAGGGATGCCTAGCATGATATCAAAAGGCTGCCCATAGACCTGTGTATTGACAGCCAGTGTTGACTGGCATCAACAGCTTAATGTGATTCAAGTGACAACACTGCAAATGATGATGGGACAGTAAGCAGGGCACATGATGAACACTCTGGAGGCCGCCCACGTGTGAAGAAGACACTACAACAGTCAACAGTCGGACAGAGTCATTGGCCATTAAACAGGCTGAGGCCTGTGACCCACACAGATTGTCAGACCCTAAACATGTGTGCAACGCAGTACTGAGCCACAGTTGACATGGGAAGGCTGATGAGATGCCATGCAATGTATGTCACCCAGGACTTGTATTACAGTGATCATCCAGTCAAGGACACATAGGGGTATGCGTGCAATGCACATGGAGCACGAATGGGCACTCTTGTCTCTGCGGGGCATCTGACCTATGCACATTACAAGTGAGATACCCTGCATCAAGTACTAAGGCTGTACCACACAGCATATGTCTGGCAGATTGTACGCTGGAAGTTAGCATGTACACAGGACGCATGAACAGGAAAGTACACAATGGCAAGATTGAAGCAGACCAGTGCAAAGGTGGAACTGGGGTGCAGAGTGGCAGAGGAGGGGCAAGGGAGCATGCCTACATGGAGTACCCGCATGCAGGCAGAGGACACATGCACGTCAGTCATGCTATGACATTGTGCCCGGGCTGAGAGGAAGGTCACCCCACGCCACATGCAGAAGGGCCAGTGAGCTGGAACATGGACCGGAGGGGTATACTGGTAACCAGCATGTGAATAGGGTGCAATAGTGGTGATGCAGACAGTCCCTGTCTGCTCCACATGTCCACCATCCAGCAGAGCAGACATGCATCACAGAAGCATTGCATTACTTACACATCAGAACCATGTACACGTCACATGTAGTGGCAATCATGCACAACACATCCCACAAGTAAAACGCACACGTCCTCAACAAACACGCATCAACACTCACTGGACTGGGCATCAAAGTCCAGCATCTCTCCCACTCCTTCGACCGATCAGGTGGTATGAACTCCGCAACGATTGACTCATGCGGAGTGAGCTCTTCCTCCTCTGGTGCAGGCCCACTGCCAGTCACCAGAGTCAAGTTGTAATTTGAGGCACGCTTAGCCTTAGCGCTGCGTTTGAGGTCATTCCAACACTTTTTGCACTCTTGCGCCGTGCGCACCTCATGGCTTAATGAACTGACATGTTCCGCAACATGCTTCCAGTGGGTGTCACGGTGGGCAGCCGTAGTCTGACTATTGGCACCCACTACCATGTCACGGCTGTGGCCCGCACGTAGTCCACAAGGAAGTCTAGTTCCTGCTTGCAGAAAGGCTTCTTCCTCGACGTGCAGGAGGTCGTGGCTGTGTGTGGGGTCCCAGCCTGTGCTGCAGGTGCAACCTTCCTCCTCTTGGACTGTGGCGCAGACCCTGGCTGGCTAATGCCGCCCTGACCAGTATGGCCAGTGGGTTCGGTGGATTGAGCCAAGGGAGTGGCAGGTGGAGGGACAACCAAAGGCCTGACTTGTGTCAGTGGCAGCTGGGTGCCCTCTAATGGACCCTGCGCAGCAACATCCGCTGTGGCAGGGTCATTGACCGCAATGGTCCTGGTTGACAGACTCACAACCGGGGTGTTGTTGGGTGCATCTGCCCCTGAACTTGCCAACACCCGGCTGTTTGGGGCAGCAGATGACATAACTGCCCCAGGGACACGTGTCTTGGTCAGAGCAGCCCTGCGTGCCCCTATGGTTTCCCTCCTGGCCTGTTGGAAATCTACCAAGGGCTCCTCAAGTGCCAACGCAGCCTGCACTGGCAGACCCTGAGCCTGGGTGGCGGTGTCCACAGCTGCACCTGCAGCTACCACTACCCTTGGGCCCGTGGCAGTCGATGGAACGGACTGCCAGGTCACACGGGCACCAGTGCCAAATGCAGAAGCTGCATCCCCCGGAACCACAGGGGGTGGTGGTATGACTGCACCAACACATGGCACAACATTGTGCTCAAGTGGTGCACCCCTGCCTCTTCCCCCTCTGTGGCCGCCCTGGACACCCTGGAGTCCCCCTACTCCCTGGTCACCACGGCCATGTCCCCGACCACGCCTGCCACGAGGAGTACGCCCAGCTGAGGCGCCCCTCACCTTTGGTGGCCTCCCAACCATGGCACAGATGTAGTAGTGCCGGCACAGATGGAGTAGTGCCAATGGGAGGTGTACACCACAATTGACCTGGGCAATTGGGGTCAAGGGGGTGGGAAGCAAGATGTTAACAGCCCCCCTGCACCTGCAAGGCTGTATGTGACCCCGGTGATGTAGTGACGGTCACACAACGCTCAGGCACCCCAAAACTGCTGTAAAACCGTGCACGCAACCCTGCAGCCTACGTGCGTGGAATCAACCTCCCGCAGTACGCAGTGGCACCCAGTAACACGAATAACGCGTACGCGTGGGAAACGCAGGCTACTATGACCTCGAATATGGGTGCGATACACAGGGGCACCCGCAGTGGGAAAACTAGCGTGTGCGACTCACTGTCTGACTAGCGGGATGCAGAAAAACATGCGTAGCCAACACCCCCACCAAAAGAAGGGATACGTCCTTGATAGCTGTGAAGTTGTGATGGCGTGCGAAACAGGAAGCAGCAACACACGTCGGTCTCCACGAAAGGCACGTACAGCGTACTGCTGCCCCCGCTCACCTTTAACCCGTGCTGAGGGAAACGCCTGCGCGCATCACGTCACTTACGCGCATGGGCCCTTTCCTCAGATTACACGCTTTCCCACGCGGACATGCAGTTTTTCACGTGCGCTGAACCACTATGCTAACGTCACGAGGGAAATGCCTGCGCACGCCCGCGCACGTCACAGAGGCGCTTACGCTGGAAGGGCCTTTGGTCCAATGAAAGCGCGTACGAGTGCTGACGCGCTTACACGCTAGGGGCCTTTCCTCGAATCACACGCTGACGTGCACATTTTTCACATGCCAAATCACTCCGTATCAAGCTGGCCACGCGAAAAAACACGCAAGACCACGCTCCTGCCCAAAAGGCCGAATCACTGCCCCCCCAGAGCCCCGAGCACGCTCCCACCTGCCATCTGCTGCTGCCTGACTGCCTGCTGCCCTCGTGCCCTTCCATTTGGTGCCTGCACATAAGCCATCTGCAGGGGTCCAGTTACGGTGCCCACCCCTGCTGGAACAGAAGACTCCCGACTGGGATACAATCGCTCCACAGCCCAGCCCCAGGACCCAGTTGCCCACCCACGCCTGCCTCGGGGATCGCCTTGTCGAGGCAAACACCATCTGAGACCACTGGCGACCCCCAGCCAGAGGGGCAGAGGGCCACCAGCTTCAATCAGAAGGAAGTTGGTGTCCTGGTGGAGCTTGTCCTGGGGCATTATGATGCCCTCTTCGGATCATCACGCGCCGACAAGGAAGGATGGGACAGGATCTGGGACGACTTTGTGGTTGCCATCAACGCGGAGGGGGTGGCAACCCGCAACATCAAGCAAGTCAAGAAGCGCTGGGAGGACTTGAGGTCCAGGACCCTCATAAAGGCCTGGCGCCTCGTGGAGGGGGGCCGGGGCAGCATGAGTACCATCCAGATGAGGGTCCTGGAACGTGTACGCCCAGAGCTCCATGCCCAGATCCTTGAGAGGCAGACCCGTCTAGAGTCGAGCGGTAAGTGGCCAAGCATTGCTGTGTGAGACAGGGCATGTTGCAGTGGTTGTCTGATATTTGCCTGTATGTGTGACATAGGCCATGTATGCATGTGTGTGTGCAGGGACATCATGGTCATGCATGTGAGACCAGTAATGTGTGAACCACACGGTTGGTGTATGTGTTTAAATGCAACATGGGGAGCCCTATGCGGAATGGACAAATGAGAGCATGCCAGTCTCTGTTGCTGGACATGGGCGGGGGTGAGGGATGGGTGCTGATGCCATGTACATGTATGGTGTCCATGTCTGTGTGTCTGACCTGCGTGTCTGTGACTTGTGAATGCCATGGATGCATGACACATGTCTGTGACAATGTTCAGAATCACTGATGCAGCCTAGTTATCCTTGCATCCACTGTGTCTGGGGTGTACGAGTCCAGATGGATGAAACTACGGTGAAGTGTGTGCATGTGATAGGCATGACCCATGATGCATGTGAGTTCCAAAACAACATTGTATGTTTCAAGAGTCCCTTGGACATGTATGCTAATGTCCATAGCATGCACCATGCCTGTTACTGCATGTGTTTTGCCTGCACTGACCCATGTGTTGTGGAGGGACATGATGGAAGTGATCTTTGACAGTGCCACTCATCTGCTATTGCTTCCTGTCTAGGGGACCATTGTACAGTACCCTGATGCTTGTGTTCTATGTCTTCCTCTACACAGCGCCAAGTGAAGAAGAGGGCGGAGACGGCGCTGTGGAGCAAAGCGGCGGGGATGCCCCCACGGCTGCAGCGGAAGGGGTCTGTGAGCCCCCAGCAGGGGCTTGCAATGGCGGAAGATGAGGTGGAGCCATCCAGGTTGGTGGTTTCCACAGAGGAGGAGGAGGACGCTACTGAGCCGCACATGGGGCCTGGTGGGGGCATCCCTGCTGGTGCAAGTGGTGAAGTCCAGGGGCAGGGGCAGGAGGCAGCACAGGTCGCCGTAGAGGGGCCTGTGTATGTCACTGTCCCTGACACTGTGACTGCACCACCATGCACCAGCAGGGATGCCCCATCCCAGGCCCGTCCGCAGGTAGGGGGCATGTCCATGTCATCTGACTCCCCTCCACCTGCGGACGAAGGGACCCCTGGCCGTATGGACAAGGTCCTGATTGGTGTCGCGTGGTGCACGGGTGTCATTCGCGATGATGTGCGTGCTTCCTGGGTGGAGCACGCACATCATCACGAAGAGCACCGTGCCAACGTGGCCCAGTTGGGAGTGGCCGTGGTCGGGGGGTTTTGTACATGTGTCGGCCACTCTGGCGATCCTCTCCTCCTCTGTGGAGGCTATGCACCAGTCATTCTACATGCCGTCTTCCAGCCCAGATGCCACCAGGGCCCCCTGTGGACCTGCCCGGACCAACGCAGCCAACTCGGTGGGGATCCCATCCCTGCCACAGTCGGGAGTCGGAGGTCCAGCAGGGGTGGACACACCAGCAACTGGACCCCAGCAGATGGAGGATGTGACGGCATCATCAGGCAGGGCACATGCACGACGGCGTCAGTGGATTCCATCAGCCTGGATGCCGTTGTGCTGGCACAGGCAGTTGCGTTGGAGGCAGCGGCAGGCTCGACGTGGGAGGCATCATGGCTCGGGGCCATCAACATCAGGGGGGCAGGCATCGGCCGGAGGGCAGGAAAACCCTGGAATGGGAGTGTCTTCCATGTGGGAGCGGTTGGGCCAGCAGACAGGTGCGGAGCGGCGGCGGGCGGAGGAGGAACGGCTCACAATGGTCAGGGCGGAGATCTCCATGCGGAGGGCGCTGAGGCTGGCTGAGTGCCTCGAGGGTATTCACAGGGAGTTGGAGCTGGACACTGCATTATCCCTGCGAGACCTCGGGGCCAGGGAACATGCCCGCCTCCAAGCCATTGAACAGGAGTTCGATGATGCCCTGGCCCCTGACATCAACCAGTGTGCCGTCGGACTAGCCCGCCGCCTTTGTATATAGTTATTTAGGTTTAGGTTTCATTTCTTTATTATTATGATTTGGAGTCCACGGACTTTGCTCCACTTTTTGTATATAGTTGTATTTTAGATAGGGTTTTTGTTAGGTTTCATTTGCTTTTGGGATAATGGACCCTTCAGACTTTCTTTTTCAATTTTCTGGACATGTATATACTTTCTTTTAGTCATATTCACATGGAGAAATGTTTTTTTATGCTTTTCATCTTTGGATTTCGTTCTATGGACTTTGGGGATGCACCACTTATATTTTTTCATGTTTTGGATTTCTTTTCTTGCTTGAATTTGAGTTTCTTTTTCTTATTTCAAAAATGATTTCTTCATGTGCATGTGTGCTTTTCATTTTGACATTTGTTATACTTTTTAATACATTTCTTTATTCAACATTATTGGTGTGGTGTACAGTGATGACTTTGGTGCATGTCTCTATGAGCATTGGCACAGTCATGTGTTGCAACTGTGTGGCTCTGTAGGACATTTGCTGATGGGCATGCTGGTTCTTTTCAGACTATCATGGAATGGGTGATTTACTAGGGAGTGGGTGCAGTGTTTCGTTGGGTGTTTGCACTGGGGGGTGGAGGGGTGGGATTTGGGTTGGCATTAGTGCCATGGGTCTGTATAGTCATGGCGTGGTGTTTGGGTACATGTGTGGGGGCCTGCTGGCAGGTGCCCTGCACTGCTGGGGGTGGGAGTGCAAGGGGACATGAGTGGGGGCCTGCTGGAAGGTGCCCCGCAATGCTGGGGGGTGGGGGTGCAAGGAGACATGAGTGGGACATGAGTTGGGGCCTGCTGTCAGGTGCCCCGCAATGCTGGGGGGTGGGGGTGCAAGGGGACATGAGTGGGATATGAGTGGGGGCCTGCTGGCAGGTGCCCCGCACTGCTGGGGGTTGGGGGGCAAGGGGACATGAGTGGGACATGAGTGGGGGCCTGCTGGCAGGTGCCCCGCAATGCTGGGGCGTGGGGGTGCAAGGGGACATGAGTGGGACATGAGTGGGGGCCTGCTGGCAGGTGCCCTGCACTGCTGGGGGGTGAGGGTGCAAGGGGACATGAGTGGGGGCCTGCTGGCAGGTGCCCTGCACTGCTGGGGGGTGGGGGTGCAAGGGGACATGAGTGGGAGCCGGCTGGCAGGTGCCCCGCAATGCTGGTGGGTGGGGGTGCAAGGGGACATGAGTGAGACATGAGTGGGGGCCTGCTGGCAGGTGCCCTGCACTGCTGGGGGTTGAGGGTGCAAGGGGACATGAGTGGGGGCCTGCTGGCAGGCACCCTGCACTGCTGGGGGGTGGGGGTGCAAGGGGACATGAGTGGTAGCCTGCTGGCAGGTGCCGTGCACTGCTGGGGGGTGAGGGTGCAAGGGGACAGGAGTGGGGGCCTGCTGGCAGGTGCCCTGCACTGCTGGGGGGTGGGGGTGCAAGGGGACATGAGTGGGAGCCTGCTGGCAGGTGCCCCGCAATGCTGGGGGGTGGGGGTGCAAGGGGACATGACTGGGGGCCTGCTGGCAGGTGCCCCGCAATGCTGGGTGGTGGGGGTGCAAGGCGACATGAGTGGGACATGAGTGGGGGCCTGCTGGCAGGTGCCCCGCAATGCTGAGGGGTGGGAGTGCAAGAGGACATGAGTGGGACATGAGTGGGGGCCTGCTGGCAGGTGCCCCGCACTGCTGGGGGCAGGGGGTGCAAGGGGACATGAGTTGGTGATCAGTAGTGCAAGGAGACATGTGCCTTTGCTGGGGGGCATGCCCATGTTGGGTGGGCTGCCTGCGGGACATGACCAGGGGTGCAGGGTAGTCCCCTGTGGTGTGGGCTTCCTGCAGGGGCCGTGGAGGGTGTACAGGGAACACCTGGGAGG
Source organism: Ambystoma mexicanum (assembly GCF_040938575.1). Lineage (NCBI taxonomy): Eukaryota > Metazoa > Chordata > Amphibia > Caudata > Ambystomatidae > Ambystoma > Ambystoma mexicanum. Next base: position 1,359,176,950 of record NC_090931.1, on the reverse strand, counting down.
ACCCACGCTGCCAAATCACGTGTAGGACTCCCCGGCACCCCCGAAATACACGTACCCTGCTGAAATCGTGTGTGAAACTTCCCGCGCACCCCTGAAATACACGTACCCTGCTGAAATCGCATGTGAAACTTCCTGCGCACCCCAGTAATACACGTACCCCGCTCGCACAGGGCCAATCGCGTGTGAAACTTCCCGCGAACCCCAGTAATACACGTACCCTGCTGAAATCGCGTGTGAAACTTCCCGCGCACCCCAGTAATACACGTACCCCGCTTGCACAGGGCCAATCGCGTGTGAAACTTCCCGCGATCCCCAGTAATACACGTACCCTGCTGAAATCGCATGTGAAACTTCCTGCGCACCCCAGTAATACACGTACCCCGCTCGCACAGGGCCAATTGCATGTGAAACTTCCCGCGATCCCCAGTAATACATGTACCCTGCTGGAATCGCGTGTGAAACTTCCCGCGCACCCCAGTAATACAAATACCCCGCTCGCACAGGGCCAATCGCGTGTGAAACTTCCCGCGATCCCCAGTAATACACGTACCCTGCTGAAATCGCGTGTGAAACTTGAGGTTATTGAAAATCTTGGGGTAGTTAGATACCAGTTGGCGTATTCTAACTGTTTATTTTTTTATATAATTTAGTGGTATTCATTTATCTGTTTAGTTGTTGTAGAATCTTGGGGCAGTTTTATAGCTGTTGGCATGTTGTAATAGTTTATAGCTTTCTAATAAAAGTTTAGTTAATGTTTAAGTACAGTTTAGTTAATCAATTTTGGTTTTAAGAAGATTAAATAAGCGTTTGTAAGATTTTCAGGTAATCTCTTCTTTAGAGTAATGGTACTATCATTACAGTCAAACCATCTACAATTCTTTTTTATATATGCAGTATAGTGACCTGCATTGGTTGTGGCCCCAGAGTGGTAGATTATACCTATTGTTGTGAAGGTTTTTTTACCAAGTGATACTTGACCATGGGCCTCAAGACGACCCTGGCGGGAGACCATGGTGCTATTAGCACCATGGTCCATGCCGGTAAGTTACCGACTCCGCCATGGAGAAAGGGGGATTTACCACCCCATTACAAGGTTGGCGGGGCGCTAATTCCCCCTTCCTCCATGGCCCTTCCCCATTCCCATTTTTGCCCCATAGGGCTCAATGGGAATGGGGAAGGTGCTAAGTACGGTGCCGCAAATTGCGGCACCGTAATTAGCACCAAGGTCCCTTTGCGGGTGCCCTGCACTGCTGGGGGGTGGGGGTGCAAGGGGACATGAGTGGGAGCCGGCTGGCAGGTGCCCCGCAATGCTGGTGGGTGGGGGTGCAAGGGGACATGAGTGGGACATGAGTGGGGGCCTGCTGGCAGGTGCCCTGCACTGCTGGGGGTTGAGGGTGCAAGGGGACATGAGTGGGGGCCTGCTGGCAGGTACCCTGCACTGCTGGGGGGTGGGGGTGCAAGGGGACATGAGTGGTAGCCTGCTGGCAGGTGCCGTGCACTGCTGGGGGGTGAGGGTGCAAGGGGACAGGAGTGGGGGCCTGCTGGCAGGTGCCCTGCACTGCTGGGGGGTGGGGGTGCAAGGGGACATGAGTGGGAGCCTGCTGGCAGGTGCCCCGCAATGCTGGGGGGTGGGGGTCCAAGGGGACATGACTGGGGGCCTGCTGGCAGGTGCCCCGCAATGCTGGGTGGTGGGGGTGCAAGGCGACATGAGTGGGACATGAGTGGGGGCCTGCTGGCAGGTGCCCCGCAATGCTGGGGGGTGGGAGTGCAAGAGGACATGAGTGGGACATGAGTGGGGGCCTGCTGGCAGGTGCCCCGCACTGCTGGGGGCAGGGGGTGCAAGGGGACATGAGTTGGTGATCAGTAGTGCAAGGAGACATGTGCCTTTGCTGGGGGGCATGCCCATGTTGGGTGGGCTGCCTGCGGGACATGACCAGGGGTGCAGGGTAGTCCCCTGTGGTGTGGGCTTCCTGCAGGGGCCGTGGAGGGTGTACAGGGAACACCTGGGAGGACCCACGCTGCCAAATCACGTGTAGGACTCCCCGGCACCCCCGAAATACACGTACCCTGCTGAAATCGTGTGTGAAACTTCCCGCGCACCCCTGAAATACACGTACCCTGCTGAAATCGCATGTGAAACTTCCTGCGCACCCCAGTAATACACGTACCCCGCTCGCACAGGGCCAATCGCGTGTGAAACTTCCCGCGAACCCCAGTAATACACGTACCCTGCTGAAATCGCATGTGAAACTTCCCGCGCACCCCAGTAATACACGTACCCCGCTTGCACAGGGCCAATCGCGTGTGAAACTTCCCGCGATCCCCAGTAATACACGTACCCTGCTGAAATCGCATGTGAAACTTCCTGCGCACCCCAGTAATACACGTACCCCGCTCGCACAGGGCCAATTGCATGTGAAACTTCCCGCGATCCCCAGTAATACATGTACCCTGCTGGAATCGCGTGTGAAACTTCCCGCGCACCCCAGTAATACAAATACCCCGCTCGCACAGGGCCAATCGCGTGTGAAACTTCCCGCGATCCCCAGTAATACACGTACCCTGCTGAAATCGCGTGTGAAACTTGAGGTTATTGAAAATCTTGGGGTAGTTAGATACCAGTTGGCGTATTCTAACTGTTTATTTTTTTATATAATTTAGTGGTATTCATTTATCTGTTTAGTTGTTGTAGAATCTTGGGGCAGTTTTATAGCTGTTGGCATGTTGTAATAGTTTATAGCTTTCTAATAAAAGTTTAGTTAATGTTTAAGTACAGTTTAGTTAATCAATTTTGGTTTTAAGAAGATTAAATAAGCGTTTGTAAGATTTTCAGGTAATCTCTTCTTTAGAGTAATGGTACTATCATTACAGTCAAACCATCTACAATTCTTTTTTATATATGCAGTATAGTGACCTGCATTGGTTGTGGCCCCAGAGTGGTAGATTATACCTATTGTTGTGAAGGTTTTTTTACCAAGTGATACTTGACCATGGGCCTCAAGACGACCCTGGCGGGAGACCATGGTGCTATTAGCACCATGGTCCATGCCGGTAAGTTACCGACTCCGCCATGGAGAAAGGGGGATTTACCACCCCATTACAAGGTTGGCGGGGCGCTAATTCCCCCTTCCTCCATGGCCCTTCCCCATTCCCATTTTTGCCCCATAGGGCTCAATGGGAATGGGGAAGGTGCTAAGTACGGTGCCGCAAATTGCGGCACCGTAATTAGCACCAAGGTCCCTTTGCGGGTCCCTACTTTAACGGCTGGTCTACACCAGCCATTAAGGTCGGGTCCTGCAAAGGGACCTCGTAATTAGGCGCTAATAGGTTAACGGCGCTGCAGCCTTTTACGGCACCGTTAACCCATTAGCGCCTGGGTCGTAATGAGGCCCCATGTGTGAATCCAGTCAGCTTGCAGTTGTTTTTGGTACCATTTGCATTGTAAAGTAGAAGCATTAGTATTACGTATTTACTATGTGTTTGTATTAGTAAGGTGGAACGATTATCTGAATTGCAGGTAGTACATAATCCACCATGGTTTTCATTTTGTGCAAGTTGCTGAAATGGAACGGATTCACAATTAAGTACACAAAGCGCTCATTGGGGATTTGTTCTTGTGTCACTTTGTTGCACAGAGTGCATGTGTGTTTCCACATGTATGAAATCTGGAAGATTTCATTTATAGGTATGATTTTGTTTTCCAGTACTTGTAGTAAGTACATTAGAAATTCTTGTGGATCTTCCTGTGAGTTTAGAGTGAATTTCACCATTCCAGCACAGTAGTCCAATTGTTGTCTTATTCCATAAACACTATACGTGTTGTCAGGATTGTTTGTTGCGTTTCTATGAAGTACTAACATTTGCAAACACAATTGATCTGTACTGTGTAAGTAAATGTTGTCAACTATTGGTGGTAATTGAAATAGAATGTTCATTGCTACATTTGCGTAGCAACTTACACCATTTACATTTGAAAGTTTAAATGGACCAGGTAGTTCTGTATCTGAGTGCTTTTTTTTGAGTTTGTCTTCCTTTTTTGAAGAATTTCCCTAATAGGTTCTTTTTTGATTGTGGTACTTAATGAAGTATTAGTTTCTTTTAATCTCTTTGGAGGATTTGCAGTGACATCCTGTTGCATTTCTGTTTGATTTAGTTTTCTTTTAGAACATTTAACTTTTTGTGGAATAAGATATGTTTTTAGATGGGGGTGTATAGTGAACGAAGTCTATTGTATTCTGAAATGCAAGGACTATCACCGTTTACTTTACTTGCTTCAAAGTTGATTAGAAATAGACTGTCAAGTGTACGTAAGCGTGATAGTGCTACATAGCTCATGCCTTCTTTAAAGACTGTGTTACCAATGTCTATCAATGCTTTTTCTAGGGTAAGGCCTTGTGATTTATGAATGGTGGCTGTGTATGCGTATGCAAGAGTTAGAGAATATTGTTCTCTTCGTACATACGTCTTTGAAGAGAAGGAATCGAGCTGTTGAGCGTCCTATCCTTTTCACTTCTGAAAGTTTGTCAAAGAGAATATTGGCAAACTGAATGTTGTTGTCACGTGGGTATGTTTGAAAGCCAACAACTGTACCCAGTGCTCCATTAACTAGTTCTTGATCCACGTCAAGGTTACGTTTAAGCATTACTCTGCAATTTAAGGATAATTTTAATATTGTTTCCAATCCAGCTGTGTTGGAGTTTGAATTTTCTAAACTATTTAGTCTTGTTGTTGCTTGTTCACACATGGGTAGTGTCATACCAAGTATGTCTAGTTTGTCTGTGGCGCTAATTTCAATTATTGGTTGTATTTCTTTTTTTGACATTGTTTCATTGAATTTGAAACAGCTTGCAAGAGTTGGCATTAAGGCCATACAATTTACATTTTTGTGGGCTAATTGTTCCATAACATCCGTAGCACATGCATTATGGCCATAATGGCCATAAAGTGCATGAATGTGCCGGTTTTTCAATATTGTTTGTGCTTCTTGAGATAATATACCAACTCAAATACTTTTTAAGATGTTGGCATAAGGGAGATCTGCAGATTGCCGCATATTTCGGTTAATTCTCTGTATTGGAAATGTTGCCAAAGGTTGACATTTCCAATGCTGCCAACAGTTTTACAGCAGAGTTTGTGTCCTAAGGTTTTAAAAATAGGCTCACCTTTCATGGTGTTAATTGAAGAAGATCTCCGAAAACAATAATGTGTTTTCCTCCAAAGAGCTCTTCATAGTTTGTTTTGAGTACTTCTTGTAATCTGAAGTGAGTCAAGGCCAACATTAGGTTGGAAACCATGCTCAATTCATCTATTAGTAGTATTTTCATTTGTTTTAATACTCTGCGTAGTTCCATTGCAGCTTCTGTAGAAAGTTTGTAATAGTCTAATTTGTTTTGGTGTTCTACTGGCAGGAGTAGTAATCGGCATAAAGTGACACTGTCTATGTTGTAGGCAGCTAAACCTGTGGGGGCAGTGACAACAGCTGACAGTTTGTTGTTCATCAATTGTTGAAGGAATTTACTGATGATTTTGATTAAGAATGTTTTGCCAGAACCAGCTTCACCACTGACGTACAGTAGTATAGGTTTGTAATTTTGGCAGGTGCATTCTTTGTTTTCATGTTGTACACCATGTGCAATTTCTTTTGTTACTTCTTCAAAAATGCTACGTTGTTCATTGTTTAGTTTTGATTGTAGTATAGTTAAGTCTTCTTTATCTTCATACTGCCACATGGTGTTTTCTTTTTCTGTCATAGCTAATTCTGCCTCATTTGTTATTAGTGGCTCTCCCAGTGGTTCTTGGCTTCCTGTTACAGAAGGTTGACTACTGTCAGGAGTGTCCTTATCTAGTTGGGCCTACAGTTCTTCTTCGTGTTGCTGTTCTTTGTGCAACATTGTTTTGTACTGTGTAAAGTTTGCATCAGTTATAATGCTTTCAATTGCTTTGAAAGCGTCTTCATAGGAGTCATAGTTATCTATTATTTCTTCTTCTTTTCTCAATGGTTTAAAGAGTTGTAGCAGGGATATGTAATATAGTTCTTTATGTTGAGGAGTCTTTAATGACAATTTCATATGATTAATTCAATTTGGTTTGGTGAGTTTTACTAAGCTGCCTTCACAATTTGACACTCTGTATTTATCTTTTTTTTCATCGGGTTTTATATTATTTTTGTATGTGAAGTTTTGGGCTATGTGGTATAGACACATGGTTTCCAAAGTGGTACTTCTGTTTGGGTAGTATGAGTCCAGCAAATTGTTTTTTTTTTTAAATGTCTTGGCTGTTGGGATGATGTTGGCTATTGTTTCTATATCTTTGTATGATTTTAGAACTCTTTTTCTAGATTTAGCAGGTCCAAGACTTAGCCATACTATATATGTTCAGATTTTCCATACAAAACAGTACCAGTTAAACCATCTGCTGCTTCATAGGAGCCACATTCTCTATGGGAGAGCATTTTTATGCCCAAGCTGTATAATTTTTTAGACAGTGTTTTGTCTGATGGCAGGTCATTCCAGAGGTCTTGTAGATCTGTTTTTCTGCTTTGGTTAAGTATGCTGTAACATATCGTGCAACTGCAGTGGAATTCTATGACAAGACTGGAGGCGAGCATTATGCTTCATCTTCATTTATTCTACTCTTCAGCAGTTCAACAAAAACACTATAAACAAAATCGTGAAAAAGCGTAAACTCTGCTTTCCTCTTTTTCTCTTTTTTTTTTTTTTTTTTACTACAATGTCCATGAGTCTCTGTAGTCCATGCCCTTTCCACCAGTCATAACCCACTTCCTGTACTCGGGCTCCTTCTCTTCTTTTACTGCTCTTCAAGCAGATAAGTACAATTTCTTCCCTCTCCGCATGTCAGTGAATGTATTGGCGAGGTTGAGTGGGAGATTAATCTTTATGAATTCCTAAGAGTATGAGTGTGTAAGAGAAGGAACGCGAGAGCGTGAGAAAAAGAAAAAAAAAAAAAAAAAAAGAAAAAAAAAAAAAAAAAAAAAAGGATAAGAATTATGAATGAAAACGGTTGATATATTTAGGCAACTATAATGGTTTCTTAGTGGATTCGCGTAGAATGTGCGGCGACAGATCTTAGAACGCTCGCGTCGGCGCGAGTTTTCGGAGGAATAGCCCTAGAGGTATCTCAGGCAGGGCTTATTCGCGAGGCGGGCGGCCCCGTGTCGCAATTTCGGCACGCTTGGGGTTAGTCAGCCTCGCGATCTACGCAACATAGGCCGCGCGGCACCCGGGAGCAGGCCTCATCTCCGCGGAGGCGGGCCGGCTTCCCGCGTAGTTCGCAGCGCGGCCAGATTGCTCGGCAAGCAGCCCCCACCCGCGGGTGGGAGGAGCTAAGCGCAGACGCGCACGTGCCGACAAGGCGCTCCAAGGCGCCACTAGCTACAGAGGCCACCGACTACGGTACGCTCGAGTACTTTCGTGGCCAGTGATTATCAGTCGCACGACTTCTCTGATTCAGCGGTTATAGCGATCGCGAGCGCCGTGTTCCCTTTGGAGCACATTGAGTGACGATAAAGTCACAGATTAGGAGCTACAGACCGACAGAGCTCTTACACTGCTAAGTAGCAGAGGACTGGCGCAGCAAACGAGAAGGCTTCTCGGAGCCACGAGTGATCACGTCGAGGTGCAGCCACTGAAAAAAAAAAAAAAAAAAAAAGAAAAAAAAAAAAAAAGAAAGAAAAGGGGGCAAGAGTAAAGACATCTTTACGGACCCCGGATCATCAAGAGGAGCTGTGGGCGTGCTAAGACACCTGACTCAGGTATTTAGGCACAAGCACAAGAATGTCCGAATTCGAATGGAGCGAGGAGGAGCAATCCCAAGACCTCGCGGCCAGCTTCAAGAAAGTGCTAGGAAGCTCCCTCGTTGATGCAGTGGCAGAGGGCGTTAGGCCCCTACAGGAGAGGCTGGAGACGTTGGAGGCCATGCTTTCACAGCCTAGCAGCAGCACCGAAGACTGGAGATGCACGCCCACGGATCCCGTGATAGAGGGACTGAAGGGGAGTAAGCTAGCCCGCAAGAGGAAAGCCTCTGACGACCCCCGGGGCTCTTTGGAAGGGGCGGACGAGAAGGCCCCAGAGGTGCCTGACGCGTTTGCGAAGCTGAAAGAAGCTTATCTGCAACGGCAGGCAGTGCCACACCTCATGACCCCCACTCCAGGGGATGACAATACAGGAGAGGACCCTGACTCGGAGGACGAGAAGGATGAATTCCAAGCCTCGCTAGAGGACGAGGAAGTAGAGCAGGAGGACTGGGCCAGACCCAGCGGGGGCAAAAGACTTCGTAAAGAGAAGCACCTCATCGAGCCACAAGAGGATATGTTTGACCCCGATAGCATTCGGAACCCGAAATCCACGGAGTGGCAACCATCCCCCAGGGTAGCACAATACATGGCAGCTAGATTGCGCAAGCCCCTCGACAAAGAGGTGAGGCAGCGGCTGCGTGCGGAGTGCCCGCGCCCGGATCTCCCCGGGAAGGTAGCGGAAGCACCCGAGCTCGATCCGAAGATGTTGACATTCGTATCGAAAACTAATAAAGACCCGCGTAAGGGTATCGATAGGTCCTGGAAAAGCTGCCAGGAGAAAGTACTGGACCTAGCGGGCCCTCTCGCTAAAATCATGGATCTGGCAGAGAGAGCAAGGGACACAGGCGAAGAAGTGGACCCCGAAGCTCTAGCTGGATGGGCGCAAAGAGCAGTCTGCCTGCTGGGGAACGCGAACTGCGCCATCGCCTCAGAGAGGAGGAAAGGCCTCCTGCTCAAGATTGACTCGAAGCTCAGCGACCTCTCATCATATGAGGCAGGAGAAGGAGCACAGGGCCTCCTGTTCGGGGAGACCTTCGGTAAGGAGATGGGCCGATTCGTAGGGACTTACGCGTCGCTCGAGAAAGCCCAAGCATCGATTCGCAAGATATTCCCGAATAGAGTTTTTGGAGGGACCGGCCGCTACAGAGGCCGTGCGGCCGGTCGCACCCAAGGCGGGAAAAGGTCTCACAACCCCAGAGCTCAATACTGGGAAAACAAGAGCCAGGATACATTCTTCCCATCCAGAGGGAGATTCCCGAGAGGCCGCAGGTCCAGAGGTTCAGGACGAGGTCAAGGGTTTACACCAGGTGAGAACGATTCACTATCCTCCGGTAGGGGGGAGGACGCGCATGTTTTTAGAGAATTGGCGCAGGCTTTCCAGCGATTCCTGGATACTGCAAACCGTCAGAGGTTTCAGGCTGGATTTCATAGAGATGCCAGTGCAGAAAGACAGGCCGCAAGGCCAGAGGCTAGCGTTAGCGGAGCAGGCGCTTTTAGACAGCGAGCTAGAGCAATTACTGCACAAGCGAGCAATAGAGAGATGCGAGACGCCACCCAGGTTCGTCAGCAATATGTTCCTAGTTCACAGGAAGGAGAAGGTACGCCCAGTTATCAATCTCAAAGAGTTGAACGGTTGGATAGTATACCGCCACTTCAAGATGGAGGGCATACATCAGCTCAGGGACTTCCTAAGGGAAGCAGACTGGCTGACGCGACTAGATTTAAAAGACGCGTACCTCACAGTACCCGTGCTCGAAGAGTACAGACCATATCTTGCTTTCCGGTGGCGCGGACAGTTCTGGCATTTCAAGACGATGCCGTTCGGACTGGCCTCAGCTCCCTGGGCGTTTACGAAACTGATGAAACCAGTGGCGGCAGCGATCAGGGAGAAAGGCGTCAGACTGATCATCTACCTAGACGACCTCTTGCTCCTAGCAGAGGACCGAGAAGTGCTAATATATCAAACAAGATGGGTACAAGACCTCTTGCTGTCTCTAGGATTCCTAGTGAATACAGAGAAGTCAGATACCGTACCGGCTCAGAGGCTAGATTTCTTAGGGTTCGTACTAGACACGAAGAAAGCGACCCTGGAGCTGCCGGCTCGGAAAATGAAAGACATAAAGAGAGAGATCAGATTATGTCTGGAGAGGAAACAGATATCTCTCAGGACACTAGCGAGAGTAGTGGGGCTTTTAGCAGCGTCTATACAAGCCATATTCCCAGGGCCTCTGCACTACCGGGCACTACAGAGATTGAAAATAAGACACCTGCAGCAGGGTCTGAAATACCATCAGAAAGTGCTCCTAGATCAGGACTCCGTTACCGAACTAGAGTGGTGGTTGAAGAATATGGACGCCTGGAATGGGCGAGCCATATTCGGAGACAAGCCAGATCTAGTAATAGAATCAGACGCCAGCCGGAAAGGCTGGGGGGCCAGATGCGGGACCCTACAGACCGGGGGCAAATGGAGCGAAGAAGAGCTCCGGCTACATATAAACTGCCTAGAGTTACTGGCAGGATCGTTCGCGATCAAGGCATTCACAAGAGGAAGAGTGAAATCTTGTGTGTTGCTGAAGATGGACAACATCTCCGCTGTTCGATACATAAATCACCTAGGCGGGACGAGGTCCAGAATGTTAGCGGAGCTAGCGAAGGACTTTTGGCACTTCTGTCTGCAGTCAGAGACGTCAGTGATAGCGGAATATCTGCCGGGCGAGCAGAACGTAGTAGCGGACTGGAACTCGCGTTACCTGATAGACTCCAGCGATTGGGAGCTGGACCCAGTCGTATTTCAGAAGCTGGACAAGAGATGGGGCCCATTGAAGGTAGATCTGTTCGCGTCCCGGCTCAATGCGCAGACGGACCTATATTACAGCTGGAGGTTAGATCCGGAAGCGCAAGGAACGGATGCGTTCCTGCAGAACTGGACAGGAGGACCGCATTACGCCTTCCCTCCCTTCGCAATGTTGAACAGAGTTTTAGCGAAGTGTCGGAGGGAGAGAGCGGACCTAGTACTAGTCGCGCCATTGTGGAAGTCACAAGTGTGGTTTCCGACTCTAATGGAGCTACTTGCAGACTTTCCCAGAGTACTTCCAGAGGGAGAGAGTTTGATCACGGACCCAGCTGGGTCGTGTCATCCTCTGAGAGTGAAAGGGACACTCCCCTTAGTCGCGTGCAGGATATCAGGAGACGTTGGGCCCTGCCGGGAATTTCGGAGCAGGCAGCTCAGCTTATCGCAGAATCCTGGGCCCCCTCCACTAGGAGGAGCTATGACGCAGCTTGGACAAAATGGACAAGCTGGTGTAAGGACAGAGGTGTTCATCCCGTTTCAGCACCTGTAGTGGTGATTCTGAATTTCTTAGCGAACTTACTGCAGGACGGGAAGGCTTATCGTACGATAGGAGTGTACAGATCAGCTATATCAGCGGGACACACTCCGATAGAAGGAGGTCCAGCGGGGGAACACCCCGCGGTAGTCAGGCTAATTAAAGGGGCAAGATTCAAGATGCCACCAATGCCCAGGTATAATTCAACATGGGATGTGACGACGGTGTTACGATTCTTAGCGAGTTGGCCGACGGATAAATACCTTACCCGGAAACAACTATCCGGTAAACTGGCCATGTTATTATGTCTAATATCATGCAAAAGAGTGTCAGACGTCAAAGCTCTGGAGATTAACAGACGAGCTTTCGGGCCGGAAGGAGTCACGTTCTCTATAGCTAGGAGAACCAAGACAGGCACATCTACAGTACATTATCCGTACTTTCCGGGTAATTCGAAGTGGTGCGTTGCACGGTGCATTAAAGAATACGAGAGTAGGACAGCAGAGAATAGAGCGGCGCATGTTACTCAGTTACTGATAGCGCGCAGGAAACCCTATCACGCCGTAACATCGGCTACGATAGCTAGATGGGTAAAGGAGATCATGCAAGCAGCGGGGGTGAATGTGGACATGTATGGAGCGCATTCAGTAAGAGGTGCGATGGCATCGTCAGCAGCGAGAGCAGGAGTGCCCCTGAATGTAATAATGCTAGCAGCTGACTGGTCAAGCGACCGTACCTTTAAAGAGTTTTACTTTAAGCCAACAGAGGGTCTGGCGAGTACAGTGTTGAGCAGCTTTGAACAAGCATAATGCTCGCCTCCAGTCTTGTCATAGAATATAGATTACCCCTGCTATCTGCGCAGGGAGTATTAATTCTATTAAAGACTAGGAGGCGAGCATTAAATTCCCTCCCGAAGTAATGTACTGTACAAAATGTCGTTGCATTATATGAGTGAAGTACACTACAGACGCACCACCCTAAGACTTTTTATTTCTGTTTTATAGGGGAAGACCAGAAGAATAGCTGATAACGGTGCAGTAGACGAGAGCGGCAGACCGGGATGATACCGGCAGAGGAGTTTTAAAGTTCAGAAGAACCTTCGCTCTGTTGGCGAGGATCAGTTATTGGACTTGAGCAGTTTTCAGAGCGAGTAAAAGCAGAGGAGGAGCCCGAGTACAGGAAGTGGGTTATGACTGGTGGAAAGGGCATGGACTACAGAGACTCATGGACATTGTAGTAAAAAAAAAAAAAAAAAAGAGAAAAAGAGGAAAGCAGAGTTTACGCTTTTTCACGATTTTGTTTATAGTGTTTTTGTTGAACTGCTGAAGAGTAGAATAAATGAAGATGAAGCATAATGCTCGCCTCCTAGTCTTTAATAGAATTAATACTCCCTGCGCAGATAGCAGGGGTAATCTATATTGTCTGCAATGTACTGCACATCTATGTTTGCATTCCATAAGTGGGCAATGATTGCATTATAATCATTGATATATTTTTCTTCTTCTGTTCTTTTTATGTAATATGTATTTTTAGGTGATTTGCCTTTAATACTATGTCTAACTGAAGACATGAAGTTGTTCACTTGACCTGTTTTTGTAACCGGTCTAGGGAAACCAAAGCGGCATTTGGTGTAGTATTTCCCTTTGTTTTTGTATTTGCGACGACAATATTTGCCACATTTGTGTCTTTGAAATTGTAAAATGTGTGCTTGGAGATCACTATTTGTTGCTTCTGATGGAATTTGTCAAGTGACATATTTTTCAATAAACTGTAAAACAGTGGCGTCACTGTCTTGACCAAATTTAGGAGCATCTTTAATCCATAAAAGCATGTGGATATGTGGTGCTCCTCTGGCCTGGTATTCTTTTCTCCAAAAGAAGTGTTGCACTTCTCCAAGGGGAGGAGCAGTTTTATTACAAATAAAGTGTAGCATAGCAATGAAGCGATGGTGAAAATATCTTGAAACATTAACAGGATCTAGAGAACAAAGTTCTCCAGGTGTTAGTATATCTATGTTTGTTTTGTTTTTGTTTGATATGCGTAGGAAATCATGTAAATCTTCCCATGCATATTCTGCACAACTTAATGTAACAAACCAAGTAGGTGGGCCAAGGTTTCTTATCATACAACGTACATTTCTGTGACGTTGAAACCAGTATTCTTTAGTACCACGCATATTTGCTAATATATTTGTAATATTTGATTGTAAAACCTTATCATTTTGTTGCACTTTTTGTAATACTTGTGTAGCTGACATATTTTGAAAGTGGGATCCTGATTTTAATGTGTGTGCAACTCCGTAACATAAAGTTGCTAGTTCACTTTCAAAGAGTAGGTGGAATATGTATTCCAAATTTTGTCTAAATCTGAGATCTTCAGAATACATCCGAAATGAGCGATATTCTGATGCTGTTATTTTAATAGGTCTATCATCGTACCTTCCTCCTTTGCCAGTAGGAAAAAGTAGAGGAAAAGCACATGCTTCTATACTTTTTTCCCATATACTGATTGGTGATCCTTTTGTTTGACTCATTTGGTAAGTTTCTAGTGCATCTTCTACGGTGTCATTAGAATGCAATGGGTGAATTGTATAATGGTCTAACATATTGGATATTGTAGCAGGATCTAGGAGCTCAAATTGACCAGCTTCTTGTGTCTCTTGAATTATTTCAGTGGTATCCTTCAAGTTTTCTTCAATATTAATTTCTTTGTATTAATCACTATTGTCTTTTAGATATTGCAACGCTTGTCTAACTTTATATAAATCTACCAGTTGTTGCCCAATTTTTTTGTCTTTTGTAGGTACACCATTTACTAAGATAATTAAAGATTGCTCCATTGGACGTTGCACTCCTAGAGTGTGCACATTTTCTTTTAGATCTAATGGTAAATACACTACTTTTCCACAAATACCTTTCACTAATTCAGAGGGAGGTAATTTTGCTGTTTTTGGTTGAAGGCGTATTATTGCTTGAAAGGGGTGCACTGTTTGAATTATGATGCTCTCATATAAATTGAGTTGTTGTAGGGGTTTTGGTACTCAATATAATTCCAAATTATTTGTGATAGCACGTGAAGGAGTTTGGCGTTGTCAAGTTTTGTAGTGCAGTAACTGCAAAGTATTAAGGGGTCAGTTATTTCATATTTGTTTTCTGCTATAAGGTAGAGAGCTAATTCAAACCATTTAGAATCTTCATTGTTTTCTATTTTATATGTTGGGTCTACAGTTTTTGTGTTACTTTTATAGAAAGTTCTACGGCAACATACACACACATGGTTTGGTATTTCAGCAGATGTACTTTTAAATTTCAGTACTTCTTTTTTGTATGTGTGTAGTAGAAGGTTGCCATGCATAGAATTGTTGCTAATTTGCTTTAAAGCTATTTCATTCTGTAAGTGGCTTTCACATGCAAAATATTTTTTCTGGATATAGTCGATTTCTTCAAGTAGGTCTTTTGCTGTACCATGTAGAAGAATGTTATTTAAATTGGCTAGTGCTAAAGCAGTACTTTTAGCATAGTACAGTTTATAGACTAGATTTCTTATAGTTGAATGATGTGTTGATATCATTTTGATATAATGGAAGGTGGTTTTGCAAGTAGGTCCTGAAATGCAGGCCAATGAATGTCCTTGTAGTCCTGTGTACTTGCGCACTGAACAGGTATCCATATTTTGCAGTAGTTTAATTTTCACTTTGTCTTTGCCTTTCACATATTGATTGAGGAATTGGCGTAAAGACTTGAAAGATTCTTTGGGAATGTTACACATTGACGTGCATGGCCATTTGTATACTAGACGTTCTGATTCAGTTGAATGGAGAGGTAATTCTAAGTTTTCTGGGGAAATTTTTGTAAGTAGTATTTCTTGTTCCATTATGGTATTATTAACTTTTTCATAACCTCGTCCACTGCTATGTATGGCAATTGTATTTGTTTGCTTTTGTTTGTATGCTTCTTCATTAAAGTATGGTTCTGTGCTCGTAGTGTGACTCCATTCACCTCCACAGAAGTTATTTCTGTTGACATTTCGTTTATTGAGAAGTCTTTTTTGTAATTTAGTCATTAGTTTTGTTAGTGGTTTCATTTTGTTTAACACTAAAATAAATATGTTTCTTTTGAGAAGGATTGCACTGTCTATCAACGCTTCTAAGATTAATTTCCTACAATAGGTTTTAAGGGTTGAGTTTGATTTCTCTCCTGTTTTTATAAGATTTTGCAGGACTCTGTGATGGAACATTTTTGCTAAAATACTTTTTTTGGTATGCTTAGTTTGCACTATATCAAGATTTATAGGAGCAGTTTCATCTGTAGTGGTGTAACGCTCACCTGATTCCCGTAGAGGCGCCGGTCTTGACTGGGCGTATACCGTATCTGCAAAGGTGATGTGTAACACACGGCTGGCTCTTTGGGCTGGACCTCTGTGCACTGTATGTCTGACTCGAAGGGTAAGATGTCTGCAGATAGAAAATATGGGATTAAGGAACTGGGTTATTGAATGTCTCTCTCTTCTTCCCTTTCTCCTCTCCTGTAGAACCCCAAAGGTTAACGCTCTTACCTTAGGTAAGTGAACGCCGGGCTCTCCATCTGCCTCGGGGCAGGGTGCTGTAACCAGTTTCTTCACTGGATAAGGGGAGCAGGCCTCTTGACTTCAGAGGACTGCTGTCCGTCGTTTAATGCACGAACGGTAAGTTTCGAGTAATTCTAATGTCTTTAACCCCTTAAGTGCCAAGGACGAAGTATCTCGTCCTTGGGATTACCTCCCCAGTGCCAAGGATGAGATAGCTCATCCTTGGCACTTAAGGGGTTAATGAAGGAGAAAATGTTAGAAGGCTTTGAATGGTGAAATACCGAAATAGCCAAAAAAGGCCTTGGCACTGGGGGGGAAAACCCATGGCAGTTAAAAGGTTAAAGTCTTTAGTAATGATGTCTCTTGTTTTGCAGGGTTCCGGCGATGGCGGATGACGGGCTGAAGTGAGTTGAAAATGGAGCCCGTGTGATGAATAGAAGCGCCTGGAAGTACGTAAGTAAGCGCTTGTTGCCTGCTTCACGATGCGCTCTAACTGTCTTTTTATTTTGCAGGTACAAGTTCGGAGCGGCTGCAGGGTGCCAGAATACCCACTGGGTTAGATGTGGAAAGGAGTAATGGCACGTGAGTATTAAAGTTCCCCAATGTCTTTAAACGCACCTTGTTTTGTCTTTCAGATGCGGGATGCAGCACCGAAGGCCTCCGGAGCGTGCGAAGAGTTGGTAAGCTTTTGTCTTTCAGATGCCGGAATGCAGTGTGAAGACCTCCGGAGCGCACGAAGAGTAGGTAAGCCTTTGTCTTTCAGATGCCGGAATGCAGCGCGAGGCGGTGGTGACAGCCGATGGACCAGGTAAGTGAAGAGCTGTCACTGAAGACCGTAATGCTAACCTGTTCTTTCTTGTCTTTATAGGTGTTGCTGAAGACTGGATTCAGGATGGTAAGCCTTTTCCCTTAGGCCCAGGATCAGATGCAGAAGACACAATGAGCGTTCTGCTACAGAGGATGCAGAATAACGCAAAGCAAGATTCATCCATCAGGTGTGGTTTAAATAGCCTCCTGTAGTGCTTAGGTGTCTCCTTCCACAGCCACGCCTAGGTAAGAAAAGAGTTCCTGCTTTCCAGAAGAGTTCCAGTGTTCTGAATCTAGGGAGTGGCTCCTGCCCCACCCAACAGGAAAAGTAGTTCCAAACAGAAGAGGATCAGAGACTCAACTGGCAGGCAAGTAAGCAGCATGGTCTGCTGCAGGTAAGTCCACCCAAGCATTATGAGCCCGGCGCTTCCAGCGCTGGGACTGGGCATATTTATGAGCCTGGTGCCACTGGCGCCAGGACTGGGTCCAAAAGGTCCCAATTGGGACTGGTTGGCACTCGGAACCTGGGTTATGGATCTGCTTCCAAGGGAGTTGGGAAAACCCTGACCTTTTGGAAGCAGAGATCATGACAAGTGGTAGCTGATTTTTTGTTAATTGTTTTGTGGTTTGTTTTACATTTTGATAGAGGAGGCAAAGTTTCTGTACTTGAAGCTTGTTTTGTTTCGCTAAATGACTGTAGTAGCTGTTTTGTTTTTTAAAAAAAATACAAATTCTGCTAGAGATGGATGCTTGTTTTGGACACTTCTTTTTTCATTTGCTCTGTTTCTGCGTTGCTTTCTACAGACTTGATTTTTGGTAGGCATTCTTTAGGGTCTGTTGAAAAAAATAAAGAAGGTATGGGTTGGGGTGTTCTTAATGTATGTGTGCTGTTTGCATGAGTGTGCGAGTAAGATAATAAAGATGTATGTAATGGTGTGTGATTGTGCTTTGGGCAACTACAACTAGTTGGGATGGCTATTCTTGAATGTATGTGCTACTAAACTGGGATTCAGATGATAGTAGAAAGTAAGCTGGTGGTATGGAGAAGTAGAAATAGTAAATTGAATGGTATACAATTAAAACAGTTCTTTGTTCTATAATATGAAAATTAAAGGGGTTGAGTTGGGTTATTTGTGTGTTGAAAACTAAGAAATTGTGCATCATTCTGCCTGTAAATCTCTGTTTAAGAAATGGGCATTTGTAGACAGAATGGTGCACAATCTCTATCTTTAGACACAGAAATAGCATGAATTAACATTACAGTGTGTTTGAATAATAGTACAAATAATATGGTGGTATTCAACTTACTTTTTTTAAATGAGCAGTTGTTCTTTGTACTCCAAATTCGGCTGCTTCTTTTCAGGAGAATGGTCTTCACTGCAATTGTAAAGGAAACAAATAAGGAATGTTGTTTGTATATAGCATTGTTTTTAATTTAGACATTGATTTTTCTAATTGACATTGACCCTCAGCACCTTCCTAAAAATCATGAAAACTGTCTTATTCACATAAGATGTGTCACACCAGTTGAATACATATCATATGTTCTTAATGCATAAACTGTATTGTAATGACTAACAGTACCAAGCAAAATATCATTTGTATGCCTTGTGGAATTTATAATGTACCACTATTTCTGTAACTTAGCTCTTGTAAGTAACAGCACCTCAATGCCATGGGCTGCTTGTGCAGTATATACATATAAGTAAATAAATGTTTACATTTTTGTACAAATATTGTTGTTTGATTCTTGAACATATGGTGTGCATGCAATTTTGTTTGTGTATGTTAACTCTTCATATTGTACTTTAAATATGTTAGTTCAACATGCTTTGAAAATGTGTGTGTAAAAAGAAATAAAATAGCAGATAGGTTTGGAAGTTGGCAGTTGATTTTAGGAGATGGAAAAAATGACAGTAAATTCATTTTATAGATTATACAAGCTAAAAGTCAATCTGTTTATATGAATCTATAAAAATGGTATATGTACTATATAGAAAATATGCAAGGACGCTATGGTTTCATTCATTCATTCATTAGCACCATGGTCCATGCCGGAGTCCGTTGGTGGGGCGGTAATTCCCCATGCCCCCATGGCCCTTCCCCATTCCCATTTTTGCCCCATAGGGCTCAATGGGAATGGGGAAGGCGCTAATTATGGCACCGTAAATTACTGTGCCGTAATTAGCTCCTAGGTCCCTTTGCGGGTTGTTTTTTTAATGCCTGCTAAAAGCAGGCGTTAAAGTGCAAGACGCAAAGGGACCTCATAATCAGGCGTTAAGGGTTTAACGGCGCCGACACCTTTTACGGCACCGTTAACCCGTTAACGCCTGGGTTGTAATGAGGCCCATAGTGTTCTTAGGACACCTCCATTTTCGTTTCGTCACGGACATTCCAGACACCCGCGCTGTCCGCGGACACCTGAATTGCTTTTTTTAAAAAAGAACAAGAAATGAATTAGGACACAATATAATAATTTTACTTTATTTTACTTTTATTTTATATATATATTACATTTATGACAGAGAAGGTGAGGCAGAAACTGAAACAAAAAGAGGATAATTAGGGGTTTCAATAGGATTTATATGAGGTGAATAAGGGATGGAAGTCTCATCAAAACGTTTTGGTTCATGGAGAGGGTTTGGGGATAATTGACTGGGATATGGTGAGGGGGGACAGGTACATGTGGGACAATGGTATGTAGTTGTTTGTTTGAAGTAATCCTCCACAAAGTTTTTCAAATTATTAAAATTTGCCAAGAGTAGGTCCATTTTTTCTTCTATGTGCTGAAGAGTCTTATCCAATACAGCTTTTTGATTAGTATTTTCAATTGTTGTATGGTCTGTACAAAAAAAATATATATATGTTAAATGTATATAAAATAATATTAATTAATTGGTTTATATAGTAAAGTGTCTACCATTAGATTCACTATCTTCTGACATTTCCTCATGTGGCAAATGCTCCTCTGGCCACTCCAGAGTACTAAACATTTCTGTGAGAAAAAAAACATAATATCATTCTTTTTTGTATCTAATACAGAAAGTTTATAAATATATGAATAACATGCAGTACACTTACTATTTCAGGTAAGGTGTGTTCTGAGTGGTTTGTAGATCTGCTGTTGTTCTTAGTTGTGGAGTTTCTGTGAGGTAATCATGTTGGAAGCCTGTCTTTCTTCTTTTGGTATATTCCATTTTAGAAAATATTGTATTTAAATGAATGGTTAGTGTGTTATATATATGGGTTACACTTATTATTTATTACTAAATATAATGTGTATGTGTGCTGGTTTGTGATTTGTAAAATGTTCATATGTTATGACATAACAATTAAACATACCCCCCCCCCCAGACTTTTTGGGTAGTGGTGCTGTTGTCCGAACATGTCCGTGGGCATTAAAAGAGTTTGGGGACATCAAATTCAGTAGAGGGGGTTTAGTATGTTCCATATTACATGTATGACATTTGTCATGTCATCTTTGATATCCTGGGTGTTAGTCTTAGCAGTGCACGGTGGTGGCGCAAATTATGGTTGCTTAGCTGACATAAAAGAAAGGGGCTAAGGATGGGATGGCATCAGTGATGGCATCAATGCCATGTTTGGTGGCATCTTTTATGGTCAGGGTGGTAGTGGTAGCAGTGGAGAGTTCAGATGGAAAAAAAATTGTTGATTAGCCTACATAACTCCCGAATGTCAGGGTTTTTTAGATAGTACTTGTAATCATAACGTCCTTTTTACAACGTTTTTGTACAGAATGGCATAGGTTTTTAATAGGGCAACTTAACCATAACGTCCCTTTAACAAAGTTTTTTTTGTAGTGAATTTTTGACATTTTTAGTAGGGCAATGTAACCATAATGTCCTTTGAGAAACTTTTTTTGAATGATTTGCATAGGTTGGCAGTACTGTACGTGATGCATAACATAAGTTGACCAACATTTTTATTGAGAATTTAGAAGGATTCCAAAAGTAACACATAAGCATACCATAAAGCAACATGTGACTTCACTGCCCATCTTTCTACGAATTGCACAGTACCATATGCTGTTGCACAGCATGGTCACATGGTGCAGAACGCATGCACACTGCACAATAATATGGGTGAGTCGTTGAAAGTGCAGAGGGACATTGTGTATTGTTGTACTAACTTGTAACTGCAACACTTCCCGTTCACAACTCAACAGGGCAAGTTTGCACCACAATAGAAGCAAGAGTGCATACCGAGGTCTTTGATTCAGTAAACCCCATTCCACCCTTAAAAAGGTAGGGCTGAATGCCATTACCAATACAGATTTTGCGGCACTAACCCATTCCACCAACAAAAAAAAAAGATTTTTTATCTTCAACCGGAATGCCTCCTGCGTTCCCGTTTGAAGAAAACACATCCTTTTCCAAGATGGCCACCAGGATAAGGGAAAGCGGCCGTTGCATAGAAAATCTTTTTGCACTTTCCATTACAGCTGACAGAAAGTAAAAAAGGAAAATGTGTGACCGTAGTTGGCGAAGAAGATTTGTATTCGTTTGAAAATGTGTGGTTATCAGCAACACCTTTAACAGAAAGCCAGTGTATGGTGGACATGTCGACTGCATGTAATGTTTTGTCCCAACCTGTAAATGGAAATATTTACTTCCCCGACACTGTGGTCAGTAAGCATACCTACAGCGTACCCTTCAGAGACGAAAGGCATACCGTTGATTGCTTATGTACATGACATTTGTGAAGTATGAAAACACTACGACATGTAAAATACAAAGGTGTTTGTTCGTTTGCAATGACCTTTACATAAATGTGTGGAACATACAGGGAATATGTTTGGCAAAAATGAGCGTGCAGAACGCAAAAAATTAATCCTCTAATATGTGGACAAAATCACAACAACCCCTGTGTAGTGAAGTCCACTAATGGCAGAAATATGGCAAGCAACATCCTTACCACTGACCTGTGCACACATTTTTGTATAAATGCCACAAGGTGAAAAGGGTGAAGAAATGTGTAGTGCGAAGGTATAAGGAAGCATTTCTTTTGAAACGTTTCTGTGCAGCAAACACTTTCAGTGCACCCGGTCTCATTTTTCCACTTTTAGAAAGATAACAAATCTGACAACATAGCATCTTCCTGAAGAACTAATCTTTGTAATTGGGGCAGCTGGGTAACAGAGAGGTACCCTAATGGCACGAAAGCATAATAGATGGGCCTGAGCCTTACGTTGCCAAAGCAAGTGGTCTGCAATAGCGTTCTGGATAACGTACCTTGGCAGAGTAAACAAATGCTTTCTTAAAGGCTTACGCACCATGATATGGCACCTATTAAAGAACATACTACAACCTGAAACGTACCATGGCAGATTGTGAAGGGGAACATGAAATGATAAAAAACACACTCACATGTAAAAAGTAGTAATGTACTTTTATTTCACAATGCACAGCGTTAAATCATCGCCCTTTTCTCAGTTGCAATTAAATTTGAAGTTTGTGCCTCTGCCGCACAATGAAAATGTTAATTTTGATGGTCACGTTGAGGTTTTCCCACAAAGTCACCATGCGTTGCTGCCACAGTTTTTATCATGCACACATTGTGCAGTGGCGACACAGTAGTAGGTTTCCTCTCACAATCATTGGCAAGGTGCCGTTAATCATTGTGATGTAGTCCATCAGAAAGTATAATGTTAGTGGCAATGGTGACGTTGTTGTTTAACCACACATAAATTATGCGTTGTTGACACAGTAGGCGTATTCCTGTTACAGTGATTTACAAGGCGATGTGAATGGCGGCAAACTATGACACCAGAAAGGAGGGTATGTTGCTTCTTACTGCTACAACTGCATAGGGACATAGAGGTCCGAGGCGGTCCTCCCATTCAATGATGACGCACATACAACCGGTGATGAATAGCTGCAATTGACAATTAAAAAACTCGTCACTCGGACGCTGCAATCCATGACACTCACAATACAGAAGGAAGTAGCTGAGGGGAAAATGACAAAAAATATCTATCAATATGAAGCCTTTGCGGAAATGTAATGTGTACTACATAGCATCTCTATAAATAATTAATGTAATATAGGGAAATGTACTGACTCCCTACAAACAGTGACAATGTGCAATAGACATACTAGGTAAAAAAGTATCAGTGCCACATACATTTCGTAGGTAATAGAGGAAATTGTAGTGACATCGTACAGACTGCGGTAATGTGCAATCTGAAATTTCAACAGCACACAAACTTCCTAATGCATTACTAGTAACAGTAATGTGCTATCTGAAACTTCAACGGCACACAAACTTCCAAATGCATTGCTAGTAATATTTTTTTTTTTCCACACTAAGTAAATAATGGCGGTTTGGTGTACATGCCTGAGAAACAAGCTTACATTATGTGCACCGGCTCCATTTCAGCCTCCGCAGTCACACAGTAGTTGTTTGCAGTAAGACGTCCTCGGGAACTGATATTTCATGAGCTTCACAAACCTTTTTTGAAGCATAACTTATCAAAGGGAGTGTTTTACAAACTGTGACTCCCTACATTCTTTCTGTCTCTGTTCTGTGTACGTCAAGGTTGAAATAAAATGGACCCTTATGAGGTTTGCTACATGTGCGCCCAAACTGAGCTCCTAGTGAAAAAATGAAATTAAATGAACTGACCTTCACTCCGAACGCAAATACATTCTCATTTTGCAACAACATATCAGCAGTCAATAATGAGAACCGTTACTCCCGACCACGTGCAGACGCGTGGTGTTGACAAATCCGTGCAGGTGGCTGCCTCAGATTCCAAAACATAGGATGCCTGCCTAACCGCACTACTTTTGGTGGTGGCTTCTTACATAGACGCAGTAAGTGCTTGTCGTACGTTGCCTACCAAGTTTCACTGTACGGGACGATATTGGTAACAAGAATAAAGCACTGTTTACTTTGTATTACCACATATAACTAATGCTTACCTTTTGACACAGTGTTTCATGAAGGTATGTTTGCAGGAATTTCGGCGTTCAACACAAAAACTAAACGACCATGGCGGCCGTATCAAAAGAATGCTACGCACTTGACGCTGCGGCAGAACCAATCAGTGAAAGCGCTACATCTTGACGTACA
The DNA here is from genome assembly GCF_040938575.1 of Ambystoma mexicanum. Classification (NCBI taxonomy): domain Eukaryota; kingdom Metazoa; phylum Chordata; class Amphibia; order Caudata; family Ambystomatidae; genus Ambystoma; species Ambystoma mexicanum. Next base: position 1,359,153,343 of record NC_090931.1, on the reverse strand, counting down.
GCATCCATAGATTAGCCAATAGAAATCTTCTCCACGGAGCGAACAGGGAAGTGGGACCGCGGAGCGGACATAGATATCACTAATTCTTAGACTGCTACTTTTTGATCGTTTTAAAGGAAAGTACAGTATGATTTCTCACAAAATTTACAGAAGCACGCTTTGGGGAACAAGCCCCTGCTGCAAAATTGATGACAATCTGTCCAGTGGTTTGCCCTGTTGCCGTGCACCAAGTTTTTGCCCCATTCAGTCTAAGGGAAACCCTTATAAATTTGGCCCCCCCCGGACGAATCCTTACCAAACTTTGGAGAAATATTCAGAGTGGCCCATATACTTTTTTTGCAAACTTTGGTAAGGATTCGTCCAGGGGGAGCCGAGTTATAAGCCGCCCAAAAAGTGATCTTCCTATGGAAACAGCAAATTAACCATAACTACCTGGCCACTACGGTGCTCATACTTTCCATCTGCATGCTGCCCACCATTATAGAGTGGTTTTGTTGTCCAACATAGTTAATACTATGGGTAATGAAACAACCTCTATAGCTTTCAGTTTGGATAAATGTATAGGCCCTGTACTCCCACTCTGGATTGGCAGGTATGTAGATGGAAGGTATCGTGCCTCAATAGCGTTACAGTGCTGGAACGTGCTTATAGAGACATATGGACACAGTACCAGTTAGTTTATTCTGTCTTTTGACTATATTGGAACACCATAAAGTGTGTAGTGCATACTTTCTTGGTACCAGCACCGGTCCTTGCTGATACTCCTTGCTTCATAAAGTGCATAATGCAGATCCCTGCCATGAACATACAGGGCAGTAATATGATCTTCCTGTACAGTAACTATAAGGTGCACAGTGCATCCCCTACCTATTCCTGCAACAGGGCTACAAAGGGGTCTTATGAAAGCCAAAGTCAATCTATTCGATGTATCAAAATACCATAAAGTGCATAGTGCATATTATCAGGGTGCCAGCAGCGATCCTTGTTAATTCTCCTTGCCTCGTCAACTGCATAATGCAAATCCCTACCATACGTCCAGAAGGCAATCATCTGATCTTCCTATTGAATAACCATAAAGTACACAGTGCATTATTCCTACAAAGGGCTGTATACAAAATTTCTTATAAAAGCCATAATGCCAGTCGTATTGATACATTTGACTACGATACCATCTTAAGGGGGTGGCAGACTATAAGGGATCCCAGATCAGTGTGTGGGTTTAAACAGGGTGTCTGATGGTTACATATAAACAAACTCCCATTCAATGTCCATTGATGGGAGTGATTAAAATACTTACAAAAATGTATATATATATATATGAATAACACAGTGAATACATGTTTTACACCTAAAGATGTACTTAACCTATTTTTATCCCAATCGGGAGGAGCAGCAATGGCTGAGACAAGGCCTCTGAATACTCCCAGAAGAGAGTCAGATAGCAGTAGGGACAATGTTAGTGCCACTAGGGCTTACTCCTATGACTGCAGACTTTGCTTTGTGGCAATTGTTTTTTCAGTATTATTATAATGTTTAGGTCTATACTGGAGTGTGTCTTTTATCGCTGATGGTGTAAAAGAAGGGGAGGAAGGGGGAAAACTAATACAAGAAGGTACTAAGTTAATATGGGATGGGGTAAGACTGATATGGGACCATAATACCTCTGCAAATCTCACCACACTGCATAATAACCTTGCAGTGAAAGGAGCCCAGCTTGGGTTCCCCATAACGAATGTCAGTGAAAATGTAATATATGTATATCATGAATACCAACAAACCTTGCCAGCATTTACAGTACTAGACTCACACACACAGACAACCTCTGATCCTACCTCAAACATCGAGTGTATGTACACTATGTACCCAGCAACCATGTTGAGTGCCCCTCCAAATGCACAGTATTGGCAGTATAATAATGATCAAAAGGAAATATCGAACATAGGTATTTTTCCCATCTATTTCCATAATGGCCTTGGGGGGGAAAGGGAGGAGAAAAAGGGAAATACAACAGCACAAATATGATGCTTATCATGGACTGGGATTAGATACAATTAAAGACCCCCGTCAACCAGAACAGTCCAACAAATGGTACTCAGATATGAGCATCACCGGCAACCAGGTCACCAATGAAAGCTGTTATGTGTGTTCACTAATCCCCCACGCATCAGGAACACCTAAGATTTTAGTACCGCGGGAAACTCCCATAGTGAAAGCCCAATGTCTCCTCCATCTTGCAATGTGTAGAAGTCAAAGTGCCTTCCAGGCACACACAGTGAAGCTACAATTACTCCATCCTGATGAAAAGCTATGTAAAAGGAAACCAAAAGGTGCCACGTGCTTCAGGGAGACGGTTTTTGCAATAAAAGGGACGATGTTTACAGAAAGCAAATGGCATGATGCAACAGTAATGTGCTAGGCTGAAGCACTATGTGAACAGACAGATGAAAGACTGAAATGGATAGAAGACACATGTTCGGGAACCCGGTTGAAACACATCACGAAGCTCACTTGGGTCACAGATCTTGAAAAGCCGATCAAAATACAGCGCAAAGAGACATTTAAACGTTGCTTTCATGGAGAAGGAAAGGTGACCCTGGGATCACACAAACATTGCAATAGAACACTTGTCATCCCAGACATGCAAATGGAATTGCTGCCTTGATGGACAATTATTGGGTGTGTGGTGACCAGGCATACTTGCACCTCCCACAATAATGAAGGGGCGATTGTGCTTTGGCATCGCTACATTCTGCCCTGATGGTGATTCCGGAGAGTCATGTCCTGGGGGAGAGGGTGTCCACCAGACTGCTGTCAGTGCCCAAGCCAACAAAAGAAGAACCCCCTATCCACAATTTATTCACAGAGACCAGCTGCAAGGTCAGGTTTCGCACAAAAAGAGAGCATCCAACTACCTCTCTAGGGACTCTTCCAACCTCCTGCCTCAGATATCTGATCAGTTCAAGTTATTTAATTCAGCAGAAACATTTTTTACCTCACTCACACCAAGTTTCCAACCCCGAGTAAATGGCAAATGGCTGCAAATCATGAGGTGGGAGCTGATTCAACTGGCCAACAATGCTGAAGAAGGGTTCATAGTCATCAAGGTGGAACTCAGTGCCCTGCGGTAGATGACGATGCAGAACCACTACATTTTGGATATCCTCACAGCAATGCCGCGCCCAGGTCCCAATGGGCAAAGCCAGATCTTCTAGGAAGCGGGACCTCATGATGGAAGCCAGAGCCAGGGTGTTGTCTTCCGAACCAGAACATCATTCCCCTAGATCGATCACCTGAAGATCACCAAAGCCCTTAGAACGCCTGGCAACTCCTTTCAATTGGAGGTGACCAGCTTGAGAAGAATAGGGTTCCAGTGAGCATTTGGAACATACTCAAAGGTAAGTACTTGAAAGAGGAAAAGGGACATGGAGGTGATGTCTTATTCATTCCAATGCATGTTATTTAAATTTGAATACATATTACATTCACGTCAATGTGTGTCATATTCACTTTAATGGGTTTCATATTCATTTCATTGTATGTCCTACTCACTTCAACATGCGTCATGTTCACTTCAACGTTTGTCATATGAATCTCAATGGAAGTCCTATTCATTTCACTGCATGTCTTATTCATTCCAATGCATGGTATATTCTTTCATTGCATGTTAGATTCACTTCAATGTGAGTCATATTCATTGCAAGGGTGTCATATTCATTAGATTGCATGTCATATTCACTTCACCTTGTGTCATACTCATGTCAATGCATGGCCTATTCATTTCAATGCATGTATTATTCATTCCAAAGCATGGTTTATTCATTTCAATGCATGTTACATTAACTTAAATGTGAGTTATATTAATTTCAACAGATGTCATATTTACTTCAATGCATGTCCGATCCATTCCAATGCATGTTATATTCACTTCAATGTGTGTCATATTCATTCAATGGGTCTCATATTCATTCCATTGCATGTCCTACTTACTTCAACATGCGTCATATTCAAATCAACGTTTGTCAAATTTATTTCAATGCATGTCCTATTTATTGCAATGCATGTCTTATTCATTCTAATGCATGGTATATTCATTTGAAAGCAAGTTATATTCACTTCAATGTGTGCCATATTAATTTCAATGGGTGTCATATTGACATGATATGATATGATATGATATGGCATTTATAATGTGTCTATACACAAGTGTTTCAAGGCGCAACGAGGCAAGGTTGGGGGAACAGAGGGAAGACAGAGACAGTGATCCTACTAGGCCAAGTGTCAATCTGATCGCGCAAGTGCAGGGGAAGGGGGAAGGGGAAAAGTGTGGAACCGGAGGCGGGGGGGAGGGCAGTGCAGTACATGGGATAAAAATACATTTAAAAAAACAATAAGAGAAGTATGGCCAGCTGGTGGCAAGTGCAAGGGTAAGTGCAGCCATAAGGTGTCAAATGTTGGTGGGGGACTGTAGGGGTACAGAAATAGTCCCCAAGTGCGGCAGATGCCAGGGAGGCAGTGCAGGTGTGTAACTGGCAGGGGAGGGAACCTGGGCCCGAGATCAGCGGGTGTCCAGGTAACCAGTACAGTTTCAGCCAGGAATTCAACAGGGGAGAGGAGGAGAGAAAGCAGAAGCAAAGAGGAAGGTTTTGAGGTGCTTCCGGAACCGGAAGTGGTTCTCCTCAAGTTTCAAAGATACAGGGAGGATGTTCCAGAGGGAGGCCCCAGCCGAAGAAAGAGATCTACTACCAACGTGTTGCTTGGAGAAGCGACTGACTCTGAGGAAGTTGGATGCAGATTAATTCCATTGCATGTCGTATTCACTTCAACGTGTGTCATATTCATTCCAATGCATATTATATTCACTTCAATGTGTGTCATATTAATTTTAAAGGGTGTCATATTCATTCCAATGCATGTTCTATTCACTACAATGTGGGTCATTTTCATTTCAATGGGTGTCATAGTCATTCCATTGCATGTTACATTCACTAATGTGTGTTATGTTCACTTCAATGTGTGTCATATTCATTTCAATGGGTATCATATTCATTCCATTGCATGTCCTATTAATTTCAATGCATGTCTTATTCATTGAATTTCAATGTATGTCATACGTATTTCAATACATATCATACACATTTCAAAACATGGTATACTCATTTTCTATACATATTATAGCCATCTCAATGCATGCCTTACTCAGTTCAATGCATGTTGCATTCATTTCAATATGTCACATTCACAAAGGTGTACTTTTGACCTCAACGGCTTCCCATAGACCTACGCACTTCAGGAGGGGCTTAACAGAGCCGTAACCAAGCGCTGTCCAGCTCCCTTGCATACATGAGATTCAGGAGCATGCTCCCAACACTAATTTGTAATATGCTGCCAGAAACCACGTGGTTGCTGGGAGCACATTTGACTATGACAGGTCCTTGTGAAATGTTTGAGAAAAATATTTTTTATGTCCATCTCTGTGTCATGATCACTGCTTCCAAGGAGTCAGGACCAGCCCAACGTTCTTGGAAGCAGGCCCCTAACCCTAATCCTAGGCACCAGCCGGTCCCCACTGGGACCTTTTGGACCTTGTCCTGGCACCGGTGGCACCAGGCTCATCAAAACCATCGGTCCCGGCACTGGAAGCGCCGGGCTCATAATATGTGTGAAGATGCTTGGGTGGACTTACCTGCAGCAGACCATGCTGCTTACTTACCAGCCACTTAGAAGTCCTCTGTGAACAGGAACTACTTTCTTACCTGGGTGGGGCAGGCTCCACTCCCTGGATACAGCACTTGAACTCTTCTGGAACTGGAACTTTTTTTTTACCTAGGCGTGGCCGTGGAGGAAGACGCCTCATCACTCCAAGGCTATTTAAACCACACCCGATAGATGAAACGTGCTTCGCGTTATTCTGCATCTGCAGCAGAACGCTCACCGAGTCTGTTCCAGCCTTCCTTCTTTCGATCCTGAACCTGCAAGAATTATACTTACCATTCCTGTATCCAGTCAACAGCAGCACCTGCAAAGACAAGAAACAACAGGTTAGCGAGGCAACTTTTACACGCAGTGCTTACTCACCTGATCCATCGGCTGCGGCCGTTTCTTCACGCTGCATCTCCGCCTGCAAAGACAAAAGCATTGTCATTACTTACCGGCACGCTGTGAATTCCGGATTTCTTCATGCTGCATCGCCGCCTCTGAAGACAAAAGCATTGTTATTACTTACTGGCATTCCGCGGACTCCGGCGCTGCAAACCAACATCTGAAAGAAAAAAGAAGAGACATTAGACAGGTATTTACTTACGCCCATTGCGCTCGTCGCAATAGAGCGCCTGCAAATACTCCGGCGTTTCTTCAGCACGAACTAAGCTGCAAGGGAAAAAGCTAGTTAGAGCGCTTGCATTTTACTTACGCATTTCCAGGCGCTTCACTCCATCTTCCATCCCAAGAGTCCTGCAAGACAAAAGGGGAAAACCTGTTCAATATTAACGTGCCACGCACCTAAAGACTATAAAGACTAAAAGGTGTCCAGAAACTCACCGCTCGTGCAGATAACGACGGTAACCATCCTCTGAGTTCAAGAGGCCTATGTTTCACCAGTGAAGGAACTGGCAACGGCACCCTGCACCAGACGCAGATGGAGAGCTCAGCATTCACCTATCTAAGGCGAGCACGTTGACCTGGGGCTCTACGGAGAAGCTAGGAAAAGAGAGAGAGAGAGAGAGGGACATTCAACAACCCAGACCATTAACCCCCATATTCTTTCACCTGCAGCAACCTCACCCTTCGAGTTCGACACACAGTGCGAAGAGGTTCGGCCCCAGAAGCCAATCGAGTCCTGCACATCACTTTTCGAGTCACAGACACCTTCCTGCCAAGACCAGCGCCTCTGTGGGAATCAGCTGAGCGTTACAGAACACGAAGCCCACCACAAAACTCCTACCCAGGCGCAATTGAAACCTCAGACACTGATCAATTAGCCCAGTTGCTCGGGGAATTAAGAGCAGAAGTACATGCAGCTCGTCAGGAAACAAACTCTCTAAGAAGAGAACTGATAATTTCCAAGGAGCGAACAGAGGACCTCGCTAGGCAGTTGCTACAAACGCAGGCAGGACAGACACCTTTGCCCGCTCCAGGAGGAAGTTATCCTTCTGCATCATCTTTAAATCCAGTGCAAATCAATCTACCCGGTAATGTGCCCTTGGCTCCGCCCGAACGCTTTTCTGGTGATCCAAAGAAATTTGCAGTGTTCATCAACCAGTGTCGCCTACACTTCTTATGTCGACCAGCTGCATTCCCAACAGACCAGTCCAAGGTGGCTTTCGTGCTTTCTTATCTCAGTGGCAGCGCCACAGATTGGTCGATCCCTTTAGTCACCCAGGATGATCCGGTTTTACATGATTTCCAGGCCTTCCAGTCCAGCATGGAGAAACTGTTCGCAAGACATGCACAAGGGCAGGCCTTGGACAATGAACTTCTTTCATTACGACAGGGTAATCAAGACCTCTTGACTTATATAGCCTCATTCAACAGACTTATAGTGGAAACTCAATGGCCCGAGGATAAGAGAATAACGCTTTTCTACAGAGGCCTGCTTGGAGAGCTGAAGGATGTGTTAGCTCAAGTTGTGAATCCTCCACAAGAATGCTCAGACTATATTGACTTAGTTGTCCAATTGGACCACAGATTACAGAACAGGAAGGCTGATCGTTCCAAATTTGATACCCGAGTGTTTTCCAAACCACAGACCTCTACTAGGGGAGCTGACACTGCGGAACCCATGCAAATAGGGGGCATGAAAGGACCTTTAACCCGGAAGGAGCGGGAAAGAAGAAGACAGCTGCAATTATGCCTCTATTGCGGAAACTCAGGGCACTTTCTTCGGGACTGTCCAGTGAAACCAGCTAAGAAGGCTGTAGGAGCCGCAGATACCTGTACCACAAATTCTGAGCAGGGAAATGACCAAGCCCGACAAGAGTAGAGGTCCTCTTGCCGAGCGTTAAGATCTGTCCCGTGACCTCGCATTTCGTGGTGCCCATGGTCCTCATTAGTCCTGAACGTCTGGATCGTTTGCATGCAATTGAAGCTTACATCGACAGCGGGGCAATCAGTAATTATGTGGACCGTGAAATGGTATCAAGGATGAATCTGCCCCTTGTCCCTAAGGCAGTAAAAGACGTCATTACTACAGTGGATGGCACGGAGATAGCCTCGGACCAGTAACGCACGCCACCCAAGAAGTGACGCTAGTGAGCCAAGATGGACACCGGGAAAGAATCGTGTTCGATTTGATCAAGGCCCCTCAGTTCCAGATCATTCAAGGGAATCCCTTGGTTAGAGAAGCACAATCCTCAAATCGATTGGCGAGCAAAGACGGTTCAGTTTCCAGAATGTTTTACCACTTGTTATCCTCGGCCTGATGTTTCACTGGCGGCAATCTCTTCTGAGGAGGTTCCCAAATTACCTCCCGAATACCAGGAATTCCAAGACGTCTTTCGGAAGGATCAAGCTAACACCCTGCCTCCTCATAGGTCTTACGACTGTCAAATAGATCTGATACCCGGAACAACTCCTCCTTGCAGTAGGATTTATGCCCTCACCGAGCCAGAGAATCTTCACCTCAGACAATATCTGGACCAATACCTAGCTAACGGGTTTATCCGTCCTTCGAAATCTCCAGCTTCTTCAGCTTTATTCTTCGTTCCGAAAAAGGAAGGAGACCGTAGGACTTGTATAGATTACCGCGCCCTGAATCAAATCACCATTAAAAACAGATACCTGTTACCTTTGATCCCTGAACTCCTGGACCAAGTCAAAGACGCTTGTATATATACAAAGTTGGACCTCAGAGGAGCCTACCACTTGGTACGAATAAAAGAGGGCGATGAATGGAAAACGGCCTTCCGCACCAAGTATGGGCTATTCGAATATCAAGTGATGCCCTTTGGACTTTGTAACGCTCCTGCCGCTTTCCAGTATTTTATGAACGATGTCCTTAGAGAACTCATAGATGTGTGTGTTGTTGTCTACATTGATGACATCCTCGTCTATTCATCATCTGAAGAGGAACATCAGAGACACGTTAAAAAGGTCCTCGAGAGATTGCGTCAACATAACCTTTTTGCTAAGCTTGAAAAATGTGTTTTCAACGTAACTGAAGTTGAGTTTCTGGGATTCATATTGTCACCTAACGGAGTCCATATGGATTCAAAGAAAGTCGATGCAATCATCAAGTGGCCATCACCAACCTCTGTAAAAGGAGTTCAAAACATGTTAGGCTTCGCTAACTTTTACCGCAGATTCATTCCTGAATTCTCTCGGATAGTCCAGCCCATCACTGCTCTGTTAAATAAGAACAAACGTTTTGAGTGGTCTTCTGAAGCAGAACAAGCTTTTCAGGACTTAAAAGCTAAATTCATTTCTGCACTTGTTCTAAAACATCCTTGCCCAGAACTCCCCTACATCGTGGAAACGGATGCTTCAAGTCTTGCTATGGGGGCAGTTTTATCACAAAGAGATCCGGTCACACACCAATTACATCCTGTAGCCTTTTGGTCCCGCAAATTCTCGGCTCCCGAGATCAACTATTCAATTACACACAAGGAACTTTTAGCTATCAGATCGGCCTTTAAAGCCTGACGGCATTATCTCTTAGGAGCCAGACACACAGTCACCGTAATGACTGATCACTGCAATTTACAATATCTAAAGACGGCCAAAGCTCAGTCTTCCAGACAGCTTCGCTGGGCTCTGTTTCTGGCCGAGTTTGACTTTATAATTACTTATCGACCAGGCAGTAAAAATGGAAAAGCAGATGCCCTCTCCCGGATGGGAGTAGATGAACATTTGATCAATCCAGAACCAATACCCATAATCCCTGAACAAAGGATTTTGGGTTTGGTCAGCGCTCAATCCTTTGAAAACATCAAGACCACAGTCAAATCACTCCTAACTCCGGCCAATTTGCAGGACTGGCAATTAAAGCGAAAAGAATTCTCAGTGGATCAAGACCTACCATATTTCCCAGGACGATTGTACTTACCCTGTGAGAAAATACAAAAACAATGGAGGGTCACCCTGGCATTACCAAAACCATGGAAAAGATCAAAAGACATTTCTGGTGGCCATCATGGAAGAAGGATATTAGAGACTTTGTAATCTCCTGCTGTGTGTGTGCCCAGAATAAAAGTCAGAAGGAGAAACCAGCCGGCCTATTACACCCACTAGACATCCCTCCCTGTCCATGGCATACCATGTCCATGGATTTCATCACGGACTTACCTCCATGCTCAGGGTATAACACCATTTTAGTAGTCGTGGATCTATTCTCCAAGATGGCTCACTTCATTCCCCTGAAGGGCCTACCTTCAGCTTCAGTATTGGCCCGAGAATTCTTAGAAAACATTGTTCGGTTACACGGTTTTCCCTCGGTTTTAGTCTCCGATAGGGTAAGTCAATTCATCTCCCACTTCTGGCGAAGTTGCTGTCGTCTGGCCCAAATTGATGTAAGACTTTCAACCAGTCACCATCCCCAAACTGACGGACAAACCGAGAGGACAAATCAGACTCTAGAGCAATATCTACGTTGCATGCTCCAACAAACTGAAAACCCTTGGAAGGATATTCTTTGGATCGCTGAATACGCTTACAACAATTCGACTCATTCTGGAACCGGGAAGACTCCCTTCTTCCTATTATACGGACACCATCCTAGAACCTCTAACCTGGATCCTCCCCAAGAATTCGAAACACCTGCTGTGGATCACTTGCACTCGGAGATCACCCGTGCTTTTAAGGAAGCCACTGCCCATCTGCAAAGAGCTAAAGCTCAATTCAAAAAAGGAGCAGATCGACACCGTAAAGAGGCCCCTCACTACGCAGTAGGGGATCAGGTCTGGTTATCCACTAAGCACCTGCCTCTAAAAGGACCCCGCACCTTCATCCCGAGATACCTTGGACCCTATCTCATCTCTACCATAGTTAATCCGGTGGCTGTCAAATTGGAATTACCTGCGCATATGAAAATACATCCAGTATTCCATGTCTCCTTATTAAAACCAGTACAACCAGAAACCCGATTTACTGAACTCCCAGAACCGGTTTTAGTAGATGGAGAACTTGAATTTGAAGTAAAGAACATCCTAGACTTCCAAAATCTCCAAATCTAAGTTATATTATCTGGTTGATTGGAAAGGATACGGCCCCCAGGAAAGGTCTTGGGAACCCTCAGAATATGTCCACACACCCCGTCTGGTCAAGAAATTCCATCTGAATCACCCCGACAAGCCAAAACCCCCAGAGAAGACACGCTTAGGAGGGGCCTTGAGGGGGGGTACTGTCATGATCACTGCTTCCAAGGAGTCAGGACCAGCCCAACGTCCTTGGAAGCAGGCCCCTAACCCTAATCCTAGGCACCAGCCGGTCCCCACTGGGACCTTTTGGACCTTGTCCTGGCGCCGGTGGCACCAGGCTCATATAAACCATCGGTCCCGGCACTGGAAGCGCCGGGCTCATAATATGTGTGAAGATGCTTGGGTGGACTTACCTGCAGCAGACCATGCTGCTTACTTACCAGCCACTTAGAAGTCCTCTGTGAACAGGAACTACTTTCTTACCTGGGTGGGGCAGGCTCCACTCCCTGGATACAGCACTGGAACTCTTCTGGAACTGGAACTTTTTTTTTTACCTAGGCGGGGCCGTGGAGGAAGACGCCTCATCACTCCAAGGCTATTTAAACCACACCCGATAGATGAAACGTGCTTCGCGTTATTCTGCATCTGCAGCAGAACGCTCACCGAGTCTGTTCCAGGCTTTCTTCTTTCGATCCTGAACCTGCAAGAATTATACTTACCATTCCTGTATCCAGTCAACAGCAGCACCTGCAAAGACAAGAAACAACAGGTTAGCGAGGCAACTTTTACACGCAGTGCTTACTCACCTGATCCATCGGCTGCGGCCGTTTCTTCATGCTGCATCTCCGCCTGCAAAGACAAAAGCATTGTCATTACTTACCGGCATGCTGTGAATTCCGGATTTCTTCATGCTGCATCGCCGCCTGTGAAGACAAAAGCATTTTTATTACTTACTGGCATTCCGCGGACTCCGGCGCTGCAAACCAACATCTGAAAGACAAAAGAAGAGACATTAGACAGGTATTTACTTACGCCCATCGCGCTCGTCGCAATAGAGCGCCTGCAAATACTCCGGCGTTTCTTCAGCACGAACTAAGCTGCAAGGGAAAAAGCCAGTTAGAGCGCTTGCATTTTACTTACGCATTTCCAGGCGCTTCACTCCATCTTCCATCCCAAGAGTCCTGCAAGACAAAAGGGGAAAACCTGTTCAATATTAACGTGCCACGCACCTAAAGACTATAAAGACTAAAAGGTGTCCAGAAACTCACCGCTCGTGCAGATAACGACGGTAACCATCCTCTGAGTTCAAGAGGCCTATGTTTCACCAGTGAAGGAACTGGCAACGGCACCCTGCACCAGACGCAGATGGAGAGCTCAGCATTCACCTATCTAAGGTGAGCACGTTGACCTGGGGCTCTACGGAGAAGCTAGGAAAAGAGAGAGAGAGAGAGAGGGACATTCAACAACCCAGACCATTAACCCCCATATTCTTTCACCTGCAGAAACCTCACCCTTCGAGTTCGACACACAGTGCAAAGAGGTTCGGCCCCAGAAGCCAATCGAGTCCTGCACATCACTTTTCGAGTCACAGACACCTTCCTGCCAAGACCAGCGCCTGGGAATCAGGTTAGTGTTACACTCTGTTTGGGGGGATGGAAATGCAAGTGTGGGCTGCAGTATACACTGCAGATGTCACTATTACAAATCAAATCATGGCAGGGGCAGAAATTACTGTGTTGTGATTTGCACCTGCCGCACCTGCTTTAAATAGTGGAAAAGGATGAGGCTTCTTCCTGTGCATTTAAAAGTGCATCTGATTTGGGAATTCGTAATGCACTTTTAAATGACCAGTAACAGCCCCTATTTGCACAAAGGGAGGAAAAAGGCATCAGATGTGCACATTCAATTACCCTTGTGCACATCTCCTCACTTGTGCCAAACACGTTTGAATAATCTGGCCCCTTGTATATAAATCATGTAGGAGCAATTACTATAGGTAATAGTGACATTCAAGGGCTTGTTAATGTTATTAGCACAAGTCTATAACTAGAAAAGTTGCATATAATGTAATGTAATGTTCCACTTGCACTAACATACTGGTTTCTGAATCTGTCAGGTGACCACGCCGTTTGGAGGACAGATTTAGCATACACCACCATTAGCGGTGACGCCTAACGCAACCAGGACTTTTTGGGGGAAGGAAAGGGGTAGTTCCTTGGTTCCTGTCACCAATAGGGAATGAGGGGAAGTGACTCACAGCAGAGCTCTGGAAGAGTGGAGCAGGGATAGAGTAGTCACATAGCACCCTCTTCTTGTCTTGCTCTGTTCTCCTGAAGACTGATAATTATATGAAAGGCAGTAGGGAGTTGCACTCCCCAGGCAGTGTAGCCTGTAATAAGGTTCTAGTGGGGCTCAGTTAATTCATACACAGACCAGCTATGGAGCCTAAGAGGTGAATCTAGGAAGCTTTATCATACATAGGTATATAGGTACAGTTGCAGTTACTTACATGTATGTTACAGGACATGAAGACCAGTAGACACAAGCAGACACACACTGGCCATCCTCTCACCTCCAGCTCAGCCCCCCAACTGACACACATAGAACACTCAGATACAACACTCACCCAATATTCTTCTGAGCTGCCTATCATAACATTCACCAACATTCTACCAGCATGCATCCATGGACAGCAAGACTGAACAAGACTAACTCACATCACAATATTGCCTTTTCCCACAATGCCTCAGCAGACTGGGTCTCGTGTGTACAGCATTTCCCTCCCCCCATGGTTCCCTTCCCTTCCTCGTGAACAGCAGTCCTTTTGTACCATTCTGTAAAAGTATATTTTGCATGAATACTGTGTGATAGTAAACGATTGGCCTAAGCACATTCGCATCGCACTATAAATTGCATTGAATGAACCTGAAACAGGCTGACTACGCTGCCATTTTGAATTATCTGCCATTTTGATCGCCTCTTGCTTTCTGTCCCATGTTTACAATTGTGTTTTTGGTTCCAGCAGAGCAAAATTAACTTTGTACTGTTTCCATGATGTCAACGTAGATAAGAATGTTGAAGCTGCTAAAGTGGATTGTTTGTCCTACACTGAGAAACCTTGGAGTTAAATAAAAGCCATACTAATCAGTAATTTAGATACCATCTGTTCCAATAGTGCATTCCCCGTTCAAACAGCAAACTAGAATGATGAATAGTTGAGCGTGCTCTTCTTGCAGAAATCTTTGTTTTTGCTCCTTGAAACTAAGCTGACTTTAAACTCAAGAACAAAGACAAATATAAGAGAGCAAAATAAAGAATGTTACCTTTGTGTCTGATGTTTGGAAAACATGTGAAATGTTTAAATAAAACAAAAAACTATTCAAAGATGTTTAAGCATGACTTAGTTATGTGGATAGGCCATTAACCTTAGGTAAATGTATTACACGAAGAGGGGCTGAACGATGTGTCCGGGATTGTGGAAATTTGTATGAATACTTGTGTTTTTGAAATGTCCAGCTCTCTCTCATCTCACAGGGTCTACTTACACACATTGTGGGGAGTTGAGAGACCAGACACTTGCCTGTTAATAAATGTACATTATACTTTGACCTTGTGACTTGCGTATTTCTATTATGTGGTATTAAACCTCGATATTCTTTACTCTTCAAATTCTGGCACCCAAAGGGCTTATCGGTTTCTAGGACGCTCGCCCAGCTTTCTTGCCTCCTCACATAATACCCCTTATTGGACGTTCTCCCCCAACCCCGTCAGTCATCTGCCCACTCCCACTCCTGTATGCAATGACTCAGCCCTGAAGTGTGACGATGATAGGTGAAAGGGGTGGGCAGCTCGGCTGCCCATGGGGTGCTGCTGACGCCTTGTAGGCTGGCTCTGTGTGCCCAGCTGCTCCTTCCCAATGGCTTCCTTACCCATGATCAGCAGCCCTTCCACAGTTACCTGGGATGCACCTGCTCTCTGGCATGTCCTCAGCCTCCAAGCTTGCTCCCCCGGTCCTCCTCGCCACTGGCCCCACCATGGACAACCCTGCCATCTGGGCATTACCTTCACCACCTGCCCTGCATGCAAGGTTTCAAGGTAGGTGCAGCACTCTTCTGCCTTTTGCATGCAATGTCCCCCAACATCCCCACCCAGGTACAGATGAGGTCTTGTTTGCCTGATGATTGATTCAACCATCCATGTTGGCATTCACAGCTGCCCTGCTTCTGAATGTGTGTCATTTTTAAGTAATGTGCAACACTCATATGCCTGGTGCACGTTAGGCCCCCCTCCACCCTCAGATATAACGCCTTGCTTGCCTGCCTATCATTTCACCCACTCATGTTGACTTTGAACAGTAACATGTTTGTTAAGGTTTTAATTAAGTTCTCAAACTGTAGTAGAAGTAGTCCTGCAAATATATAATTCCTTATACTTAGCGGTCAAGAAAGTATTGTCTAATTGTGGCATGGTTTCACAAATACAGGCAGTAAATTGAACACGAACATCTGGAAATGATGACTTTCGTTTAAAAACAGCCTTGTGTGGTGTCATTTTAATTTTCCAGGAGGAAAATTGGCTCTCAGGAGTGGGGCTTTGATGACAGCATTTTCCCTCTTTTTGGAATGCAAACAACGGGGAGCAATTATCCGATGTCATAAATACACAGTGGAGTGCTTGATGGCCATGTCTGAAAAGCCAGTGTGAATGTAAGGGAAGTGTGGGCTGTAAACGTTCTGCGGGGCACCACTCCTTGCCTTGGATATGCAAGTGGGAGGAGCTTTGCAAGTTGCCCCTGGGGTTACAGAGTGGCAGATCCAGAGCTTTCGATGGGGGGGTCATAAAGGTCTGTCATGATGGTCACCAGTTCCAATGACCTACACAGGATGGGGAGCAGAATGAAAACGCCCCGCTTGGTGTATGGGTTGATGTGTGGTGGAAATCCAGCCGAAAGATGTACTGGCACTGTTGAACTCTGGAACTGTCTCATACGCAGAGGAATCTTTTATGCGTGACTTGTTGTCCCAATGCATGGTTTGGCTTACAGCATAGTGAAATGAAAACGCTGGTTTTCATTAAGTTGAAAGTGTGCGCTGAGTGTATATGTTTGCACAGTGCATGGCATTGGGCACAAGCATTTGAGATCCTTTTACACAGGTTGCTAATTCATTGGAAAATGACAGGCAATGCTTGTGCCTTGGTCGGCAAGTGAGGCAAAGATTGTTTTGCTTCTGAATGTGTCATTACAGCCATGTCCCACCTAGCAATATAGCAGATTCGAGGATCATAAGCTAATGTGTATTTTGTAGAGCGCTTATCCCTAAGATCTTTACATAGTACACATATTCATACAAGAAGTTAGGAACATTATACACTGTTATTGTGCATAGTAGAAAGGCAATTATATGTTTTTGAAAGCTTAGTGATATAGGGTAGCTAAGGTGCCATATCATGGAACAGGTCGATCGACCGAGTGGGTCTTGTGGGGATTTCGAAATGGCAAACAAGTGCATATATTGGTTCTTGTAAGCATCTCCTTAGCCCACAGAAAGAAAAATCAAAACTTATCTCATCCCCTTGCCAAAAAAAGGTCAAAAGTTAGAGAAGGGGCTCCTCAGATCCTACGCAAGCTAAAATAGAGGCTTTTTTCAGGACAGTCAAGAAAATCAATGGGAAAACTGTGCAGCCGCCAGGGGCGCAAGACAAAATGGAGATGGAGGCCTCCCTGGAAAACATTTCAATTGATAGCGACGACTCGTTGCTAAAGCTATGCAAAGTCATACAAAGAAACTCTATGGGTCCAAAAGACTTTGCATATGATAATAATATGGCCTCAAATCAGTCACAGACCCCAGACTTGGAAAAACGTCTCACTCCCTACAATTCATTTACTAGTGAAAGTGCATAGAGGCAGAATCGATGTCAGATGTCTTGATGCTCTCTCAGTCCTCTCACAAAGTTTTCTGCACTGCAGGGGCAACTCTGGAAACAATAGGGCCTAACATTGACGTAGTTCTAATTAATTAATTTGCTCTAAAATTGCATAGGAAAAGCAGGGGCTTAAGAACATTGTGGCAAGAGTGGTAGGTTTTATATTGTTGGTTGGTCAAGAATCAGTAGTGACCGTAACTACATACCAGTCCCAAGTCATGAAAAACAACTGGACAGTGTCACGGTACAGCCAGATAACCCCTATACTGTAAGAATAGAAACAAATTATAAAAAGAGAAGGAGTTGACCAACCTAGGGGAGGTAAACATTCACCTCCCCTCTATTCTCTCACCTCTGCGAGTGGGCTACATAGTGGCTTCCTCAGAGTGTGATGCCCTGGAGTCACGTTGCACTGAAATCTCTCTGGTTACCAGTAAGGAATACATTACAGAACCGCCCACTCAAAACAAATTCAGAAACTACAGAAAAGCGGGACCTGATAAGGATCCAAAAAAGATGAAGGGAAAAAAGACAGTAAGAATGTGGTTGGGGGATGGCACAGTTAGGAGGGCACCACTACAGGGCCTTCTGGACAATTGGATAGCTGCTGCCAAGAGTACTGGTGAACTGACTTTTCCCAGCCAATATGCCCGCTCATCTCCATCGGAGCATAGGCCTACTGTAGGAGAAGCAGGCCGTGCTGTCACTGTGTGGCACACTAAAGACTCATCCCAAAGGGGGGAGTCACACTCAGAGTCAACCCATGGTACTACCTCCACAGAACTGGAGGGGAGGAGACTAGGGATGTGACAAGCAAAACTTGTCGAAACCTTTTCAGGCACTACCTACAGCCAACGACAAGACAGGGGAATCAGCCCCACTGGCCCATTCAGGCATATGGAAGCAAAGAGTGGAGGAACTTTGCCCCCATGCACATGCCAGAATGGGAAACAGGGATAGAGCTGAATGCTATACAAACCACACTATGTCAAATTTATGGAGACTAACTCCACCTCCTCAGGACGATTTCTCAACCGTTCCTAGCTTTTAGAACTATTACATCTGGTACCAGATTTGGAAACAATCATGTCAAGAGACATAGGGAAGCTGGAGCCCCCGCATTATGGCAGTACAACTAACTAAGTAATTGGTCATTTTTTATGCTTCCTTTTTGGTTGAAAATGTCTGTAAACATTCCTTAGCATTTAAGGATTTAGGGTTTGAGATTCTGGTGTTCCATCCACATTTACAACATACCCTCCCTTGGTATCATCCTTAAACAAATATAAGTTGACATTATAGGAAATGAGCGGTGTTAGTCAAGGAAATTGGAGGCAGTTGGGGCACTGGTCTCTAATTAAACAATCACATTTCTGACTGCTGGAGGGGGCAGATGACTGGCAGCTAATCGCCTGGAACACCACAGGTTTCTGCTCCTTCCTTAACTATCAGTCAGTGCTAGAATTGATAAGGAGGACAGAGCTATTTTGCCTCCAGTAAACCTGGTTGACAACTCGTTTTGAAATGCATGGCTATACCATCTTATTTGATTTATCTAACTATCCGGAGTGGGACCGCCCCAGGGGAGGATTGTCTATTGGGGCAAAAACGTACTTGAATCTAGTAGAATTTCCGACTGTGATTCCCCACGGTAATTTAATATGTGGTTACTCAACGAATCTGTTCTAGGGAATTGAAGCCGCATTGGTGGCCACATTATACGAACCCCGGGTAGGAGTTAACGAAGGGCCCGAGAGAGGTTTTGATAGACACTGTCCGAACCTGGGGCAATAGATTCCCCAAGGGGTCTATTATCCTGACAGCAGATTTTAAGTAGACTGTGTGTACGACCCGTTGTGGAATATCTGTTCAGGGAGGAAGGATGGTTTGGGAAGTAAAGCATGCTACTGGAGATAGGCTTTGGATGAGTTTGAATTTTCCCCTTTGGTAGTAGAGGATGGAGAGGCCCGAATAACATGGTCCAATGGGATCTACAATTGAAGAATTGATTTTATATTTGTTAATACATTAATAAAAAGACGTTCCCCTGCACTTGAAATAATTCCTGCCCTGAGCAGTGACCATGCACACATAGAATGAAGTGTTAAGGGAAACTGGAGAGACCCAGCATTGCTGTAATAGGCAATCTCATGGTAAACCAGCAAGGCAACCGGTTATAATGGTCGGGGGCTTGGATCCATCGTCTTGGCCATGCAGTTAGAGCTTTGGGGCATAGAGAAGAGGAAATCGTTGGGGGTTGTGACTGGGAGTTAGAGATGTTGGTGACTTCATTGGTCACATATCCGCCCCAAGACACCCGGTGGTTGCCGAACACTTGGGAGAAGAAAGACCCAGATTTGACATGGGAATATACAAGGCAAAAAGGAACCTAAACTCCCTTATACAGAAAAATAAAAGATGCCCAAATATTTCCTCGGTAGATGAGAGAGAACTACAGGCAAGGGCAAGATCCAAATACAAAGCATGGCTTCAGAACTCGAAATATGGGGACATTTATAGGCTGCCTGGAAATTCATAGATAAATTGATCAGGACAAAGGACATGAACACATTTTGGCATTTGATCTGTGGCAATGGAGTGTGCAGCATTGCACTGGAGGTGTGTGGCATGACAGAGGATCAATGGGGTTTCTTTATAGAAAATATATTTAGATGTGACACAGAACCTGTGGAACAAAAGGAGGTTAGTTTAATGAGGGATACAGTGGTGGCAAACTACATAAGAGGGGCTGGCATCGGTGGGGGGGGGAGGGATGATTTTCAAGACAAAGCCCTCGATGGCTAAAGGGGTGGATGGTCTTTGTAATATAGTTATAAAGAGTGACCCTTTATTATGGGGCCCTCTATTACAATGCCTCTTTTTACAAATGTGTGAAACGGAATCCTACCTAAGAGCTGGAAAAGTTCTATACTCATACCAGTGCACAAAGAGGGACCCCATAACCTACCTTCAAACTTCAGACTATTGGCCAGGCTGGACCCAGGCACTAAGATGTTTGCTACTTTATTGTTTGAGTGGGCAAAGAGAGAAGGCCTGCTTCCCTTCCACCACACCAGTTTTAGGAAGGGAAGTAGAACTACACACTCGATTTGGCACTGCTGATTCTGATAACAGATATCTACTTCTATCCTGGCATGCCTCTTTACCCTGCTTTCGTGGATTACACAGCTGCCTTTGAGAGTGTTATCAGAGAAAAGTTAGGGCAGAAGTTAGAAAGGTGGGGTATAGATCCCTCATTGTTGTATTTTATAAAATCACTTTACTTTGAAACAGAGATTCGGGTGAGATTGTCCCAGGAAGGAACTCTATCAAAACCTCTCATGACAAATAGGGGTCTTAAACTGGGGTGGCCTTTAGCCCCCCTGCTTCATAACTTATATATGTCAGAATTAGCACAAGCCCTGGGAAGGGCACACAATTATCCTCCCCGCTGTGGAACTGAAGTCGTGTGCTGTTCAACATATGCAGATGATACAGTCATTGTAAACGGAAAGGCCATAGGTTTACAACGTTCACTAGATACTTTGTACACTTTCTCAACAGAGCATGGGCTATACCCTAACAGCATAAAAACGAAGGTCCTGACGGTGGGGAGAGAAGCATGTGGGGCCCCCTCATTCAGATGGATTTTAGGCTGGGTCAATTTGGAGCAAACTGAAGAATATAAATATCTTGGAATGGTGATCGCAGCAAACATGACCACATCTCACCTGAGGGAGGGGGTTTCAACTAAGGGTAGGAAGAAATGGCTTGTACTGGAAAATATCATTGATGAATATAGTGAGCAGTCACGGGAGGCAAAGATCAAAGCCTACAGGCAGTCATGGTTCCTAGCATTTTATACATCCTAGAAGTATGTCAGTTAAGTCTTGTAGACTGGCTGCCTAAGTTAGAGGCAACGATATTGTGTTTCCTGCTTCTAGTGTCCCGGTTGAAGCAGTGTGCCTTGAACTTGGGCTCCCTTCCCTTCTTTCTCTCTGGAAGGTAGCAGCCTGTAAACTGTGGGTACAAATCCAACCTAGTGATTCAAGGGAGCTGACGCTGTTGACCCTCACTATTCCACACTCTAACCGTTTCAATGATAGTTACTGGAATCAGTGACTTGGAAATATGGTGGCACAACATTTTGAGGAGGAACTGGAAATCAAAAATCCACCGGTCACATGGTTAGACCTGCAAAGGTATGTAACTTTCTCTCAGCAGGGATTTGATAGGGTTTCCCCCAAATCCTATTTTACAAAGCTTAGCACTCCCGCTCGAAAACAGTCTCTCAATGCATCTAAACATTTTTCCTGTGCTGGAACATACAGGGGCATGGGAGGGGTCTTGGATCTATAGGCGATGCTGCAATCCCAGAGGCACATACTTACGAATTACTTATGCTAACTTTTTGATGCAGCAGGCAGAACAATTTTGGAACATGATTTTTGCGCCAGAAACGCTTCCGACTGCAGCATCTTCATTCCATATCTGGCTGCAGGCCACGGAAAGGTTGAACGTGGCAACAGAGACTCAATTTAATAGTAGACAAATTGGGAGAGTGGGTGGTTATATGATACCTGGGTAATTGGTCCTACATTTTAAAGTATGAATTTTATGCATATGCATATTTTTATGATTTGTAATTTTTTTATGAATTATATATTTTGAATACTATTGAATTTTGTGCAAATTTTAAAGTGTAAAAAGTCGGCAATGTTCTTCCAAAAGCACTAATAAAAAAAAAAGAAAAAGAAAAAAAAAGATAGAATGAGCATCTCTGAACCTTCAAAAACCCAACAACAAGAAGTTGAATTTGTCTGGATAATTAGAACGTTCACAAGACACAACTCTGTGGAATGAGCTATCTCTCTCAAGAACTGAAACGCATTCAACTGTTCAGCAATCACCTCAAACATACATTAGTTAAATAATGTATGGCATAATACATTTAAGCACTGTGGCTAATATGTTGTGACCACAAAAGAATAGCTGTGCAGCCCCCGCAGCTATCAACACCTATCCAGCCTGTCAGGGGCTTCTGAATGATGAGTCCTGATGACTGACATTTTATCCTCTGCTCTGTCATGCCCACAATCACCTTAGATATAGATATTTCGTATTCCCTACTAAACTACCTTGTCCTCCAGGTGCCATGAAGTGAATTTTGTTTTCAAGATGACGTCTGTAGAATTATAGATGGGCATCCATCAACTATCGGTATATATTGCAAAAAGGGCTTCTGATTGACATAGGAAACACAATGAGAGCAAAGATTGAGTTGGCTATGATTTCACTCAGAACTCTGGAATACACCCTGTTTTCGTATGGTGTACATCTATAATTGTATTCTGTGTATGTGCTCTCCTTGCATTGCAAAACACAAGAGGTGATGGCTGGAAGATTTAGAATACATCTTAACTTCTGGCATTGCTCTGGGAACCCTCCGGTTCACCGTTCTTTGTCTACCAAGCCATTACAGAAGGGGAAAATCCTCATGCAAATCAGGCTTGGTCCCACACACAAAGGGGCAGTGCAGCCCAAACTGCGATGCCACATCCCTTCTGTACGAGGCCACAAGCATCCCCAGACATGTTTCAGCCTTGTTGGGCCTCATCAGTGAGCAGTAGCTAGGATCTCTGAGCCCAGCAGGCATGGCAACTCACATCCGGGCATATACATAGGGAGACAAACTATTCACTGCCAACACGGTCTGAGACATGGCTGGGGTTGCTTGTGTTTCAGTGCAGAGGGGACCTGGGCTAACAGTTTGGGCTGGGCTGCTGGCATTGGTGGTAGTTCCAGACTGATTTACATATGGCTGGACCCCTTTTGCAATGGCACAGACGGGCTAAATAAAGGTGGTGTGGAACAGGGTATACCCATGCGTGTGTCCCTTGCTCGTTGCACCATAGGGAACCAAGCTGCACTTCACTGAGGAGGCCCAACACGGCCGAAACATGTCTGGGGTTGCTTTTGTTTCTGTGCAGACGGGACCTGGCGTAGCAGTTCAGGCTGGGCTGCTACCATTGGTGGCAGTACCTGACTGACTCGCATATGGCTGGGCCCCTTTTGCAATGGCACAGACGGGCTAAACAACAAAAGTGTGGATGGTTTCCCAGAGCATTGCCAGTGGTTCAGATTGATTCAAAACGTTCTACCCATTACATTTTTCATTGTCCTCTGCTTACATTGTCCATCTCCTTCGCTATCCATTAGTGATCGGCTTTGCAGGGGGTGTAGGGTGGAGGCATGAGGGGACCATTTACTGCATAAAATACCAAATTGCCCCTCCCCTCAACCCACAGAAACCAACTATGCAAGGAATAAAAAGCCTTGCAAAGGAGGCGTTATCCCTTTTCTATTAAGTCTTTGCAGTTGCACTTGAATGTTTAGCTATGATGTCACTATAGAAACATACAGCATTCCGAAAGGGAAATAGTTGTGACATACTTCCTAACGAGGCAATTCCCATCAGCATAATTATAAATTATATTGTTCTGTAGTGTTAGATAACTACAGTACAAGCTGTAAATGGCTACTTCTGCAAAGTTCTGTGGACCATTCGTTCCTGCAACATATTTTATTATTAATGCTGCCAGTTCTTTTTCAACATCCATACAAAGCTCCTATTTAGATGGGAAGTCTACTACAAGGTGTGAGAATTATCGGCCGATCAGTCTGATAAACTGTGACTGCAAAATATTGGCCAAAATCCTGGCTGCTCGCCTGGGTAGGGTCATTTCAACTCTGGTACATGAAAACCAAGTAGGTTTTTTCTCTAGCAGGGTGGTGGCGGACAACATGAGATGCCTGCTATTGACAATTGAGAAGGGGCATAGTCAACCAGTTGCCAGTGCGGCCATTTCCCTAGATGCTGAAAAGGCATTTGATCGTGTCAAATTGAACTTTTTGTTCACATGCTTGGGGAGAATGAACTTTGGGCACGATTTCCAGCGTTGGGTTAAACTGTTGTACAACAATCCTTCTGCAAGTGTGCTGATGAATGGACTTATCTCCGATCCATTTGTGCTTCATCGTGGTACGAGGCAGGGTTGCCCTCTTTCACCTCTTCTATTTATTTTATCTATGGAACCACTTGCAGTGAGCTTGCTGGCGGATATGCATCTTCTACCTGTAATTGGAAATGGTCGGAGTAACTTGGTTTGGTTGTATGCTGACGATTTGCTGATTAACCTTCAAGACCCAGCTGTTGGTATTTCTTATTTGATGCAAGATATTCAATCCTTTTCCTTGGTATCAGGATATAAGATTAATTGGAGTAAATCCGAGATCCTACCTGTCAATGGGTTGTGTCAACAACATGCATGTGTTCAATTTCAATTCAGGGGGTGTGCGGAAAAGTTGAAGAATCTTGGAATATGGATTGGAGCAGATGCAGTGAAGTTACCAGCCATTAATTTTGCTTGGATCCTTCCGACTCTTAAATCGGATTTCGTAAGGTGGAGTCTTTTTAAGTTGTCAATCTGGGGCAGAATCAACTGTTTGAAAATGAACCTGGCGCCTCGGATAAATTATTTCTTGAGCATGCTCCCCATTAGGATACCTGGAAGCACCTTTAAAGAGGTCAATAGAATCATGCAGAACTTTATTTGGAATGGGAAGCCTCTGAGGCTCGCGATTTGGAAACTTCAACTCCCGTTAAAGCTGGGTGGAATGAACTTGCCTAATTTCTCAGATTACCATTTGTCGTTTTCCTCTCGACATTTGTGCAGACTTATTGATTCTGGAGATGTACAGTCTGAACATTCTGACCTCTTATCCTGGGAATGCAGTGCTGTTTCTCAATTAGACCCGAAAGCGCTGCTGACTACTCGGAAGAATAAATTTAAAGAAATCAGCAGCGCTCTTACTTCATTCTTGCAAGACTGCTGGTGTGAGCTCTCGAACAGTGTGAGTGTTGATCCCTATTTGCCCCCAGATGCCTCCATATGGAATAATCCAGCCTTGAAGCATCAGGGTAAGAGACTGTTTTGGGTGGAATGGTTTGTGGCTGGCATCAAATACATTGGAGATTTGTTTGAGGGGGCAACTGGTTTACGTACACTCAGCTTGGCCAGATGTATGCCATGGCTGAATGCTCGTTTGCTGAATATAGGAAACTGAAGATTATTATTTCAGCTTGTGTGGAGATGCCACAATTGACTGTTCAGAGTCCAGCCTGGGCAGATCTATCTGCTTCTATGATGTATGGAATCATAAAAGCTACTCGGAAAGGTGATCTGAGATTGCCTGCGATTTGGGCCTAGGAATTGGGGGAAGATGTGACCTTCCGTTGTTGGCAGAGGTGCTGTGAAAACACTTGTTTGGTGAGTTTGGATTGGTCCCTCAGAGCTTCTCAAACAAAGATGTTGTTTAGGGCCTATTGGACGCCGGAGAAACTATTGAGGTGGCAACTTTTGGACAACAATCTTTGCTGGAAGTGTAAGTGTTCGAGGGGATCTCTGAGTCACTTGATTTGGTCCTGTCCCAAAACAATGCAGTTCTGGGACAAGGTTCGTGAGAGGTTGAGTCTGGTTTTGGACATCACAATCCCCATGAAAGACTCATTACTGATTTTGGTTGATGACTCTTCGCTGGAGGAAATTGACTTTGGTAAGAAGGTTTGGTTGCTACGTGCGTGCATGGTGGCTAAAAAATTCATTTTAAGGTTCTGGAAATCAAGTAATTAGTTTAACATTGATGACTCGGTAGAGGAGTTTCTTACTATTTCAACGTATGAAAGAGCCACTTACAAACTCACTGGTGATATTGAAAAATGTTGGGATATTTGGAGCTGCTTTCTTGATGCCTATGGATAAAATTGACCTTTGATCTAGGGTATTATATACATACCTTTGAACACTCATATTCTGTATGATACCTATGGTTTGTTTGATGGTTGGTAATACCCTTTTGTCTGATGTATAGTATCTTGCAATTGAAATTCTTGGTCACTGTCTCCTACATTTACGCTCTTATTTCCTTTCTTCCTTTTCTTTCTCTTTTTCTTTTTAACTTTCTTCCTTCTTGTTCTATTTTTAATTTTTATATGATGTTTTGCATTGGTTGTGACGAATTGATTACTTTGCTTTCACTTGGTTGATATTTGAGACTTTGATGGAATACTGTTCATTTTTTTCTTGTTTGTTACTGTGAAAATAAAAATATAAATACTCAACAAAAAAAAAATAGATGGGAAGTCTATTTTTACTGAGGTGAAAATGTTCACATACATCCAAATCCGGAATTTTCAAATGCGTCGGCATGCGAGGGACCGGGGATGTGGAGGATGATGAGGAAATGCTCCCATGATGAACAGTTTCAGAATACTATAATTGTAATTGTTTTATTTATAATGCGCTTAATACCGAAGAGGTTTCTGAATCTGTGTTGCTCTGCATCGTCTTGCTACCAAGACGAGCGCATTGCCACTGAGCTATACCACCCGTGTCATACTACACGTGAATGTAATAACATTTTCTGATCTACATTTCTGCTGTGTATAAAGATATTGGGCCTCATTCTAAGTTTGCCAGTCTGGAAATAATTGCGCCGGTAAGCTTACCGACACTGTTGTTTCTGGACTGGCAAACTACGGGTTTTCCTTCCAGGGCCGCTGTGTCCGAGAAGTCTCTCACTGGCACTGTTTGCAATGGTACTGGTGCTTCTGTGTACCCATTCCCATAGAGTCCATTGGAGTCTCCAGGAAGCCTGGGTTCTCCCGGTACTAAAAAAAAAACCTTCCTAAACCCAGCAGCTCCCAACAACTACTGGCCACTCATGACTGGTCCATTCCTCCTGAAAACCATTGATAGAGCAGCTTACCTGCAAATCCAGCACTACTTGGAAACAGACCATATCTTAGGAATGCGCCAATCAGGTTTTGTGGAGTATTTTTATGCACGCCACTGCGCCACACTGCACCCCTCTGGACCCCTTTGCCGATGGGGAAAGGAAATTGCCAAGAATGGAGGCCCCTCTGCGCACTAAGTTTACAAAATTGCGCAGAGTTCACAGTAGTTCACTGGCAAAGTGGTGTAAAAGCAGGCATCACTGCTGTCATCTGTCATCTGTCAGTGGAAATCTCTAAAATCCGAAAATGCCCCTAAATACAGTTTCCTAATGAAGGGCAACATTCAAAGTGATGTTATGGCACTAAATTCAGTTATTGTACCAAGTGAATTATTGAAAGAGGAGTGTGCTGGAATAATGGATACTCATGGCAGTCAGAGGGATCCAGGCATCACAACCCTACAGCTGCCAAAAGAAATTGGCTGTAAAACGTATAAAGACATGTATTTCTTTGTCCTGAAAAGTTGCAAAATCCATTATTTCATGTATGTTGGTGAAGGGCTAATTCTTTTAAAATGGTTAAATCATTTATACTCTACTTATATTTTATATGTGAACTGAAAATATTTTAATGTCACAGAGCCCAGTCTGAAGCCAAACCACATGTGAATTCTGATCTGACAGGGCCTGCCCTGGGAAAAATGACATCTCCTGTTGACACTTCGTTGAGAACAGGAAGACTAATGGCTGCTAATGGGTCACGCATAATCCCAGCAAGACACTCAAAGGGTTTGCATTAGACATTCGTCTGCTGACTAATCAAAGAACAAAGGACATGCTGAGAATTGGCCTCTGCCAGGAGGAACAGTGAACTTCAAAGGACAGGCCATCTGCTCACTTTGGGAAGCAGGAGAAAAGAAAACCTGGACTGGATTTTGAATGGAAATGACTTGTTTTTGCCTAAGAACTTTATGACATTTAACATGACAGCCAAAATAAGTAGACAAGTGAAAAATACAAACTCATAATTCTGAATTCATGCTAGACAGTTGAAGAGGTGGTAGGAGTGTTTACTACATCAGGAACCAAAGACACCCTAAAACACTGATTGTGGCAAAACTATGAATGTTAAAAGTTTACAATGGTATGTACACAATCCACTGATCAGCGCCCAGAGGTGTAACGAATTAGAAGTAATGAATCCAAAGTGTTCTGGATAAAACTGATGAAAATCCATAAAATGACCAATACAGCTCTCACAAAGATGGAAATTGGATGTAAATGTAGACAATCAAATGTGAAAAATGTGTTTCTTATCTTGTGAGGTACATAAAGGAACAAATGTATATTTGTGCAAAAGTATGTTTTAAGTAAAAATCAAGGGGGGAGTTCACTAATCCTGTCATAAGATAACAGCCCTGTTTAAGCTGCCAACCAAAATGAAGCACTCACAGATAGGGAGGTTTGTTCTTAAGTTCTGCCCATGCCATAAAATGTATAATGGATAAATATAGGAAGGGCACTACACATAGGGACTACTCAACTCTATACTACAAACTCCTTCCAGAACACTCTGCTTCCAGAACCCATCCAGATGTCCGCGCAGCACCTTATTCCTGAACTTTTCATTTTTAGCTGACTCCAGAATTCTTTGAGAGATCCAGACTTCATTGCAGAATCCAGACTCTAGCATTGAAAACTATTGCTAGCCTGACCCAATTGCAAAAATCCCAAACTGGAAGGGATTTAATTTCAATTCAGCCTGGCTGGGTACCACTAGGCTTGCCCACTGAACTCTTGTATCCGGCTATCTACCACATCCAGTCACCAGAAGGGGCTTTCCAAATCTAGTCTGAGGTGCAGTCCAAATATGACCAGAACTGCGCCGCTGGCCCACATTCCTCCAGAGGTGCCTGTTTGCCGGTGGACCTGCCCAATCCATGACCAGAACTGATGGTCCAATTTAATAAATTATTCTGTGAGTATTAATAGGAAGAACAGTGACACATAATATCTTTGCATTGTATGATCCCTATTTAAAACCTATCCCATCTCTAAATCAGAACCATTGTCTTGCTAGAACTATATTTTGCGCTGATTTCTTTTCTCATCCGAAGAAGTAGAGTATCCACAGTGAAGGGGCCCCTAGGGGACCCTCGCGTAGTGGAAACAAGGCAAATCACCACACACAAACTGACACGCCAGAAACAAGGTTGTATTCCCAAAAGCTAGGGTTTATTGCAAAGCAAAAAGTCTCAGTTGGCCAACTTGGTCTCACGCCCCGCAACGTGTGTCTCCAGACCTTGAGGGACGCAAGAGAGCAAATAATGTACATCAGTTACATATATACAAAATGGACATCCTGCAATCAGTCATGACATGTTTATTACGCCCATTGTTCAGTTTCTTTGAACTGGGTCTGATGATTGACAATTTTGGCGACTATCACACCTTCAAACATCTATTTTAGCAACAATATGCAACATTGCGAGTCTAGAGACATATTTCTTTGTTGAACAGAACACAGTGCTTCTGTTCTTGCAGGCAAGCTGCGTACGGGGGAAGAGTCGCATTCCAGGCCTTGCTATCTCCTATTTGCTATTCGTGTCCTGGGAGTCAGCTCGCTCTGCTGGGCTTAGGAAAGGGGGGCCATAAGAAAAGCATAATTCAAGCCTTTAGCTGTTTCTTTCTAGCATTTCTACCATATTAACGAGACTGGCTGGCATCAGTGAAATAATTAAATGCTGTGTTGCTCTCCTCCAAGGCTATATGCGGGACGGGATTGGGCATTCCTCTCTGGAGCTGCCTACGTTATGTTTCAACTAATAACTCCCGCCTCGCGGCCTTGCTCTTTCGCTTTGAACAACAAAGTAATCAGTGAAGCAGAATAAGCAGAATAAGCAGAATAAGCAAAATAAGCATTCGGCTAAGCAGTTTTGAACAAAAAGCAATGAGCAAACGTTAGTGAACAAAATGGCAATTCTAGCTTCATCAAAATGGCTGCAGATTGGTCAAACTTATCAGTCTGTATATCTGACGTTTAGTGCATGAGACGGTTTGTCGTCGGCCAATATGATACATTGCCATTGGTCGTGAGAGGTATCTATTTTTCTAGACTGACAACAGCAGGCAGGTTATGCTGATCATGTGACTGTAAAATCCTTCTGTGGCATTATCTTTTTCGTAGTCATAACCTATTATGATCAACCCATCTGTCTTTTAAAAGTGCATTTCTGTTTTCCATTCTCGTGCCTATTTTACAAAAATGACCTTTACTAAAACCTCTATAACTCACTCAGTTTTTATGATAGAAAAGAAGTTTCAACTCCTACTTGTACCTAACATCCATAGCTATCCATAGAACCCAAAACCGCACTGCGATTCTCCTGTTATAGAAAAGATCGTGCAAGGAAAAGTTTGCCGCGATTTTAAAATTCAAAGGTTTTTACACGTGTGTAATAGCTTTGAATTGTTTCTTACTTGGACTTTGAGAATTCAAATGATTTCTTTGGACTAAATTATTGTTTGTGACTGTGTGCAACTGTTCAAAGCAGCTCCCATAGGAATTTATAACAATTTAAGTATTTTTGATCACATTTGGTGTTTTTGCTTAATCAATGCTAAAGACAAATTTAAAAGCTAATCTGACAACTGAAAAGTCAACTCTGTTTTTCTCTTGTGTTTGAAGGGGGAAGGTGGGACTTATATTGTATTTGATTTGTGCTATTCCTGAATACCTGCTCTCTCCTCACATCTATTTAATTGCCTATTGGGGGATTGAGGGGTGTTGCAGGGGGAACCTTTAACCATAGTGCCATCTGTCCAAACCAAGACAAAAGTATTATTTTCTCTGTGTCATTTGTTTATTTGTTTTTGTGTGCTTGATTCATAGTGTATTAAAGATATTATTCTGTGTTCAATCACCTCATTGGTGATTGTTGTTTACCTATTAAAATATATTGTGATTACATTTTAAATACATAAATAAATATTTACCTTTGCAAACTAGACTGATTCCTGGTTCAGTGTGACCGGGGGGGGGGGGGGGTTCTCAGGAGAAGGGTGTGATATGAATGGTATATTGTTCAGAATATTGAACTTATAAATAAAGATAAATAAGGGTTTCAGTTACGCACTACATGCTGGGCGAGACTTGGGTGTGTGTCAGATTGAAATCACTTAAGTTTCCGCCCAGGCCCTTGTACAGAATCAACACTTCTGACTTAGAAAACCAGATGGATGAGTTCGGAGTCGAGGGGAAGCCTCCCCTTCTCCTTCTTCTTGATCTATCAGCAGCGTTCAACCTAGTCGACCAAACACTCCTCTGCCACCACCTCACCACCTCACCCAACTTCTCCAGCAAAGCCACAGCCTTCCTTATATGGAAAGTCAGACAAGTGTTCGCCGACAATGCCAGTGCAACTCCAGCACCTCTCCCTTGCCATGTACCACAAGGCTCCTGCATTTCCCTTGCATGCTACAAAATCTCCACTAGACCCCTCTTCAACATTCTTGACTCACTCGGCGGAGCCTACACCAACTATGCCCACGACCCTGATTGGGCGCTATACTATGCCCATAGTGGCTATTTGTGCTCTGTTGCAGCTTACCTCATCTGGAGAGGCTGGATTGCTGAAGGGTGTCAGCATGAACGGTGAGAGTGGGTAGGCATTGTCCCCTGCAAAGATGGGAATGGTTGTAGTTAGCATTGATTGTCATTGCTTGTTTATTCTGTGTATCATTTGACTGCTTGTATGTGTGTGATAGTTGGTACTCCCCCACCAGCAAAGTGTTTCTGAATGTTCCTGATGCAAGGGCCTGGTATATGGGAGTATGGCAGGAAATGTGCATTTGCCTGCATGATGTGGCCCTTGGCATCAAATATCACCTGCACATTAATTAAATGCCAGTAAATCCTGTTTCGATAGATGTGCTCAGTCTCTTGGGGGGATAGGGGGATGAAGCGCTACATAGGTTCAGTTGATGACTCCCAGGACCCATGGAAAGTGTTCTATTAAATTCCTGGAACATTCTCTAACTTACCTGCAGTGTGCGTGGCATGATATGTGCCTACACACACATGTTCATATTCAGTGAAATACCTGGTGGAGGCACCTGGATTGTGTAGGCTGTGAAATGCCCCTTACAATGACTATGGTGCACTGGAATAATCCAGTTGCCAGGAAATGTAGGGCTGATTGCACCTTCTCCAGGGGTATCAGTGTGTGGGAGCACATGGCGGTTGATGCCAGGTCATTCACCAACTTCCTGACCAGGTTTAGGATTACATGAAAGGGAATTGGTATCTTGCATAACCCTCCATATCTGGCATCACAAATAATGTGGTTTGTGGGTGAAAGATTCTGGCCCTCCTCCTCATCCTCCTCCATCTCCTTCCATGTATTAGGATCAGTGGTAGAAGGCCCTCCTCCTCATCCTCCTCCATCTCCTTCCATGTATTAGGATCAGTGGTAGAAGGCCCTCCTCCTCATCCTCCTCCATCTCCTTCCATGTATTAGGATCAGTGGTAGAAGGCCCTCCTCCTCATCCTCCTCCATCTCCTTCCATGTATTAGGATCAGTGGTAGAAAAGCATGGTCCACCATTGTGGAAGTCCTATATTCAATAGTGTTGCATTGCACTTTTATACTTGAGCTTTCAGATAGGTCTCGTCTAATGGCACAGTAGTAATCAGGGTGACTCCTCGTTTGCAGCCTTGCTTCATAGTATCTCCCAGAACTAGGTATGTTAGCAGAGGTGATTGTTGATTCTCTGAGAGACCTCAATCTGGAACAATGCCCTGTCCCTGAATGTATTTTTAAAGCCTCATCCTATTTTGCGGGTTGCTTTAGAAACTCAGTTCTTGTAACAGTAACTTGATGTATTTCGTAGAAGTTCCATTTAACAAGTTCGTTTTTTTTACCCCTTCTCTGACCTGGTCAATTACCAAGAACTTGCATCGGACACTCACTAACAGTCTATGCATTACGTCTGTCTGTCTATTAACAGTCTCCTGTGATTGGAGACAATGTGGGCTACGTTGTGAGCTCAGTGCCATAGCACATGCATCACACACTCATATTTCACATGGGACCATGTTCAATACCCGGAAGCGCCGACTTCACCCTCACAAGGTTAATAAAATGAGAACCATTCATTTGGATAATACTAAATACGGCTTAGAAGCAGAAGGAACCTGCACTCTATTGTTGGAGATAAAAGAGACATTTTATTTCAGGCCTGTCACAGAAGTTGAACTGGCACTGCTTATTGCTAAACCTAAACTCACAAGCTGCAGAGGGGACATCTGCACTGCGATTGTAATACAGGCATGCACCCCTATACTGACTGTCACACTCTGTAAATTTGTCAATGCCTCCTTTAAACACAACTCTGAACCAACCACCGTCAAGAATGTATGCATTACGCCTTGTGTCATAAAATGCCATGCATTTACCAGTCTATTATGAGTATTGCTTTTCTGCTGACAATTGTGGACCGGGTAGCTTACATGCAAAGTGCAGCCCATCTTAATGCCCAGGGGATCCTTAATAAATGGCAGTCTGGCTTCAGACAAGGCTATGGGATGGAAACAGCCATGTTGGATCTCAAGTCCAGACTGCTGCAGATCATGGACAAGGGGCAGACCGCAATGCTTATGCTTCTGGACCTGTCTGCGGCCTTCAACATGGTGAACCATGAGTTGATGGCGACCAGGTTGAGTGAAGTGGTGGGTTTTTCAGAGAATGCTGTATTGTGGATAAGTTCCTGATCGCTGTTGCAGGGTATGCAGTCAGGATGCATAAGCACAAACAAACTTACTGGCATATGGTGTACCACAGGGGCTTGTTTATCTCCATCCTGTACAACATTCCTACAGTCTCTTTCTTTGATCTTTGGCAAAAACATGGTATTGGTTTTACGAATTACGCGGATGACATGCAATGTGTCATCCCGATGTCTGGCAATCACTATGTGGATGCAAATAGAATCAATAAGATCTATAATCTCACACAAAACTGGATGTTAAATAATGGTCTCATGATGCTTATTTAGTGCTGAGGTTTGTGTTAATTGTTGTATGTCTGTTGCGCGCCTGTACGCCTCAGGTTCATTCTGTGCGCGGTATAAATGTTTTATAGTAAAGTGAAGTTACCACCAAGAAGCTCCACCCTCTGGCAAATTGTGTTGTCTACAGTACAGGTATTACAGTTATTTACTTTTATAGCAATCAGTCAGTTTGCTTTAGTACTTGAAATCGACCTGATATTTTACTGGCCCAAAAAAAAAAAAAAAAAAAACAGTTGTAAGGCTCCCAAATGACAAAAATGCTTAGATTTTCTATTAAACAAAGTTATCATCTTTTCCTTTGAAAGAGCCTCACACTATCCCTGCCCCATTCCCCCCCCCCCTTCAGACATCCTGTGGGCCCCGTTAGGGAGGCCAGTCACAGACATTGATACCACTGGTGCAGGTGAACTACACACAACAGAAGTTGAATTTAGAATTGTGCCCAATAGCCTCTCTGTGAAAGTAGATTTTAAAGTGTGCCCAATAGCCTCTCTGTGAAAGTTGAATTTAGAAGTACATTAGAAGCTGAATTTAGAAGTGTGCCCTCTAACACCCCCGTGCAAAGTTGAATTTAGAAGTGTGCCGATAGCCTCTGTGTGAAAGTAGAATTTAAAAGTGTGCCCAATAGCCTCGCTGTGAAAGTTGAATTTAAATGTGCGCCCAATAGCCTCGCCGTAAAAGAAACTATAACATCCCTGTGCAAAGTTGAATTTAGAAGTGTGCCCAATAGCCTCTCATTGAAAGTTGAATTTAAAGTGTACCCAATAGCCTCTCTGTGAAAGTTGAACTTAGAAGTGCATTAGAAGCTGAAATTAGAATTGTGCCCAATAGCCTCTCTGTGAAAGTTGAACTTAGAAGTGCATTAGAAGCTGAAATTAGAATTGTGCCCAATAGCCTCTCTGTGAAAGATTGAATTTAGAAGTGCATTAGAAGTTGAATTTAGAAGTGTGCCCTATAACACTCCTGTGCAAAGTTGATTTTAAAGTGTTCCCAATAGCCTCTCTGTGAAAGTTGAATTCAGAAGTGCATTAGAAGTTGAATTTAGAAGTGTGCCCTATAAAACTCCTGTGCAAAGTTGATTTTAAAGTGTGCCCAATAGCCTCTCTGTGAAAGTTGAATTCAGAAGTGCATTACAAGTTGAATTTAGAAGTGCGCCCTATAACACCCCTTTGCAAAGTTGAATTTAGAAGTGCCCAATAGCCTCGCTGTGAAAGCTGAATTTAAAGTGTGCCCAATAGACTCTCTGGGAGAGTTGAATCTAGACGTGCATTAAAAGATGAATTTAGCATTGCGCCCAATAGCCTCTCTGTGAAAGCTGAATTCAAAATGTGCCCAATAGACTCTCTGTGAAAGTTAAATTTAGAACTGCATCTAGTAGTCTAATAGTCGAATATCCCATCTATACAAAATTGAATCTAGAGGTAGACCTAATACCATCTCTGTATACAGTTGAATGTAGAAGTGTTCCTAATGGTACCTAGTAGCTAGCCTAATATCATCTCTGTGTACAGTTGAATCTAGAAGTCTACCTAATAGTACCTAATAGCCTAATATCACCTCGTTGTGCAGTCAAACCTAGATGTGCACCTAATAATCTAATATCATCTCTGTACAAATCGAACTTGGAAGTGAGCCTAAAAGTGTGCCCCCACTGAATGTAAAACCACAATTAGAAAGCCCTCCTAAATTCCACCTAAAAGCTTGTACTTAGCATGAGTACACCCACTCCACCAAAGTTTATCAGATTTGACCACCGTGGACCGCCCCCACTCCCTGATCTGCCCCCCCTCCCATCACACCCTGCTCCAATCATTCCTCCCCCTTTCGCATTCCCTGCCATTCCCCTCTCCAAACCCCAAGCCAGAGGGGCACGATGGAGAACCATCCACCCTAAGACCACTCCTCCCCCGAACCCCACCACCGACCAGCCAATGTTAACCATGCCAGCTCCCCTCAATATCATAACAGGCACACCCCGCCCTTTAATCATCCACCCCCCACCTTGCCCACAAACCCCTGCCTCATTCCCCCATCCGTACCCCTTCCACTCCCTAAAAACTGCACGCCTAGCCCTAGCAAGAACCGAAGCTGCATCCCTCTCCCCCTCTGATCTCCCCACCCTCTCTCACACCCCAATCGCAACAAAGAAACTAAAGAGGAAACGTACCTGGTCCCCTCAATCTCCCAGCACTCATCGCCTCCCCTGTCTCGACCCACCACTTCACTCCCGCAATCACCTCCTTCCCCTGCGGCTTCACCCTTCCTGAAACCCCTCTACCTCGATTTCTCATCAACTGCAACTGAAACTCCTAACCGCCCACACCCCACCCTCAAATCCCCAGAACCAAACCCGATCATCCTAACACAAGTTGCCACCCAATCCCGCCCGAAGCACGCCAATTTTTCTGCTCGCCCACTATTCCCATCGAGCATCACCCAGCCTACCCCTCTCCCTCCCTAGTCTCCACTCTCTCCGCCACCACCCCCTTCTGCTCCAGGTCCGAGACCAACCTCGCCTGCCGATGTGAACTGCATCCTATTTAATGCCCGATACGTAGCTAAAAACAGACACTGCATCTTTGACCTGCTCGCCTCTGACAAACCAGACCGAGTTTTCATCACTGAATCTTGGTTCTCTGACGACTTTGCCCCAATCGCTAACGAAGCCTTCCCCCCTGACTACTCCCTCATCCCACTGAACCGCCCCTCCAGAGGAGGGGGCGTAGCATTCCTCTTCAAGTCTCTCCTCCACGCCTCAATCATCGACAACCAACCTTCCATCCCTTCCGGCGAATGTCTCCTCGTTAAACTATCCCTCTCCCAGTCGCTCCCACACAGCTTCCTAATAATCTACAGGCCCCTTGGCTACGATAGACAATTCGCAAACAACCTCTGCGATTCCATTGCCACCCTCCAACTATACCATCCCAACCTCACCCTTCTTGGAGACTTCAACATATGGCTCGACCTCCCCACCAACCCTATGACACACTCTCTGGCTGACGGTTTAAACGCAATTAACCTCCAACCCCACATAAATGGCCCGACTCACTATAAAGGACACACTCTTGATGCCATCTTTAGCTCCAACACCCTGATTCATTTAAAGCCCCCCAGCCCTAAAATCTGGTCCGATCACTTCATCCTCTTGTTCACAATTTGCTCACCCGACCCCCTTCCCGTACTCGAATCTGAACATCTACAATCTCCGCAATCTACACAAATGCTGGAAAAAAATAATAATCGCCCCGGACCTAGCCGACGCACTCCTCCAGTCTCCACCACCTTCCTGCAATCTCAACAAACAACTAACCCCTGACGCCTTTGACTCATGGCTCAACGCATCTCTGATGCGACTCACACCCCCTTGCAAACCATCAACCCGCCGTGGCCTCTTCCCCAGATGGTTCACTCCCGAGTTGAAGATCACTAGACAAATATATAAATACCTAGAACGCAAATGGCAAAAAAACAAAACCCAAGAGAGCAGGGCCACCTTGACCCGACACCTTCATCAGAACAAAGCCGAATTCCGGAAAGCAAAAAAAGCCCACTACAACTCCTGAATCCTAAACTGCAAAAACCCAAGCAAAGAACTCCACAAAATCATCTCCGAATTCACCAATCCTGCTTGCACCACGACTGCCCCGACCTCTTCACAAACACTGTGCGACTCACTCTCCCTCCACTTTTACACCACGGCGCTCGAAAGAACAAATGTTCTAGCCACCAAACTGGCTCTTTTACATCCACCAGCCAATTCTCCGCCCATACCGGCCAACCCACCAGCTGCGACCACTACGCAACCAATGTTCGAATCCTTTAGTCCAACATCACCAGAGCAATTTCTCAAACTTCTATCAGCCCGCAAACCCTCTGGCTCGCCACTGGACTCTTGCCCAGCCACAACCCTCAAAGAAATGTTCGCTTCCACCTGCGCAGGAGAACACGCAAGATCCATCATAAATGCCTCCCTTTCCTCTGTTATCTTTCCCAACGCATTCCAAACGGTGCATGTCAAACCTCTAATTAAGAAAACTTTGCTCGACCCTCTCGAGCCCAAAATCTACTGCCCCATCTCAAACACCAGGTTCCTCGCCAAACTCATTGACCGAACCACCTACTCCCAACTAAATTCCTTTGTCGAAGCCAATAATCTTCTGGACCCCACCCAATCTGGTTTCAGAGCCCGTCACGGAACTGAAACCACACTAACCTCAATCTGGGATGACCTTAAAATGACAGCAGACTCTGCGGGATGCGCCGCACTAATCCTCCTTGACCTATCTGCCACTTTTGACACAATCAATCACTCAATCCTCCTAGACCGCCTCCACTCCCTAGGAATTTGTGGAACTGCTCTTAAATGGATAGCCTTGTTCCTCAAAGACAGGTACCAAATAACAATACTCTCCACCTATACCTCCCAAGCCCGACCTGTCGGCACGGGAGTCCCACAAGGAGCATGCCTATCTGCCCTCCTGTTCAATCTCTACTTGATCACCTTCCCACCATTAATTCGTTCACACAACATCCTGTGCTACAACTATGCCGACGACACTCAACTAATTCTAAAACTCCTGAACGCAAAACCCAATTCCGACCTGACCTAGCCTCCTTCCTCCTTGACATAGAACTGTGGATGACCCGAAGCCACCTTCTGTTAAACCCCTCAAAAACAGAAATCATGGTATGTGGCAACTCCAAACTTATTCCGCACCCACTACCATGGCCATCCGCCATGGGCAACTCACTGACCCCCTCCAAATCAGTGAACAATCTCGGATGCACCCTTGACTCTGACCTAACTCTCTCGCGTCAAGTCAACAGCGTCTCAAAGCCCTGCCACTACCACCTTAAAACCCTTAGCCGTATCTTTCCATATTTCTCCTTTCCCAACAGACTCTCCGCGGTCCAATCAATCGTTATATCAAGACTAGACTACGCAAACCCCCTACACCTCGGAGTCCACGCGTACCAACTGAATAAACTCCAAAGGGAACAAAACGTGGCAGCCAAACTGTTACTTGCGCTCAGCCCAAGAGACCGCATCTCCCCAGCCCTTAAGATGCTGCGCTGTCTTCCAGTAGCCCGAAGGGTGACTTTCAAAACCTTATGCATCGCCCATCGAGCACTGCATAAAACCGGACCTAAATATCTTCAAGACAAGCTAAAACCCTACCACCCTCCACGCATCCTAAAATCAAGTTCAGCTGGCCTCCTAGTCATACCGAAGACAAACTCAGTCATGTTAGGCGGATCATCGTTCTCAGTCTTGGCCCCCATGCTATGGAACTCACTCCCACCCCACATCCGCCTAACTGAGGATTTAACGACTTTCCTCAAACTCCTGAAAACCTGGCTCTTTCCATAAAACCAACCAGTACCAAACTAACCCAAACAAACTAACGGCATCTCAATGACACCAATCCAACAAAATACCTGATGCGAGAAATTGACAGCTAATAACCCCTAATATAAACTAGAAGGACAAACAGAATTAAACGCATAAAATAGATCAAAGCAGTAAAATGGTTAATAAGAATAAATCATACGGAAACAGTAAAGAGATTTAAACTCCTGAAATTGACAGAAGGCATGAGGAATGAACAAATTGAATGGCATGGATGAAATAATTAGAACGGATGAAGCAGGTGGAACAGATTAATGCGCTGAGTGGAAGAGCGCATGAGTGAAAGAACAGATAACTATATTGTCCTAATGAGTGTGGAAAATGAATGAATATGTAGATCGGATGAGTGTATAGAAAGGATGAACATGTTGAGTGGATGAGTGTGTAGAGTGGCTGGGTGTGTAGAGCAGACGAGCGTGTAACACGGATGAATGCGCAAATTTAGAGAAGCGAGTAGAACGCAGGAGTGCGTAAAACAGATGAATGCGCAGAATGGACGAGTGTAAACCGGGTGAGTATGTAGAACAGATGAGTATGTGGAGCAAATGAATATGTAGAGCATGTGACAGCTCCAGATCATATTTGCATGTATCCGCAGGAGTGCACGAGTGTCGATAGCGGATGAATGTGGAAGTGCGGAGAGTGTGTAGATCTCCTGACCAGAAGAACGTACGGACCTGGAGAATATATAGAGCGGATGAGTGTATAGAATGGATAAGTGCATAGAGCAGACGAGTGGATAGAGCGGACGAGTGGATAGAGCGGATGAGTATATGGAGCGGACGAGTATATGGAGCGGACGAGTATATGGAGCGGATAAGTGTATAGAGAGGAAGAATGTATGGAGCAGTTGAAGTTATAGAACAGATGAGTGTAAAGATGATTATATTTGACAGGATATTGCTGTTGAATGCGTGACAAGCACGAGTGCTTAAATTGGAGGAGTGCGGGGAACGGATGAGTGAGGGGAGTGGATGAGTGCGGGGAGTGGATGAGTGCGGGGAGCGGATGAGTGCGGGGAGCGGATGAGTGCGGAGAGTGGATGAGTGCGGTGTGTGGATAACGGTTAAGTGCATAGAGGGGACAAGTGGGTAGAGGGGACGAGTGCATAGAGGGGACGAGTGCGTAGAGGGACGAGTGCATAGAGGGGACGAGTGCGTGGAGGAGACGAGTGCGTAGAGGGGACAAGTGCGTGGAGGGGACGAGTGCGCGGAGTGGACGAGTGTTTAGAGAGGACGGGTGCATAGAAGGGACGAGTGCCTAGAGGGGACGAGTGCGTAAATGGGACGAGTGCCTAGAAGGGACGAGTGCATAGAGAAGACGAGTGCATAGAGGGGACAAGTGCGTAGAAGGGACGAGTGCGTAGAGGGGATGAGTGCGTAGAGGGGACGAGTGCGTAGAGGGGACGAATGCGTAGAGGGGACAAGTTCCTAGAGGGGGCGAGTGCGTAGAGGGGGGACGAGTGCGTAGAGGGGGGATGAGTGCGTAGAAGGGGGATGAGTGCGTAGAAGGGGGACGAGTGCATAGAGGGGGGACGAGTACGTAGAGGGGTTGAGTGCGTAGAGGGGGGATGAGTTCGTAGAAGGGACGAGTGAGCAGAGGGGGTGAGTGCGTAGAGAGGATAAGTGCGTAAAGGGGGTGAGAATGTAAAACAGGTGAAAGCATAACACGTGTGAGGGCATGAAGCGAATGAGTGCCTGGAGCGAACGAGTGCCCAGAGTGAACAGACATGCTGCGTATTGCAGACGAGTACGTAGAGCGAACAAGCACAGATTGCAGCCAGTACTGATGAATACGTAGAATGGATGGGTACGTTGAACTACTGAATGCGTAGACCATGGGCAGACAGGAGTGCAAGCACCGGGCAGACAGGAGTACAGGCGTCGGGCATACAGGAGTGCATGCGTGTGGCAGATAAGAATACATGCGTGGGGCAGATAAGAGTAAAAGCGTGGGGCAGACAAGAGTACATGCGTGGAGCGATCAATAATGCATGCATGGGGCAGATTGGAGTATACAGGACGGACTGGAGTGCACGGGGCGGGCTGGAATGCATGAGTGCGTGGAGCGGACCTGAGTGTATGGAGCAGACTGGGGTGCATGGAATGGATTGGAGTGCATGGAACGTACCAGAGCACATAGAATTGCGTGATGTGCATAGTATGGTTTGGAATGCAGAGAACTTTGAAAGAGCATATAACCCACCCTCACCACCATGCTTACTCTCTCCTGTACATCACCACTCAGCTAGAACACAGAGATACTATGACACCTTCGGTATAACTGTTCTCATAACAACATCCGCCGCTCACTCCACATCACTCTAAGTAAACACTGCTGGTTACACACCCCCCAGCCAGGCGTTCTCCTCAGGCCTAACGCAGCCACACCCGTTCTGGATAATTCCTGCCAGATGGAACACATACTCCTGATGTCTCAACCACCACACCTACCGCTAAGAAGCAGCTACTACACGAAAACCGCACAAGCTGCACACATACTGGTGCTCACAAGCACCTTTTGACTCCCTCTACTGATCTGAACTTCGGTTCCCAATGGCGTTCAACCTACCAGCGCCTTCAGACCATACCAATGGTATATAAGGCGCTATATAAATGCAAAATAACATAACATAACATAACAATGCAGACATTCCAAACACCCACTGATATCTGGCGCTGGCAGGGCATACAGAAGGCACCAACTATGAAACAGGAAGAAATAATCTGCAATACATATTTCACCTTTTACATATCAAAACACAGTGGAAAGGCCATGCATTTATATTATGCTCATGTTTCATCTAAAC
Source organism: Ambystoma mexicanum (assembly GCF_040938575.1). Classification (NCBI taxonomy): domain Eukaryota; kingdom Metazoa; phylum Chordata; class Amphibia; order Caudata; family Ambystomatidae; genus Ambystoma; species Ambystoma mexicanum. The sequence goes on along the minus strand of NC_090931.1, from coordinate 1,359,111,199 downwards.
TTACAGAAGAGTGCGTACTGTATGAACCACCAGCTCAAGGACAAAGCTGATTTTGGGGACATTTAAAAATGTATTGAAAAGTCATTTAATGTGTGAAGGATTTATTGAAAATCACATTTGTAATGGAGCGCATTCATCACTCCTTTGCTGCTCCCACTTTATTGCATCCCTAAGCCGTATGATTTCCGCAAGCCTGCCGCCTGCTTCACAAAATCACAATAGCGAAGGTCAAAGGCAATTTCTGTTTTTGCAACAATAAGAAGGGTGAACGCAAGCTGTGCAATCGGGTGGGACGTTGAGAATGCGAGTTCCTGAATAAACAGCTCGCATTCATGTTGTTTCAGGCAAGCCTTAATAGGGAGCACCGTTTCATATGCGATAGATATAGCGAGGAGAAGCTGAAAGTACGTACTTATCTCCTGGCGAAAGCTGCATGTTCTCGCCTTCTGACCCCAAACCATTGCAATGTACGCTCGGAAAGAAAATAAAAAAATCAAGGGTACGGGGAACAGCATTCGAATTTTTAAAATCGTATTCATAGTGAAAGTGAAAAAGGTTTCTCAAGGAGCCAAGCCGTGCCTCCTATTACTTTCTTAAAGAAATTGTCAAATTGCGAGTCAATGGGAGCTGATTCAAATATCAGCACCTGTCTCTTCTTGTTTTTTAAAGCATATGTCGAGAATTTGCCTGATGTGTGAGCCTTTAACTCAAAGCTTGTCCTTAAATCACAGCAAAGAGATGCTTTACGACTACAATATTAAAGAAACAATGGGTATCATTACGGGTTTGCCGGGATCCCGCTGGTAAATCCGGTGGGATACTGACAAATGGACCTACCGTTACCAGCTTATTGCAGGCGCCGGCAATGGTAGGTTAATCCCGATTCCATTGCCGGTATTCCTGGCACCAGTAGTACTGATTTTTTTTCACTGTGGGATGCCTGGGTTACCTCCAGCGCTTGGTTGGAGGTAAATCAAGCCACGCCACCAGCAAATGTGCAGTTTGACGCTCCAAAAAGAATTACCAGCATCTTAATTCCGGACCAGCAAATTGATAATGAGGCCCAATGACTTTTTAGATGGATTTTCAATGGGTAGAGATGAAGACCTGGAACCTCTGCTTCTACATAATTATACAGAAGAATACATTCTAGTCAGAGCATTGGTCAGTGAAGAGAACAAAATCGAAATTAGAGGTGACCAGACAAGATGACCAGTCACGGGCCTCACATATATTGCCACATTACATTTTTTTAAATTTTATCAAAACAGTACATATAATAAAAGGAATTAGCCTTAAAAACAAAATCATTGACAATGGCAAGTATGCCCAGTTGTGCTCTTATGAAAAAGCTGCTGATGATTATTCATTACTCATGAAATGTTCATAGTGCTTTCCAAAAATAAGGTTAAAAAGTGTTCAATTATTTAATTGCATGACAAGACAATATGCATCCAGGCGGTGTGTGTTCCAACATTGTTTGCCAATGCATTTTGGGAACAGTCCGTCTTCAGGGCTTGGGCACTGTAGTATTGAGTAGTATTTCGTTTTCAATTCAAAACAACCAGTTGTGACAGCCATTAACGCAGATCAAATCAAGTGTAAATCAAAAATAAGTCATATGTAGATAATTAATATATAACACACGTTGTTCATATCATGAGATGAAGAAAAACAAAACAAAGCGATATCAGCATGTTAGCGAATGCGTTCTCAGAAGATAAAGTTAAAGCAAATGACTCTAAATATCATCAATATGATATATCAGATGGTAGTGAAGCTATCTGGTGTTAGGGTTCACCAACTGTGAAAGGGAAATTATGTTTTTCTATGACAGTTTAAATCCATCTGAGGAGCACTCTCTCAACTGCTTGGTGCAGCTGATGGAACGCTTACGCCCTCATCACAAGTTGGGTTGTATCCCAGCGGTATTCCCACCAGGATACCGCCCACACTATTAGCGAATTCCCCATTCCCCATTGGACCCAATGGGGAATTTTCATCGCGATTTACCTTGCCGGTATTACTGCACGGTATTAGCGCAGAAAATCAGCAAATTCCCGGCAGATTTCCCGCAGCTCAGAGCTGGGGGTAAATACTGCCAAACCCGTGAGCTGGCGTACCCTTAAATGCGGCAGTATTAGCATTACCGCTGCATTTAAAGGTTGCAGCAAAACTTGTGATGACCTTGTTAGTGTTTTCAGTGGGCACAATTGGTAGATTGTCCAGAATGCGAGGGTGGACCCCTCCGTTCCCCATTGCGGACGAGCCACCCCTGGTTTAGAGCAACCCTTCATGAAATAAATATGAAAAGCAGAAACAATGCAACATGATACCTTTTAAAGCACCCTCATTTATTATATTTATATTTCTTTATATAGCGCTGCAGACCGCAGGCATCAGAGCGCGTTACATGAAGACAGACGAAATGGTTCAAGACAACGGGACAGTGGCATGAGCCACACATAACAAATCAGTTTGTGGTGGGTGCAATGGGATTCCTAGTATGCCTAGATGATGGTGTCTTATTTGAACAGGAGTGTCTTAAGTTTTTTCCTGAAGCATAGGTAGTTAGTCTCCAATCTCGATGTAGAGGGCAGTTCGTTCCATTTTAGGACTGCTTCGGTTGTGAAAGCTCTACCTAGTCCTTTTGCTTTTTTTGCTGGCATCACTTGGAGGAGGCCTTTGTTAGTTGATCTTAGGTTGTGGCTTGGTTTGTGCCACTTGAATTGCTTTTTAAGGTATACCAGGGCTTTACCGAATAAACATCGATGTACCAGAGTAAGTGTTTTAAAAATGATGCGCTCCTGAATGGCTAGCCAGTGTAGGTCTCTTCTGTCATTTGTGATATGCTCTCTTTTTGGTTTGCCGATTATGGTTCTTATGGCGTTATTCTGGATCACTTGGCATTGTTTTAAGCATTTGCTGCTGGCGCCCAGTAGTAGGGAATTACCATAGTCTAATCGGGAGAGAATTGTGGCTCTGGCTATGGTTGTACTATTTTGCTGATTTAACAGAGGTCTGATTTTTTGTAGTCGTTTCTGGTGGCATTGATAGTTCCTTTTGAGGTAGGCTGTGTGGGCTTCTGCTCCCAATGATGCATGTAAGTATATGCCTAACTTTTTGACTTTTTCTGATATTTTGATTGGTGTCTTTTTGATATTGAACGTGGTGTATGATGGACTCAGTCTATTCCTGGCGCAAGGTGATCCGAAGATCATTAGCTCAGTTTTGGTGCCTTTAAGGCACATCCAATTTGTCTTCATCCAGCATTCAATGGTGTTATATATTGTTGAGAGTTTTTCACTATCCTGTTCATAGTCCCCACTTAGTTCAAACACCAATTGGGTGTCATCGGCAAAATTAGTAAAAAATATGCCGAGTTGGTTCAGCAGTGTGCATAGGCAACCTATGTATAGGTTGAACAATAGTGGGGAGAAACTAGCACCCTGTGGTACTCCGCAGTCTACTAGTTTGGTTTGCGAGGAGTATATGCCCCAGATGATCTTAGATTGCCTGTCCTGCAAGAAGGAAGACACCCAGTCTATGGCCTCTTGTGAGCAGTTCCCTGATCGATCCAACGCCTCTCGGAGCATTTGATGATCAAGCAGATCGAAGGCTGCTGACAAGTCTAATAAGATTAGCAAGCCTGTCTTGCCTTTGTCAAGGATGCTCAGCATTTCTGTCTGTAGGTCTAGTAGCGCGGATTCTGTACTGTGGGCTTTCCTGAAACCCGATTGTTGTGGGTGGAGCAAGTTGTTATTGTCCACAAATTGCTGAAGTTGTTCAGTGGCAATTTTATCTAATATTCACTATCCTGTTCATAGTCCCCACTTAGTTCAAACACCAATTGGGTGTCATCGGCAAAATTTGTAAAAAATATGCCGAGTTGGTTCAGCAGTGTGCATAGGCAACCTATGTATAGGTTGAACAATAGTGGGGAGAAACTAGCACCCTGTGGTACTCCGCAGTCTACTGGTTTGGTTTGCGAGGAGTATATGCCCCAGATGATCTTAGATTGCCTGTCCTGCAAGAAGGAAGACACCCAGTCTATGGCCTCTTGTGAGCAGTTCCCTGATCGATCCAACGCCTCTCGGAGCATTTGATGATCAAGCAGATCGAAGGCTGCTGACAGGTCTAATAAGATTAGCAAGCCTGTCTTGCCTTTGTCAAGGATGCTCAGCATTTCTGTCTGTAGGTCTAGTAGCGCAGATTCTGTACTGTGGGCTTTCCTGAAACCCGATTGTTGTGGGTGGAGCAAGTTGTTATTGTCCACAAATTGCTGAAGTTGTTCAGTGGCAATTTTATCTAATATTTTTAGTAAGAAATTACAGTTAGTAATTGGCCTCAAGTTAGCAGGGTCTAGTTGGTCAAGTTCAGGTTTCTTTGGCAAAGGTGTTATGGTTACTTTTTGATGATGGCAGGAACGACACGGTCCCTGAATGAAGCATTTACCATTCTTTTGATGAATGGAGCAAAGATTTCGGCATTATCTAGTATTAATTTCGGTGACAGCACATTTTCAGTGCAGGATGTACATCTAATACTTGAGAGAGTTGTTTTTCATATCGTCCAGTGTTATTCATGTAAAATGAAATTTAGAACTTTGTGATTCAGACTTGTTCTCACACGTTTGGTCCGCGATAGGGAGGTTGATTGTCTCACAGTTTATGATTCTTTCTCTTGTCTTAATGATTTTGTTGTGAAAAGCTGTTTGGACTGTTTCACAATCTTTTTCTGTTGGTTGAAATGGCGGGGAGAGAGCTATACTTTTTTCTATAGCTTTAAGAATCTGGAAGAGTTTTCCAGTAGAGTTAGATGCAGTTACAGTGTGTTTGCTATAGTAGTTCTTTTTTAGTTCAGTACGTTTGGTCCTGTATCTAATGTCCGCATTCTTCCAGTTCATTTTATTAGTTTCCATGGGGTCTTTTGACCATTTCCTTTATAGTTTTGGTTTCTCCTTTTTTATTCAGTGGCTTCAGTTTTACACAATTTTTGGTGATTTATGTTAGGCCGGACTTGTTTATTTTTCATAGGAGCATGCAAGTTTAGTAATTCACGTATGTGTTTGTTGTATGTTGATACAATTTCCTCACATGAGTCATCATCTTTGGTTTTGAGCATAATTTGGTTAAAACCTTCCGATAGGATGGTAGACGTAATTTTTTTTAAGTTTCTGTCTAGAACCATTTTTGGAGAGTTGTTTGGTTTCTCAATTTTTTGTTTTAGTGTTAGCTTGGATTCAATTTTATAATGGTCTGACCAGATACATGGGTGTGTTTCCAGAACTGTTATGTCAGCATTATTTTTGATTATCCAATCTAGCTGATTGCCAGTGACAGCAGTAGGGTCTTCATTTATTACTCTGAAAGAGCAATTTAGTAAGTCTTCCTCTAGGCTTATGGCTTTGCGGTCTTTGGCATTGCCTCGCCTTCTGTTAATGTCTCCTAGGAGTATTCTTCCTGTGTTTGATGATTTTAGGTTATTCAAGACATTGGTCAGTTCATCATTAAAATCAGAGATCAGTGACGGGGGCCTATAAATGAGTATTAGATTGATGCAGTCATTGTGGGTATTGGTCATTTTGAGGTCTAAAACCTCACAACCAGTGAATTGTATAGGGGAGGGAAATAGTTAAGATCTTGTTTGGCAATTATTGCTACTCCTCCCCCTTTCCCAGTCTCTCTATTTTTAAAGAAGATGGTATAGTTGGTTGGCACAGCAATGTCGATGGTGTAGCCGATTGGGACCTGTAGCCAAGTCTCAGTGAGACATAGGATATCAAGATTGTCATCTATGATGTAATCATGGATTTCTTGAGCATGTTTGTTTAGTGATCTTGTGTTGAGTAGTGAAATTTTAATTTGGAGTGATTTTGTTTTGTTTGTTGTGCATGCTTCATTAGGGTTTTTTGTGTTTGGATCTGGTGATACTGCAATACAATCATTTTCTAGTGGTCAGGTTTTAGGGGAATCCAATCTGGAATTTATGCAGGTTTGTACTAACGCTTGGTTCTGTAGGGTTATTACTTAGGATAGTAATTGGCAAAGTTCCGAGTACCCCATACCTGCGTGATGTTTTCAGGTTTGTTTGGAGAAATTTTGGCAGCGTTTTTCACAGTGCGCCATAGGACGCCATGGACCGGCGCAGACCGGCTTCATTGCGGAAGCGCCGACGATGAAGTGCCTGACGTTTCCTTTAATGCACTGTTAGGGGCTCTGGTTCCCAGGTATCAGCAACGTTCAGACTTGAGCGGGCTGCCGCTGCACTTGTGCAGTACAAGGTAAGTTTGACTGAGTAAATGTACCGAATACTCTGGTGCAAGTCAGGTAATACGTGCAACAAAGTCAAGTGAAAATGTCAAAGGCAATTTGCACAGATTCGTACAGATTTCGAATGTCTTCACAGTTCACTCAACCTCTCTCACAGATCAATTGGCTAGTCAATTCCAGTCACACTTTACAAAAGCAATCCTAGGTATGTTATACCAGAATTTAGCAGGATTTTTTAAAGAAGTTACTAAGATCAAATTTTCGTAATTTTGTAACGTTCCAAAAATATTCTATAGCTAAGGCAGTAGCAACACAATCTACAATATGGCACGCAGACTAACAGTGAGCCCTGGAACTAACTAACCAGCACCTAACCTTGTGTTAGCTGTGAGCTCTGGCTGAATATAAGCGTGGTCTGCCGGGACCGGCGTATGCTGGCTTCGTCGCAGAAGTGCCAGCGCTGAAGCACCTGACGTTTTCTTTAATGTGAAGTTAGGGGCTCTGGGACTTGTAGTTCCCAGGTTTCAGCAATGTTCAGACTTGAGCGTGCTGCCGTTGCACTTGTGCAGTACAAGGTACGTTTGACAGAGTAAATGTATGGAATACTCTGGTGCAAGTCAGGTAGTATGTGCAACAAAGTCAAATGAAAACGTAAAAGGCAATTTGCACAGATTTGTACAGATTTCGAATGTCTTCACGCAAACTCTCTCACAGATCAATTGGCAAGTCAATTCCAGTCACACTTTACAAAAGCAATCCTAGGTATGTTATACTAGAATTTAGCAGGATTTTATTAAGAAGTTACTAAGATCTAATTCCGTGATGTTCCAACAATATTCTATAGCTAAGGCAGTAGCAACACAATCTACAATATGGTGCGCTGACAAGTGTCACTGAGTACAAATGTGATATTACTTGACCTTCAAAGGTGACAACCAGCTTCAACTCGCTACCCTCAACTCTTACCCTCCTGTTAAACACTCCTCTGATATCTGTATCCTTCTTGAAGACTTTGACCTTGATGTTCTCTCTCTCTCTCTCTCTCTCTTCTCTCTCTCTCTCTCTCTCTCTCTCTCTCTCTCTCTCTTTCTTTCTCTCTCTCTCTCTACCTCTTTCTTTCACTGAGATGTGGTTCACTGTCATCTCTGTCACTGCCTTTGACATACTCCTCCCTGAGGGCTACAAGATCCTCTCTAATCCCTGGTCTAACTTGATCTTGCCTGAACGGGTCCCTGCTGCTCTCATTCCCATTCAGACCTACTATTCCTTTGAATGCCTTGTCTGCAGGCTTGGTGTCTCTCCAAACCTCTCGTTGACTCTTGCCAGCATCTACAGGAACCCTGGTCCAATCTCACTCTTCCTCTTGGAGTGCTCTAACCTCACATATTTTCTCTTACATTTACCTCCAAGCTTCTCCTCCTCAGAAACTTTATATTCATCTAGACTCTCCTGATTCGACCACCGGTCTCTTCCGCAGCCTCTGTGACTTTCTTTCCCTCACCATTCATCCCTCCGGACCGAAACAAAGACATACCTTGGATGCTCTCATCTCAGGACACATCCCCATCTTCAGCCCTCTCTCAACACCTCTCTCCTGATCTGACCATGCTCTCCTGTCCTCTTACCTGGATATCTCGGGTCCCCCGGCTAAGCCTCTGCCTGCACTGCCATTCTCCTTCACTGTTATTCAACCAATGAAGTGAGTGTCAGTTGCTGCTTTTGCCACCACTTTCATTCCCCCTCCCACTCCTGCCATGGACTCCCACACTGACTCTGCCCTTGCTAATTTTCACCTTTCTATCAACAACACCCTGGACATCCTTGCCTCTGTCATGAGGATCCGCATGAGGCCTGCCTCCAAGCGCAACACCATGTATGACTCGGACCTAGCCTCTCTGAAATAAAAGTGCAGAGTCTCTAAGAGGACGTGGTGGGCCTCAGGCACAGCCTCTGGCAGACTATCGTGCCACCTGTTTCAAAGGCAATACAGACCCTCCATCCACTCGTAGAAGAGTGTCCATAAATAAGCCCACATCTCTGGTGCCACTAACAATACGGGCAAACTGTAGTCTCCACTTCACCCCTGCCATCCCTGACCATCTCAATTTCTCTGGCCTCCTACTTCTTAACCAAAACTCAGGGCATCCTGTCTTCACTCTCCTCTACAACCCTCCCTTCTCCCTCGCCAGATGTCAGGCCTTCTTTGGCCCCCCCAACCCCTTCCCTCCTACTCTTCTCTTTCTCGCCCATAATGCGGGATGAGGTCGCTAGACCAGTCCTCTCTATGAAGGTCTCCTACAAACAGGTGCTCCCCTGCTCTTCCAGAACTATAAAGGACAGCATTGCCTCCCTTGCGCCAGCCTTGGCCGATAACTGTAATCACTCCTTTGCCACTGGCTCCTTCCCACTACCCCTTACACACTCCTTTGGGCATCCTCTCCTCAAAAAGCCCTCTGCTGACCCCTCCTTCCCGGCTAAATACCGCCCTATATCCATTACCCCTTCCTGGGCAAACTCCAGGAGAAGCTGGTCATCTCTCAACTGATCCAATCCACTGAATCTGTTGGTTGTCTCCACAACCACCAGTCGCTTCAGAGCAGCCGATGCACGGAAACTGCACTAATGAACACCCTTGAAGACTTGTTTTCAAATCTCTATTCCAACTCTCAGTCCGTTCTTATCCTTCTGAATCTTTCATCTGCCTTCGACGTGGTCACTCATGACACCCTGAAAAATCGGCCCTGTGACAGCCTTGGCCTCACGGGCCTGGCACTGGACTTTTTGATCTCTTTCCTCTCTGACCGACCATGCTAGGTTCAACTTGGCCCTTTTCTCTCCCTATACGCTCTACATCTGCAGCATCCCTCAATTCTATATCCTCTCCCCGTCGCTCTAAAACATCTACCGTGCCCCTCTAGCCCACATGATCTCCTCCTTCTCTCCTCACTTACAGTGTTATGCAGCCAACGCTCCTTCAAGATTCCCACTACTTCTTCCTCTTCTCTCATCCCTGACTGTTTGACTGCTATTCAGGCATGTCGTGCTTCCAATGATCTCTGCCTAAATGCCAGTAAGACTGAGATCCTTCTCATTGGAACCCCAGCTCCCTTCTTTCCTCCTACCCTATAGCCAACCTCAATGGGTCCCCTCCCCTCACCCTCTTGTGAGGCATAAGTCTTGGTGTCAACTTTGACTCCTCTCCCTCTCTCCTCACATCGCGGACCTTATCATAAAGGTCCACTCTCAGCTGCACCTCCTAAGAGGCAATCTCCATTTCCTCACCACCCCCAGAAACTCAATGTCTCCAGAGTTCTGGTCCTTTCTAGGCTGGACTACTGCAACAACATCTTCCTCAATCTCTGTTTATCCTCCCTTTGCCCCCTTCAACTAATCCAGAAAACATCTGCAAGACTTATCCTTGGCTTTAAGCTCAGGGGCCACATCTCTCCAGGCCAGCAATCTCTCCACTGTCTCCCAGCTGCTGCTAGGTTCAAGTTCAAGAACATCTGCATCATCCACAAAGCTTTCTTGGACCTGGGGCCCCATTACATCCAACTCTCTCTCCATAAATACCTCCCTGCTAGAGCCAGTAGGTCTCCTAGCCCCAGCTCTCTGCAGATCAGACGCTTCTCCAAGGAGAGAGTTGGGGGTAGATCCCTCTCCTCCACAGGTATCTCCCTCTGGAATGGTCTCTCTGCCCCTCTCAGGCTTGAGCCAGATCTCCTCATGTTCTGGAAGTTCCTCAAGAGCCTCCTTTTCTCCTCTTCATTTCCCCTCCCCCTGTCTTGCTAACACCACGCCTGCTGCTGTGTCTGGCTGCCTGGTTCCCTGTGAGTTCTACAGGGAACCAGCCCCCGCCCAGTCCACCCCCTCCTCACACTTGGCATGTGTACCCTCACCTCCTGCACTCCATGCAATCCTTGGAACTTGCCCTCCTGTCCTCCCCTAAGCACTCCCCTAGGCCCTGTGCCCTCTGTCCACCACCCTTTTCACTTGCACTCTGTCCTCTTTATCCTGCACTTCCCTTCTCATCCTAGCACTTCACATTTTGCATAGACCGGCATTCCCTCAGCCATCTCCCTCGCGCTTCTTGTTACTGCACTTACACGATCAGAATGTCCCAAGGCCTAGTAGGACCGTTAATGTTATCTTTCTCCTTTGTCCTCTCCCCCATTTTTTGTCTTGTGGCGCCTTGAAACACCATTTGTATTGTAGGCACCTTACAAATATCAAATAAATAAATAAATACAATAAATAGTATTTAAACAAAAAATAATCATGGCAGATGGAGAACTTAATAAATACTTTTTTAGACAATAATTTTAATAACATCTACTTTAAAGTATGCTTTGCCACTACCATTGAATATAAGGCACTAACTGCCATTGGGTTGTGTTACTTGGTCATTTGAAAGAAACATCTTATTACAATTCTTAGACCCTTTTCTCTCTTTCTCTGAACCCATAGCTGTCATTAGCAATAGCAGAAATAGGCCACTTATGGCACAGATGCCATAACATTTGAGTTTGCTCTAGAGATATGATAGCAGTAAATGGACATGTGAGGGCTGCACCTTACGATTCTGACTATACCTTGCATAACACACTTACTGACACTAAAGGGGCATTTCATTTGGTGATTGCACCATTCATATAAGATGTTTTCATGCTATGGATATCATTACTCAGCTATTGGGAGGTTGTGCTTGCCTATGATCGAAGCTCATGTTCGTATCAGATTGCATTTTTAAACCAAAAACCTTAGGGCCCGAATCATGGAAAAGTGTGCAGAAATCCTGCAAATCCAGTGTGCTGAGAAAGTCACTGCGATAGCCTGCATGCAAAGTGTTTCTGCGCGCTCTGCATATTCATGGAATTTTATGCACAAAGTAACATGTAATAGTATGTAAGTTGTAGCCGGAACACCCCTGACATGTACCCATGCAAATCCAAAACAGTCAGAAACACCTACCTTTGCGTACTCCCGGGTGCGCATACATGCACCCTGTAAATAGTGCGTGTGTCGCCCACAAGCAGGCCTGCACCTCGGGTCCCCTGTGCAGGGTCCCCCGAAAATGTCAACTCCACCCTGACAACATGCGTATGATTTTTCATTACTCGTGTTAAACTCATAAAATCTCTGTGCAAACCCCCTTAATCTCTTCCTGCACCTCGCTACACCGCGTATGTTCATCCGTAAATTAGATCGGAACCCCGGCTGCGTACTCACAACCCAAGGTCTGATTTATGTGATCCCACATCTACACAGTGATTCCTATGCACAAGTGCCTCTACGTCTGCCTTCGGGTGGCAGATGTTATTAGGGCTTTGTGTGGCCATTTCCCTGCCAAGAGGCTGCATGGGTGGGTCCATGAATACATGTAATTTCCCACAATTGTGGGCATGCGATGGACTGCCTGCTGGCCGTCCCTCGTAACATACAGTTTTTCACATGTTCTTTCCCATTCTCGGTGTTCCGCCCCCTTCCTAGCCCTCTCTGCAAGCCACGCCCATGCCCTGCGTGGTGTCTCGCGCAAGGCACTCACAACTCCAAGGAATATCCTGCGCATTCGATCCGTGAATCGACGAACGGGATACGCTTGCAGTTTGGCGTACAAGATCCCTATTTCCCATGCAAATTATTCCATGAAATTGGCCATTAGTGTCTACACACAAAAAAGATCCTAATCTAAAACCAATACATAGGTCTTTTTTCCATGGTTATATTGTTCAACATTTTACTTTCCTTCCGTTTTTTATCCATTTAGATGATTCCTCTTATCACCAAATGACTATGGCAGAAAAGGGTTTTCATGACCTACAGATGGTTAAATAAATACACTTCAGGGGATCGGCAATTGCTAAACTTTGAAGGCAGTCCACTTGTCATCCCCTTCTCTTCTGTGTCTGGCTTCACAACAGAGCCAGGGTAGGGGTGGGGTCAGGGAGAACCACAGCAAATGGTCTAAATGGCTTAAAGTAGCTCCCAGCCTACATAATGTGTATCCAAACTCTATAAACGTTACCCTCCCCCTATACAAAGCCTGAAAATGATTTACAAAATCTGAGTTGTGTCTATATGTTATTGGAAAGGTTTGCAGCGATTCATTAAACAATGCCATAGTTATTAGCAATTAGAGAGATAACAACTCCGCAGTTATGGTTCAGAAAGATGTTCCATAGAAATTACACATTTGAGCAGCTCATAACTTTCTTTTTGACTTGAAAAGATTTTTATTGTAAGAAATGAATATACAAGGCAATTAACATTTATTCAGGACATGTGAAGTATATCCCAAACATGTGGAAGAAGCATAAACGAAAAGTTAATAACATATATTTGATGCATATACAAGCCAAGTATATATTAATATAATTGAGTAGAGTAGATAAAAGCCTTTAAGTAAAAAGGGGGTGATAATACAAATAACAAATAATACAAATAACAGACAAGGTTACAAACAGACATGACATACGCAGGAGGAGGAAAGAGGGGCTAAGGGGATAATGGAGTACACAATAATCATGACAAATAATGCTTATAGGACATTAGTGAGATTCAGCATCAGAGTCAAGAAAGGGTTGCCATTTCAAACGATGTTTAGAAAGAAGATCAGGAGAGGAGGAATTACAACTTTCTAATCTATGGATATTGTAAATAGAGGTTCACTAGAAATTATAATGAATATGATTTATGTTCTTCCAATTGGTAGTAATGGTTTGGAGAGCAACTATTAAACATAAATCAAAATGAAAGTCTGCATGTTTATTAGAGGGAGTAGTATCTAAAATGAAACTTCCAAAAATAAGGAAGTCAAAGCAAAAATCTTGATGAAGTTTGATAATAGATTTGATGGTGTGCCATACTGAATTCCAGAAAGGTTTAACATGTTGGCATTCTACAAACACATGTTTAATAGAGCCTTGGAGGTGTAAGCAACTCCAACAATTGTCATCTGGCACTAATCCACACTTGAAGAGCGACACAGGGGCGATGAAGGCTCTATGATGGAAAAAGAAAAGGGGTTGAATTAGGCCTGAATAGTTGGAGATCTGGCCGTAGACAGTCATTTTTCCAGTCGCTAGGAAGGGGGTCAGTAGCAGGTGTAGAAGACCTTGACCTTAAGGTTTTATAATAAATAGAGTCAGTTTTATCAGAATTCAGCATATGTAATAGCCTCTGCACATCAGTAATATTAGAGTTATACATACATAATTCATGATTTTCGGAAATTGCAGCAATAATATCAAGATATTGTTTCATAAAGGAGGCAGGCAAGTGGAATATCATAGCAAAATCATTAAAAGTAATGGGAACACCCTGTAAAAAGAATTGATTGCAAAATGTGATACCTCTAGAGAGCCATGGTGTCCAAAAATAGATTTACCTTTAATTTTGATTAGGGGATTAAACCAGATGAAAGGATATATGAACAAAGTATGTTTAATTAAGGATGGGATACAATATGTTTTAAGATAAAATACTGATTGGCGAATACAGGAGTATTTGAGTATTTGGCAAATGTATTCTTGTTTTTGATAAGGTAAATATCTGCTAGGGAGATTGGAGAAACCATGGCTCTTTCTAGACGTACCCAGTTAGGTACACATGCTGTCTCTTCATAGACAAACCATAGCAGTGCTTGTTTTATTACCAAGGCCATGTGATTTTTTTTTTAATCTCGAAAGCCAACACCACTGAGGGAGCGGGGCTTTTTTTAGTTTAGTAAGTGAAATTCTGTGCTTCCTTTCCCCCTTAAAAATACTGTCAGACATGAGTCTATAGATTTGAAAAGGTATATGGGTACGGGAATTGGAAGAATATAGAGGAGATAGAGGATGATTAGGGAGATCATCATTTTGATAGATTCCAGACGGCCCCACCAGGAGAATAAGAGGGGAAACCATGAGGATACTAATTCTTTGACTCTAGCCAATAGGATTTCTGAGATTTGTTTGCAAAGTTATTGTTGAAAGCTGAGACATGAAAACCTAGATATTTGAAACCTTTGGGGCACCATTTTATTCCTAAGGAAAGAGTATGATGTGGTGTGCAATGTATATTGAGGGGGAGAATGTCAGACTTATCTATATTAAGTTTATAGCCAGATGCTTTAGAGAACCTACAAATAATGTCAAGTAAATGTTGCACACTTTGTTCTGTGTTTTTTAGAAAAGAACATCATCAGTGTAAGCTGCCATTTTGATATGGAGATGTTTATATTGAATAACTAGAATGTCATCATTTTGCCTAATAGCTTCCAGAAAGGGTTGAAGTGCTAAGATAAAAAGGATAGGGGAAAGAGGACAACCCTGGAAAGTACATCTGGATAAGGGGGGGAAAAGAGGATAGTTGTCCATTTACAAAGATTGCAGTTTTGGGCTGAGAATAAAGGATTTTAATTATATAGAGAAAGGGTTGACCAAAGCCATGCCATTTAAGAGTTTCTTATAAGAAATCCCTCTCAACTCGGTCAAAAGCTTTCTGTGCATCGAGACCAACCGCAGCATGGGGGTCATTCTTGTTATATATTAGATCTATGATATCTAAAAAGAGTTTGCTGTTGGAAGAGGACAACCTACCTTTTACATATCCCACTTGGTCTTGTTTAATAAGGTTGGTTAAAAAAGGGAGGAGTCTACTAGCTAGGATCTTAGCATAAATCTTACAATCGGTATTTATAAGGGATATGGTCGGGACGGTTGAGGAAGTTCAGGGCCTCTATTAGATTTCGGGAAAATAATAAGCATGGCTTCTAAAAATGAACCTTGAGCCATATTTCCTGTAATAAAATGAGAGTAGAGTTCACTAAGCTTAGGGACTAAAACGTTTGAAAAATGGGCAAAAAAATCAGTAGGGAATCCATCCGGTCCTGGAGCTTTGCCCCTTTTAAGCTGTTTAATAGCTAAAAATATTTCAGAAGGGGTAAATGGAGCATTGAGTGATTGAAGCTCTATCAGGGGATAGGAGTCTCTGGATACACTATGTAGAAAATCGTTGACAAAAGCATTATTAGGGGGAGCTTCAGAGGTGTACAGATTAGAGTAATATTTTGAACAATTTTTGATAATTTCTTTATCTCAGTGTTTAATATTTCCTAATTCATCTTTAATAGCAACAATCCGAGTTCTTTCTTTCTTAAATTTAACGTAAGATGCCAAGGATTTGCTTGCTTGGTTGGAGAATTCATACATTTAGACTTGTATTTAAGCAGGTTAGCACAAGTATACTGTGTATATATTGAAATCTTAATTTCAGAATATCTTTGAGAGTAGAGGAAGAGTTAGTCCTAGCAAATTGGGCTTCAAAGAGTTTAAGTTGTCTGAGAATGGAGTCTGATTCATGCAAACGTTTTTTTTATTTTTGTTGTCCACAAATGATATAATATGACCTCTAAGAACTGCTTTATAGCAGCTCCATTTATTGGTAATTGATGTATCTTGATTTTTATTTTCAGTCAATAATTATTGTGTTGGTGAGCTATAAAAGGTGCAAAAGATTCATCACTAGCAGAATAGTGTTGAATCTCCATCTGTTTGAATTGATGGAGTTCATAGGGGATGAAAGCTGGCTATATACTGGGGCATGATCAGATTCTATTTGGGCGGTAAAAAGGAAACTAGCCATGGCATTATTAATGAAAATATAGTCAAGCTGTGAGAAGGAATTATGGGGTGTAGAGTAAAAGGTGTAATCAGAGTCGGTAGGATGAGTAATGAGCCATGCATCGGTAAGACCTAATTCTGATACAAAATTGATGAATTGCGAGTGAGAGATGGTGTTAATGTGTCGCGCAGTATACCTCCTATCTAGGAAGGGATCTATAACCTGATTACAGTCTCCACATACAATTATAGTTGAGCATTACATTGAAGTATATAATTCCTAAGTTGCCGCCAAAATGTGGGATCTGGAGATGTTGGGCCATAAATGTTGAGTATGGAGTATTCTTTAGAGTCTATTAGTATCTTGAGTAGAGCCTATCTTGCTAGGTCATCAGATTTGTTGGATAGTACTTTACGTTTAAGAGCTTTATTGATGAGTGTAATAACTCAATTTATTTGCCATCTGCAGCACTGGAGAATACCTGACCCACCCAGTGTCACTAAAGTTTCATAGCTTCTTCATTTGAAAGATGTGACTCTTGAATACAAACACTTGTGGGTTTCAAGCTGTTAGGGTGAGATAGTACTTTTTGTCTCTTGATTGGATTATGTAATCTTTAACATTCCAAGAGACTATGTTAAGTGGCATGGGTATGATGGGTTGAGCCATACATTATGGAATGCAAGTAAATGGCAGTTTTATCAGTATTACAGAAGTTATGATACCAATTGAGTAGAATGCCAAAGCATATTCGCATAAAGTACAATAATGTACCCAGTTTAACAGATGAAGACACAAAGGGAAGGAAACGTAAGGGAATGGGTAAGATGGACAGAAAAACATGGAAGTAGGTAAAAATATGGCATATGCAGGAACCATAAGAGGAAGAGTGGCTAACAGGAACCAGCCACACCAGTCCATGTTATAAAAATAATGTAGCAGGGAGAGGAGAGCCGAAAAAACAACAAAAAACCAAGAATAGGCCCACCAACATCCGGCTCCGGTGGATAGAATTAAATATCAAAAAGAGAAACAAGTGGTTCAACAGGATATAAGTTATTCTTCAAGTGATGGGGCTTGAGGTATCCATTTAATTTCTTTTATGAGATTGAATGTACTGTCTTAAGTCTACCGAGTTTTGGAATGTCGAGGTCTGCCTATCCAGGGTAACTTTAAGTGGGTCCGGATGAATAATGCCATTTCTTGCATTCAATTGCCTGAGAACTGGCCTGAAGGTCAAGAGTTCTTTCCTTCTTGTTGCAGTTGATTTGGAGAAATCTTGTCTAATGAATATTTTCTTTTCCTCCCATGTTAAATGTTTAATTTGTTTAACCTTTCCCACAATTAGGGTAAAATGTGAAAAGTCTAGGAGGGCAAGTATAAGACATCTGGGTGAGTCAATGGAGCCTTGGGAAGATCTGATAGGGCCAATTTGATGTGCCTGTTGTATGTTAAGTTGCACAGATGCTGATAAATTAAGGATTTTAGGTAGGAACACATAGGGTTATCTTTTTTAATTCCTTCCTGAAGGCCAATAATGCAAAGGTTATTCCTTCTGTTCCTATTTTCGAGATTATCAGCCTGTTGTTGTGAATTGGCAACTGAAGCTTCTAGTTTAGTGACCTTATTAGAGATGTCCTCTCCATCTCCAACTTGTCTCTCAACCTCATTCATTCGAGCTTCGAAGATGGTCCATTTACTATCAAGATGTTGCAATTTAGCATTAGTGTCTTCCAGGATGGGCTTAAGGGTCCTTATTTCTGATAGAATAGTTTGCATGACAGGGTCAGTCGTCTCTTCTTTAGGTGTAGGAGACTCACTCTTTTGTCTTTTGAGGGTTCTAGGGGACGATAAGGATGTCTCTTTTGTTTGTCCCTTTCTAGAGGCCATAATGCAAAAGATTATGTGAAGGCAGCAACAATTCAGTGTTTCTCTTTTCCTTTATGCAAAAGTAGGCAAGCAATTAAAATAAATATTAAATATTCGAAGATAAGCCTGTGGAGTAGAGTAGATATGCTGACCATTAATTTGTTTATTTGATGTAAAAAGTTATGATGGAGGAAACAAATGCTTAATGAAATGAGGTAATAGAGGAAAAAGTAGCAATATCCCCTGAAAAAATACAGTTGAAATATAGGCCAGCCCTTTACAAACGGAGGAAACTGATAATACAGCCTCAAAAGTAGCTTAATACTCTTAAATAGTGCAAAAATTCTCATTGTAAATGTCATGTTTACAAAAGTAGAGCAAGCTTCCCACGTCGCACAGCTTGCTCAGCTGACATGAGATGCCGACTTCCTTTATACGCAATGATGCGTTCTTGGGCCTAACCTCCAGAGGTTTCAGAGGAAGGAATGTAATTGCAGCACACTTCCACAATAGCAGCTCCGGAACCTTAGTGAGCTGGACTAAGAACAATACAGGCTGCGCAGGAGGGAAAACAAGAGGTGAAACGAGGGATACAAGCTAAAATTGCTCCACCGGAGCAGAGTGTAAACGCTAGGAGACAATCCTTGTCAGCACCAAGCCACGCCTCCCCCAGCTTATAACTTTCTGATCTCTCTGATGTTCAGCCTGAATTGCTGTACAGATTCCCCCCAAACGTCCACGAGCGGGCAGGTCCTGAAGTATTCTTTGATCTGCCCAAATTGTCTAAAACCAGAAAATACATCTGGCTTCACCCTCACAATCCACTGGCTCACATACCACTTTTTGTCCCCTTAATTGGCTTCCTGAACACCCCCCAATGGGACCTCCTTTATGTGGACCCGTACTCATGTCCATTATTCCAGCAACACATGCTGCAAATTCATTGTGCGAGAAATCCAATTTGTTTGGATGTCAAAGGTAAAAATATTTACGAGCCAATTCACAGAATTCAGTGCCGGCCGGCTCACCACTTGGGCCAATCACACAAGAGTGCGTCTTGAGTTACCAAGGTAACTCAGTCCAGGGTGCCTAAACCCCCTCCCACACCCACTGTGGTACCCAGACAGAGTGGCACCACTTTTGGAGGCTTCTGTGGAGAAGCCTGCCAAAAAGTGGAACAAAGGGCTCGACTTGGGTTGGAGTCACAGAAGAGAACACAAACGCCATTTTAGAATCGAGTGCTGGCAGAAAATACCAACCGGTGAATTCATATTAAATAAATAAACCAGCGGTATGTTCAAAGCTATGAGAATTAAATAATGAAAGTTGGTAGCCTCGAACAATGGGAAAATCCCATAGGGATATATTTGCGGTCGAATATAAAAAGTAGTATCTACTGCCACCAGCCAAAACTCGATCGGGGGGATGGAGACATGCCCCCTTGACTAACAGACCCCAGGGCAACCGAATTGCCCCGACCAGTACGTCCACAATATGATGGTTTGTACTGGTTTCTGTTCATAATTTGGGACTAGTAAAGCCAATGGTGACTTTACATGCCCTGGGAGACAGTAGTCAGTCCCAGGGTATGGAGTCTATGGTGGGGGGTCACTATGACACCCCTGTGTTACTGCACGGAGGGTGCTGTGTAACACACATAGTAAAAACACATGAGACCCTATGGAGTAAAGGACCCCATAGCCCAAAAAACACATTAACAGTCAAAGGAACACCATAAATCATGTCCAAGAGTGGGAGAGAAAGAGTTTCAGTGTTGGCAGGAGAAAAAAACAAACTCCAGAAATCCAGCAAAGCTGCTGGGGAACTCACTAGGTTAGGAAATTGAGCCTAAAGAGAGAATTCTCCCTAACACTCACCCCCCCCCCCAGACTAAGGGACAGGAGGATTTAATCCACTCCTGGATGAATCTTATACCTTTAGTCAATGACATACATCGTAGAGAGACCATCAGCATTTTGGTGATGACACCCTGACCTGTGCTCAATGGTAAAATCAAACCCTTGCAGGCAGATTGACCATCTCAATAGGTTTGGGTTTTCCCCTTTCATTTGCATTAACCATCTCAAGGGTTGGTGGTCAGTCTGAATGACAAAAGTAGAACCATACAAGTATGGCCTAAACTTCTTCAGAGCCCACACAATAGCAAAACACTCTCGTTCAATGGTTGCCCACCTTGTTTCAGGATCCTTCAGTTTTCTACTGATGAAGCAAATGGGGTGCTCCCTACCTTTCCCATCCAGTTGACTGAGGACTGCACCTATTCCTACATTTGAAACATCTGTTTGCACAATGAAAGTTTGGTGATAGTCAGGAGCTCTGAGTACTGGGGCTTGGCAAAGAGCCTTTTTCAGGGTTTCAAAGGCCTGATTGTATTCCTCATTCCACCTAACCTTTTTAGGGAATTTAGGAGAGGAGATGACATTCAGTGGAGAAGCTATGGATCCATAGTTCTCAATGAAATTCCTGTAATACCCAGTGAGACCTAAGAAGGCTCTCACCTGGGTCTGAGTAGTAGGTGTTGTCCAATTTTGCACAGCTTCAATCTTACTGGGCAAAGGCCTTATTTCTCCACCTCCTGCCTCATGTCCAAGGTAGACCACTTTAGTCTGTCCAATCTGGCATTTACTTGCCTTTATGGTCAGATTGGCCTTTCCAAGAGACTGCAAAACATATCTCAGGTGGTCCACATGTTCTTCCCAGGAATTGCTGAACACTGCTATGCCATCCAAGTATGCCACGCAGAAGTCCTCCATCCCATTCAGAACTTGGTTTACCATCCTTTGAAATGTAGCAGGTGCATTTTTCAATCCAAAAGGCATAACCTTAAACTGGTATAAGCCAACTGGGGTAGAAAATTCAGTTTTCTCCTTGGCATGGTCTGTCAGGGCTATTTGCCAATAGCCTGACGTCAAGTGAAATGTGCTGAGGAACTTGGCTGCACCAAGTCTATCCACCAACTCATCTGTCCTTGGCAAAGGGTCGGCATCAGTCTTAGTGACTGCATTAAGAGCTCTGTAGTCCACACAGAATCTAAGTTCTTTAGATCCTGCTTTGGTACTAACACAACTGGGCTAGACCATGGACTAGTAGAGGACTCTATTACCCCGAGATCAAGCATCTTGTTGACCTCACCTTTGATGTGGGTTCTTACATTTTCTGACATTCGATATCCTCTGCTTTTGACTGGCAGACAGTCACTAGTGAGTATGTCATGCTGTCCCCAAGGGGTCAAGCTTGGTGAAAGTGAGAACAGAGAGGCAAACTGATTTAACATAGATTTGCACACTTCCTGTTGCTCAGGTGTCAGATTTGAAGAGAGATTTATTCCTTCAATCTTTTCGTCTAAAGGTAAGCCTCTGAGGAGATCAGGAAGAGCTTCACTCTCTTCTTCTTCCTCTGATGATGCTAGAAGCAAAGCTCCTACATCAGGTCTGGAGACATATGCTTTTAGTCTGTTGGTGTGGAAGACTGTTGGAGCCTCCTTGGGATTGCCCAAGTCCACCAGATAGTTGACCTCTCCATGTATACCCACAACTTTGAAGGGTCCCATCCATTTGTCTTGCAAGGCCCTCTGCCTTGTTGGAATCATAACGAGAACTAGCTGGTCCTGAGTAAACTCGACCATGTTAGACTTTTGGTCATGCCAGTGCTTGACCAATGCTTGTCCAGCTTTCAAGTTATCACTTGCTTCTGCCATCATTTGTGACATTCTCCTTCGGAGACCTATCACATAGTCAGTCACTCTGGCTGGCTTGGGGGAAGGAGCACTCTCCAGCCCCTCCTTGATCATGGCCAACGGACCTCTGACCGGATGACCATAAAGAAGTTCAAAGGGAGAATAACCTACTCCCTCCTGAGGGACTTCTCTATAAGCAAAGAGAAGGCATGGCAGTAGAAGGTCCCACCTTCTTTTAAGGGGGTCTTCTAAAGCACCTATCATGCTCTTCATGGTTCTGTTGAACCTTTCAACCAGTCCATTTGTTTGGGGGTGGTATGCGGTTGAGAACTTGTAAGTAACTCTGCAGGTTTTCCACATGGCTTTCATGTAGTGGGACATAAAATTCGACCCCCTGTCAGAGATTACTTTCTTAGGAAACCCAACCCTGGTAAAAATACCAAGGAGGGCATTAGCCACAGCCAGAGCTGTAACAGTCCTCATAGGAATTGCCTCAGGGTACCTAGTAGCATGGTCTACTACAACAAGTATAAACATGTTGCCTGAGGAGGTTGGAGGATCAAGGGGACCAACAATGTCAATCCCTACTCTCTCAAATGGGACTCCCACTACAGGGAGAGGCACTAAAGGTGCCACATTCTTGGAGCCAACCTTACCAGAAGTCTGGCAGGTGTGGCAGCTCCTGCAGTACTTATCTACTTCAGCCCCCATCTTTGGCCAATAAAAGTAGAGTGAGAGTCTTTCCTTAGTCTTCTTGAACTCAAGTGACCGGCCAAAGGAATCTCATGGGCTAACTGCAAGAACTGTGGTCTGTTCTCTTGGGGTACTACAAGTCGTTTGTTGTCCCCAGGCGCAGACTCCGTTGGTTTACTGTAGATGAGGCCATCTTCCCAGTGTAACCTATATTTCCCAGTCTCTTGCCCTTCAGCCTGAGCATCTGCCTGGTGGCGAAGACCTTCCAGTGTTGGACATTCTCTCTGTCCCTTACTGAAGTCTGCCCTGTTGGGTCCACCTTCTGCCAGTAAAGACTGTAGCTCGGGGTGGTCAACAGGATCCAGATCTCCAATGAGTTCCTGGTCTTCCACTAGCTCTTCTTCAGAGTCTAGTTCAACCACAAAGGGTTGTACCTCCCTCTCAGCCTCAGCTGGAGGGGGAGTTACTGGTGTAACTTTGGACAACCTAGGGGAAGTCCTTGTTGGCTGCACTGGAGTGCTAGCTGTGAGGTTCTTTTTAGAGGTTTTAGGTTTCCCTTTTTCTTCTAGTTTCTTAGAGACAGCAGCTGACATCTCCAGTGGAGCAGGAGTGATTTCTTTCTTCATCATCTCCTTGGGAGTACCTCTCATGGTTCTCTCCCTTGCAGGTCTGGTGAGCTCCTGTAACCTTTTACTAGGAGGTCTGGGGGTATGTGACACTACTCCAAGAGTTGTCAAGTCATTACCCAGCAGAACCCTTCCTGGCACCTCACTTTGTATGCTGACAGGTATCTTCACAGTCATGTCATTACACTGGATGAGAAGTGGTAATTGGGGAAGCATCTGCACAGGCCATCCAGCTAGCTTGGTGAGGCATTTGGGTGCCTTAGCAACATCCTCAGCCTGAAAAAACGATTTGTCCACCACAGTTATGCTGGCCCCAGTGTCCCTAATGGCAGGAGTCTCCTGACCATTCACCTGGACACTGTCCTTATAATACTCTTTAGTATTATCTGGGATAGAATTATAGACATCTAAGTTCTGTTGTTCCCACAAACCCAGAGATACTAAAGAAACACTGTCTGAGACTCCAATGGGTTCATCAGCCAGTAACAGAAAGTTTCCACTTGCCATTTGTACTTCCTCCTCTGGAGCGAAGGCTAAGGAGACAAGCTGGACCCCTGAAGGTTTACCCTTACATCTGGGATCTCACATGGTCAGTAGGGCCACAAACAAAGCATTTACCAAATGCTTTCTGGAATGGTGGCTTGTTCTGACCTCCTTCTGGTTTGGCACCAGGAGGTACACTAGCCTGATTTGGTTTCCCTTGTGGATTACCCTTTTGGTTTTGTTTGGGGCCCTCTTTGGAATTGGAATTGTTAGAATTCTCTTTGGAGTCCTTTTTTCGCTGTTTTCCCTCATCCTTTTTCTGAGTAGCCCCAGAATCCTGTGAGTGGCCCTGTTGGGAACCCACAAGTCAGCAGCCTTAGCTAACTTCCTGGAATCTAATTCCTTTGAATCAGCCAAGTGCTATCTGAGCTCATGAGAGCAGGCATCATAAATTGACTCCAACATTACAAGATTCTTCATTCCTTCATAAGTGTTAACTCTGTAACCCTTAATCCATCCCTCTAAGTTTTTCAAACTTTCACTCACCCAGGTAGCCCAAGGGGTACCATCATGCTTTTTGAGGGTCCTAAACCTCTTAAGGTACTGGGAAGGGGTCTTCCCAAATCTAGCTATCAAAGCTAGTTTTACACATTCATAATCCTTCTTATCCACCTCCCCCAACTCCATTACCACATCAGTTGCAACAGGGGGGAGCCTAGAGAACAACCAGGGAAGTAACTCATTCCCTGTGATGTCCTGGAGCCCATGATTATACTCAAACATTTTACACCAATCCAACACATCCAACTTAGGTTCATACATACCCACTACTTCCTTAGGTATCCAGGGTCTTTGGGGACTAGAACTCCTAGAGGAACCAGAGGAGAGAGAAGCATTTTCCACAGACAACTTTTTCATTTCTAGTTCATGAATAAGCTCTATTACTGCTCTAATACAGCCTCAAAAGTAGCTTAATACTCTTAAATAGTGCAAAAATTCTCATTGTAAATGTCATGTTTACAAAAGTAGAGCAAGCTTCCCACGTCGCACAGCTTGCTCAGCTGACATGAGATGCCGACTTCCTTTATACGCAATGATGCGTTCTTGGGCCTAACCTCCAGAGGTTTCAGAGGAAGGAATGTAATTGCAGCACACTTCCACAATAGCAGCTCCGGAACCTTAGTGAGCTGGACTAAGAACAATACAGGCTGCGCAGGAGGGAAAACAAGAGGTGAAACGAGGGATACAAGTTAAAATTGCTCCACCGGAGCAGAGTGCAAACGCTAGGAGACAATCCTTGTCAGCACCAAGCCATGCCTCCCCCAGCTTATAACTTTCTGATCTCTCTGATGTTCAGCCTGAATTGCTGTACAGATTCCCCCCAAACGTCCATGAGCGGGCAGGTCCTGAAGTATTCTTTGATCTGCCCAAATTGTCTAAAACCAGAAAATACATCTGGCTTCACCCTCACAATCCACTGGCTCACATACCACTTTTTGTCCCCTTAATTGGCTTCCTGAACACCCCCCAATGGGACCTCTTTTATGTGGACCCGTACTCATGTCCATTATTCCAGCAACACATGCTGCAATTCATTGTGCGAGAAATCCAATTTGTTTGGATGTCAAAGGTAAAAATATTTACGAGCCAATTCACAGAATTCAGTGCCGGCCGGCTCACCACTTGGGCCAATCACACAAGAGTGCGTCTTGAGTTACCAAGGTAACTCAGTCCAGGGTGCCTAAACCCCCTCCCACACCCACTGTGATACCCAGACAGAGTGGCACCACTTTTGGAGGCTTCTGTGGAGAAGCCTGCCAAAAAGTGGAACAAAGGGCTCGACTTGGGTTGGAGTCACAGAAGAGAACACAAACGCCATTTTAGAATCGAGTGCTGGCAGAAAATACCAACCGGTGAATTCATATTAAATAAATAAACCAGCGGTATGTTCAAAGCTATGAGAATTAAATAATGAAAGTTGGTAGCCTCGAACAATGGGAAAATCCCATAGGGATATATTTGCGGTCGAATATAAAAAGTAGTATCTACTGCCACCAGCCAAAACTCGATGGGGGGGATGGAGACATGCCCCCTTGACTAACAGACCCCAGGGCAACCGAATTGCCCCGACCAGTACGTCCACAATATGATGGTTTGTACTGGTTTCTGTTCATAATTTGGGACTAGTAAAGCCAATGGTGACTTTACATGCCCTGGGAGACAGTAGTCAGTCCCAGGGTATGGAGTCTATGGTGGGGGGTCACTATGACACCCCTGTGTTACTGCACGGAGGGTGCTGTGTAACACACATAGTAAAAACACATGAGACCCTATGGAGTAAAGGACCCCATAGCCCAAAAAACACATTAACAGTCAAAGGAACACCATAAATCATGTCCAAGAGTGGGAGAGAAAGAGTTTCAGTGTTGGCAGGAGAAAAAAACAAACTCCAGAAATCCAGCAAAGCTGCTGGGGGACTCACTAGGTTAGGAAATTGAGCCTAAAGAGAGAATTCTCCCTAACACTCACCCCCCCAGACTAAGGGACAGGAGGATTTAATCCACTCCTGGATGAATCTTATACCTTTAGTCAATGACATACATCGTAGAGAGACCATCAGCATTTTGGTGGTGACACCCTGACCTGTGCTCAATGGTAAAATCAAACCCTTGCAGGCAGATTGACCATCTCAATAGGTTTGGGTTTTCCCCTTTCATTTGCATTAACCATCTCAAGGGTTGGTGGTCAGTCTGAATGACAAAAGTAGAACCATACAAGTATGGCCTAAACTTCTTCAGAGCCCACACAATAGCAAAACACTCTTGTTCAATGGTTGCCCACCTTGTTTCAGGATCCTTCAGTTTTCTACTGATGAAGCAAATGGGGTGCTCCCTACCTTTCCCATCCAGTTGACTGAGGACTGCACCTATTCCTACATTTGAAACATCTGTTTGCACAATGAAAGTTTGGTGATAGTCAGGAGCTCTGAGTACTGGGGCTTGGCAAAGAGCCTTTTTCAGGGTTTCAAAGGCCTGATTGTATTCCTCATTCCACCTAACCTTTTTAGGGAATTTAGGAGAGGAGATGACATTCAGTGGAGAAGCTATGGATCCATAGTTCTCAATGAAATTCCTGTAATACCCAGTGAGACCTAAGAAGGCTCTCACCTGGGTCTGAGTAGTAGGTGTTGTCCAATTTTGCACAGCTTCAATCTTACTGGGCAAAGGCCTTATTTCTCCACCTCCTGCCTCATGTCCAAGGTAGACCACTTTAGTCTGTCCAATCTGGCATTTACTTGCCTTTATGGTCAGATTGGGCTTTCCAAGAGACTGCAAAACATATCTCAGGTGGTCCACATGTTCTTCCCAGGAATTGCTGAACACTGCTATGCCATCCAAGTATGCCACGCAGAAGTCCTCCATCCCATTCAGAACTTGGTTTACCATCCTTTGAAATGTAGCAGGTGCATTTTTCAATCCAAAAGGCATAACCTTAAACTGGTATAAGCCAACTGGGGTAGAAAATTCAGTTTTCTCCTTGGCATGGTCTGTCAGGGCTATTTGCCAATAGCCTGACGCCAAGTGAAATGTGCTGAGGAACTTGGCTGCACCAAGTCTATCCACCAACTCATCTGTCCTTGGCAAAGGGTCGGCATCAGTCTTAGTGACTGCATTAAGAGCTCTGTAGTCCACACAGAATCTAAGTTCTTTAGATCCTGCTTTGGTACTAACACAACTGGGCTAGACCATGGACTAGTAGAGGACTCTATTACCCCGAGATCAAGCATCTTGTTGACCTCACCTTTGATGTGGGTTCTTACATTTTCTGACATTCGATATCCTCTGCTTTTGACTGGCAGACAGTCACTAGTGAGTATGTCATGCTGTCCCCAAGGGGTCAAGCTTGGTGAAAGTGAGAACAGAGAGGCAAACTGATTTAACATAGATTTGCACACTTCCTGTTGCTCAGGTGTCAGATTTGAAGAGAGATTTATTCCTTCAATCTTTTCGTCTAAAGGTAAGCCTCTGAGGAGATCAGGAAGAGCTTCACTCTCTTCTTCTTCCTCTGATGATGCTAGAAGCAAAGCTCCTACATCAGGTCTGGAGACATATGCTTTTAGTCTGTTGGTGTGGAAGACTGTTGGAGCCTCCTTGGGATTGCCCAAGTCCACCAGATAGTTGACCTCTCCATGTATACCCACAACTTTGAAGGGTCCCATCCATTTGTCTTGCAAGGCCCTCTGCCTTGTTGGAATCATAACGAGAACTAGCTGGTCCTGAGTAAACTCGACCATGTTAGACTTTTGGTCATGCCAGTGCTTGACCAATGCTTGTCCAGCTTTCAAGTTATCACTTGCTTCTGCCATCATTTGTGACATTCTCCTTCGGAGACCTATCACATAGTCAGTCACTCTGGCTGGCTTGGGGGAAGGAGCACTCTCCAACCCCTCCTTGATCAGGGCCAACGGACCTCTGACCGGATGACCATAAAGAAGTTCAAAGGGAGAATAACCTACTCCCTCCTGAGGGACTTCTCTATAAGCAAAGAGAAGGCATGGCAGTAGAAGGTCCCACCTTCTTTTAAGGGGGTCTTCTAAAGCACCTATCATGCTCTTCATGGTTCTGTTGAACCTTTCAACCAGTCCATTTGTTTGGGGGTGGTATGCGGTTGAGAACTTGTAAGTAACTCTGCAGGTTTTCCACATGGCTTTCATGTAGTGGGACATAAAATTCGACCCCCTGTCAGAGATTACTTTCTTAGGAAACCCAACCCTGGTAAAAATACCAAGGAGGGCATTAGCCACAGCCAGAGCTGTAACAGTCCTCATAGGAATTGCCTCAGGGTACCTAGTAGCATGGTCTACTACAACAAGTATAAACATGTTGCCTGAGGAGGTTGGAGGATCAAGGGGACCAACAATGTCAATCCCTACTCTCTCAAATGGGACTCCCACTACAGGGAGAGGCACTAAAGGTGCCACATTCTTGGAGCCAACCTTACCAGAAGTCTGGCAGGTGTGGCAGCTCCTGCAGTACTTATCTACTTCAGCCCCCATCTTTGGCCAATAAAAGTAGAGTGAGAGTCTTTCCTTAGTCTTCTTGAACTCAAGTGACCAGCCAAAGGAATCTCATGGGCTAACTGCAAGAACTGTGGTCTGTTCTCTTGGGGTACTACAAGTCGTTTGTTGTCCCCAGGCGCAGACTCCGTTGGTTTACTGTAGATAAGGCCATCTTCCCAGTGTAACCTATATTTCCCAGTCTCTTGCCCTTCAGCCTGAGCATCTGCCTGGTGGCGAAGACCTTCCAGTGTTGGACATTCTCTCTGTCCCTTACTGAAGTCTGCCCTGTTGGGTCCACCTTCTGCCAGTAAAGACTGTAGCTCGGGGTGGTCAACAGGATCCAGATCTCCAATGAGTTCCTGGTCTTCCACTAGCTCTTCTTCAGAGTCTAGTTCAACCACACAGGGTTGTACCTCCCTCTCAGCCTCAGCTGGAGGGGGAGTTACTGGTGTAACTTTGGACAACCTAGGGGAAGTCCTTGTTGGCTGCACTGGAGTGCTGGCTGTGAGGTTCTTTTTAGAGGTTTTAGGTTTCCCTTTTTCTTCTAGTTTCTTAGAGACAGCAGCTGACATCTCCAGTGGAGCAGGAGTGATTTCTTTCTTCATCATCTCCTTGGGAGTACCTCTCATGGTTCTCTCCCTTGCAGGTCTGGTGAGCTCCTGTAACCTTTTACTAGGAGGTATGGGGGTATGTGACACTACTCCAAGAGTTTTCAAGTCATTACCCAGCAGAACCCTTCCTGGCACCTCACTTTGTATGCTGACAGGTATCTTCACAGTCATGTCATTACACTGGATGAGAACTGGTAATTGGGGAAGCATCTGCACAGGCCATCCAGCTAACTTGGTGAGGCTTTTGGGTGCCTTAGCAACATCCTCAGCCTGAAAAAACGATTTGTCCACCACAGTTATGCTGTCCCCAGTGTCCCTAATGGCAGGAGTCTCCTGACCATTCACCTGGACACTGTCCTTATAATACTCTTTAGTATTATCTGGGATAGAATTATAGACATCTAAGTTCTGTTGTTCCCACAAACCCAGAGATACTAAAGAAACACTGTCTGAGACTCCAATGGGTTCATCAGCCAGTAACAGAAAGTTTCCACTTGCCATTTGTACTTCCTCCTCTGGAGCGAAGGCTAAGGAGACAAGCTGGACCCCTGAAGGTTTACCCTTACATCTGGGATCTCACATGGTCAGTAGGGCCACAAACAAAGCATTTACCAAATGCTTTCTGGAATGATGGCTTGTTCTGACCTCCTTCTGGTTTGGCACCAGGAGGTACACTAGCCTGATTTGGTTTCCCTTGTGGATTACCCTTTTGGTTTTGTTTGGGGCCCTCTTTGGAATTGGAATTGTTAGAATTCTCTTTGGAGTCCTTTTTTCGCTGTTTTCCCTCATCCTTTTTCTGAGTAGCCCCAGAATCCTGTGAGTGGCCCTGTTGGGAACCCACAAGTCAGCAGCCTTAGCTAACTTCCTGGAATCTAATTCCTTTGAATCAGCCAAGTGCTATCTGAGCTCAGGAGAGCAGGCATCATAAATTGACTCCAACATTACAAGATTCTTCATTCCTTCATAAGTGTTAACTCTGTAACCCTTAATCCATCCCTCTAAGTTTTTCAAACTTTCACTCACCCAGGTAGCCCAAGGAGTACCATCATGCTTTTTGAGGGTCCTAAACCTCTTAAGGTACTGGGAAGGGGTCTTCCCAAATCTAGCTATCAAAGCTAGTTTTACACATTCATAATCCTTCTTATCCACCTCCCCCAACTCCATTACCACATCAGTTGCAACAGGGGGGAGCCTAGAGAACAACCAGGGAAGTAACTCATTCCCTGTGATGTCCTGGAGCCCATGATTATACTCAAACATTTTACACCAATCCAACACATCCAACTTAGGTTCATACATACCCACTACTTCCTTAGGTATCCAGGGCCTTTTGGGACTAGAACTCCTAGAGGAACCAGAGGAGAGAGAAGCATTTTCCACAGACAACTTTTTCATTTCTAGTTCATGATTAAGCTCTATTTCTCTGAGTCTTAACTCAGCTTGCTTCTGCTCAGCCTGGGCATTCATTCTTCTGAACTCTAGCTCTTGGTTTCTTTCAGATTGAGCAATAAAACGTTTGTACTCTAATTCAAGCTTCATTTGTTCAAGTTCAAAATAAGCAGGGTTACATGTGGGACCTGGTATACGCCCAGTAGATACAGTAGGTAAGGCAGACAGAGGTTCAGAGTGGCTAACTTCATTAGGTTCACGTTCCTCTTCTGACTCATTATCAAGACTTTGATTCAGATCAATACCATCACTGTTTTCTACATTTGCTGGGGGGGGGTAGATTCCTCTGTACCACCCAGACTTTGGTTTTCTAACAATCTTTCTATAAGTTCCATATTCTTGCCCTTTTCAGAGAGATTCTTATGTCTACACAATACTTTTAAGCAATCAGCAGTTTTGGCAGACAATGATTCTAGGGTATAACTCTCCATAGCAGGCATAGTTAGAAAATCAGCTTTTTAGTGCTAAGCTTTGTGGTTAGTTGTCCTAAAGTGTTCAAAAAGCACTCTACAGTGTATACTCAATACAAATTCCACCGCTGTACACCAGTGTTAGACAGAAACCTGTGCAGTTCCCTCTGGGACCACTGCAAAAGATTTAAGACTACAGGTGTTCGGCAGTAAACCCACTCGGTAGCAGTCTGTACCACACAGATTCACTTGGTAGCTGTGGCTGAGCAGTCAGACTTCCCTCAAGAAGAGTTAGGCAGTATACAGAGTATTCATAATAGGTCAAAAGAACATAGTAGAACAAGTAAACACTGACCAGAGCTTGGTGTAAAAGAGATATACTTATTTATTTAAAAACACATCTAGAAAAACACACAGGCACTAATAGTAAGCAATTCAAAAACACAGTCACTAAATGATATACACTCCCTTAGCAAAATATTAGACAAGTCTTAAGCAAAGCCCCACTTATTTTCAGACAGCGGTGAGCGCTTAACGTAGATGGCACTATAATAAGTCATTTTAAAAAGGGAGAGAAAAGTAGAGAATAATATGAAACAGATCCCAACACTTTCGTAAGATCAAAGCAAGAGAGGAAGGCAAGTAAAACGGTGAAGTTAGAGTTCAGTAGGCCGGATCAACTTTAAGAGGATCGGAACGAAATGTGTCCAAGGTCATAGGGTTGAAGTGCACAAGAGTCTTGCAAAGGTTCAAAAAGAGTTGGACCACAAGAAAGGGACCAGTTAGAGGGTCAAGGCGGCCAGCCCAGTCCAGAAGGTTAAGGGGTTATTATTACCTTGTAGCAATCTTTAGAAAGGGAGGCTTGGCGGACACAGTACCTTAAAGTGGTGAGAATACTCCAGCGGGGGCAGTTGTTCCTGGCAGCGGATGCAAGTCGGTGCTTCATCTGGGGGAAGAGAGGATCTCATCAGGGAAGAAGACAGGAGTCCGTTGCACTGCCAGGGAAGAAACCAGCCACGGAGTTCTCAGGTAAAAGGATCAGTCCTTTTATTCGCGGTCCAGGGGTAAGTGGCTATCCGGTTGCCGGGGTGCTTGGCACGGGAAATTCGACCAGGAGACGGCCTGGGATGCGAAGAGAAGAAGGTAAACTGGTTGTGCCCACCAGTCAGGGGAAGAAGTCGTCGGGAAGTGGTGAGTCTGTTCCGCAGGCCTCCACCGGTGGTGTCGTCGTGGTAGGTCGGCTCAGCTTCTCCCTCGTCAGATTCTAAGGTCCTGTGGCGACTTCTGAAGTTCCAGTCCCCAAAGCCCTGCTTTTATGCAGCACACCCCCATTCACTCAGCCTAGCTGTCAATCAAACATTGTAAGTGGTGAGCCGGCCGGCTCACCACTTGGGCCAATCACACAAGAGTGCGACTTGAGTTACCAAGGTAACTCAGTCCAGGGTGCCTAAACCCCCTCCCACACCCTCTGTGGTACCCAGACAGAGTGGCACCACTTTTGGAGGCTTCTGTGAAGAAGCCTGCCAAAAAATGGAACAAAGGGCTCGACTTGGGTTGGAGTCACAGAAGAGAACACAAACGCCATTTTAGAATCGAGTCCTGGCAAAAAATACCAACCGGCGAGTTAATATTAAATAAATAAACTGACGGTATGTTCGAGGCTATGAGAATTAAATAATTAAAGTTGGTAGCCTCGATCAATGGGAAAATCCCATAGGGATATATTCGCGGTCGAATATAAAAAGTAGTATCCACTGCCACCAGTCAAAACTCGATCAGGGGGGACGGAGACGTGCCCCCTCGACTAACAGACCCCGGGCAATCGAATTGCCCCGACCAGTACGTCCACAATATGATGGTTTGTACTGGTTTCTGTTCATAATTTGGGACTAGTAAAGCCAATGGTGACTTTACATGCCCTGGGAGACAGTAGTCAGTCCCAGGGTATGGAGTCTATGGTGGGGGGTCACTATGACACCCCTGTGTTACTGCACAGAGGGTGCTGTGTAACACACATAGTAAAAACACATGAGACCCTATGGAGTAAAGGACCCCATAGCCCATAAAACGCATTAACAGTCAAAGGAACACAATAAATCATGTCCAAGAGTGGGAGAAAAAGAGTCTCACTCTTGGCAGGAGAAAAAAAAAAAAATCCAGAAATCCAGAAAAGCTGCTGGGGGACTCACTAGGTTAGGGAATTCAGCCTAAAGAGATAATTCTCCTTAACACGCGTCCATGCCCTGCAGGCAGCCCACATCACAGGGGGCCACCCAACACCAATGGCCATGCCCCGCATGCAGCCCACACCACAGGACACCACCCAACACCCGTGACCATGCCCCGCAGGCAGCCCACCCCACAGGGGACCCCCCTGCACCCCTGACCATACCCCGCAGGCAGCCCATCACACGTGTACATGCCCCACAGGCAGCCCACACCATAAGGGACCACCCAGCACCCATGACCATGCCCCACAGGTAACCCACACCACAGGGGATCCCCCTAAACCCCTGACAATATCCCGCAGGCAGCCCATCAGATGTGTCCATGCCCTGCAGGCAGCCTGTTAAGTGACTTCAATTCAGCAATCCCACTAAGCCAGTGCCTCGTCTGGGACGCCCAAGGGAAGCCCTTATTTATATATTTTTATGACAAGTTATACTCTGGATGATTAACCCTTATATAACGCACCTCTCTTTGAATCCCCCTGACCTCACTGAGCCAAGAAGTAGGTTTGTTTTTCAATTTAAAAGATTTATTGGAAAATTAAACAATATATATATATCACACTTTTATAGTAAATGAATATTTGATATCACACTTAAGAATATGACAGTGATCAACAATGGATAATATTACAATTGTACGCTTATTTAATTACTTAGGAGTCAGTATAGGAACGAAAAGGTAACTGAGAATGCTTTTATGGTTTCAAGGAAAACAATGATGGAAAGAATGCAGTACAGAAATAACTGATAGGGTTTCACAAGAGATAATATGTTCACTTTTCCCCTGGTGGCAATTCACTCCCCCTATGCAATATAAAAAGATGGAAAGAAGAGCACACAGTTCTCAGGAATACAATCAAATGTAGTTCAGTTCCCCCCTAGCAAGTTTAGACAACAGGGATGATTTTAAAACACAAGCAAAATACTTTAAATGTGGTATGCAAAGAATGTTTTATTCCCTATAGGAGGTTCAGGGTAGGTGATAGCTATTTGAGATTAATTCAAGTCACACTTGCGATGCTCAATGAGGGATTAGCAGGTTGAAAATGAATTCTAGCAGTTCAAGCAAAAAGCGGCTATTTTGACAGGAGCTAATTTTTATATTCGTGGCAATTTTTCCAAATGCGTCGAGCGCGATTACGGAAAAATTATAAAGAGTAGAAAGTCGGTTTAGAGCTTGTTGGAAAGGTTAGAATCTTAGCTTTAAAATGAAAGTTAAATCTTTTACAGCTTTGAAATGACAGAATGAAGACACGATTCCTATGATGCAGTTCTGGACAGGTTCAAATGTTTTGAATCAGATTATTTTAAACTAAGGGTTGGGTTCTGCACAGTTCTAGCTGAGTACTCACACTATAAATTTGAAATAGGCCGTCAAGGTCTGGTCAGGTTGGCTGGTTCTCTTGCCACGGACAGTCTTTAGTACCGGTTCTGGTCACAGTGATCTGGTCTGGGTCTCTGGTTCTGCTGGTCTCGATCAAGTGGATTCTGGATACAGCACTGCTTTCTGGGTACCGGCACAGGGTTCTAGGTAGAATCATACAGCTCAGCCCGGCTGTTTGAATCATTTGCAAAAGATTTTGAGGCCTGCTGATAAAGGATTCAGCTGGTGTTTCAGGCCTCAATGCAACAAGTTCTGAAGTCTGGAGTCTAAGTTCTGGAGATGGTCCTTCTGGATATTGTCTGGTCTGGCAAAATGCTTCGCAAGAAAGTGGAAAGTGAATGTCCCTTTCTGGCTTTCAGTTGCTCTTTTTATGTCTTTTGAAAGTGGGTGGGTCGGCTCATTCTGCATGCCCAACCCTCTCATGATTTGATAGGTCAAGCATTCTCTGTGACGTGATTTGAGAAGGAATAGTGTGTCAGAGTGAGTCATCATTTTCAATCTATTGAAGAATGCCCCTTTGTGCCCGTGCAACATATCTTCTTTTTCATAAAACCCACATTTGCAATATACCCCACTTGTTAATATTACCTAAATTGCATGACGGATTGCTTAAGGTATATTCTTGCCTAACCCTGATCTTCCTAAGAGCTAGGGTTCAAAAATGCCAACATTTTTCATTTTTTGGTTGGTTTAACAATATTGGATTTTTACCAAAAATTACACAGATGTACACCGCCTCTCTAGACATATTCCAGTAAATTTTCATTTTTCTAGCATAAACCCTGTGTCTGCAATCTCCATAATTCATGGGGTTTTGCCTCAGAACATGGTACAGAGTTGAGTCTGGTCTCAAATTGTGGGTACATTTCTCAGATTAAGGATCTCCAAATTGTACATTTTTGTAAGCTTAATACAATATTTCAGAAGCATTTAACTTAAACATATATTTGCTGCAATATGAATCCACAATCCAGTCTGGCCCGCCCCCAGAAGCTTGGTGAGATCACAGGCCTCTCCTTTCTGCAGAAGACTGTTTACAGTCCACACCCAAAATCTGCATACCCCATTCAATTGAAAGGGTCTATTGTGTTGTGTCCTGCAGGCTGCAGGGGAAACTCCTCCCTCTCAATCAACAGGCCATGTGATATCCTGGGCTGTTTTATGTGTCTCTGAAGTGTTAATGTTTCTCAGGAAAAGCAAGTCTTTGAACTTTTAATTACATAAGACCCCCTTCTGTTCACTGCACAGTTCTGCAAGACAGCTCTCCTGTCAGGATTTATAGAGCGCCAGCGCCGGTCAGTGTCCAATGCCGGTTGTGCACCTATTTTTGACAGCTGTCTTGAATTAATACATTTCAAAAAGAAAGGATTTTACTTGATAGTATATGATCCTTGCTTGACATGGCATTGATGTGGATCTGCAGTAGAGTAAAGTAAAACACTCAATCAGAGTTGGATTTTTGTTTGGTGGTTTCGGGCCCATGATCTTAGCAATTTTTGACATTAATAAAAACAGATTTTGAACAGAACCATCTTTCTTTGCACTGGTGGGTGGCAGGTCAGGGGACCATTTTGGTGTGCGCAAAACTGCGCGGTTCTCCTGGATTCTGGTGCAAATGTGGGCTTTTCTGCCATCTTGAATTTTCTAAGCCCACAGCACCAAATGTTTCAGCATAATAACTTGAACATGGGTCAAGACACCCAACAAGCCCTCACCACAGGGGACCACCCACCACCTGTGGCAATGCCCTGCAGGCAGCCCACACCACAGGGGAACCCCCTAAACCCCTGATCATACCCTGCAGGCAACCCACATGGCACCATACACTGCATGCAGGCTCTGACTCATGTCCCCCCACCCCACCAGTGATTGCAAGCTGCAGGCAGGCCCTGAATCATGTCACCCCACCCCACCAGTAACGACAACCTGCATGCAGGCCCTGACTCATGCCCCTCCAGCCTACCGGTGATGGCAACCTGCGGGCAGGCCCCGACTCATGTCACCCCACCCCACCCCACCAGTGATGGCAACCTGCAGGCAGGTCCCGACTTATTTCCCCACACCCCACCAGTGACGGCAACCTGCTGGCAGGCCTGTACTCATGATCCCCACCCCACCAGTGATGGCAACCTGCAGGCAGGCCCAGACTCATGTCCCCCCACCCCACCAGTGATGGCAACCTGCATGCAGGCCCCGACTCATGTCCCCCCACCAAACATATTGACACAACATAGAATCATGTAGCAAATGTCCTCCTAAATGCCACCACACGCTGCCCCCCCAGTGAAACTCCACACCCATCCATTGGCCCCACTTCACAGTACTGTCCCCATGGCATGGCATTCACCAAAGCACACATGAATGCACCCAGATACATGTCCGACATAGCCACATAGCAGTGACACATGCCTGAGCCAGTGGCGATTGACACATGCAACAAACAAGTGTGAGCAGACAACACTCAGATTCGAAGAAATGTAAATGTATTGTAAAAAATGAAAAAACATGAATCATAAATACAAATAGTGTATGCAAATGAAATGAACGTAAAAAATATAAAAATGCCAATATCAAACTAAACAGAAACACCCAAAAAATAAATAAACCATGATAAAGACCCTTGTCCAAAACAATGTACTCAGTCCAGGAATCTCAAAAATAAACAAGGAAAAACTGTTACTCCATGGGCAATAAAAAAAGAAACATAAAAATCCACAAAATGTTCAATTATTCACAATAAATGATGAAGGGGTTATTGTTCCCAAAAAACAGACTGGTCCAACAAAACAAACGACCGACAAAAAACAACTATATACAAACAAGTGGAGCCATCTGTGACCTCCAAAAAAAAAGAATAAAACCAAATGAAACCTAACACTAAGTAACTTTTTACAATGGCGGCAGGCTAGTCCTATGGCTCACTCTTGTTGTTAAAACGTTTGTCCAGGGCATCCTCTAAATCTGTGTCTTGGCCTGGAGGCAGCACTGTGCCCTATCCTAGAGGGCTCGCAGGGACGCCGCCATACTCTCCTGCGAGTTTCCTTGAGGAACTCTGCCTGTCTCAATGCCCGCCCCATGGAGTTCTCACCCTGACCATGGTGAGCCGTGCCCTCTCTGTCCACCGCTGCTCTGCATCCATTTGCTGGCCCATCCACTGCCACACGGAAGACACACTTTGTCCAGGGTCCACCTGCCCTTCGGCCGATGCCTGCCCCTGTGATGTTGTAGGCCCCTAGTCCGGACGCCTCCTATGTCGAGCCTGCTGCTGCTGCCTTGATGTCATCTGCCTGTGCCACCACGACTGCCTCCGGGATGATGACAACCCCCGGCACTTTCTTGGACGTGCCCTGCTGGAAGGTGCCTGCACAACCTCCATTGCCACAGCTCCTGTTGCTGGGGTGACCACCTCTGTTGAACATCTGACTCCCGACTGTGGCAGGGATGTGATCTCCACCAGCCTGGCCACGGTGGAAGAGGCAGGACCACCGGGTGCCCTGGTGGCATTTGGGCTAGAAGATGGCAAGGAGGATGACTGGCGCATAGTGGGTGCAGAGAAGAGGGTCGCAAAAGCGGCCAGCACATGGAGGAACCCTGCGACCATGAGCCATCCTAGACAGTTCAGGATGGCACACAGCTGTTTGTGATGATGTGCATTGTTCTGCCTGGAATCATGCACATCATCACAAATCATGTGTGTGCTGCATCGCAAAACTGACTAGGATGGGCTCAACCCTGTCATGGATTGCCTCGTCCGCAGGTAGATGAAGGTCAGTTGACGTGGACACTTCCTCTACCTGCGGATGGGCCTGGACTGAGGCATCCCTGCCGGTGGAGAGTGATGCAGTCGCAGAATCAGGGACAGGATTATGCACAGGCACCTCAACGGCAACCCGTGCAAACCCCTGCCCCTGTCCCTGGACTGCACCACTTGCACCAGTGAAATCACCCCCACCAGGCCCCATGTGTGGGTCTAAAGTGGCCTCCTCCTCCTCCTCCTCACCCACCACCAACCTGGATGCCTCTGCACCGTCTTCTGCATTGTACTGTCCCGGTGGGGGCTCAACTGCCCCTTCCGATGCCGAGGATCCCACTTCCAACATTGGCCTCTTGGGCCTCCCCTCGGCAGCTGCGGCCGTAGTGGCGGAAGCGGCACCAGTCCCCTCGCTCCTGGAAGATGGCATAACCTGGGAGGGTGACTGGCCTTGCGTCTCCGGCCGGTAGAGGCATCCCCACCATTTTGCTCCACAGCACCATCTCCACCCTCTTCTCCACTCGACACTGTGGAATGTGAGACATTAAACACATCAGGATACTGAACCAAAGTCTGCTAGACACAAAGCAAATGCACGAGTGGCATGCACGAGTGACACTGTTTTACGTCCTAGCCATCATCACCTTCCACAACACACGGGTCCTTGCAAGCAAAGCACATGCACATACACCACCGCACAGTCATGCATCTGTCCGTGTCCACCTCCCATCACAGGGCAATCATGGAGAGCTAGGCCACAACAATCAATGCATGCATCGAGATGTGCATGTGTCATGCATCCATGGTGTTTCCCAGTCACACACTCACCACTCAGTAACACGCACATGTACACCATGCACGTCCATGAGGGTGACATCAGCATCCACGATTCACACAACAGATATGACCAGGTACAGACACAGGCATGCAATCATGTGTGCATCGTCACATGCTGGTGCACATCATGCATAGCAGCACACACACACCATTGTCATTGCACACGGTTGAGCAGACTCACAGGTTTCACTATCATGTCCCTGCACACAGACATCCATACATAGGTCATGCCAGACATACGTCCAAGGTGCACACACCTGACAAACCTAAACATGCACTACGCTGGAGATGACCACATGGATAATTACCACTCGACTCCAGACGGGGTCTGCATCTAGATGACCTGGCGGTGAAGCACTGGGTGTATGCGCTCCAGGACCCTTATTTGCATGTTGCTCATTTGGTCCCGGCGCCCCACTTCTCCACAAGCTTCAACGAGGTGCTGGGTCTTCCTGAGGGCCCTGGACCTGAAGTCCTCCCAGGGCTTTAGGACACGGTCAATGTCCTTCCAGATCCTCCTCCGTCCATCCCTGTCAAAGCGGGAACTTGAGAAGAGGGCATCATAATTCCCCAGGACTCATTCCACCAGGATGCCAACTTAATTTTCAGTGAAGATGTCAGCCCTCTGCCTCTCTGACTGGGGGTTGCCACTGGTCCCAGATGGTGTTGAGTCGGACATGGCAACCCCTGAGGCAGGTATGGGTGGACAATTTGGTCCTGGGGCTGGGCTGTGGAGTGATGGTACACCAGTTGGGAGTCTTCTGGGTCAGGAGAGGTGGTCTCAGGAACAGGATCCCCGGCTATGGCTTCTGTGCAGGCACCAAACAGCAGGACACGTTGGCAACAGACAAACCGGCAGCAGCAGATTGCTTGTAGGAGGCTGCTCAGGGTAACTGGGGGGCAGTTAAATGGCCTTCTGGACAGCAGCGTGGTCTTCCGTGTGGAGTCACATGGCCAGCTTGATGCAGAGTGACGCTGCATGTGCAAAACCGAGTTAGCATGAAATCTGAGGAAAGGCCTGTAGAGCGTAATCGCATAAGTGACAAGACACGCGCAGGCGTATCCTTCAGCGCGGGTTAAAGGTCTATGCGGGTCAGCAGTTCGCTGTACATGCTTTACGTGGAGACTGACGCGTGTGTTATTTCTTCTTGTGGGTTCACACGTGATATCTTCACAACCCTTAAAGTTCAGACTTCCTGTTTTGGTGGGGGAGATGCCTACGTGCACACACGCATGTGTTTTTCTTTTCCACACAAGGCAGACGGTGAGTCGCGCATGCTTATTTTTCTTGCTGTGGTTCCCCCTGTGTGTCGCATACCCAGCTTTCGAGATTAGAGTAGCCTGCATATTCCACGCATACTTTTTTTGTGTCCCAGGGTGCATCAGCGTACTGCTGGAGGTTTATTCCATGCACATGGGCTACTGGGGGTTGTGTGCACATTTATTATCATTTTTTGTGGTGCCTGAGCATTGCATGACCCGTCTTTATTCACCAGGGACAACATACAGACTCGCAGGAGCACAGGGGTGTGTATAACATCACGTACACTGCCCCCTTCACCCCAATTGCCCAGGACAATTGTTGTGTGCACCTCCCATTGGCAATAGTCCATCTGTGCCATGTTTGA
Source organism: Ambystoma mexicanum (assembly GCF_040938575.1). Taxonomy (NCBI): domain Eukaryota; kingdom Metazoa; phylum Chordata; class Amphibia; order Caudata; family Ambystomatidae; genus Ambystoma; species Ambystoma mexicanum. Next base: position 1,359,070,593 of record NC_090931.1, on the reverse strand, counting down.
GAGGCCACCAAAAGCGAAAGGCAGCAACGCTGGGTAATCTCCCGTGGCTGGCCATTGTGGGGCACGTAGCCGGGGTGGCCAGGGAGTCCAGGGAGTCCAGTGAGACCAGGGATGCCAAAGAGGGGGACGTGGGCATGGTGTTCCAGAGGGGCAGGCTCTGCAGCCACATGCTGGCACAGCCATGCCACCACCCCCAGTGCCTCAGGGAGATGCTGCTGCAGCAGTCATCCCTGGTGCACATCTGAACCCACAGCCACTGTCATCTGCTGGCATGGGCCACGAGGTAGTGGAAACTGCAGGTACAGCTGCGGCAAACGCCACCCATGCTTGTGGTGAGCCAGCACAGGCTGCCTTGGTACAGGAGGACTCTAAGGCAGATTTTCAGGTGATGAAGGCCAAGCCCTGTGTGCCTAAGGTAGCTGTGACCAAGACCCAAGTATTTGGGGCAGTGGTGACATCTGCTGCCCTGACCTGCCAGGTGGTGGGAGTCAGGGGCAGATGCAGCCAACACCACCCCGTCAGTGAGTCTGCCAGCCAGGATTGTGTTGGTCACAGCCCTTGGCACTGAGGCAGTTGTGCCGCTGGGTCATGGCAACAGCACCCAGCAGCCAATTGCGCAATCCAAGCCTTCCGTCCTCTTGCCTATTTCTACTCCCATTCTACCATCACCCCTGCCCCTACTGACCAGAGCGGCATTAGCCACTCAGGGTCTGCACAACCGGCCAAACGGAGGAAGTGTGCTTCTGCGCAAGAGGCTGGGACCCAAGACACGGCATGGCAAGGAAGAAGCCTTTCAATAAACAGGAACTGGACTTCCTTGTGAACTACGTGTCAGCACATGACTGCAATATGCTGATGGTCTCAGGTTGCCATACTACACCTGCTCAGCATCAGGTCCACTGGCAGTGCATTGCGAAAAGTGTCAGTGCCATTGGATATGAGAGGCGCACAGCTCTAGATTGCTACAAGCGTTGGACTGACCTCCGATGCTGTGCAAAACAAAAGCGGGCATCTAATTACTCCCTGATTCTTGTGACTGGCAGTGGGCCCCCACCAGAGGAGGATGAACTCACTCCGCATGAGGAAATCACTGCAAAGTTCATTGATCAGGGACTTATCCAGGGAGTGGGAGAAATGCCGGATTATGATGCAACATCCGGTGAGTGTTCATGCTTGTGTGCCCAGCCCATGTGTGTGTTGCTTGTGTGATGTGTTGTGATTGACTGCCAGTTCAGGCTATGTATTCATGAGTGCCATGTGTGACACATGCTGTGCTTGACTGATGCATGCTTGTAGTGATGCAGTCTGCATGCAGGCCATGTGCTGCACATGAGGGCAGTCCTCATCAGCACACATGCACCCTACTTACATGCAAGTCACTTGGCGGCCTCTACTGTCCATGTTCAGCCACACTGACATGTTAGCATATAGCCTGTGGTGTAGTTCCACTCAACACTCGGCCTATATATTGACATGACTGATGGCTATGTGAGGTCACCCTGAAAGCTGCTCCTCCTCACAGGCATGCTTCCTTGCCTCTCCACCACCCTGCAGCTCACTGTCTCCATATTACTGGTGATTCCCCTGTTGGACTACTGCAATGGCCTGTTCCCCATTCCTGTGTACATGCACACTTTGCTCTTCAACCCTGCCAAACCTGTACTGTCGGGTACATCCTTTGTCCTTGAGGCAGGGTATCTCACTTGGACCGTGCAATGGCACAGGCTCAGAGTGGACATGAGTGTTCATTCATGGACCATGTGCATTCCCTGCAAGCCCCTATGTGTCCGTGGCAGGCTAGTCATTGTACAACATCTCCGGTATTGTATCTGTTTTATGGTATTTGCTCATCCATAACATGCTCACTCAGGGTCACTTCCTCATCACGCACGTGTTTAGGGTGTCCTTGTCTGTGTCGAGCACAGGCCTCCCTGCCTCTAGGCAACTGGTGTTGTGGCTTCTGCATCTATAGGTGTACTTGTGATGGTTCCTCATGTGTCCTGCTTACTGTCCCCCTCTCATCTGCTGTAGACTCAGTTGAGTGAGATGATGCAATTGACATATGCCAACCCTATCTGCAACTTCACAGTACTCTGGTCAGCCATTCAGATACATGCACTGCCTTCCTGCCATTCTCCGGGGGGGGAGAGGGTCACTGCTTTTCTGGTTCTGTTTATAGTTGAGGATGTACACATGTGCTGCACTGCAATCACACACTTCTGAGACATGTTTCACCCTTCTACGTGCCTGTTCACTTGTGTGATTTCAAAGCGACCTGGCATGTATGTATCCATGTGCCTCCCTTGACTTTATTTCAATGCACTTGCGTTGTTTCATCCTGTGACATGTGTACTTTTTGGGATATTTATTTTCTTGCAGTGCATGATGACATGTATTTTACATGTGTCATGGACAGTTCTATTTGACTTACTGCTGTGGCTATTTGGGAATTGTGCCATGGCTATGCTACGCCCCATCTCTTTGTTGACATCTGTCAATGTTGCCTAAGAACTATGCCTGCCAGAAGGTTGTGTGTGATGCAGGTGATATGCATCATGCAGTACATGTGTGGGTTTTGCATTTGACACGCATCCATGTCTGCTTTCAGGGTCCCCTTCCATTTCATTGCCACTGCATGCATGCCAGAGTTTGTGTTGTGTGTGACATGGCTGCCTCATGTGTTGGCCCTCAATATTGTGTTGTCTATGTGTGTGGTATTTGCTGCTGACATGTGTGCTCATGTCTTTTGTTATTTTGTTACAGGTGATGATGCAACAGAAGCAGAGGAGGTGGAGATGGCAGACAGGTTGGAGTGTTCAGGTCAACAACCATTCACCAGTGGTGGTCATGAGTTGGTAGGCCGCGAACATCCATTGGTGCTCCAGGCCATCCTGTCCAGGCCTGCCTCTGGGTATGGCTCTGAGGATCTCTTTGACTGTTGAAATGGATGGTCATCAATCCGTGCCATTGATGGTTGGTGGTTCTGCAGTGGACACTGTTTTGTCTGCCACACCTGCAGTGGGGGTTGAGCCCTCAAGGGGCCAGTCAGTGTTGGAATGTCCTCCTGTTGTTCCTGGGGCAGCAGACCAACAGAGGAATGCAGTCGTGTAGCCACAGGCAGTGCCGGCACAGCAAGGAGCACGTCTCCTTGGGCCCAACAGATGGGGTGTCCAGCAACGCAGTGGCCATGCGCCACCAGGGAACACTGGGTGGGAGCAATCCATGTATGCCATAGAACAGCAACAGGGGGGAGTGATTGAGATGATGGCTCAAGGGATGGAATGTGCGGCCGTTTCCATTCTCCCCCCTGATAGGCAGGTGGAGCTCCAGCAGCAGGCAATGCAGTCCACATGCCGCTCAAACAGGCTGGGCATGGTGGCCTCCAACAGGGCCCGCCGTGCTGAAATGGTGGCTCTGCGCTCAGCTATTTCTCCCTCCCTCAGAACGACTCTGGCTACACACATTATGAGTCAGGGGACATGGGCAGAACAGAGGATGGAGCAGCTGGAACGCACACTCTCGGTTGAACTCCATGCAAGCTGGGAAGAGGGCATCTGTCACGTGAGGAGTTGCTGGCAGAGCTGCGTGTTACACATGAGTCCTTGCAGGAGGAACTCCCCGTTACACGTCAGGTGCTGCATGACTACCACCATGCCATATTCCTGCAGGACCAGGCTCACCAGGCCCGTATGCTTGCTGCCGTGCAGGGGCTTGCTGTGGCTATACATGGTCAGCAGTCACCTTTGCCACCCACACCTCCTGATGTACAACCAGGGGGTGATGACAATTTATCTCCCACTCAGGTCGGGCCGTGAAGACCATGAGCCCATGGAGGTTTTTTATTTAGTCTCAACATCATTGCATGTGGATGTTGAGGTGCACCCTGCACCTCCCCCCTCCTGGGTGCCCCACCCGGGTCCACTATGGACATTTTTATTTTTTCTCTATTGTGCATTTATATTTTAGTGTGGTGCTATGTGGCATCCAATAGCATCCACTGTGTGTTCTGGCTGGGCCCAGACAGGCTTGTCTCGTGTTTGTGTACCACGTGACAGTAACTTACACAGAGGCATCGGACTTCTGTCATATCTGTGGCCAGTCTGAAGTCCAACTTGTGTATACACCCCCAGTGGGGATTCATGATGGTTTTTCCAGTGCATGGTTGGACTGCATTTTGGTGAGTATATTGTTGACTGTGCCTGATTTCATTTTGCTAATTCATTAATTGCCTTGACTGTATACATTGTTGATGCACTTAATGCTGTATGCTGTCCCATGCCCCCTTTAGCTGTCAAAGCCACTCTCATGATGGTAGGGGAACGTGTGGTGGCAATGTCACATTGAGCCACTTTTGCTATGGTGTTTCCTCACTGTCTGACATTGTCACTGTTGTGTCCTGTGTTCATGATATGTTATGCTGGTAAATTGATAGTCATGTGTTTTGGTTTTTCTTATGACGTGTCACGGGATAGGCAATATGTTTCCATTGCAGATGTGTCCACAATGGAGTGGTTAACATGGGAAATGTATGCAACACTGAAGGTTCATGCATTTCCCATGCTAACATGCTTTGGAGAGCCCTGCAAACACACCCGCACAATACACACAACACACCCCCACCCCAACATCCATCCATGCACACACTACTTGCCTTCTGAGACATGCTGTGTCCCTGCTGCACAATTTCACAGTGACTTTTGCGACTGTGAACTGGTGCCGCGGGCTAGTTTTTTGCTTAGTTTTTTTATGCAGCTGCAGGGGTTTACAGGCCACAAACACCACTCACTGTACTGACAACCCTGCAGAAGCCGCTTTTTATTTTCTTGTTTGGGATTCCCTGGGATGCATGACACCAAAGTTTCGAGGTTTTGGTGTTCACACCTTTGGTGACATGGATTTACGTACTTTTAGTATACGTTTGATATTTTTGCTCACTCTTTCCTTCAGAGTCCTTGTCTGATGGGATTGTCTGTGGTCTGTTTCCATTTGTTTCCATTTGTGACGGTACACTTTGTGACAGTTGTGTCATGTGTGTTGATATTTTTTTTTGTAGTTTTCACATTGCATGCCATGGCATGGCGTGTGGGGTGGGTGACATGGGGTTGAGGGAGGTTTACTTGATTTACCAGCATTGGGATGTTATATTTTGCATAGGGGTGGAATCTGTAGCTTGCATGTGTGCCTTTTGGTCCGCCGGGATTGTGTTTGTTTAAGTGGCTTCAATGTTGCAATTCCAAGGACATGTTCAGTTGACTTTGTCATCATCGATTGTCACCTGGAATGTGCCAGGCCTGTGTGCACTCCACAGGGGGGGGAGTATAGGTGAAAATGTATCCACAAGCTGGGTACAGGCTGCTTCACTGTGTGCCCTTTCCCCCCCATGCGCATCAGCCATGCATGTGTTTGGGGATTTGGGGGAACCACCATGTCCACTGGTAAGCCCCACCAGGTTGCAACGTTGTGCAGGACACATGCGGCCACAATGATCCTGCATACTAATGGGGGTGCATTTAGTAGCTGCCAGCCAGAGCGGTCAAGGGAGCAGAAACGTGACTTGAGCACTCTGAATGTGCGCTCCACTATGCCCGGGTTGCAATATGGGCTGCGTTGTATTTTACCTGGGGTGGTGTGGTGAGGTTCCGTAGTGGCGTCATTGTGTAGGTGCTCAGAGGGTAGGCACTGCCCCCTGGGGAGGAGATAATGGTTGTCATTAGTTGGGTTTGTATATTTGTCTGTGTGTGACATGCTTGCATGTGCAGAGGCATTTGTACTCACCAATGAGCCATGTGTTGCCATGCCTCCCAGCTTCCAGGTCCTGGTGTAGGGCTGACATTCTGAATATGAAACTATCATGGGTGGCCCCGGGATAGTTTACATAGACAGTGGTGATGATTCCCTTGCCATCATATACAACCTGCATGTTGATGCAATGACAGTGCTTGCGGTTGCAATAGATGTGCTCAGTGGCCCTAGGTGGACATATGGCCACATGGGTGCAATCAATGGCACCAGGAAGTGTTCCACCCTGTAAAGGTCCTGGAGCACGGCCTGCCTTTCTGCAGGTGTTCTGGGCATGTATATGTGCCTGCGGACTGAGGGACATGCAGTCATGATTGCCAACACCTGGTCTAGCCAGCGTGACTGCGTACCCTGTGAGACACCCCCAACTATGACAGTTGTCCACTGAAAAGACCCCGTGGCCAAAAATTGCAGGACATTGAGCACCTTTTCCAAGGGGCTCAGTGCATGGGAGCACAAGGTGGGTAATGTGAGGTCATCCTCCCACTCAGTGACCAGTTCTAGGATCATATGAGGTGAAAACCTGTACCTGCTATAGACCTGGTCGTCAAGCATCCCAAAAAGGCTGTTCATGGGTAAGAAAATGAGGCACCTGGCTATCCTCCTCCTGCGGTGTCCCACAATCACTGCTGCGAGAAATGGGACATTCATTGTGTCTGTATGTCCTTGTTTGTTGTTTGTGCACTTTTATACTGCGCGGGGGCACTTCCTCCTGCTTTCGTGTGGCGGATGTGTTTCCGGCTTTGCGCATCTTTTGGCGTGCGTGGGTTTGCCCTATTCAATTCCATGAATACGTGTTGTTAGCGCTCGTGTGAGCGTTGCGGGGATTTTGCTGATCTACTTCGCCCTTTACACCCACATTTTCGCGTGCTGTTCCCCCTTCCGCGTGTGGCGCCCCTTTTTAGGTCTGTGCGCTGGACATTGTGCGCCTTTACTGGGTGACTCACGCACAGCTTTCAGGTTGTCGCAGTGACGTGTGCGCCACACACAGATTCGGTGCAGGTCCCAGGTAAGCCAGGCGCAGTGCCTTAGATGAATCGTGAAATGGGCGCACATGTTCGTTTCGCACGTTTTCACTGCGTTTTTCATGATTGTGCCACACATTTCGGTGCACATTCATTCCACGAATCACCCCGTGAGTTTAGCCGTTTATGTATTTCAAAGTTTATGTGTGGTTCAGTTAGACACTGTGCTGCATTTTTCTTATAAAAAAGAGAAACATTGTTGCCATTGCTGGCCCATTCTGATGCCATGGAATATAACAGAGGGAACCAGAGTGGTATAACATGCACTTAAATATGACTAAAAGATTTTTCTCCTGCCATGCGTTCCAGTGGCTACCATTTGAGCCTGTGGTCTACTGGCTGCTCATAAACCACAAAGATGTCAATGGGCTGTATCCAGGCCTCAGGCAGGGACATGACCTATGAGACAACAGGGTGGTCTTCAGAGATGAAGTGCCATGTGGACACACCTGTTGGCTGTGGATCATCACTATGGTCAATGTGTTCATTGGGAGTGGCTGTCGGATGGGCCCAGGGAACAATGTCAGTATCTTGATAAGGCACGGGCATGGTAAAGGTTTAGGATAAAATACATGCTTTTAGTGATGCCACATTTCCCAATTGTTTCCTCTCCTTTTCCTCTGTCAGCAGAGGAGCCAGAGGATGCATTAACACTGAATTGTTCTCCCATCCACTGTGGGTAAATATACTGCCTCACCCAAACAGGTCAGGTATTAACTGTGTCTTTGGAAACACAGTGATCCACCACTGAATGAAAGCCTCTCTGCCAAGTTTATTGTGCCTGCAAAGCTTTGTGAGTGATTAACCTTAAATACCTAACCGTGTATGTGATCTCGTCATGCACTACTGTTAGAGTTGCATTGAGAATCAGATCCAATACTTATGATAATATTATAATAACTCTACACAATCAGCCGGTTGCTTTTAAGCTCTTTGAAAGCAGAAGGGACGTGTGCATAAAGCATTGCCTCATATTTGCATACAGCGTGAAACAGAAACGACTTTGGTGCTTTCCGGACTTCTTGTGGCTGGATCAACTGGAGAGTCCCAGAATGAAGGTTGTGATGATGAAGGGATGTATCCCCATACCAAATGTATTCTGAGCATATCAAGTTCTCAGAAGCCATCCTTGAGGGATATGGATGGCTGGAAGAACTGTAGTACTTTAGAGATGCAGTGAGGGTTCTGGACGTAGATTTATTTCTGGGATAGGCATAGAATCACTCATTTTGCAAATGATCCTCTCCCTCGCGATCTGAAGGCCTCTCAATATTCCAGAGTGGAGTCTAGCAAACTTTTTTCAAACAAAACATACTTTGGAGATTTCTGGGTTTCCGCTGCAATATTACAAGAATGTCCACAAATACATTCAGTGGTGTAGTGGGGGCTGCCACAGCAACTGTTGTGTGGGGCACCATGCTACCCCATGTCGTGGCGGGTCGAGTGCCCTCAGACTTTAGAAAGACACTATTGCTTTGTTAACCAGATCAGAAATTATTTCTTTATGAAGTTAGAGAGACTCCAGAAAGACAATGTTTCCATTACAGTGCAGTGGCACAAGATGCATGCACTCCAGTTTATTTGAGCATAACAGGAACCAGGAAGCCCTATCTTCTTCCCAGTTCCTGTCTCTATGGAGCTTTGCTGGGAGCTGGAGGACTACCTGCAGAGAAATCTCTCAGAGTGACAGCTTCTGTGAGGTAAGAAAATAAATATATATATTTCTTTTTTCAATGTACGTCTTGTGTGCGTGGGTTTTGCATGTTCATGATGTATGTATGTATGCATGTTTGCGTGTGAGGGTATGTGCATGTAATATGTAGTGTGTGTGAGTGTGTGTGTGTGTGTGTGTATGAGAGATTTTGTGATGTTTGGGTGACTGGGTGTGTGTGTACGAGCGAATGAATGCTGTATGGGTGCCTGTGTGAAAGAGCAATTGAATTGTGTGAGTAAATGAGCAAGGGCAGGTTGTGTGAATGTGTGTGTGTGTGCCTATGTGCGTGCTTATGTTTAATACTGGGCCGAGGAGCTGTTTTTTGATAGGTGGAGTTTCGGGGAGGAGGTTTAGACTTAGAACCGACTGGGTGTGGGGGGGCGGGTAGGGTTGAGGTGTGCACATAAAATGATATTTTTAATTGGGCACCCATGATAAACCAAGCATGATATGTGTGTTGTATGGCGTGATTGGCATTTTGGTTTAGCAGTCTAGTAATTTCCTACTGTGACATTACATTTCTTACTGGGCATCTCTGATAATGCACGTATGATATGAGTATTGAATGGCTAGACTTGCATTTGAGTGCAACCAGTCTAGTCATTTCTTACTGTGGCATGACATTTGTTTTACTGGGCATCTATAATAAAATAAGTATTGTAAGTGTTATTACATGGCTACAGTGGCATTTTGGTGTAGCCAAGCTATTTCTTACTGTAGTATTGTAGTTTTTGATTGGGTATCATCAAGTGTAAAACAAACATGACAAGTGTTATTTCATGTCTCGGCTGTCGTACATTGTGCAAATAGTTTGCCCTTGTTTACTTATTGTGGCGTTGCATTTTTAATGGCATGAGTATGTCCTTACCAGGGGATACTGCCATATATTGGAAGAGCCAGTATGGACACATTGTCTTATAAGTATCATTACTAGCATTATGCACAAAGCAAACATTAGTACTTTCTTATACGGGAGTACTGGATTGGTGCAGCCAGAAGCCACATGTATTGGCAGAGGCAGTGTGAACATGTTTTTATGCTGGCATATATTGTGGGCAAAGGCAGAATGAAAATGCATTGGAAAATGCATCTGAACAATGCTGGTGACTTGCATCTATTAGAGTTTTGAATTGGAGTTACCATACAAACTAATTGCAAACTGAATGCCTTTTACACATTTTTGCTTCACAGAAAGTGTGCTGTAAAATTCACAATATAACGCATTATGCAAACATTTTTCTCAGGGGGAAGCACCATGCCTAGCCTCTAGTTGCTCCGGGCTCCAAGGCTACACTTGGTCACTCTGGCATATTTGCAGGAAATGTTTACACCCATTGAATAAAAAAAATCACCAGCTGCTACTTGGTGAGTGACAGGTGGGTGCATGGGTACAAATGTGTGTGTGCAAGGTTGGGGCCTTGGGTTGGGGTAAGGGGAATTGGAACATGTACATTTTCCTAAAAGTTGTACAGGCATTTATGGCCAAAACTAGCTTGATGAATTTTATTACATGGAGGAGGTTTTGGGATTGGGGGTTTACAATGCAAGGAGGCAAGCAGATGGGGCATTTTTTTGTGGGATGACATTTTTACTCACATAAGGGGTAATGCCAATATGATATGTGTTCTTACATGGGGAGGGTGCAGGCAGTTGTACAATCAGCAATTCAATTTTTACTTACTGTGACATTCCCTGTTTTACTGGTGTTCAGGGCAAAGTCAAGGTGATGAGTGTGCTGACATGTCGGTAAACACATTTGTGCAGCCAAACAAGGGAATGTTTCCTACTGTAGCATTGTATTTTTTACTGGCATTGAGGGCAAGTCAACATGTAGAGTATTCATCATGGTCTGGCAGTGGGGAAGCATTTGTGCAGCCAGGAATAACAGGTTCTCTTCCTGTGACAGGTGTGTTTCACTGGCATTAATGCCAAAGACAAGAGAATATGTGTACATGGGCATACTGGCATATACTGGCATTAACATGAATTCTTATGAAACCCTTAATGTGCTTAATATTATTGGCAATGCAAATAATAGGCAGGTATGTTTGGGTATCTGGAACCAGGCATGGTCCCTTGTTTGTATGCTAGGTTTAAGATTTAAGGTTTGATTAAAACACATACTTATATCTTGCCCATAGTTCAGTGCAGCAGCATGATCACCATGACTATTGTGGAGGCATGGTGGGCCAGGCCAGGCAGTGTGTGGCATGGTCCGTGCTTTGTTGCCGAGTGTGAGGGAGAACCCTCAGTGTGGCTCAGAGGTAGCCCCCACATTTTGTGTTACTCTACTGAACACATTGATACACCATTCTTAGCTGGACACATCAAGATGCTTAAGGTGTGCTTCTCTGAGAGTGGTCAAGCTCAGTCACCAATGACGCCCATTGCATGCCAAGCTATAGGGGCACCAAAGCCACTGTGACACTAATAATCAGGACATCCACACCCAATCACCTGATCACTTGCTAACATGATTTCCTACATGTCCTTGACAACCAACCCAAGTTATGGGATTGCATTGAAGTGTTTTTATGTATTTGTAAGTGTGTACACACACTCCTTACCCACCTGTAGTACAGTGTGAGAAGTGAAACATTCAATTCACAAGCAAGCTTCAAATTCAAAGCAGCACTCAGAAGAATATTTACCTGTGCAAATCACTTCCATGACAGTCAATATATATTTGTTGTTTGGTGAAAACTCATTTGTATAGCCTCGCACAAACCTTCATAGGCAGCGATTTACAGAAGTTGGATGTTGAAAAAGTTGCATTCAGCAGTAAGTGCTCAGCATAAGTAGCCATTTGATTTCGTATGGAAGGAGACATATGTAAGTCAGAACATGTTACAGATGTTTTACTTAATCTGGTACTGGTCAATGAAGCCCATGCCCTCTTACAAAGTCATAAATGGCAATGTTTTACCCCCTTTTCTGATTAACTTGTGATCCTGTTTCCTACATATACCCATCTATTTATTCAGAAAAAAAAAAAATGTTCAAGGGACTTTATGGTTAAGTGGCACTACTAAAAACCTATGAAATTCAGTGAAAAAATCTTTGTTACCGGGACATTATGGTTCCAAGTAAAACTGAAAAACCACAGAAATTCACCAATTATGGTAAGCTAAGCAACCATAAATTGCGCCACCACCATTCACTGCTAAGACTAACACCCAGGGCATCAAAGATGACATCACAAATATCATTGATTCAGTAAAAAAAGTTGTTAAAGGGACGTTATGGTTAAGTTGCATTATTAAAAACCTATGAAATTCAGTGAAAAAATCTTTGTTACAGGGACGTTATGGCTCCAAATAAAACTGAAAAACACCAGAAATTCACCACTTATGGTAAGCTAAGCAACCATAACTCACGTCACCACCGTACACTGCTAAGACTAACACCCAGGACATCAAAGATGACTTCACAAATATCATTGATGACATCACTGATAACATCACATGTGCATTTACTTTTCATGAAAAGTCTGTTCAAGGGATTCTTATTGTAATGTTGATAAAAAAAGTGTCAAGGATCATTGAAATAAATATCATGAGATAGTACAGCATTAAGCAATGCATTGATACAAATAGCATTCTATTATGAAGTTTGTTCCAGTATACTGAGCTACTCATGTAGAAACAAAGGTATTGTGTGCAGCATACATGATGGAGGTGCAATATAACTAATCTTGCCATGTTGAATAGTAAAATGATTAATGCTTTCTTATTATAGTTTTGTCTACTGTGAAACATTTAATAAGTAGCTAATAAAACCCACTTACTACATCATTGCAATATTGCAAACAAAACACAAACAGACAACAACACATACAAATATGAGCATATAAAGGGAACATGAAATAAAGAATAAAACAGCAGTATTAAAGACACTACTTACCTATGTATAACTATCACATAATGTGACTGGACCCTAAAGAAAGTAGTGTGAGTATAATGTATACAAATATGAGCATATCCAGGGAAAGTAAAGTAATAAAAAAACTGAACTATAAGAACGTGTTAAGAAACCTTACTGATCATCTTCATACATAGAAAGCATTGCTGTCTTCCAAGTCTGTGTTTTCCATTATGTATATGTTTCATATGCTGTGAGTGAACCCCAAGTGAATAACTGTAAGAACATATTTGAAGTATTAGTCTACAAATATAGCACTTTTTGAATTTTTTGTACCTGACTGTTACTGGCCTAGATATGTCAGTAAAGGAAAAAATTGGGAGCCAGACATGCGATGTCATCAGTGATGTCATCAATTATATTTGTGATGCCATCTTTGATGTCCTGGGTGTTAGTGTTAGCAGTGCACGGTGGTGGCGCGAGTTATGGTTGCTTAGCTCACCATAACTGGCAAATTTCTGGGGGTTTTCGGTTTTACTTGGAACCATAACGTCACTGTAACAAAGATTTTTTAACTGAATTTCAAAGGTTTTGAGTAGCGCAACCTAACCATAACGTTCCTTTAACAAAGTTTATTTACTGAATTTCATAGGTTTTTTGTAGCGCAACTTAACCATAACGTTGCTATAACAACGTTTTTTCACTGAATATAGATATATAGATAATGTAAATTTGATAAATCTTTACTAGTATGTCCTTAGTTTATATACATATAACATAGCAAATACGGAACCCCCTACATGCCCTAGTGGGTCTGATATCCGCGGACCATGCGCCTGTTCGTGGACTGACTCGGACAACATCAACACTATCCAAAAATTTAGGGGGTATCTTAGATTGTTATAATAACCAAAAAAAACCCACTAACCATGTTAAAAAAGCAGCACATAAATGTGCGAGTGGGGTAGGTGTATTACTGGGGTTTGCGGGAAGTGTCACACGCGATTGGCCCTGTGCGAGCGAGGTACGTGTATTTCTGGGGTGCGCAGGAAGTTTCACACGCGATTGGCCCTGTGCGAGCGGGGTACGTGTATTTCTGGGGTTTGCGGGAAGTTTCACACGCGATTGGCCCTGTGCGAGCGGGGTACGTGTATTACTGGGGTTCGCAGGAAGTGTCACACGTGAATGGCCCTGTGCGAGCGGGGTACATGTATTACTGGGGTTTGCGGGAAGTTTCACACGCGATTGGCCCTGTGCGAGCGGGGTACGTGTATTACTGGGGTTCGCAGGAAGTTTCACACGTGAATGGCCCTGTGCGAGCGGGGTATGTGTATTACTGGTGTTCGCGGGAAGTTTCACACGTGATTGGCCCTGTGCGAGCGGGGTATGTGTATTACTAGGGTTCGCAGGAAGTTCCACACTCGATTGGCCCTGTGCGAGCAGGGTACGTGTATTACTGGGGTTTGTGTGAAGTGTCACACGCGATTGGCCCTATGCGAGCGGGGTACGTGTATTTATGGGGTACGCGTGAAGTTTTACACGCGATTGGCCCTGTGCGAGCGGGGTATGTGTATTACTGGGGTGCGCATGAAGTTTCACAAGCAATTTTGCTGTCAGAGTGGGGTACGTGTATTTCTGGGGTGCATGTGAAGTTTCACACGCAATTTTAATGTCAGAGTGGGGTACGTGTATTTCGGGGGTGCGCATGAAGTTTCACACATGATTTTGCTGTCAGAGCGGGCTACGTGTATCCAGTGTGGTGCGCGGGGAGTCCTACATCTGAATTGGCAGTGTGGGTCCTCCCAGGTGTCCCCTCTACCCCCTCCACGGCCCCTGCAGGCAGGCCACACCACAGGGGACTACCCTGCACCCCTGGTCATGTCCCGTAGGTAGCCCATCCACCATGGGCATGTCCCCCAGCCATGCCACATGTCACGTTGTAATATGATCACCAACTCATGTCCCCCAGCACCCCCACCCCTCAGCAGTGAGGGGCACAAGCCAGCAGGGCCCCACTCATGTCCCCCTGCACCCCCACCCCCCAGCAGTGAGGGGCACCTGCCAGCAGGGCACCACTCATGTCCCCCTGCACCCCCACTACCCAGCAGTGAGGGGCACCTGCCAGCAGGGCCCCACTCATGTCCCCCTGCACCCCCACCCCCCAGCAGTGAGGGGCACCTGCCAGCCGGCCCTCACTCATGTCCCCCAGCACCCCCACCCCACAGCAGTGAGGGGCACCTGCCAGCAGGCCCCCACTCATGTCCCACTCATGTCCCCCAGCACCACCACCCTCCAGCAGTGAGGGGTACCTGCCAGCAGGCCCCCACTCATGTCCCACAGGACCCCGACCCCCCAGCAGTGAGGGACACCTGCCAGCAGGCCCCCACTCATGTCCCACTCATGTCCCCCAGCACCCCCACCCCCCAGCAGTGAGTGGCTCCTTCCAGCAGGCCCCCACACATGTCCCACTCATGTCCCCCAGCACCCCCACCCCCCAGCTGTGAGAGGCACCTGCCAGCAGGCCCCCACTCATGTCCCCTAGCACCCCACCCCCCAGCAGTGAGGGGCACCTGCCAGCAGGCTCCCACTCATGTCCCCCAGAACCCCCCACCCCCCAGCAGTGAGGGGCACCTGCCAGCAGGCCCCCACTCATGTCCCACTCATGTCCCCCAGCACCAGCAGTGAGGGGCACCTGCCAGCAGGCCCCCACTCATGTTCCCCAGCTCCCCCACCCCCAGCAGTGAGGGGCACCTGCCAGCAGGCCCCCACTCATGTCCCACTCATGTCCCCCAGCACACCCACCCCCCAGCAGTGAGGGGCACCTGCCAGCAGGCCCCCACACCTGTCCCACTCATCTGCCCCAGCACCCCCATCCTCCAGCAGTGAGGGGCACCTGCCAGCAGGCCCCCACTCATGTCCCCCAGCACCCCCACCCCCCAGCAGTGAGGGTCACTTGCCAGCAGGCCCCCACTCATGTCCCATTCATGTCGCCCAGCACCCCCACCCGCCAGCAGTGAGGGGCACCTGCCAGCAGGCCACCACTCATGTCCCCCAGCACCCACACCCCCCAGCAGTGGGGGGCACCTGTCAGCAGGCCCCCACTCATGTCCCCCAGCACCCCCACCCCCAGCAGTGAGGGGCACCTGCCAGCAGGCCCCTACTCATGTCCCACTCATGTCCCCCAGCACCCCCAACCCCCAGCAGTGAGGAGCACCTGGCAGCAGGCCCCCAATCATGTCCCACTCATGTCCCCCAGCACCCCCACCCCCCAGCAGTGAGGGGCACCTGCAGCAGGCCCCCACTCATGTCCCCCAGCACCCCCACCCCCCAGCAGTGAGGGGCACCTGCCTGCAGGCCCCCACTCATGTCCCCCAGCACCCCCACCCCCCAGCAGTGAGGGGCACTTGCCAGCAGGCCCCCACTCATGTCCCACTCATGTCCCCCAGCACCCCACACCCCAGCAGTAAGGGGCACCTGCCAGCAGGCCCCCACTCATGTCCCCCAGCACCCCCACCCCCCAGCAGTGAGGGGCACCTGCCTGCAGGCCCCCACTCATGTCCCCCAGCACCCCCACCCCCCAGCAGTGAGGGGCACCTGCCAGCAGGCCCCACTCATGTCCCACTCATGTCCCCCAGCACCTCCACCCCCCAGCAGTGAGGGGCACCTGCCAGCAGGCCCCCACTCATGTCCCCCAGCACCCCCACCCCCCAGCAGTGAGGGGCACCTGCAGCAGGCCCCCACTCATGTCCCCCCCTACATAAAATAAAGATGCACAATCATGGCCCACTTCTACACCAAAATACCACAGCACGCCACCCTATTCTTGAGATGCAATGATTTCCCAATCCACCCCACACTGACATGCCTATCTCAAGACACAAACCAAAAGTCAACTATGTACATCAACACATGTCCGTCACACACATACACTGGTTGGCATTGATTGTGTAAACCCACATTTTCACATGCATTAACCCAATGGGCGAATCCCACACATGGAACTAAAATATGAAAATGTATTATGTACAAAAATAAAGCAATGAAATGAAAGCATAACAAAATAGCAAACATGAAATGAAAAGCATGTGCAAAAGGTGAGTAAATGAAAAGTATAACCAATCCAAAGAAATCCGAAAGAAAAATAGTCCAAACTCTCCCTCCACCAACGCAAATCCAAAGGAAACGTAAAAAGAAAAATCCATTGATCCATGGTGAAATCAAAAGAAAAAGTTAAAAATAATCCATTGTCCAACTATGTACAATCCATTGTCAAGGGTCCATAAGCCCAACGAAAGAAATGAAACCTACCTAAGAAACTAACTAATAAAAAAACTATATACAAATGTGTGTGGCATAGTCCATTCACCACAAATCAAAGGAAAAGGAAAAGGAAACCTAACTCTAAAAACTATTTACAATGGCAGTGGGCTAGTCCGACGGCTCACTTCCCGATTTCCTGGGCCAGAGCATCATCGAACTCCTGCTCGATGTCCAGGAGGCGGTCCTCTGCCATGGCCCGTAGGGTTGGCATAGACGATGACATGTGGACCTCCAACTCCCTGCAAATTGCCTCGAGGCACTCGGCCCGCCTCAGAGTCCTCCGCATGGAGTTCTCCGCCCTGACCATTGAGAGCCGAGCTTCTTCGGCCTGCTGCCGCTCCGCATCTATGGCCTTGACCAACCGCTGCCACACGGAAGACACTTCCAATCCTGGGACCTCCTGCCCTCTGGCCGATGCTTGCCCCTCCGATGTTGAAGGCCCCGAGCCAGCATGGCTCCCACCTTGTTGCTGCTGCTGCTGTGGCTGTGCCTGTGCCCTGGCTCTTTGTTAAGTGGAAACCTGTGCAGTTCCCTCTGGGACCACTGCAAAAGATTTAGGCCTACAGGTGTTTGGCAGTAAACCCACTTGGTAGCAGTCTGTACCACACAGATTCACTTGGTAGCTGTGGCTGAGCAGTCAGACTTCCCCCAAGAAGAGTTAGGCAGTATGTGGAGTATACAAAATAGGGCAATTTACACAGTAGAACAAGCAGACACGGAACAGAGCTTGGGTGTAAAGATATATAGTTATTTATTTATAAAAAACACATCTATGAAAAACACACTGGCACTAATACGGCAAACAACTTCAATTACAATTACTATAAGTATCTCACTCCTCTAACAATATGTCGACAAGTCTAGGTTCATCGGCACCACTTATTTGCAGACAGAGGTGAATGCTTTAACCTAGATGGCACTCTTGTATTCGTTAGAACGGGAGAGAAAAGGCAGGGTATGAAACCAACTCGGTACCAACACTTTTACGAACAATTCAAGGCATGTAAGGCAGGATCTACTGTAGATCACAAAGTTCAGAGGCCAGGCCCACTCGGAGAGAGGCAAGGCGCTATGTCCCAAAAGAATAACAGTGGAAATGCAATTCGAGTCTTTTTTGCAAATTGTCACAGAAAGATTGGACCAATTCAGAACAGAAAGTTAAGAAGGCTTGGAGGCGACCCAATGGAGAGGCAAGGATTAAGACACCTCACGCTAACCGTCACAAGGGAAGCCAGGCGGACACGGTACCTTGTATGTGGAGAGACAGCTCCGGCGGGGGCAGTTGTTCCTGGTGGTGGATGCAAGTCGGGGCTTTGCCAAGAGATGAGATGCTCTCGTCATCGAAGGAAAGTTGAAGATCGTTGCACCACCAGGGAAGAGACCAGCCTCAGAGTGCTCCGTCACAAGGCACCACCTTTTGGTCGCGGTACGGGCTAGTGGCTATCCGGTTGCCGGGGTGCTCAGCACATTCAATTCGACCACTACGCCCTGGAAGCGAAGAAAAAGCAAAGGGACTGGTTGTTCCCACCAGTCAGGGAAAGAAGACTCTCCAGCCGGGAGATCTCCTCTGTCGTCGGGAATTGGTGAGACGGTTCAGCAGGGCTCTACCGGAGGTGTCGTCGTTGCAGGTCGGCTCAGCTTTACCCTCGTCGGATTTTTATGTCCTGTGGCGACTTCTGAAGATCCAGTCCCAAAAGCCCTGCTTTTATGCAGCAAACCCCCATTCATTCAGCCTAGCTGTCAATCAAAACACGCTAAGTGGTGAGCGGGGTGGCTCACCACTTGGGCCAATCACACCAGAGTGCGACTTGAGTTGGCAAGGCAACTCAGTCCAGGGTGCCTAAACCCCCTCCCACACCCCCTGTGGTACCCAGACAGAATGGCACCACTTTGGAGGGCTTCTGTGTAGAAGCCCGCCAAAAGTGGAACAAAGGGCTCAACCTTTGTTTCGGAGTTACAGAGGCGAAAACCGAGTTCTGGCAGAAAATACCACCCGGTAGATTTATTTAAGACAAATAAACCGGCGGTATGTTAGAGACTAACAGGAAAAAGTATTAGCCTCCAACAATGTGTAGAATCCCATATAATTATATTCGGGGTCGAATATAATAAGTAGTTTCCACTGCCACCAGCCAAAACTCGACGAGGGGGACGGGACAGTGCCCCCTCGAATAACAGATCCAGGGGCAATCGAATTACCCCTACTAGTACGTCCACAATAAGATGGTTTGTACTAGTTCTGTTAGTAAATTTAGGTCTAGTAAAGCCAATGGTGACTTTACATGCCCTGGGAGACAGTAGTCAGTCCCAGGGTATGGAGTCTATGGTGGGGATCCTCTAGGACACCCCAGTGTTACGGCACAGAGGGTGCGGTGTAACACACATAGTAAAATATATGATACCCTATGGAGTTAAAGACCCCATAGCCCATAGAACACATTGACATTCAAAGGAATTAACCACATTCATGTCCAAGAGTGGGAGAAAAAGAGTCTCACTCTTGGCAGGATGGAAAAAAACAAACTCCAGAAATCCAGCAAAGCTGCTGGGGGACTCACTAGGTTAGGAAATTCAGTCTAAACAGAGAATTCTCCCTAACAGTCTTGCTGCCTGCACGTCCTCCTTCGGCTGGGGTGCAGTTGTTGAGGTGGCCACCCCTGCTGGACGTCCGACTCCCGACTGTGGCAGGGATGTGTCCTCCACCAGCCTGGCTGCAGGGTCAGAGGCAGCGCCACAGGGTACCCAGGTGATACATGGGTGGGAAGATGGCATGGAGGTCGACTGGTGCATGGGAGGTTCAGGTGAGGAGGGGGTCGGAACAAGGTCCAGCAAACAGAGGAATCCGGCACTGGTGACCCATCCCAGTAGGTCAACGCAGTCAACGAGGCATTCGAGAAGACGTGCAGTGTCCTCACGAAAACACTGCAGGTCACCTCGCATGCTCCGTTGATGCAACACCATCCCACTCAGGACAGGCTCAACCCGGTCCCGGATAGCCACGCCTGCAGGGAGAGGATGGCCAGTTGTTGTAAGCGGATACCCTCCCTGAAAACGGGTCTGGACGTAGGCATCCCTGCTGGAGCAGGATGATGCAGTCACAGGATCAGGGACAGAATTACACACAGGCACCTCCGCTGCGGCCTGTGCTGCCTCCTGTCCCTGCCCCTGCACTGCACCACTAGCACCAGTGGAATCCCCACCTCCAGACCCTGTGTCTTTCCCTTCCACGGCCTCCTCCTCCACCAAACCCCCACCAACCTGGATGACTCCGTGCCATCTTCCTCTGTCGGACCCTGTGGGGTCTCAGCTGCCCCTTCTGCTGCTGAAGAGTCCAACTCCGACCTCCGCCTCTTGGACCTACCCTCGGCAGCTGCAGCCTGGGATGCGGCACAGGACTCCTCACTCCCTGACAAGATAACAACCTGGGAGGGGATCCGGGCCTTGCGTCTACGGCTGGCGGTGTGATCCCTGCCGCTATGCTCCAGAGCACCCTCTCCGCCCTCTTCATCAGTTGATGCTGCAGACAGGGAGAGATAGGACAAAGGCATCAGGGCACTGTACAATGGACTGATACACACATGACAGTTGGACTTGAGTGGCAGTGTCAAACTTCAGACATGGCATCACAATCCCCAACACACATGTCATTTCAACTCACACACATGAGCAATTCCACAGCAATATCGCACCAGGCAGCACCATCCATGCACATACAACAGCATGAGCAACCGAAGGTGAGCCTGACATCACATGAAACACAGGGAGTGCACAAGACATGCACACACGCCACCACACTTACATGCATGTGTACATCTCCACCAACTGTTGCAGTGAAGAGAACGCCATCCATGTCACATCTGGCATTCAGCCATATACATCAGTGTCACATGCATCCATGTTGCATCACAGTTGCACCCTTGTCAAATACACACACATGCACATGTACACAGTGCAGATACATGCAGCTGGAACCAACTTCCATGTGTGACACCACAACCATGCCAATATACATACACAGTAATTCAAACATGTGTGCTCCCACATCTGCATTTGGCCTGCATGCTTACCCACACATACACCATCCATGTGTCTCACACATGAGAGGACTCGCATGTGTCAGCCTCACGCCCCTGTACATACACATCCATACATGGCCCTACACAAACACATGTGCATCCTGCACACTACTGGCACACCACAACACATACAGCATCCAATCAGTATGCATGTACACTTACCGCTCGACTCCAGATGGGTCTGCCTCTCAAGGACCTGGACGTGGAGCGCTGGGCATATGCGTTCCAGGACCCTCATTTGGTGGTTGGACAGGTGGCCCCGGCGCCCTTTGGCATCCGCTGCCTTCAAGAGGCGCCTGGCCTTGTCAAGGGTCCTGGACCTGAAGTCCTCCCAGCGCTTCTTGACATGTTTGATGTCGAGGAGTGCCATCCCCTCCTCGTTGATGACAGTCACAATGTCCATCCAGATCCTGGTCCGTCCTTCATAGTCGGCACAAGAACTTCCAAAGAGGGCATCATACTGCCGCAGGACTTGCTCCACCAGGACACCAACTTCCCTGGCACTGAAGCTGGTGGCCCTCTGCCTCTCTGGCTGGTGTGGGTGGGCAACTGGGTCCTGGGGCTGGGCTGTGGAGCGATGGTATCCCAGTCGGGAGTCTTTAATTCCAGCAGGGGTGGTCACAACAACTGCACCCCTGCAGATGGATGATGTCCAGGCAGCAAATAGCAGGGCACGTGGGCAGCAGGCAGGCAGGCAGCAGCAGATGGCAGGTGGGAGCGTGCTTGGGGCTCTGGGGGGCAGTAATTCGGCCTTCTGGGCAGGAGCGTGGTCTTCCGTGTGTTGTTGCGTGGCCAGCTTAATATGGAGTGATTTGGCACTTGAAAATCTTGCACGTCTGCGTGTAATTCGAGGAAAGGCCCTTAGCGCGTAAGCACGTCTGTGACATCACGCGTGCGGGCGTTTCCCTCGTGATGTGGGCATGGTGGTTCATGGCGCGTGAAAAAACTGCACGTCCGTGTGTGAATGCGTGTAATCCGAGGAAAAGGCCTACGCGTCTGTGACATGATGCCCGCGGGCGTTTCCCTCAACACGGGTGCATATTCAGAGTACACATTCAAAAACTGCAAGTCCGAGTGTCAGCTCGTGCAATTGGAGGAAACGGCCTTAGTGCGTACACGCGTAAGTGACGTTGTACGTGTGGGCCGGTTTAAAAGGTACGTGTAGGACCCCATTTCCTTGTATGTGCTTTTCGTGGAGAGCGAGTGGGTGAATTCTGTACTTCTTGTCGGTTCACACGCGATTACTTCACAGCGTTTCAAGTTCGTACTGCCTGTTACCTCTGACAGCGTTCATTTTTTTTTGTTGGGCCTGTTTCCTCAAACAGCGTTCACTTCTTCTTTTGTCCTGTCTCCTTAGACAGCGTACAATTCTTCTTTTGGCAGGGGTGTTGCCAACGCGCACACACGCGTCTTTTTCACGTTCTTTTTCCAGGCAGACGGTGAGTCGCGCATGTATTTACCAACTGTGCTTGCCCCGTGTGTTGCGTACCCCTTCAGAGGTCATTGTAGGCTGCGTGTAACACGCGTACGCTTATTTTTGTGTTTCTGGGTGCCATAGCTTAGTGTGGGTTCATTTTTCCACGCACGTGGTCTACGAGGGATTGCGTGCACGTTATTTTTTGTTTTCAGGGGCCTGTGCGTTGCGTGACCTGTCATCTTCCCCCAGGGGTTACAGACAGCCTTGCTAGAGCACTGGGGTACGAATTCCATCTAGTACCATCGAGTACCCTATCCCTTTCACCCCCAATTGCCCAGGACAATCGTATACTGCTACTCCCATACACACAACAACATCAGTGCCATGGTTGGGAGGCGACCAAGTGGTAAGGGAGGCAAATGTGGCCGACCTCTAAAAGGTGGGCATGGTGGGCGCAGTAGGGGACGTGGCCATGATTTGCAGGGTGCTCCTAGACCCCCATGTGTGGAGGAGCAATCAGGGACGCCCATGCGCCCCCATGGGTGTGGGAAACATAGCTGACACCATCCCA
Organism: Ambystoma mexicanum; assembly: GCF_040938575.1. Lineage (NCBI taxonomy): Eukaryota > Metazoa > Chordata > Amphibia > Caudata > Ambystomatidae > Ambystoma > Ambystoma mexicanum. The sequence goes on along the minus strand of NC_090931.1, from coordinate 1,359,047,810 downwards.
GCTCAGCCCTTGTTGGACCAGCCTATTGTGGCACCTGAACCGGCACAGGATGACTCCCAGGCTGACTTCCAGGTCAGCAAGTCTAAGCCACGTGTGGCGGTGCAAGTTGGTGTCACCAGGCCACGTAGATCTGGGGCAGCTATGTCATCTGCTGCCCCAAGTAGGCAGGGTGGGGAGGCTGCAGGGGCAGCTGCAGCTCAATCCACCCCAGCTCTGAGTCTCCCAGCCGGGACAGTGTCGGTCCCGGTCCATCAAACCGACGTTGCCCCTGCCAACATCACCCTGCAGCCAATGCCTGCACCAAGACCTATAGTCATTGTGCATTCACACACTCCTAGTACCCAGTCCACCGGCACTTCTGCCCCTACTGACCAGAGCGGCATAAGCCACTCAGGATCCGTACCGCCTTTGAAAAAGAGGAAGAAGGGTGCTCTGGCACTACAGGCTGAGACCCCAGACACGGCTACACACTCTGGCACGTCAAGGAAGCCTAGCTTTAATGACGCTGAACTTGATGCACTAGTGGCCTGTGTGTCGGCACATAGCCGCGAAATGGTGGTGACTGCAGGGTGCAAGACCACACCTGGTCAACGTAAGGCACACTGGCAGACCATCGCGGACATCATTAGTGCCCTTGGATTTGTGAGGCACTCAGCTGATGATTTCTACAAGCGCTGGAATGACCTGAAACGCAGAGCAAAGAACAAGCTGGCCTCAAATCATGCTTCTACTCTGGTGACTGGTGGTGGGTCTCCACTAGAGGACAACCAACTCACTGAACATGAGTCTGTTGCTGGAACCTTCGTCACAGAGGAACAGATCCAAGGCGTGGGAGACCTACCAGATTACGACGCATTGTCTGGTGAGTGCCCATGCAAGTGTGTGTAAGCCATGTGTATGTTGTGCCAGGTGAGTGTGTGTGCAGCTGAGTGGTATGGGTCACCCATGTGCTTCCTCCAAAACATTCAATGGCCTTGGATTTGGGTATGTCAGTATCCCTTCTGCCCACATTAGCCATTTAGTGCCACATTACTGCAGTTGCCCTTGAACTGTCATCTTGCAACAACATTGTTCAGAATTTTTCAGTGTTCATTCAGGCTGATAGTTTCAATTCTCCCACTTTTGCAACACATTTTTCAGCCCTATTGTCACATATGTGACATGCTTCTGTCATTGATTACACCCCACATTGGCCCACATTTGTTACCTTGTTATGCAAATGATTAGACCATTCAGGCTGATTGAGTATTGGCCTGCTCACATTGATTTGTTGTGCCTGCCTGTTTGTATGTGGTACTTGATAGTTGTTTCCTGTGATGTTTAAGTGACCAACCATTGATGTGTACATCTGCATGCAATCAGTGTATTCTTTTACACTGGATGTGTTGCAGTGAGTGGCACATGCGTATTTTGTCACACTATGTACCATTGTTCATCTCATCATGTCCATCTCACATGGAGGGCTGACAGTACTCATTCACTGACATATGGCTGTACTTGTCAAATGTACCAGGGCTATGCATCATGCCATCTGTGTGCTGGCATGTGTCATGTATGTGTATTGGACATGCCACTCACAGGCTAATGTGTGATGCCCGTGCTAGCCAGCATGCAGCAAATATGTTGCTTTTCCATCTTGGTGTCATCAGTGTCTGCTTTTTGCCTCCCCTTCCAACTCAGTGACAGTGCATGCATGCCACGGTTATAGTCATGTGGGGCATGTGTAAATCATGTACTGGATCTCTGGCTTGTCAGGCCTATGTGTGTGGTATGGTGCTAATGCCTGTTTCCATTTTTTGTGTTTCATGTTTTTGCAGGTGATGACGCACTTGAGGTTGAGGAGATGGTGCAGACCCAGGAGGAATCTCAGGCACGACCGGGCACCAGTGGGGGGCGTGGTGTGGTGGTGGGTGAAAACTCTTTCGTACTGCAGACCATACTTCCCAGGGGTGTCTCTGGGTGGACCTCCCCAGACCTCTATTCAGGTGCTGAATCGGATGATGAGACTTATGTGCCGTCGCAGGTGAGTATTTCTGGCAGGGATTATGTTCTGTCCAACCCACCTGCACCAGGGGTAGAACCCTCTATGGGGATGCCAGTGTTGGTAAGTTCGCCTTTGGCGGTTACGGATGCAGGGTCACACTCCACAACATCTGATCCTGTTCCTGTGCCAGCAGATCAGAGGGGGAATGCAGTCCTTCAGCCTCAGGCAGTGCCAGCACAGCAAGGTGCAGATCGCCTTGCCCAGAACAGGTGTGGTGCCCGCCGATGCGGTGGCCGTACGCCACCAGGCAATACGGTGTGGGAAAACTCCATGTACGGTATGGCAACCCAACAGGCAGCATCAGTTGAAATGATGGCTCAGGCAATGGAGAGGGTGGCCAGTTCCATTATCCCCCCTGAAAGGCAGATGGAGCAACAACAGCAGGCAACAGACTCCATTTGGCGATCACATAGGGAAGACATTTAGGCATCCAACAGGGACCGACGGGCGGCACTGGAGACTCTGCGGGAAGCCATTTCTATAGAGTCACAGGGCCACAGGGAAGCCCTGAGGGTAGAACTCCATAACCTCAGGGAGACTCTTGTTGAACTTGAGGCTTCCACAAATTTGAGGACAGAACAGCAGCTGGAGCGGCTCACACGTTCACTCTCAGCTGAGCTGTAGGCAACTCGGGAGGAGATCTGGGTATCACGGGAGGCAATGCGTGCAGAAATGCAGGCAACCCGTCAGGTGCTGCATGGGGATCTCCGTACTATCATCCTCCAGAACGAGATCTTCCACACCCGCATGCTTGCTGCCATGGACCATGGAGGACCATACCAGGGCTTTGCGTGGGCTGCCTCCCATAGCACCACCACCTCCTGTTGGAGCAGCAGAGGGTGATGAGAGCGACAGCAGCACTTCTCCCACAGTAGTGTAGCCGTGCAGGCCATGAGCCCATGGAGGTGTTTTTTTTTTTGCAACATCCACTCCACACAGGTGGGTGTTGGTGTGCACCCTGTCCTCGGACCTCCTGGGTGCCCCCCCACCCCCTGGCTCCCACATTGTCCATTTTAAATTTTTTTTTTTTTACAGTGTGTTGCCTTGTGTGGCTCCTGTGGGCATCCACTGTGTATTCCGGCTGGGCACATGCAGGCTTGTCCTGTGTTTGGGTTAGGTGCTTGGGTTCCTGATACACACACCCCTCCTGCTTCCCATTTCCATGGGCTTGCAAAGGGTGTGACCAAGTGACAGTGACTTACACAGTGACATTGGGCTCCCATGAGCTGTGTGGGCAGTCTGTAGTCATAACTGTGTGGACATCCCTAGTGGGGTTTGTTTTTGTATTGAACACTGCATGGTGTATTTATATGTGCTTGTGCATCCATGTCTTCCTCCTTATCCGCAGGTACCTTCGTCATGTCTTCACAAGGCAATCTCCTTTGCAGATGCAGTTCATGTTGTATGCAGTACACTGACACATTTGCCTGACAGCAACACTCTGGAGTTGGAAGGGGTTGATGTGCTGGCTTATTGAGGTTGTGTGACTTACATTACTTTGAGTTTGTACTGTCATATTTTGGAGATGTTTCATGCTGTGTTGCTGTATTGTGTTGCTGGTAAGTATTTGGTCATGTGTGCTGTTTGTTATTGATTACTGGGAGCATATTGTCTGTGGCCTGTTTCCATTTGGGACAGTGCACTCTGTGACACTTGTGTCATGTGTTGTGCATTCCTTTGTTTGCTTTCATATTGCAGGACATGCCATGGTGTGTTGGGTGGCGGAGATGGGGAGGGGTTGGGTGACATGGCGCTATTTTCATGTTGTATTTTGCAAGGGGGTAGTCATTCATGCAGCATAAATGTGTGTCTTTTTGTGACACAGCATTGGTTGTCTTTCGGTAGGTAGGAATGCACACAATGTAACACTTCCAGGTGACCAATCTCAGGCTGGTATGGTTGTGACAGTTGACTGTCCCTTATGTCATCACCATTGATTGTCAGCTGGCATGTGCCAGGGCTGTGTGCACTCCACAGGGGTGTGATTTTAGGTGAAGTAATTAGCCAACAGCTGCGTACGGGCTGCCTCACCACGTGCCCTTTCCCCTCCCATGCGTAGTGGCCGTGCTTGTGGTTGGGGATGTGTGGGCACCACCATGTCCACCGGCAGGCCCTGGCATGTTGGAACGTTGTGCAGGACACATGCTGCCACTATGATCCTGCACACTACTGGGGGCGCGTATAGCAGCTGCCCACCAGAGTAGTTAAGGGAGCGAAAGCGTGACTTGAGCACTCTGAATGTGCGCTCCACTATGCCCCGGGTTGCAATATGGGCTGTGCTGTATCTTACCTCGGGTGGTGTATTGGGGTTCCATATTGGCGTCATCATGTGGGTGCTCAGAGGGTAGGCACTGTCCCCTGGAGAGGTGATCATGGGTATCATTAGTTGGGTTGTGACATTACTCAGTATCTGACATGCATGCAGTTGCAGGGGCATTTATATTCACCAAGCAGCCATGTATCGCCATGCCGCCCAGCTTCTAGGTCCCGGTTTAGGGTTGACATTCTGTAAATGAAACTGGGTGGACCCTGGATAGTTGACATATACTGAGGTGATGATTCTCTTGTCATCACATACTACCTGCACGTTGATGGAATACCAGTGCTTGCGGTTTCTGTAGATGTGCTCAGTTGCTCTGGGAGGACGTAGAACCACATGGGTGCAGTCAATGGCACCTACCACTTTGGGGAAGTGTGCCACCCTGTAAAAATCCTGGATGACAGCCTGCCTTTCTGCAGGTGTTCTGGGCAGGTATATGTGCCTGCGGAGTGATGGGCGTGCAGTCATGATGGCCAACACCTGATGCAGGCAGCGTGACTGCGTGGCCTGTGACACCCCCCCCACTATGGCACTTGTCCGCTGAAATGAACCAGTGGCCAAGAAGTGCAGTACATTGAGCACCTTTTCCAAGGGGCTCAGTGCTTGGGAGCAGAGGGTGGGTGATCTGAGGTCATCCTCCCACTCACTCCCCAGGTTGTGTATTATGTGAGGTGGAAGCCTGTACCTCCCATACACCTGGTCATCAGGCATCCCAAAAAGGCTGGTTCTGGGTGTAAAAATTCTGGCCCAGACTATCCTCCTCCTCCTCCTGCGGTATCCTACGACCACTCGTCTGAACTTGTTTGTTGTTTGGGCACACTTTTATGCTGCATGGGTCCATGTAAGCCTGCTTCCTGCTGGCGTACGTGTTTCCGGATTAGCGCTTCTTTTTTGGCACACGTGTTAGCCCCGTTCGATTCCATGAATACGTGTTGTAGGCGCGCGTGTGGGCGTTCCGCGCATTTGCCTCCTGTACTTCCCCCGTGACGCCCACATTTTCACGAGTTGTTCCCCATTCCGCGAGTTACGCCCCGTGTTACGCCTACTTTTGTTGTGTGCGCTGCGCTATGTGCGCTTTCGCTGTACGCGTATGCCATGCTGTTTGAAGACGTGTGCGCCAGCGTGCGCCACGCAGGATTTTAGCGCACATCCATGGATTTACACGCACACAGGCTTCCCTGAATCTCTGTGCACAGGTTTCGCTGCGATTTTCACACTTGCGCTGCGATTCGCACTCTTTTGCACGCTTGCGCATACATTTTCAGTGCACATTAATTCCATGAATCGGCCTGTAAATATCACTGTCGCACATGTACCTGTACCCCCTCTCCATGTCCCACCCAACTATCCTCAAAAACTCCCCAGCAAGAAAAACAATACAATGAGACTTCACCCCCTTCTTCCCCTACCATCCATGATGTCCAAACCCATAATTCCCCTCTATTTGTATCTGTTTCTGCTTACCCCTCTCTTTCATAATTTTTATACTGTATATAATAATAAAATATTAAGTGCGTTGTTAGTATATTCCTCTGTGTCTTATATATTTTTTTAAAAATGCAGTTAAGAGGTCCACGGACATCACGGCTGCCCAGGATGTCCTCAATTAACCAGAATTGGGGTGTCCTATGGACACTATACCTGTTTGTATTGTTGGCAATCAAAATGGAGGTTTCCTTAGGACACACAAGATGTCCGCCTGTCCGAAATTAACCAAAATGGCGGTGTCCTAAGGACACTATACATGTTCGCACTGTCCTCAATCAAGATTGAAGTGTCCTTAGGACACACAAGATGTCCGCCTGTCCGTAATTAACCAAAATGGGGGTGTCCTAAGGACACTAAATCTGTTCGAATTGGCTGTAGTCAAAATGGGGGTATCCGCAGAACACTAAAGACGTCCGCACATTCATAACTATGAAAAATAAAGTATTCTAAGATCATTCCCCCTGTTCTCATTGTCCGTAACCAAAATGAATATGTCCGTAGAAAACGTAGCCCGTTCACCTGTCTGCAAAACTGTGATGCACATTGATTTTCTTCGGTGACTTGAGCACTGTCCGTAGAAAACCTGTGCGCATGCGTAGCACACCCTTGCCCCTACAAACATTGTGCCTGTCTGCAACTGTCCGCCGACATGTGTCACACTTTTAATGGCTTCGGGGATTGGAACACTGTCCGTAGAACATCCGCACGCATGCGTAGACCCTACCCTACGCCAATGTGTCCTCAACATCATCATGTGACAAAACCCGTACTAAGCATAACTAACACTGTCCGGGCCCTTGGACACCGAGAGAGTGTTTTTTTCAGCAATCCAAGGTATTTTCCGGGGAAAGTTCACCCTTGCACATCTCCAACACTATGTCCCTGGCGATGTGCAAACTTTTTTGATTTTTTTTAGCCCTTAATTGGTGTTCGAAGTGTCCTGGGACAGCACGGGTGTCTGCGAAGTGCACTCCAATACCCCAATAAAAGGGCACACCCCAGAGCTGCTCCTTATTCTGTTATTGGGCTTCCAGGACAGAGACTGCTCCTTGTTGCATTGGATTGCTCTTTGAAACAGCTGTCCTGATGGCATCCATGGCTGCTGCTGGTGCTACTTCTGTCTCTGCAGCACTCCCATCCCCTCCACCACCAACACCTCCCTGAGAGCCTTCAGAGGGGAACAAGCGTCAGCATACAGAGGTGAGTGATGAAGAGGATGAAGAGGATGAGGTACTGGAAGTCCCTACTATTAGTTCTCACCGTGAATCTTGGGTGTGGAGGTTATTTACCACTCTTGATTGAGTACCAAATGCAAGTGCACACAAGGTGACCTGCAATCAGTGCAAGATGGTGCTGAGTCGTGGGAAACCGGGTTTGTACAGCTATGGTACTCCCTCAATTTAGCAACACCTAAAATCGTTCCACGGTGGGGCTATATGTTGTACCTTGCGATAAACATAGTAGTTTGAGTTCCCCTGCAGCATCCTCTGTTTCCGCTCCTGCCACCACAAGAGAAACTCCTGTGGGGCAGCGCATCCCTCAAGCTGCCTCGCAGGCCATACATGATGCTGTTGATCCTTACCTTTTGAAGGTCACAGTATTGTGCATGTACTGCGATGCAGTACTCTGCAGGGGGGAGAACCTTTGAAGTGCTTTCAAGACTGTGGTCAAGGAGCATGAGAAGAACTGCTACCTACCTGAATAAGGCCCACCCTACATCTTCCTCTCTCCACATGCCCTTTCTTATCCCCGCGGTTTGTGTCCCTTCCTTATCCTCCTTTCCTTTCCTTGTGTGTCGCGTTTAAAAAAAAAAAAAATATAAAACAAACAAAAAACAAAAAAAGGCTCTTTTCAGAGCCGCCTTTCACAGTATAAAAAGAGAAGTGCGATGCACCCAAGAATCTAAGCCCTGGCCACAACCACTACAGCATAACACACCCATAGAAACAAACACCTACCAAATGACCACAACCCAAAAACATAATACATCCACCTCAAAACTATGCGCTTCAATTAAAATTCTAAGAAATCATTACAACCAATGTACAAACTCTTCAATACATACCCTCTTCACCCAATGCTCTTCTAACGACCCAAACCCAACATCATACTAAACTAAAATAGCCAGTAGTGCGCCCAGTGTTTAGTATGTTTGCGGATAACCGCAGTGACCACGGACACCGCAAACACATGACGGCCTTCTCCCACCTAAACAAATACAGCATTTGACCCATCTCTTACTCCCCCACCCTCTTCAAGCACACACACACACCAACACACTTCCCAAAATTGGATTTATGCTCACTTCCAGCGTATGTCAACGCAACCAATATGGCGGGTGCATGGGAACAATTTGAAGCACCTCACACCTCATCCCAGCCAATCAGAGAACACGTCGTGCAAGCCGATTATCCAATCGGTGTCCTGTCCGCAGAGCGAACAGTGAAGTGTGTCCATGGAGCGGACATAGATATCACACATTTTTTTGCCTTATGTTTTTGGTCATTTAAATAAAAACTACTGGACGGCTTTACAAAAGCACACTTTCGGGACCAAGCTGCCGCTCCTGCCGTACATTTGGTGAAAATCCGTCCACCGGTTTAGGCTGTAGGCATAACAGAAATATTTCCCATTATGTCTGTGGGAAAAAAAGAAATGTTGGGACCCCCCTAAAACTTTACCCTCCCTTGACCAAACCTCACCAAACTTTGCAAAATAATTCAGAGTGGGCCATATACTTTTTTTGCATTGTTTGGTGAGGATTCGTCTAGGGCGAGCGAAGTTACAAGCTGCCCAAAAAGTGCTCTTCCTAGGAGTTTAACAACTTAACCATAACTACATGGCCGCTACTGCAGGCCATATAATAATTACCAAATCCTCTGGCAGCTGCTTTTTGATTGATAGGGTGTGTTCAAAGGTGTTTTCTGTAGACAGTGTCCCGGCTGGACTACTGTAACTCCCTCTATCTGACACAGCCTAAAGGTTTATACAACGGCTCCAACACCTCCAGAATCTTGCCCCGGTGGCTACTGGCACACCCTACAGAGCTCATATCTCTCCAGTATTTCGCTCTCTTCACTGGCTTCCTGTGGCGCACCGCATTTATTTCAAGGCTCTGTGTATTGTTCACGGGGCTCTTCACGACCAGGGGGAAGAATTCCTCAGAGCTAAGTTTATACGCTACTCTCCTACACGCAGCCTGCGGTCAGCGTCTGCTGATCATTTATGCGTGCCCTCCTTTTGTCGGGCACGGACTGGAGGCTGCGCTTTCTCCATAGCAGCGGCCGTTCTCTGGAATTAACTCCCGAGTGCCATGAAAAAAATTACCAATCATCTTGCTTTCAGGAAGGCTGTTAAGACTTACTTGTTTTAAGTGGAGTGCTTGTTTTGGGCTTCTTATCCTTCTAGCTTCAAGATACCTTATGGTGACCGTGTGCTTTAAAAGTTCCTATAACATAAAATAACAGTGTAGTTAATAATAGAAACATGTTTTGCTTCATTTTGTTTTATTTTGATGTGCAGGAAGGATTTGACTAAACAAAGAGGGTATATTAAATTAGTTTGCATGTGTTCACTGTGTGTACATAGAGCCCGATTCATGGAATTTATTGCACGGTGCAAAGTGACATTTCACTGGTGTAAAGTAACTCTGCACTAGAGGAAAGTCACTTTGTACCATGCAACAAATTTGATGAATCAGGCCCATAGTGTGTGTAACTTTCACTTTTTAATCATTGCTTTTAATTGGACATTTTGTGGCATTGCATTCACACCTTCTGTGTAAATGCCACTTGTTTATTGGTGCATTGTTTCCCATTTGGTCGCCACCCTATAGTTAAGGTGAGTAACGGATTAGACCAAAATGTCGAAAGTGATTAGAAACCTGCAGACCCCTCACCCCCAGACTGCAAAGTTTTGTTAAAAAATTAGAAAGTTATTAAGTGCCAAAAAAAATCCAAAATTGCGAACTACTTCCCATTAATTTTCTTATAGACAAACAAGGTACATTGTTGCCAAAGCACACAGCTCAAACCACTGGATGGGTTCGGACCAGGTCCGAAAGAACCTGGGCACAAAGCATTGACTCGCAATTGTTTTGTGGCTTCGGATTATTCCGTGCAGTAGTTTTTAAAATATTTGATGGGGATGGGGTGACCCTTCCCAGAAATAGATAGAGATATTCAAGGGATTTACGTGAAACCGGATGTTTTTTTAAAAGAAACAACTGCCATTTCTTTTTCTCTCAATGTGACCGATATCCACGGCTATAGCCGAAGATATGGCAAAATGAAACGCAGGAAAAAAGCTATTTGCAGGTCAATAAATATGCAAACGCCAAAAGACTAAATGTGGGAGGTGGCTAGAGGACACCAAGTGACATTTTTGTGTTGGAGGGTGTCTAGGGACCGAGTTGCAACACAAAGCTATCTGTAGGCTCGGCTATAGCTGTGAATTCCTGACATCTGAAAGCAAACTGTGTCACAGAAATAGCGTGTGTTGTGGGGGCCAGGGGAGAAGGTGGGGGAGGTGAGGAGGCCATCTGGGGAATGGGGGAGTTGGCACAAATGAGGGGAGTACTTGGTGAGAGCCTTTGTGGGTAGGAAACAATTTTTTTCCCTGCCGTTTTGCCAATATTCATGGCTATATCCAAGGCTATCAAGGACTACAGATATACGTGGGTAGAAGTAGTTCTGTGACTGCGGCTATATATTTTGGGGTGTCAGTGTTTTAGCTATTTTAGTAGTTATAGTGACATTGGGGATGAAAAATCACGGGCCAAAGAGTTTTGATTATTTGAGTCATAGGCTGAACAACAGGAGCCGTGAAGTTAAAGTGGCTTAAGCTGAATTTCATAGGTTTTGTTGCTTTAAGTTCTCAGCTTGCCGTCCCTGCAACTAAACAGTTTTCCTTGAATTTCAAAGGTTCTGTTACAATGTATTGCTCACCTTAACATCCCTGCAACAAAAGTTTTGTGATGTCATCTTTGATGTCCTGGGTGTTAGTCTTAGCAGTGCACAGTGGTGGTGTGTGTTAGGGTTGCTTAGCTTAACATAACTGTAAATTTTCTGAGTTTTTTCAGTCTTACTTGTAACCATAATGTCCCTTTAACAAAGTGCAACTTAAACATAACGTCATTTTAGCATGGGTAATATCATACTAAACCCAATATAGCAACATTTTTCACATTAAAACTCTGTCATTTTCCAACTTTTAGCATCATTTTTAACACTTCTATACACTTATTGCACCTCTTTTCACATCTGACATCCTCCCAGACTTTACAGACAGTTTCACCTGACCTCACAAATGGGAATGCGGCATGATGAGGTATACGCAAACAGATCCGCACTTCGAGATCGAGTCCGTGCTGTTGAGTGACTTCAATTCAGTACTCCAACTAAGTCAGTGTCTAGTCTGGGATGCCCAATGAAGCCCTTATTTATATATTTTTATGACAAGTTCATATATCTGGATGATAAACCCTTGTATAACGCCCCTCTCTTTGAATCCCCCTGACCTCACTGAGCCAAGAAGTAGGTTGGTTTTGTAAATTAAAAGATTTATTTGAAAAATTAAACAAGAAATATATCACACTTTTATAAATAAATTAATATTTGATTGCACACTTATGAATATGACAGTGATCAACAATGAATAATATTACACTAGCACACTTTTTTAATTACTTAGGAGTTGGTATAGAGAGGATAAAGTAGCTGAGAATGCTTTTATGGTTTCAAGGAAATGCAATGATGGAAAAGAATGCAGCACAGAAATAACTGAGATGGTTTCCACAAGAGATAATATGATCACTTTTTCTTTTGACAATTCACTCCCCCCCTATGCAATATAAGGAGATGGAAGGGGAGCACACAATTTTCAGGAATACAATCAAATGCAATACCAATTCAGTTCCCTCCTAGCAAGCTTGGAGCAACCGGTATGCTTTTAAAACATGCTGAAATACTTTTAATGTGATTTACAATGAAGTGAAAATATGCTAAAAATGATTTTAATTCCCTATAGGAGATTCAGGGTAGGTGATAGCTACTTAAGATTGGTTCAGGTCAACACTATCAGTGATTCATGAGGGATTATCAGGTTGAAAACGGATTTTAGCAGTTGCAAGCAAAAGACAGCGATTTTTGACAGGTGGAGAAATTTGATTCAAATTGCAATTCACGCCACTTTTTCCGAGTGCGTCGAGCGCGATTACGGGAAAACTATAAGGAGTAGAAAGTTAAATCTCGTTCCTAGCACACGTGGTTCAAAAGATACGGACAATATAGTGGAGGTAGATTCTCAAAAATAAAGTAAAGCTCAGAATGACAAATGACACAGGTTTGAAATCACAGAATGGACACACGATTTCTATGATGCAGTTTTAAATAGGTGTAAATGGTTTGAATTAGATTATTTTAAACTAAGAGATGACTATGCACAGTTCTGTGGGTACTCACAATATAAATTTGCTGTCAAGATCTGGTCATGTTTGGGCTTCACTCGCCATGGACGGTCTCTTGTACCGGTTCTGCTCACAGCTATCTGGTCTGGGTCTCTGGTTTTGGCAAAAGTTCTTGGCACTGCATAGCGGTCTGGTCTGGTCGGCGGTTCTGGGTCTCTGGTTCTAGCCAGAATCACACAGCTCGCCCGCTGTTGAATAGTTTGGTTAGGTTGCTGGATTCTCAGGACTCTGAAGGATTCAGCTTGTGGACTAGGCCTCTCTGCTACACGTTCTGAAGTCTGGATTCTAAGTTCTGGTTTTGGAGTCTTCTGGATTTGAAGTCTGGATTCTAAATTCTGGTTCTGGAGTCTTCTGGCAAAACGCTTCACAGGAAATCAGTTTGAAGTGGGAAGTGAGTGTCTCTACCTGGGTCTCAGTGGCTCTTTTTATGTCTTTTGAAAGTGGGTGGGAAGGCTGACTTTCTATGCCTAACCCTCTGAGGATCCTGATAGGCTATAAAATTCTTTGTCGCCTGACTGGGGAATAGAGTTGTGAGTCATCCGGCATCCTTTTTATGGCATACAGAAAGAACACTCCCCTTGTCACTTTGCACACAAATCTATTTTTGACTTAAATGCATATTTATCTATGTACAATTTTTCTAGTATTATATGTCCAGTTAACATATGTTCTGTAGTGCCAAACCATCTGATCCCTGTCTTTGTAAGATACTGTGTTCACTGCTGATAGAATTCTGCCCTTTTCATCCAGAACACAACCTCTAAACTTTTCCAGAATTTACACAAATGTGCGCAACGAATATGGGCATCAGATGATAAAGTGTCAGATTTTTAACATACATACATTTGGAGTAATACCCTATTTTCCGCTACTACCCCCCAGAACATACCACAGAGTCGTAACACATCTTAAAATGTGCACAGAAAAATCACAGGAATCATGAGATTATTGATATAATTTTGACAATGATTTACTATGAATTTTCCATCTTTCTAAAATTAGGCTCTGGCCCAGAGGGGTGTGGTTTCCCAAAGCACATGGGGGATTTCTGGTTTGTCCACTTCCTCCAAGCTCAGCTGGCTCACAGAGGCAGCGTCCCGCCCATTTCCTTCCAAGAGGAAGCCATTTACGACCCCCTGATTTAGCATTTGCCTGAGCCAAGGAAAGTTCATTGTTCTGTTTCCTGCAGTCTCAGGTACCCCTCCCCTAATTCAATCAGAGAGGTGTGATCTCCTTTTGGTGTGAACAGCAGAAGGCAGCCAGGCATCCACTGCTCAGCCAGTTTTGTTATGAACATTATTTTAGACTCTTCATCTTTCCAGATTTGGTGTGCACACAAGACTTCATTCTACCAGACGCCTGCTGGTGTTCAGTAAGATTTTTGAATATCTTGCAATGTTTGAAATAGGCATTTTGAGCTTGCTTTTTAGAGAAACAAATGTGATTTCAAAGCGCTTTTTGAGCTAACAGGCACTGCTGTTTTTCCTTTGGCACCACGTTTCACTCATGGCGCTTCTGGCCCATCACGCTCGCACTGGTGGATGGCAGGTAAGGCGACCATTTTGGGGTGCGCAAAACTGCGTGGTTTTCCTGGATTCTGGCGCAAATGTGGGCTTTTCGGCCATCTTGGATTTTCTAAGCCTACAGCACCAAATGTTGTAGGATAATAATTAAAACGTGGGTCAAGACACCTGACAGTGCTTCGCAGACACTCCAAGACTGGATTTTATACTGATCTAGGAACTTTGGAGCTCAGCGGCATCCCGATGTTGGAAGAGAAATCCTTTTCAAGATGGCCACCATGGAAAGGGAAAGCAGTGTTCCATACAGAGTCCCTCATCCCTTTCCATGGGGCCTGCAGAAGGTGAAGAGAGAACCCTTTGACCATATTAAGCTTCCACACACCAACTGCCATGTAACAATCTTAAACATATCTTTTCCATCTACATTTCCCTTATCCAAAGAAATTGTACACAATGCTCCTATAAATGCACATATACATTGATATGCAAAATGAGGAAGAGAATCTGATAAGGTGTGCCAAGCTTTGTTTTTGAACAGAAAGAAAACAGAAGGCCCTTTCAAATATTGGGTGCTTCAACAAATACAGAATCCCTCGGGACGTGTTTCTCCACCTAATAGTACTGGTGGTTCATCAGGAGGGTTTTGTCATTATTTCAATTTAGTGCCTAAAATAAACATGTAGTTATTTACAATATGTTTGATGCACTGACAAGGATGTATCATACATTGCTTCAGACTCTAGATACAACTTCCTCACATTTTGTGGAGGTAAGATACTTACAGAAAGGTTAGTCTTTACAATCCAAGGTTGGTTTATATTCACAAGGTAGTTTTGAAGCTCTTTTGTTGTGTCTATCCTTATGTTTTTGGCAAGTGTGCTGCTAAGGATAAATATAAAAAGACTGCTTTTAGTTGTCTGATATGTGTCCTGTATAGTAGTTTAAATTGCATTTGCTTCTGAAATCAGCTGTTTATATAGTTTAGGCTTGATATTCAGCTTACCTGGTAATATTTAGACTCTTTGAATTGGTTTCCCTTTACGTAGTGGTCCTTGCAGCATTTTAACCATGTATGATCAAAATGGCTGAATATTTATAGCAATGTGATGACGCGATCACTCTCGTTGTGCGAGATCGCAACATCAAATTTGCGCCATCTTGCTTTGGTTTCATTTGCTTAATCTGAACTCAAAACATTATTGCCGATTACGTAGCCCCATAGATTTAGTGCTTGCTTGGATCCTAATCGGATGCACTGTTTAAATGAATCTATATATCTTAAGTATTTCTACTGTGATTTATGTAAAGCTTAACTGTATAGTCGATCTAGAATCTGGAGTATATGCATGTTATTACTTCCTCATGCATTTTGTTGTACAGTGGGCGAGCCGTGTATAATGCTATCCCCAATAGTATTTCACCTTATTTGTAATATTCTAGGTTTTGATCACAGTATAGTCATGCATATAATTCAAAGATTAAATGGTATATTTAAAGCAATAGAAAATGAAATTAACGTTTGAAGAATTGATATAGGGATACTAGGTATTACATTTCAATTTACATATTAACACAAGAGTTCTAAAGAAATGTGTGCATCTCTGTGTTTTTGTTTAAACCAGTGTACGTTGTGTCTAGTAATCATATCCAATATGCCTCTCTTGTTCTCAAGATCTTTTCTTTATTGCCTCCTCTGGGTGGCATACAAATTCTTTCAACACCAAAAAACGTTAGACCGTCCATAGATTCTTTCTGGTGTTCCTGTTGGAAATAAAAGCCCAACGGGAATCTTGTATCCTTGTTCCTAATTGTACTCAAATGTTCTAATATTCTCATGTTAAGGGGTCTAATAGTGCTGCCTATATATATATTTTTGCCAGATATATTGAATGTGGTTCACAACCTATTTTGTGTTGCAATTGATAAAATGCAAAATGTTTCGATGTGTTCCATTTGGCATTTGAATGTCTGACTTTCCATTTCCTGAATAAGGGCATATTTTGCATTTGCCACATTTAAAAATGCCTGCTAATGGTTTCTTGTTCCACATTTGTGGGAGGCCAGTGTCTTGAATTGTGTTTACAAAGTGTGAAGGACTCAGCAGGTCTTTTACATTTTTAGCTGGCAATCATAACCTCTTAATTTGAATTTCTTGATTGAGTCTCTTGCGTGTTTCTCATATTCTTGGTTTTCTTTACAGTTTTTCTCTTAATCTGCAATAGTTCTCCAAACGGGTTATTGAGAATCACATGGTCCGGATGATTACTTTTTGTGTGTAGAATAGTATTGCCTGGAGTTGGTGTGACAAAAAGGGTTGTATGATGGGTGTCATTTTTAATGTATAATTTCATATCTGGAGTTATAAGCCATCCAAAAACTGCTTTGTGCATTACAGGGTTGGTGAAAAGCAGTTTTTGGATGGCTTATAACCAACACTTTAATACACAAATAAGCGTAAATGCCCCTGAACATCTAAGATGTTCGCGGACACCCCAGGACTGTCCTGGGCTGTTTGTGGGTTCAGGAAAGAAAAACACCAATTATGGAAGTTAATTGAAGTTGTACTTTCTTGTAGGGTGAATTGTAGATTGTACTCATTGATGTTCAGGTAATTATGATATTCCTTTAGTTCTTTAAGATCTCCATTCCAAATTATCAGTACATCATCAATGTAGCAACCCCAATAAATGATTCAGTTGTTTGTGGTAAATGCAGCATGTTGTCAAGCAAATTCAATTTCAAAGTGGTCCATATAGAGATTTGAATATGGAGTGTGAACTTTGCACCCATGGCCGTGCCCTGTTTGTGTCCATAAAGTTGACTGGTGAAGATGAATATGTTGTTTTGGAGTGAGAAGTCCAGCATTTCTAAAAACGTTTCATTGTGTTGATGGAAAGAAACTGATCTTGTTTTCAAAAAGTAATTTGTGGTTTCAATCCCCTTATTATCTAGGATGCTAGTATGAGTGAAGAAACATCAAATGTGACTAATCTTTAGTTTTGCTCCCATGATACTGACGCTAACTGCTGAATGACATGTTTGCTATCCCTAATATGAGATGCTAGTCCGGATACCAAAGGTTGTAGGTGTTTGTCGATATATTGCGAAATTGGTTCTGTGAGTGATCCAATGCTATTTATGATCGGTCTGCATTAAGGAAAGCTATCAAAAGGTTCATGTATTTTAGGAATACAATAGATTGTCGCTAGTATCGGAAATTAGTTGTGCTTAAAGTTGTACTCATCTTCTGTTAGTAACCAAGCTTCCGGCCAATATGTGATCATAGTTTTCTAGTCTTCCACTAATTTGGGTAAAGGATTAATTGTTAGTTTCTCGTAACAGTTTGATTGATTTAAATGTTGAACAGCCAATATTATCACCTCTGTCTGCCTTCTTTATTGTGATATCAGGATTGTTTCTTTGTTGTAATAATTCAATTTTTTCTTTTAATGTCATATTATGGTGAATTTTAGATTGAATTCCTGAGAGATAGTTTCTTCTTAGGTCTTGTATTGTGGCTTTGAGGAACATGTCTATCACATTATCTGATGCTAGATGAGGAATAAAGTGGGACTTAGGTTTTAGTGTTGTTTCTTCAGACAGTCCCGTAATGATTTTGAGATCAGTAGAGAGAGATTGAATGATATGTGGTTAATTTTCTTCTTGAATATTGAGTAGGTTTACCATATCTTGAACATGTGTTACTGTTAGTTCTGATGGAATATATGTAGTCGGTTTGGATAAAGTTATGTTAGAGAAATACTTTTTTTATTTGAAACGTCTGCAGAAGTTTTAATGGTCAGTGTTGGTAGTAAAATGATCTGAGGGTCCTGTGGGGCTAAATAAAAGCCCTTTATTGATCCCTGATTTTAAATGTGGAAAGAGATCCTAATCAGAAATTGATGATTACATTTTCTTGTTTTATCATGTGTTTTTTATCTTGTTTGCACCCATTCGCAACTTGATGTAAGATTTGGAGCGACTGCCCCACTTGACCTCTTCCTCTTAAAGTAATTGGATTCAATATTGTTTATCTCTGCTGATTCCAAATTGATTTTTGGTTGACTCTTACATCTTTGTATTTTATATATGTTTCTAAAAAACGATTGTAGATAAAGATGAAGATGAGGCTCTGTATCACTTTGTGACTGTATATCTGATGATTGAGCTGATGTTTGTATTGGTACAGATTGTGGTTGTTTAGCCTTTTGTGGTCTTTTGGGAAGTCTGAATGTTTGAAGTTTTTGAAAAGTGTATACCCTCTTGAACTTGTAATCCAATTTGTCTCTGACATTTGTTTTCTGTTTTTTTTTTATTTTGAGTTCCTTGGTATACCAGAGTAAGTAATCATCCAAGATTTGATATTTTTTTAACGTTGCTTCTGGCAGATTAAGTGACTCTATATCTTGTTTGATCGGTAACATCTCCTTTGTAAATAGTTCTTCCCATTCTTTGAATCCAACGACATCATCCTCATCAAATAAAGGGAAGATACGAGTCCTCGAGGGATTCTCCCTACTTCCAAATATGTTTCTATAGTTTTGACTTCCTGCCACCTCAAGAGTTAATTTTTTTGTAATTGTTCTAGTTTTCAAATAATTGTTTCAAAGATTTGCTTTTGCCTCATTGGTAGCCTGTTTGGGCAAATTGTGGCCTGAGAAAAGCTGTTCAGCCTCTTGGTCATGCAATTGAAAGTTTGTTGTCATTTTGTGATTTTGTATTGGGTTAAGGTCATTGTAGTTTATTTTTACAATCCAACGTGGAGTCTGCCTCAGTTGTGTTATGAGAGAAGGTATCAAAATAAATTTTCAGCCTTACATCAACTGTGCATGCTGGGGATGGAAATCATCATTCAACTGCCTACGGCATAAGGCTCCAGCATGACCCCAGCCAAACCTAACCACCCCTATTATTCACTGCACCTACCATGCATCCTAGCTCAGAGCCCCCTATACCATAATAATGTAACCAATGGTCTGTGCTAATGGCTTGAAGATATGGCCGGTCTCCAAATCCATGGGGCATCGGCTTCGGCCATGCCACATTTCTCAATAAGCATATCAGAGTATGAGTTTGCGTTTGCCGAGGGCTTGGCCCACTACCCAGATACCAAATGTATATCACTAGTTTTTCTACTTACATTCTTACACTTTGGAAAAATAAAACACAAAACATCTTTCCAAAACATGCCTGCAGTTCCTTGCTAATTGCTAATGGTCGTCACACAAATTTGTTGTAATCTAGTCCACCACTTCAGGATGTAAACGTAAGCAGAATGTTTGTTCCTATTCAAACCTACCACTTTGGCCATGCAGCATGCCCCAATAAACATATTACAGTACACATTTCTCCTTGCTGACGGCCAGACCGATTGCTCAGAAACCAAACTTATATCACTGTGTTGTGTACTTACTATTTATACTTGAAAATAAAAAACACAGGGCATATTTGCAAAACCATGCTTTCCAGTTCTTGCTGACCCTCCTCGTGCATATTTGCTGCAATCCCATCGAGCACTTCAACCTGTAGCCACAATCACATTTATTTTCCCTTTCCAACCTATCCCAATTTGGAAAAATGATACCAGATAGAAGGTCCCTGATATGAAATGACAGGTTATTTATAGCATTCTTAATACCCAGAGGTTTCTAAGCACAGACCCGGGGATCGAACCTGTGTTGCTCCATGTCATCTTGCTTCCAAGGCGAGCAGGTTGCCCCTGAGCTAGGTTGACATGGCCACTTTAACACCATGGGTCGTCCCTAGTGGTCATGGCAAGTAGCCATATTGTCTGGGCCATGTGCTTATGCCATGACCAAGACAATCCGGCCACTGCCCATGGCCCCAGGCTATACCTCAGTCACCAAAGGTATATCACTATTTTTTGTACCTACATTATGACACTTGTCAAAAAACAAAACACAGGCACATTTGCAAAACCATGCTTTCAGGTCCTTGCCAATGCTCCTTACATAAGTTTGCTGGAAATCCACCCAGGGTTTATTTTTTCAAAAGTGTCAAAATGTACGTACATGCAATAGTCATATTACTTATCAAACACTTGACACAATCAATGGTTGGGTCTATAATCTTCTGAAAATGTCTGTCCACATTCGTCAAATGGCAACAAAGTTATAAGCAATCTAAAAATGTTGAGCCCCCCCTCTAATTTAACCCCCTCTTGACAAAATCCCACCAGACTTTTCAAAAACATTTATATCTAGATCGAAAATAATTTTCAAACTTTTGTGCAGATTCATCAAATGGCAACACATTTAAAAGCCTTTACAATATTTTGGGACCCCTGCTCTAATTTTGCTCCCTCTTGCCAAAATCCCACCAAACATTGCAAAAACATTTATATCTAGATCAAAAATATTTTTTGCAAATTTTGTCCAGATTTGTCAAATAAAACCACATTTAAAAGCCTTTACCATATTTTGGGAACCCCCCTATAATTTGCTCCCTCTTCACAAAACATCTCCACACTTTCCAAACCATTCAGAATCAGGTGTAGAATGAAATTCAAAAATTTGATGCAGTTTCATTGAGTGGAGCCAAAGTTATAAGCCATCCAAAAACTGCTTTGTGCATTACACGGTTAGTGAAAAGCAGTTTTTGGATAGCTTATAACCAACTCTATAATGCACAAATAAGCATAAATTCCCCGAACAGCTAAGATGTTCGCGGACACCCTGTCGCAGGCTGTTTGTGGGTTCGGGAAAGAAAAACACCAATTATTTGACTTTTTAAGGGCATATCCCATCCTCATCACCCCTCACCTCCCCAGAGATTGTTGAATAAGTTTGACAAGTGCAATGTTTTTTTTTAATGTTTTCACCTCAGTGCTCGTGGACAACAGCAACTGTCCACAAATCTAACATGGCAGGCGTTTCCAAAACTCTGACGCACCTTTTGCTTTTCACCAGCCAATCAGTGGGCACGTCAGATGTCCGCGGACCAAACCCAGATATTACTAATTTCTTTTTACATACGTTTTGATCGTTTTTACACCACCAAATTTACAAAGGCATGCTTTCAGGACAAAGCTGCTGCCCCTACCACAAATTTGGTGAAAATCCGTCCAGCGGTTTGGGCTGTAAGCGTGAGCAAAATATTTTTTCCATTGCTTCTATGGGAAAAAAAAACACACATTTTGGGACCCCCCCTTTAACTTTGCCCCCCTTAATGAAACCTCACCCAACTTCTTTTGCAAGACTTGTGAGGATTTGTCTAGGGGGGGGGGGGGCAAGTTATAGGCTGCCCAAAAAGGCTCTTCCTATTGGTTGAGCAACATAAAAATAATATCAGGGCTGCTGCCGCAGGCCCTGTAATATATGTTTAAATATATTCAATGAAAACAAGTTTGGTTAATGATCTGCTAAGGTGAAAAACTTATTGCAACAAAACCATGGAAATTGAGCTAAAGCCACCTTAACTTCACACCTCCTGCTGCGCAATCTATGACCACAATATTGACATCACATATAACTTCACTGATGACATAGTTGACAAGATTACTGGTTACATCATTTATAACATCATGTATGACTTCATTGATAGCATCACTGCTGACATCACTCATGACATCACTGGTGCAATCACTAATAAAAGCATATATGACAACAATGATTATTTAACTAATGGCATCAGTCATAGATCACTTGAGGTATTTGCACATATTTAGACCACCCTTAACTTCTACATATGTGATTTCAGCATTTTAGAATAGTTCCTAACAATGCGTACATTGTTAAAAATTGTCAACAGCTATACATACATCATATTGTTACTTGTGAAGCTTTCATTTGTAGTAGTTTGGTAAAAGATGATTTCTGAATTATAAGTATGAAGGAGTGAGAGCTAGAGGACACCCACTTCCCCAGGAATTGTATCCCACCACCCAGGGTGAGATTAAAGGGAGTAGGAGAGTTAAATGGCAATAGAGGGCAAAGTGAGTCCCACAGCAGAGGCAGAAGCAGGGCGCATCGGCGTCATGGAGAGAAGGCACGTTGCCCAGCTTAGAAAACAGCACCAACTGTCAAAAGACAAGGTCTGTGATTGAAGGACCATCCATAAAGTGGATGAAAGCTGTGTCAGTGTGCATCTGTCTTGTCATCATTGTGGTGATAGACTGCTGAATTTCCAGGGTTTTTTGTGACAGGTTTTTCACCAAACTGATCATTCCCTAAAGGCATTTTATATTTGAATTTCAAGTTGTTGCTATTCCATAGATTTTTTCTACACCACATGGATATCAGCCAAGGCCAGTGTATATTTTATAACACTACCAGATCACTATCCATGACCTTTGGTCATGGCCAGTTGGCCCAGCCTTTGGCCAGTCCGACTTTCCATTTTAGAACACTACCAGACTACTAGCCATGGCCTTGGGCCATGCCCACTGTCCATTTTATAACACTACCAGACTCAAGCCATGCACACTATATATTTTAAACCACTACCAGAGCACTAGCCATGACAAGAATTACATATGCCCAGGAACATTTGCCCCCATAGCAAAAAATCAAAAGCTGGACCCATGAATATATGCACAGTCAGTGAACATATATCTTAAAGAGAAATATACAAATGTAGTTCAATTGACCTTCCCCTTACAAGAAAGTGTGCAAGATAAAATAGCATTGGAATTGTGAAAAAGAATGAACACCAGAAAAATAGCATGAGAGAGGAATTGTGCCAATACATATGCTGGAAACGTATAGAAGGTGCTCACCTTTTAAGCCCAGCAATCTGTAGAATCCCTATGGAACTATGTTATGCAAAAAGTGTACACTTGTGGCATTACCCCCTGCCCCTGCGTCTTGACTGTGAGACTACAAATACCAGAATGCAATTCAGCAAAAGGCAAACAAATCTTTAAACCATATTGGAGCAGTATGTATATATATTTGCATTTTCAAGAAATTCTAATAAAGAGTATTCATTGCTTTCAACGTCCTGCTTTTTTAATCATTTTCATATTTGAGTAAAATGTACTTTGCATACCACACTAAACATAATGATACCATGAACTTTAAAAATGCAATGTAGAGTATTTTTTGTATGAAAATGCAGGAATAAAATATGTGTTGATCCCATTACTAAATTGAGAATCGTCTTTAAAGTGGAGCCGTGAGAGGAAAATAAGCAGGCAAACATAGGTAGAATTGGAAGGTGCCTAATTAATAAATTCACCTGCAAGGTAGGCCTGCCGATTCAGTTCTTTAGGCATGGTTTTCTGTTGTGAGGGTGGTGTAAATGTCTTCCTGTGGAGATGGGATGTGGAGGATTTTATTTTGCTCAACAGTGTGGTGTGCCTGGTATTTGAAAAGTCAAAATAATAGAAATCAAAGCCAATTAGTAATCAATTAGTTGAAATAAGCATTTGATTAGATATTATTGGGGAAACATTCATGGATGTAAAGACATAGTGCAAAGCAATGGCATCAGTAATTGAGGGCCATGAGATGGACTGGGCACAAACTTAAAAGGCAGTACACTGGGTTAAAACATGTATGCCGTGATTTTAAAAAAATAATTTTGTGAATTTAAACAAAAAAGGACTTAGTACTCACTACTTCAACATTAATCTTATGATATGATTTTAGTTAACACATTTTAATTTTTTCTGACTGGTCAGTACTAGCACAATATGCATTATAGGGGTAAATCATGCACTTAGATCGTTGCATTTTTCACTGCTAGGGGATGGATACAGGTCTCTATTAAAATATGAATTAACATAATTTTATCACCATCAAGAATAGGAAGTGCTACTTTTTAAACTCTCTCTTGCTACGAATGTATTTTAACAAGTACTTTTTTAAAGAAAACATATATATTCTGACATTTCATTAACCTTCCATCTTGTAGCATATTGTTACAACATGTAATTATGACTTTGAACTTAAAATGAAAAAAGTACAATAAGAGAGATTAAGCGTGCCTCCAATGATGGGGCTTAGCAGTTAGGTTAATGGAGATTGTAAGCGTACCATAGGCCCATTGAATAAAAACGAGAATACCAATTGCAATGGTCTCTATTGAGAATTGTAGTTGTTGAGACTATGATATATGATATGATATGGCATTTATAATGCACCTATACACAAGGGTTTCAAGGCGTGACAAGGCAAGGTAAGGGAAACAGAGGGTAGACAGAGAGAGCTATCTTACTAGGCCAAGTGACATTGAGATCGCGCAAGTGCAGGGGAGGTGGAAGGAGAAAAGTGCGGGGGGAAAAGGAGGTATGGGCAGTACAATACACAGGATAACAGTAAAATAAATAAAGACAATAAATCAAAGTGCGGCCAGCTGGTGGCAAGTGCAAGGGTAAGGGCAGACATCAATGTGTCAAGTGCTGGTAGGGGGCTGTAGGGATAGAGAAAAAGACCCTGAGTGCTAGGGTTACCAGGGGGGCAGGGCAGGTGTGCAACTGGTGGGGAGGGGACCTGGGTCCGAGATAAGAGGGTGGCCAGGTAACCAGTGCAGATTCAGTTTCAGCCAGGAGATCAGCAGGGGAGAGAAGGAGAGAACACAGAAGCAAAGAGGAAGGTCTTGAGGTGCTTCTGGGACCAGAGATGGTTCTCCTCAAGTTTCAGAGACGCAAGGAGGCTGTTCCAGAGGGAAGCCCCAGCAGAAGAAAGAGATCTACCATAAGAAGTAATGGTTAGGGAACATTAAGATCATGTTTGTAGCTTTGGGTTCAATGTCTGCGGTTGTTGTCCTAAAAGCAGGCAAAGAATGTAAAATATCCTTAAACATTTCTTGGGTCCCCAAATGATAGCTGTTGTCAAGCAGTTAAAGTCTACTTATTAGAGCTGTGTGAATTAAACATGAATAGAGGGTATAGTAATATTGCTTTATAGATGTCTACACACGTTTATTGTACACATGTTCTTTATATCTTGGAAAAGGACAGTGTGATGTATGTTGCAGGTGAGAAATGTAGGTTCTGAAAATCTCTAGGTATATTCTTTTCAAACAATTCACAGCGTTAGTGTTCTGTTTTCTGTGCTGGAACTGATTTTTTGTTCATTACTTTGGCTGATTAGCAACTAGTGTGTCTGGTGTAATGCACGTGACAGAGATGCAAGCAACTACTCTTAGGAGCGCAGGTGCAGTGCAGTCTTTCCTGGTGAATTAGAATATTGCCTTGAGAGTTGAAAATAGACCAGGAAGTCCCAACAGTGATGGATGGATCAGCAAGGCGCTCAGCAAAGTGTGTTGGCCACAACAGTGTCTCTCAATGGTAGACATGTTTTCTATTGAGTAGCGATGAGGGCATTGGTCCGAGTGCCATACAGTCTCTGCTTAAGATCAGGCTTTTTACATGGAATTATCTGCGTTTGGTAGTAACGGGGTATCAGTTGGTGTGCACCCACACCGGGAGATAAGAGCCCAAATGAAGCAGGCCTCCCAGAGAGGACACACTTTGAAGCTTGTTAATTGACTGGTCACAACAATCAGGGCAAGGGATTACATGTTGTTTGCCTCAAATAGTAAATTAAAGTTTGGTGTATGCAGATATTGGAGAGATTGTAGCAGAACGTCGTCACAATGCCTCTTTGTTTGGGACCCTCAATAGTCCTTTGAAATGTTCCTCTATGTCATAAACATAGGAATCCAGGACATTAGGTTATACAGTGTTTATATCGATGTTTTTTATATTGAATGCCCATATAGCGATTTATTTTATAGTTAATGCATTTTGGGGTGCGGTAAAGGGTGAAATATTTTTGGGAAACGATTGGGGTGGGTTTTTAGGGGTTTTAGGGGTTGGAAACAGGGGTTTGGGGGCATCCCCCTAAAAAACAAGTGCATTCACTATAAATGTTTTCAATTTAAAATATTTGATATATGTGCATTCAATATACAATATTTCGATATAAAGACATGTAACCGACTTTAGATTATATAGGAAATATGTGACAGATGGGGTAGTTCATCCACCAATCAGAGGGTTGCTGTATTCATTGAATGACTTGGAGACATCACAGCCATTAGGGAGCTGACATTAAACGTTAGTGTGCTTCTTCCCTTGCTTTCTATTAACCATAGATTCAGGTTTAAACCAACCAGTGGAGACCACATGGTCATCTGTCTGGCTAGACCCACTCGCAGAAAAGGGTGGTCTTTGGGGCAACCAGATCTAGAGAGATCTAGTGTTTCTCAAGGGGCACAATTCGTATTTAAGTCACATTGAGTCACATAGTGAAGCCTTAGGTTATTTTTTATTTTAGTATTTGTATAGAGGCGCTGAGAAGAATATGTATGCAGGCTAGCTTAAGGGTTACAAGATAGCGCTCCAGTATAATGGATTAATACAGTTACATAGTTTACAATGGGTTACATGTCAGGTACAGTAAGCAATACAGATTCAAGTGGTGGAGATAGAGGGAGGGAGTCAAACAAAGAGCTTAGTCTTCAAGGCTTTACTGAAGGCTGTGTGGGATTCGATCTTCCTGAGTTGGGCAGGGAGGGTGTTCCAGTGAGTTGCAGCCAAGGTAGGGAAACTGGAGCCACTAATCCCAGGTTAGGGGTCATGATGGAAAAATGCTATTAACCTGGTCAGAGAAAATAAAAAATACACCTAGACTGAAACAAACATTGTGATATGGAATGTTTGTTCTCTCACACGCCACTCAGAAACCTTTAACCCTGGATGGTTTAGACAGAAAGGGAAACATCAGAGACATTCTTGAGTGTCATCAGCTGCATAGAGGTCATACAGAAAAACAAAGCAAATTGAGCTGCGAACACTGTTAAAACCTGACTGCATGGCATCATGCTTTGACCAAGTGAAGTCTGCCCCTAAGGCTCTCCAATCATTGCTTGCCGATTACATTGAGCGGGCCTTCGCAGAGTTAAATAAAACATGTGTGACCTACTTCAACCATCACTATACTGCTTTCTTTTCACTCCTCTCTCCCTTACCCTCCACCATGGATCCCCCAGCCATCCAACCACTGACAATGCCCATGCATCTTCATCTACACCCCTGGCATAAATATCACTTCCCCACTCTTCTCACTACTTCCTGCCACTAATGTGCTTTACCCTGTCAAATTATCTTCCCACAAATACCTTATATCATTTCTATCCTCACACCCATCCCAACATTTCATAACCCTTCAGTCCATGTCTCCCTTCATAATTAAACTTCAATCTTCCTCTCACTCTTTTGATGACTTTGGGCCTCATTACGACCTTGGCGGTAAGGGGTTAACGCCAGCGTTAGCTGCGCCGACCCCTTACCGCCAATTCCGAGGTCCCTTAGCGCCATGGCGCTTTTAACACCTGCTTTTAGCAGGTGTTAAAATCCATGGCGCTAAGGGACCATGGAGTTAATTACGCCACCGTAATTTACGGTGGCGTAATTAACGCCTTCCCCACTCCCATTATGCCCTATGGGGCAAAAATGGGAATGGGGAAGGGTAAATGGGGATTGGGGATTTACCGCCCCGCCAAGGTCGGAATGGGGCGGTAAATCCCCTTACCGCCATGGCGTAAACGTAGTTTACGCCATGGCGGTAAAGTGACGGCCCTGGCGGTAACTTACCGCCAGGGTCGTAATGAGGCCCTTTGTCTCTTAGTCACCTCCAAAATCAAAATGCACATTTGTCAAGCGTCCTATTTCCCATTTTTCCTCACTTCTCTCTCCAGTTCCATCACCCCAGTCAAACCTGAATATGCACTTCTCAGCCTGATACCCCCCACTGAACCTGCACCCCTTCTCTGATCAGCAGACCCATCCTATACTTCAATCAACCAGTTTGCACAACAAACAATTACAAAACGTTGCACATTTCACCTGCTCCCGTCTCTCCTCTCATGTACACCTCTCCATCTTCACTACGATGTTTCCAGCCTTCTCTAGCATAGCAACCACCATCACCACTCTAAAACAAACAATGTTGACTCAGGCCGACTCTCTCCTGAAACTCCATTTAAGAATCAGCAAGTCATCTGTAATTTCAGTTACCTTTATGATCACTCACTCTCAAATTCCCTACAGTCAGGTTTCCAAAGCAAATCTCCATCAAAACTGCTCTGTCCCACATCTCCAGATTTCTAACTACAGCACACCTCCCCCACCGTTCCTCTAGTCTCATCGTGCATGACAGCTCAACAAACGTAGGTATTTTGTGCCATAACTCCTTCCTTCAAATCCTTACCACCCTTTGCTACAAGTACAATTTAGTCAACTGGGTATTATTGTATCACTCGGACTGCCCTGTCTACATATCTCATTTAATCTCTCTCTCTAGTTCTTCCTTTCCATCCCTATTTAAGCATGCCACAATTCTTCTCATTTATAAGAAACCTTCCCTAGACCCTCGCTCTCACTATCGCCCAACCTTGCCTCTTCCTTTTTTTGTAAAATGTTGGAATGTGTGGTCTATTACCAAGTCTCTACCCACATTAATTCTCTCTCTCTCTTCTTCCTTCACATCAGTCTGGTTTTCATCCTCTGCTCTCTATGGAAATTGCTCTTCTTTATGTCTGTGACTCTCTCTTATCCACTCGTTACCTTAAACGCTGTTCTCTTTTGGTTCTCCTCAACCTGTGGCTGTGCTCGACAGTCTGCCATGCTTTTCTTCTTCTGTCACATTCCTCTCTTGGATTTAGGGAATCTGTCTTGTTGTGGTTTCATTTCTCTCGCACGGACCATCCTTATTTCTTTTTCATGGGCTGTTCAAACTTCTCCAGATTTTCATCTCTGGTATGGTATGCCCCATGGATCCATCCTTGGTCCCTTGCCTTTTCTCTCTACAAGATTCCTCTAGCCTTTGTCATCTCTTCCTTTAATAATAATAATAATAATAATAATAATAATAATAATAATAATAAATGTATTGTGATATAGTTTACATTATAAACTTTACACAAACCTTTTGAGATAATAAAATACAAATATATAATACAAATAAAAACAAAAAGAAACATATCATATAAAAACCATAATTTCACAGACATATAATTGTATGTCTGGCTTTCAATTATCAATACAATATCACCATTTCTCAATCAGCTTCCTATAGTGTTATGCCCAATGCTAACTTCAACTCTCAGCCAGATGTTATACAAAGCTGTCAGCAGGCGCATACTATTAGAATGAACACAGTGGAGCCAGAAAAGTTCCTCCTTAATGTGCTTGTTGTCATGGACGTATCTACCAAGGAGGAAATTAAATGTGCTAGCCAATTCAGGGCATTGTGTCAGAAGGTGCTTAGCTGTCTCCAACTGATCTTGTGCTTTACACAGACGGCATGTTCAGAGTTCTACAGCAATCTTATCCTTTCTCCCTGTGATCATCATAGTGGGCAGTTGCTCCAATCTGAGCAATAAAATAAACCGTCTAAGTCTTGCTGATGGACAGAGGCTCAAATATCTCTGAGGATTCTTAAACTCGTACAATCTCTACTGCACACATTGATAACTTTTTAAACTCCTCATGTGATCATAGTTCTCTAACCAATCCCAGAGATCTATTTGTTTACCCAGTCCCCTTTGTGCCTCAACTGAATATCACCCTTCCCTCGATTGCCAACCTATTTCAGTTAACAGTTTAGCCATCTGTCCAATAGTTGCACATGAATAGTTCTCCCTAGCCATTTCCTGGTGGACTGCTGTTAATAATCTGTTGCTTGTGTCTCGGGTCATTTTTAAATATAGTGAGGCCCGCTTCTTCAACACTGTAGCCTTTAAGGAGATCAGCCCAAGCTCTAACCTTATTAGGGCCATTGGAATGCCAGGGGGTAGGCCAAGAATACAACACCAAGGATACGATGCCAAAATCTCCCTTCAATCACCTGAAGCCACTTTAGGTCGATCTCGAGGAGGGCTTCCAACCCATATGTTATGGCCGGGGAAAAGGCTTGTACATATAGTTGGCGAGTGCCCCATAGAGTAAAGCCGCCCTGCTTGGCAGTAAACCTATAAAACAGGGCAGTCAATTGTGCTGCTCTAATGGCACGCGTTTGTTTACAAACCACAAAGTCACTAGTAAGTTCAAAGTCGATGCCCAGGTATTGATATTGAGGAATGTAAGAGATTTTCACTGTGCCTACCGTAAACTGTACACTTTCTTGTAGGTATATCTCATGACCTTCGTTTTTTCCAGGTTAATACTAAGGCCATTCACATCTGCATATTCCCAGAGAGCTGCTGCCGACCTCCGTAGCCCACTAAGGGTATAGTCAAAGATCATCACGTCATTAGCGTACGCTAATACAGGACAAATGGCTTCACCAATTTTGGGGGGGGCAATTTTCTACTACCGGGATGTCATAAACATATAAGTTATATATTAAAGGCGCTCTAACACAACCTTGTTTTACTCCCCTGTTTTGGGAAACTTTAGCGGTAGTATGGCCTTCCTGATCTAATTTCAATTTTACTGTGTTGTCTTGATGTGTTAGTCTGAGATAGTATAACAGACCTTCAGGACAGCCCATTAATTTCAATTTAGGGATTGAATTAAAAGCCTCTGTGAAGTCTATATATAAGGCATATAGGGGAGCGCCCCCCCCCCCCTTTCCTAGCTCTGGATTGTAGCAGGTCCATTACCATGATGTTATGAGAAGTGGAATATCCCTGTCTAAACCCACTTTGGAATTTTGATAATATGCCAGAATCCTCCACCCATAGCTGTAGTTCTTTTAGCAAAGGTGAGGCAAATATCTTCCCTGTGGCGTCTAACATTGAAAGCAACCTATAGTTGCTTGGATCTAGCCTGTTTCCCTTTTTAAACACAAGGATTAGTATCACTGTTTGTCATGAACGGGGTGTTTTACCTGTTTTTAGAATCTTCTCAAATAGTATACCCAACAAACTGTCCCAAAACTCAGGATATGATTTAATAACAATGTTGGCCAATCTTTAGGACCTGGTGCTTGTGAGGATTTAATCTCTTTAATCTTATTCAATATGACTTCATGTGATATATCAATAGGTGCCACTAGTGGGGGACTACCCAATGATGTTAATTTCTCACCCTCTGGCTCGGTATTCCGATTTTCCAGGAATTTTGTCCATACCATAGCTTCAATAGGATTTGCTAGTGACCCTTTCTCGACACCTCGGGCCTCGTCCAGAAGGGACCATATATTACGGGTCTTTCCTTTGCATATGGTCTTCACCAATCTTTGCCAAGATAGATTTTTATCAGCCCTTCTTTTCGCCTTAATGGCTGATCAATATCTATTTTTTATCCCCCTGACATTTGCATAATATACCTCCAGGGGGGCCATTAATTGCTTGGCATTGCGAAGCTCTGCTCTGAGTTTCCTTTTCACATCTCTGATTGCCTTATCAAAGGGCAGTTTTTTTACCGTCAGGTCTTATCATAACCCCAATAGGCACAGTTACATGCTTTCCTGCAAAGGCATAGATCCAGTCCTCTGTAGAGTTGATTGTCATCTCATTAAAATAAGGGAGATGATGTGGTCTCACCAACACAAGGGCTTCAATGGCGTGTGTTATATTTTTATCCGACCAGGAGATCCTAGTACCAGCTTTATTAACTTTCACATTACCTATATTGCTGAAAAGGGGCTCCTCTCTAGGATTGTTGATCTCACATATCAGAGCAGCATGGTCACTACATTCATTGGGGATGAATGTCATGTCCTCCACCTGTAGTTGGATTTTAGGGCACACAAATATATCATCCAACGTACTATGGGAGCTACCGTTTGACCATGTATGATGACCAGGATGATCACTAGTTGTTCTACCGTTTAGCATTTCCATATCCCAGGACTCAAATAGATATTCCCATGCTCCACCATCATGCTCTTTTTTAGTATGATCCATGATTCCCTTCTCTTTTAATTTAGGATTCTGAGTTTTACCCCCGTGCCCAGTCATATGGCAGTTAAAGTCACCAACAACTATTATCCCTGTGTTACCAGATATAATCAGCCAATTTGCCAAAAGATTATGGAGAGATCTTGCAATTGCTCACTTTGGACCGCACTCAGGTGATTATCTAGGCTCACAAGTAGAAATGATCCCTTGGGTCCCTTTTTGTCAAAAATCACTTTTACTGCAATCATATTGCTTTCTAGCTTAGAATTAATCTGCCTCGAGCCCAGAGTATTAGCCACCCCTATGATCAAACCTTCACATGGCCTGCCTCTTTCTCCTCTTTTTGCTGCTATCACATAACCATCTAATATTAGAGTGTCCATAGCCCATGTCTCTTGTAGGCAAAAACAACTATGTTTGTCGAACAATTTTGTAGAACCCTCCGATGATACAAGATGTGCGCAGCCACGACAGTTCCAGGACAATATGGTAAGATCTCATTGTTTTGATAATATCTCAGGAAGTGTATCCACCAACCATTGTAATACTTGTTGGACATCTGATGCCTCAACCTTCTTTCCTTTTGGTGATCTTAAGCAATCTACATCTACCAAAGGGATATCTACCTCTCCAATCGGGCAGCCCAGGTCTATTTCATTCAAATCGGCATCTACCTCCACATCCACTGCTTTCAGTTCCTCTTTATAGCTTCTTATTAATTGGCTGTGGATAGGAACTTACAATGCTGCGCAGAAACCTTAGGGTTTGGGCCTTTCAAAGGTTCCACAAATTGAAAGTCATCAGATTTAAGGACCCGCAGTTGTGGCACTGAATTTAGTCTCATCAAGAATTCTGAGCATGATAGCCATTTATTGTCCCTGTTTGATACAGGTTCTTGATCAGACATATTTGATTTCCTGTCACCTCCCCTTCCGTGGTTACAGTTAATGTAGTTCCAGGTTTTTCCAGCACAGTAGGTTGGCTTATCACCTTGTCCATAATTATAACATCCTTATTGCACACAACATCGACCTCCGAGATGTCTATCGCCTCTTCTAATTCATTTTCAATGACTTGTTCAGGTAGCAGCCAGCTAGTGAGGCAGCCCTCACCAGCTGCTTTCCTTTTCTTGGCTCTTGCTGCTCTTTTCTTGGTTTTCTTAGAAGGGAGCTCCACAGTTCCCTGCTCCACCATTGGGGAGGTCCTGGCACTAGCTCTTTTACTCTTTCCAGCCCTTCTTGCTAATCTTTGCTGTTTTCTTCAGAAGAATGGATCAGGACTGTCCAGATTCCAATCAATCTCCAGGTTTTGCTGCTCTCCAATTTCTTCAGCAATATGGCTGGCTTCTGAGAGATTGGTTTCTACTTCTTCACGGGTTTTCTCCCTCCCTTTGTTTTCCATAATTAGCTCATTAGTATTGGCCAATATTCGCCCATACATCTTCAGCAAAATCTTGAGCGCAAATTGTAAGGATGCTACTGACGACTAGATCTCAGCTATCTCTACTGCCCCTGGATAGGGATTATCCAAGAAATCTATTTCGGCATCTGGAACATCCTCCATTGAGACCATTGCTAAATTAGGTAAAGTTGATAATCTACCTAATCCGCCTCCAATGATGGATGTCCCCGGGGGTGTGGTCATCAGTCTATCTGCCTGTGTTCCACTATTAATGATTGGCATTGCTTCAGGGTGTGGTGTCATACTTCTTTGAATATTCAGGCAGAATTCTAATAGCGAGTTGTTATCAATTTCTTCAAAGTTTGATGAACTCAGTGAGACATTTTCACAGTTATCCGGTGTAGTTGTAGCCTCGATAGTAGTAGAATTTATTTTGAGGAGCGGATTTTGTGGGAAAAATCCAGTAATCACACCTTGGTTTGCTGGGATGGTATTCTTGGATTTCTTTTTAGACTTTGTTTTTTCCATATCACCCTCCTTATTTGCTGGATTCCAGGTTTTTGCTGTCTCCTTAGTTCTTCTTAAATTGTATTTGGACTGTATCAGCCCTTTTCCTGACTGCATTTGAACTAACCAAACCATGCCTTCAGTGGGCAAATTGTATATCCTAGCCAAGTAACCCTCAACCAATCTGCAGATCTCCACTAACCGGGGATTTATCCGCAGGGCTCAGTTTACCAAGGCCCACTTCAGTCCAAGAACAGGATCAAAGGCACTAGGCCTGCAGTCTCCTGATGCTATCATACAGCACACGGACTCCACTGGTGTTCTGGCTCAATCTTTTGGTGATTGTCATCCAGCGTAGTAAAGTACCCCAATTTGTTCAGTTTTTAGGGGTTTTTTGCAGAATTTCTGCAACCTTAGTGTCGGCTATTGGTCACTGGCCAGGTAAGGTCAGCGTATGTGAGCCCCTCACTACTCTGTCTCTGTTGTGTACTTTAATATTATCTCCCGGTCTAGGGATCAATATGATAGCCCTTGAACGTAGCCACCTCCCACACTTTCACTGATTCTAAGGCTTGATCAGTATAGTGCCTATAGCAGCCACCTTACTGTTCTCTCCTACTTAGGAATTTCACACATTCCCCTTGTGTTCTCAATGGGTCATCAGCAATCCACCAGCACTAACCCAAAAGCCACAGAAAGGCAAAGCAGAAAAAAGCAAGCGGTCCTTGCTGTCTCGCTGTCTTGCTTACGTCGTATATTCACACCTCCCAGAAAGTATTACCCAAGCTCAACATTAACTACTGGTTGCCAATGGGGGGGGGGGGGCACAGCAGTGGAATGATCCCCGATGTGCTGCGGCCGGCCTAGACCGACTTGCAGGCTGCACCGGGTCTGGACACAGCCCAAAGTCCACGGTGCCCAGAAGCAGCCCTTCACCTCATACTGCGTACTGCGTACTTACTCTGCCAGTCTGCGAGTCATCTCCCGCCTGCTTCCCACTCATGGACAGCCAAAAGTATGCAATTCTCACTGTCTGGACTAGTCTACTCGTGCAGTCTGCACTGCCCGAGGTCGTGTCTTCCTTCCTCCGAGTCCGATTCTGAGTGCTACAAGCTGGAGCTTTTAGAGGAATGCACCTCTAGACGTAGCAAAACGTCCAGGCAACGCAACAACGCAGCAACAACCAAGAGTTTCTGGATCAAGCCGCACCTCGTAACACCTCTCAACTCATCTACAGAGGCTGATATGTCTTCCTTTGTCTCCCTTACCACCTTTATGCAGACAAGACACAGGTATTTTCTTTCTTTCTTTCTTTCTTTCTTTGTTTCTTTCTTTGTTTCTTTCTTTCTTTCTTTCTTTCTTTCTTTCTTTCTTCCCTTTGAACCTATCTCTATCTGCTAGAAATGTTGATGTCATTTTTGACGCCTTACTTACTTTCTCTTCACACATTTCTATTATTTCCCGTTACTTTCGCTTTCAGCTAAACAATGTTCAGAAGGATAGGACCTTCCTTCCATTTAGAGCTACCAAATTCCATATTTACTGTCATATTTTCTCATCTTTTCTATTGTACTTCTATTCTTCTCATCTGGCCCTGTTGCGTTCTATCTGTAATTCTTCTATTCATGTCCTCTTGTCTTTATCTTCCCACAAACCTATCACCCATGCTCTTACCACCCGCCAATGACTCTCCTTTGAATCACTCCTCATTTTTAATGTTCTTTGCCTTATCTTTAAGTGCCTGCACGGTCTGGACTCCCTTATCTTTCCTCTCTTATTTCTTTCTTGTCTCCCTATCACTCTCTTCCATCTGCATCTCGCTTTCTTCTTTGAGTCCCTCACCACCCCCTTGTGCTCACTCGCATTTGTGCTCTTTCTCTCTGCTGGGTCCAACACATTGGAAGGCTTTGCCTCTCCCCCTTTGTTCGTTGTCTTCCTTTTCTCTTTTCTGCTCTCGTCTCAAATGTTACCTGATTACTTAATCTTTTTGGTTATTGTACTCACGTTTGCATTTAATTTGTACTGAACTTTTCTGTAAAAGCATTTTAGCGTACAGCTTCAGCGATATACAAAAAGAAAAATCTTGTAACTCAAACACTGCTAACACCACAACCCTTCCCATAGCCATCACCTAAATATATGCCTTGGCCCACTCCTCTTCAACCTCTAACATCCTCCTTGGATAAAGCCAGCTAAACACTGGGCTTTCACTTCCATCTCTTTCCCTTCTTCACCACTGACATCTTTCAATGCATTGCTGGTAATCTCGTAGGCATACATGACTGGATGGCATTAAGCTGAATGAGGCAGAACTTCTCCACAATGGAATTCATATTTTGCCCTGCTGTCAATGCTAACCCTATTCCTGCATATCCTGTCCCCTTGCACTCCCATTCCTGCATATTCTATCCCCTGGGTCTTTTTTCGAGGGGGCACTGTCCTGTG
Source organism: Ambystoma mexicanum (assembly GCF_040938575.1). Taxonomy (NCBI): domain Eukaryota; kingdom Metazoa; phylum Chordata; class Amphibia; order Caudata; family Ambystomatidae; genus Ambystoma; species Ambystoma mexicanum. The sequence goes on along the minus strand of NC_090931.1, from coordinate 1,359,011,799 downwards.
CCCCCTCGTCGAGTTTCTGGCTGGTGGCAGTGGTTACCACGCAAAATATTCCTCTGGATTATTCTCTATGGGATTTTCCCATTGATTTTAAACGCACCACTTTTTGGTGCAATGTTAAAGATACCACCGGTTTATTTATTTAATATTAAATCACTGGTTGGGTCTTTTTGCCAGAACGCGTTTGTGTCCGCCTCTGTAACTCTGACCAAGGTCGAGCCCTTTGTTCCACTTTTTTGGCGGGCTTCTCCACAGAAGCCCTCCAAATGGTGCCACTCTGTCTGGGTTGCACAGGAACGATGGAGGGGGGAATTTGGCACCCTGGAATGCATTGCCTTAGCAACCCAAGTCACACTCTACTCTGATTGGCCCAGTGGTGAGCCGCCCGGCTCACCACTTAGCATGTGTGATTGACAGCTAGGCTGATGAATGGGGGTTTTTCTGCATAAAAGCAGGGCCGTTGGGACTGGAACTTCAGAAGTTGCCACAGGACCTAAGAGTCCGAAGAGGGAAGAAGCTGAGCCACCTGCAACCGATGACACCAAAGGTGAAGCCCTGCTGTAATGAACTCACCACTTTTCCAACGACAAGAGAAGATCTTCTTCTGGAGAGTCTTCTCCCTTTGAGCTGGTAGGACCAACCAGTTCGCCCTTTTTCACTTCCAAAGACGTCACTTGGTCGAATCGCCGGTGCCAAGCACCCCGGCGGCCGGATAGCCAAGCTCACCACTTTTGACCATGAATAAAAGGACCGCACCTTTTAATCGGGAACTCCCGGCTAGTTTCATCCCTGTACAGTGCAACGACTCCAAGTTTCCTCCTCGACGAGACCTTCTCTTCCCCTGGTCGGAACCACAAACCTCAACCACTGCCAGGAACAACTGCCACCACTGGTTCTTTTGAACACTCTGCAAAGACTTTCAGTTCACCTTAAACCGTGTGATCCTGGGCACATTTCGATTGGTTCCATTTAAAGTGGGCCTGGCCTATGAACTTTGGCTCTACAGTATAACCTGCCTTTCTCCCCTTGCTCTGAACTCTTAAAAGTGTTGGGAACTGTTTTATTTTGTGCTCTGCCTTTTCTCTCCCTTTTTAACCTAAATTATTGGAGTGCCATCTAGGTTAAGCGCTCACTTCTGTCTTAACAAAGAGTTGTGCTTAAACCATGACTTGTCTGATAGTTATCAAGGAAGGTGTGTATACTTAGCTGACTGTGTTTTAGATTACTTTTCATTGAGAGTGCTAGTGTATTGCCTAAAGTGTGTTTTAAATAAATAATTATATACTTTTTATACAAAGCTCTGGTCAGTGTTTGTTTGCTCTACTGTGTTTTGACCCTATTGTGTATATGCTGCATACTGTCCTACTCTTCTTGAGAGACGTCTGACTGCTCAGCCACAGCTACCAGGTAAATCTGGGTGGGGCAGACTGCTACCAATTGGGTTTACTGCTGCTCCTGTAGTCTTAATCTTTTTGCAGTGTTCCCCAACTGCACAGGATTCTGCCTAACAGGGCCTATCAAGTTTGACAAACATGGTTAAATTGAGGATGAGTTTATAGATATGGTTTGGAGAACACTCCATTGGGGTTTCATGACTTAGCACACGCTTATTTTCCATGAGATTGGCGCTGTTCTGAGCTTGTCTGTACAGCTCCTAAAACCTTGACACACTCTATGAAGTATTTGCAAATATCTCTTAGAGATTGGAATATAACAAATCTGAGTAGAAAAATTGTTGTTTGCAACTTTGACCCATGTTATAGGTTAAGGTTTGGTGCTTTGGCACATCATCATGTTGTCGACTTTTAAATATTGAAGTTCCTTTGCTTTGCCTTTCTCGGTCCTCCTTGTCTGTGTGGAGATACATTCTGCAGCTCCTTAAGCTTCGCTTTCCCCCGAGGCAAAGAGCTGTTTGGCATTCACAAAAAACGATGTTACCAATTATCGTGATGACAAAAAATGTATTTACATTTTAAAATGTGGAAAGTTACTGCAGGAAAGTTGCTGTAAGTTTGGCATCTTGGAATGAGGATGCCTCATGGAACACTGCCCGCATCTGCATACTGCGCTGAGCACAACTTAAAATTAAATTTGAACCGAAAGCAAAATGCATAAAATCCGCAGTCTACTGGGTCTGCGCTCCGAATCTCAGTGTTCATTTCCTAATTTCCTCGCACTCCTCGGAGTCGCACTTTGGGTATGAGGTGGGATCGCAGCCAATGGCAGGATTCCCTGTGCCCCATCAAGAAACATAAAGTCTCTTTAACTAAGAACACCGAGTTCTGTGACCTTGCTTTCGTGATGCAGTAAAGTCGCCCATATCATTTGCTGCACAAACTGCTTCTTCTGCTTATTTAAAAGGGAAGCTGGTGACGTGTGGACAGCGGAACCGATAGGAGATCTCGAACTCAAGATCTGGATGGCTGATAACCGGCCAGGTCAGATCACATTTCAGAAGCTGACAATTGGAATTGTAGGGCACCATATGTGTCCGCGGATCTCTATGCCCTTCCTTGCAGTACTAACACGAGCACTGACAAAGAGAACAATGTCGGCTTTTTGTGTAGGCATGGAATATACATTTGTCGGGCAAGACCGTACAGGTACAACCTGGCAATACGAGGGCACAAGTGGACACATGCATGTGATGGCAGTGCCTGGCAGATTCCTATCTGGAACTCATAATAGAACCAACACTGTTGGCTTTGCAAATGCTTCTTTTTTAGCACCAGTGCAGTGCATGGAACAGATGCAGGACTTGCATTGTGTATAAACCCGGTGGCTGAGGGTGAGGCCACTTGTATTACACCACAGGCCGATTCACAGATGCAATTAAGCCATTAGATTTCAGAAGACTGCTTAGAAATAGCAAGGACTGCTACATGATTGCACATACTCTGATGGTACTGTATAATAGAGTGAGCTGAAAGAGATCCCAAAGGGCTGTGCTTTGGGCAGGGATGGGCGGGTAATGGGTAGGAGGGCCCATGGGAACTAGCATGGCCAGGGGTGGTCAATGGGTGGGTAAAAATGAATGGAACAACAGACTTCCAAGCCCCTTCCCTGTCTTTACTCCTATGCCAATAGTGTTGGCTTATAGGTGGCACTAAAATACAACCAAGAAACCAAAACAAAAAAAGACATGCAACCTTCATTCCTCCATAGGTGATGCTGTGACTTGAGGTGATCTCTGACAGGGTGATGGGCAATTCCAATCTCCTGAAATACAACGATCGGCACAAATTCACAACGAGACAACGTGGCACATGTTGCCCGTTCTTCTTACACTGTAATGTTATTTAGCTGGGTTCACTTTTGCGAGACCTCTGTCAATTCGCCTACTGCTTTGTGCTAGAGTTATCCAGTGTTGCCTGCCATTTGACCACCCGCTTCCAGGTTCATTACCTTTTTATTTACACATCTCTTTGGTCATAATGTGTGCTTTACTGTGCATATGGCACAAGTCATATGTTTTGAGTAGTGAAGCATTTAATGGCAGCACCTGGTATATGATGCTTGGACCTTTATATATGATGGTAGTATGTGCTCCTTGACCAATGATATATTGATTTGTTCGTTTTTCCTAATGGCATCACATGTCACTGGAAGCCCACTTGGAAGTGTCAAGAAGTGAATGGGGAGGGAGAGGGATGGGGCCATATGGAACAGAGAAATGGACGCAGCAATTAGTAGCATTGCTCTCACTGTAGTAACCAAAGTTGTCTTGTGTCTAAGAATCGCTCCCTTTTTCACAGCCCCCCTTTAACACATGCGGAGTGCCCCCCCCCCACGTCCATGCAAGGATGCCATCATTATAGGGTCATACTTGAACATGAGCCAAACATAATGACCAACCTCATGCATGTGATTTGCTTGGCGTTTTCTCCAATGTTAAAAGTGTACTGTAAAAAGTAGTGGAACTGTGGTCTCAGCAGGGGAGATGGTAAGCAGAAGCATAGTGCAACATGTGACAAGGTCCTGCAGCTTAGGTATTGCAATAGTCTAGCATTGCAATAGTCTAAGTGACTACTAATGCTCCTATTACAACTTTACATTTGCACAGGTACAAGAATGGACAAATCCTCTCTATAGAATGGTGATTATGATAGTAAAAAGTAGAGGAATGGTCAACAGAAAAAAAGAAAAGCAGTGGAACACCGCTCCCGACCGTTCCTGCTCAATTCGATCACTGGTTTTCTCCAGAAGAACCAGGATGCATGGAATGGCATTTCAGCTCTGCATTGTGCCATCGCCCACAAGTGCTCCTGCACCCTGATCTGCAACATTATGTGTACCTCACCTGCGAGGAACACATAAGGTTCAGTAAGTCTGTGAACAGACCCGGCTACAAAAAATATCCCCACATTCTGCATAGAGTCTAGAGTCAGGATTCCAGACAGCAACACAAATAATTAAAAAACCTGGCATCAGGGGTGTAAAATGCGAAGGAATGTTATGGGGCATGTAGACAGGGTCAACATTACCTTGGGGTTATTGGTTTTCTTTGTATAAGAAATGTTAAATGTGCGGTTCTTAGTGGACATTTTCAAATCAACATCTTCAGCTTGTGCCCTATATTAATAACAAATCATTATCATTATTATTTTAGTTTGGATCTGAAAGCCAAACTGAACCGAAGCTGGAAAAAAAACCGATGATAAACCATCTGCCAAAGCACAAACCTGTACCTGCCGTTCTGCCTCCAAACCTCTACAATAGAAATCCCGCCTTGCAACCTGCCCTTTCAACCCACAACACAAGGACCATATATTGCATCCTGCCTGCCCACCCTCCAAAACACAAAACTCATTACTGGCATCCTGCCTTCCCACCACAACTCTAAGACCCTCAACACAAAACTTGAATCTTTTTCCCAAGTTTTCAGACATTGCCCATTGAAGCGAAATCATCGTCCAAGGATCACACATTGGAGAACAATGGTGATGCCTGGATATGAACCCAATTTCCACTTTAGAGATGTGAAAAAGATTGCTCCTCTGCTTTTACAATACAACCATGTCTTAATGTATGAATTTAAATAGCTAAAATAATACTCTGTTTTTAATGGAATCTTGATATGTCAAAACCTACTAAATAGCTGCGGCTGTTTAAAAAACATATGTAATACTGTTCTCTTTGGGTACAAGGGTCCTCATACCCTGCACACGCGTGACATACTGCAACATTCCATTCAGCCTCTTTAAGTTCTAGTAATTTGGGGAATTGCTTCTTAGCATACTGCGTGTTAGTGGCAATCACAGTGTTAAGAACATAAATGGATCTTAGAGAAATATAGCAGCTGTCACTGATGTCCAGTAAAAAAATACCATTCCTTCCCCTGGGCCTCTGGTGCCAATAGCAAACCTTTTGGCTTTTTACCCAATTTCTTTTTTTAAAAGTGTGCTCTAAAATGCAGCATTTTAACCAATTATTTAAATAAGATTCCAGGGGGGGTGGTAACCACCATGTGCCCCCTTGATTGGTTTGGGCTGCCTCACTACGCTAGGTTACTATGGCGTACCTGGGGAAAATATTTATGCCACTTGTGAGAAACCTGAAGGTGTCTAACCTGCTAGTTCCTGGAGATGTGTCATCCAGGTGGCCAGGATACGGGCATCGCTTTTGGATCCAGTTCCTGGGGGTGAACCAATGCGGGAGGATCACCTGGATGAGTGGTCTTCAGGGAGTGGAAGTGCGACACTGGATGGCGTGATGCAGTATGCCCTTCCCTGTAAAACCTTTTCCCCATCTTGCCAGGTAGGATACTTAGGAACTTAACCTCCAAACCCCGTTTTCCAACACAAACACTTTCTCCCAGACAGCTCACTGTGAGAGAAAACAGACTAACACCCAAGCTGTATACCTGACACATCCCAATACAATGGTCAGACCTGGTCATGCAATTACTGATCATTACACACACCTGCCATCCATCACACTTCCCCACATGGATAAAAGGCGGAGCGCAAAAGCACACTTGAGCAAGACAAAGCACACAAGGAAGCAGCAGTCCCTAGGTGGCAGTTTAATACAAGGAGAAAGTCCGCAAGACTGAAGAGTTCTACAAGGAGGTAAGTGCCCTCAACCTTTTTAGAGAAAGACCGTTGCTTTCATGAGCCTTCGAGAATAAGAAACATAAGACCCGGAATCAAAGCTGAAGAAACCTGCATTGTGTGTCAGAGATACCCTGGGCTCTCCCTCGCCGATAGCCATGGCGGGAAAGATCGTTTGCCCTCATAGTACTGTCCTTGGCTCCTACAACAAAGCAGTACCAGTGAAGTCAGCACAGCGGGTGAGTTGGTGAGACTGATACCAGACCGGTCTGTGTTAAAGCCAAGGTTGCAAGCGGCAACATTGTATAGAGAAAATTGAAGGGAACAGTGTGTGAATCGTATGAGACAAGAGATACGAATATAATTAAACAGCAGATGAGTGACTGAACATTTTTATCCAAGACAGATACCAGAAACAGAGTGGTCCAGCGGCATGTGGGTGCTCATTCAAAGGTCTCTGTTAGGTATCCAACTGAAAGGTGGCAAATGTAAAAAGGAATTATAAAATCAAAGTGGTCCCGCAACAGGTCAAGCCAAAACCTGTACATATTCTAAAGTCTTCGATAGGGTTCCATGTAATAATGTCGCCACAAAAATCTCGCCATACAAAAATATTGCCGAAAAATTGCCGTTTTTTGTGGCGACATTATTGCATGGAACCCGCAACCCCCAATTATTATTATTTTTTTTTAAAACATATATTTTTTTTTTGCCCCTTTCCCCATATATATGGTCACCCAAATAATATCGCCACAACCTTTTCCCAGCGATATTATTTACGGCAACCATATATATGGGGATAATATTGCCTGATACCTTCGATAGTTGATGGTAACTGAATTTGGTCTGAGCCCAGCTGAGCGAGACTGATTGTATTAAGAAGGGGAACTGAGTCTGGCTGAGGGGATCTGGGGTTAACTGTGAGTCGCCCGAGAAGGAATATCCTATGAACATCGTAAAAGAGGATCTGTGCTCGGAAGAAGGGGATCAAAAGTGACAATCGTATTTAAGGGATCTGAGCCCGGCTGTGGGGCATCCGGGGTGAATAATGAATCACCTGAATTGAGTACTTGTAAGAGGAAAATAACGTATTGTTTGTTTTGACGTATCAGGCCCACTGCAAGAAGAAACTTTGATAGGAAAAGAGACTTGGGCACAGAAGGCCCTGATGCTAATGATTGAACTGTATCTAGGTGCTAAAGAAGCCAGAGATTGTGCTACGTTCAAGTGAACCGCTTTGTCCCGTGCTGAAAATTGGAAAGGAGGCCAATGGCCTGAACATCCTGACATATCATTTATGTGAACACTTCTTTCTTTTTCATAAACACTTCTCCCATAATATTTGTATTTAGAGGTAAGTATTAGCAATAGTTGTGTTTAGTATAGGCCCTTTAGTTTTGACAAGGCACCACTAGGACTGCATTATTATTATTTTATGGTCATAGCTTGCTCCCACCTGTAGATTTAGGATTAAATGATCATGCCCTTATTGAAGTTCAATAAACACCCTTGTCTTACTGTTGATACCATGCCTTCCTTACACCCTCCACTTAAAGAAATCACCAGCCACCACTGACCCTGGAACTGTGCTGGGGGCATGGCGTGGGGAGTCCAAGGACTGTGGTGGGAGCAGGATGCGGGGGGATCCATGGGATGGTGGTGGGGGCAGGGTGGGGAGAGCCCAGAGACTTTGGTGGGAGCAGGGTGGGCAGAGTCTAGTGTCTGTGTTGAGGTGAGGTGGGGAGATCCCAGGGACTGGACTAGGAGTCAGATGAGGGAGTCCAGAGACTGTGATGGGAGCAGGTGGGGGAGCCCAGGGACTATACTGGGAGTATGGTGCGGTGACGACGCATGATAGTTCATAGTCATTTGGACAAACTGTCCATATGCCATTTTTGCGGGGGCCCGCCCTGCCTACATTTTGCTCAGTGGGGCTCTGGCCAAAAAAGATTGAAGACCACTGGGTTAGAGATATCTTATCAGCTTAGCTATCCTCACATCACCAGCATCCCATTTAATTAGGCAGAAGAAGCAGTTTTTGCAGCAAATGATATGGGTAACTTTACTGCATTACTAAATCAAGGTCACAGAACCTTAGTTAGAGAGGCTTTATGTTATTTGATGGGGCCCATTCACTTGTGCTGCCAGGCTGTTACCCCCTGTGCCAACCCCTGGTACGTGGGCTTAACGCCACAATCAGACAGATGCCCGAGTTCTAAGCAATAGTTAGTAGGTGGACTGAGCTTACACTTGTAAACTTGCAACAGAGGTATACGTGAAAAGCAACAGAATCTGAACATTGGTCTCCACAGTTGGGCAGAAAACATAAATAATGCCTTCCTTGGAAGGGGCAAAGCGTCAATGTATTTATGTAGAATTAGTTTAAACATACTTTCATACAGATTCAGCAATTGGATTTAGTTATAATAAATATCGAATGGCAAACTTGTTATTAATAATATGGCACAAACATATCAACTAAGCTGTAAGTAATCTTGTTATGATGTGCGCCCAGTTACCTAAGGCTTTGGTGCACCCTACCAATAATAAACAAACAAACATTAAACGATGGCCAGAATAGTTTTGCTTTTTTTTTCTGCCACAAACTGACTTTTATCCAGCTCCTTTAGTTCTTTTTAAGTGTTTGTTGCTTACGTCTCACTGGCTCTATGAGCTATTTGCCTAGACAGCGTAACCTTCGTCTTGCCTCATGTTTCCTACTCTTTATTTCCTTATAGGCTTGTCTTGCCTGAACGGATATTTGTCTGTCTGTTTGCCTAAAACCCTGGTTTAAAAACAAAATATTGTTTGGAAAGTATTTAAAATTCCTCAGGAGAAATATCTGACTACTTGAAAATCCATCAAATAAATGACACACTTTCTCGTTAAATATTTAGAAAGCCTCTGTAGACCAAGGCAATCTGTTGCCTGCATTCTTAATCAGGACGCAAGATTAAGCTGTTCTTCTATAGAGCACACTAGAGTAATGTCCAACCTGGAGCAATATGATCGCTCCTGAAAGAATGCAAAATAGTTATGTATATGCATTGTTTTAAAAGATATGGGGAGGATAAAGCACAGGCACTAGTAGAGGAACAATGTGCTTATCTCCATGTCGGCTTGGAAGGCATATACCTGCATATACTCCTGTTCAATTTCAACAGGCCCCAAGCATCTAGTTTTCCTACCTAGCATGCTACAGAGCACAATTATTGCACTAGGCACTAAAGGACTGTCCTTACAGCAGCTGTTCAAACCACCTGCAATCAACACAGCTTCAAAATTAGAGAATGAAAACCCGTGTATTAATATGTCAGCTAACTTGGTGAGCAGCTGCCCATGAAATACTGAAGCAGGGTTCCAGTATACTTTAAAAATTAAAACATCACACAACCCTAACAATCTCTTACTACACATGTTTAGACTAATGGGCAATATAGGAGGGCATTCCTCTAAGAAAATTCAACAAAAGTCAAAATGTCAAAAATTTTCTTTTGTATGGTCACCACAGGCCACCCACTGGTCATCCCTTGCTACCCTTATAAAGTGGTTGTACAAATGAATAGCCTCCCAAACCTATGTTCTCTCTTGGCATGACCTCTTGCAACAAGATAATATAAAACGAATTGCACTTAAAATAGTCTGGATTCTCATTTTAACATGCAGAATTAATCCCATGGATTCCAGGAGAGAAGAAATTACTTACTAAAAATTCTGTTGTGCGGCTACCACTTTGCAGTTCTCAGTTTGCAGTGCTGCCGGTAAGCATGACCAATCAATATGGACAGGGTTGCCACAGGCATAGTTTTCAATGGGGAAAACATATCTCTTTTCTGTAAACTCCTTGGAGCAAATAATGTTTTCCTGATCGCCAAGAAGGAGCAAATAAGTCATAGCCCAATGCAAAAATAATGTTCACTTCATTCCATAAGATATCAGAAACCACATTGTACTCCAGTACCGGACCTGTACTCTCGTCGCCCACAAACTGCATCAAATCTACGTCATTTTAGTTGATTGTTCGTAGACCTAGGATAGCATGTGGCAAAGTCACAATATTTCCTCTATTCAAAACAGGATTTTCTTCAGATTTAAAGATAAACTCCAAACCTAGACAAAAGGGTGTTTGAGGATGACTGCTGATGTGTCTGGAAAATAGCATGCATTTCAGAACCAAGAACACACAAAAAAGTGGAACGCCATTGAGCCAGATGTTGCCTCCTGGAGCTGATGGAGACATTCTGGCACCCCGTTTATACCCCATTTGTTCACAGCCTTAGAAGTTATTTTTCAACGTCAGCGACTGCAAAAATCTCTTTGACACTTTGCTTCCAAAGGAGGATAGTTTTTTTTTTCCATTTATAGATTGTTGTCTTCTTTGGGTGGCTGTCTACAGTTTTCTTATTATGAACTTTATGATGCTCGGCCTGCAGCAGTTTTAAAGCCAAATGCCCCTAAATATTATCACACATGTCAATAACCTGTTCACTGATTGGATTTGCACTGCGTTTGCATTTGTCAACTGTGCCAAATCCAAACATGCAATATCATGTTCATTTGTTGCCTGTGGTGATTCTAAATGAGCAATATCCTTAGCAAGTACAAAAAGGGCTATAGTCAATCAGGGAATGCATGATCCTAGATTACGATGACAGTAGGTGGTCCGCAAAACTGAAGGAATGGAGTTTGAAAGAGGATGACCCCATGTTAAAAACTATCTGAAGAGATTTTGAAAAGTGGTGCAATGACAGATGAACGTCTGCTCGCATACCTTGGTCAAAGTCAAAAGAAGCTTCCATAACAATAATGGAAATAATGTTGCCTCAGTGATGGAGACTTCAAGGATATCTTCTGCATCATGAGGCACGTTGCAGTTCGCAGTTACAATCATATTAAAATTGTGTGGCAAAATGCTTGCCGATGTAAATACTCAGGGCCAAATGATACAGGGTGATGTGGCACAAGGGCCTGGGCCAAAAGTGAACACTATGCCTAATGGACGTGCGGTGGACCGTGTTGGTCCAACTGCACGGCCCGCAAATGGGGAAGTTGTCATCATCCCCTCTGTGAGAGTAGATTAAGTCGGCAACAGCATTACTGTGGAAAATAACCAAGGGGATGATGCCGAGTGGTTTATGTCTCACAGGGAGAGGAGGAGATTGGAAAAAAAAAAAAAAAAAAAGCTAAATGCTGAAATGCGGATAGTAAAGGAAACAATTAGCTCCTCTGCCATGTCTGGTGAGGAAGGGACAGCAGCTGCGTAAGTAAAAATTAAGAAGGAGCACAAAAAAAGGCACATTGCCGTAAGAAAAGTCTCAGTGACAAGGAAGGGACCATCATAAGTTGGTTCCTGAAACCCGTGGATATTGAAAAACATGACCAGGATCCTGGGTCAAGTGCCACCCTTGTAGGTTCTATAATAGACAACGGCAAAGACTCCACTCAACTATGCATAAGTAAGAAGCTACGCACAATTGAGGAGTGTCTGGATTTTAATAATTTTTATTGAAGTATATAATACAATAATAAAGTCATTGTTATATAGGCGTAATGCAATAAACCAATGGTTAAACTGTTGAAAGACGATAATTAGAGAGGACCTCATTCTAATGAATAGGAAAAGGAATGCACAATATGCTTATTTTGCTTATAAAATACTAGAACAGTGTAGCATTCTAATTAAACAAAAAATTATTAATGAAAAAAAGAGAAATATATAAACATAGGTGTAAGCAGTTTATTATTGAAATGATTTCTACATAGCGTTAGTTTATGTCGGGGGAGACAAACACGGGACAGACATAGCACAAACAAGAGATAAAAGGGAGAGGGGGGAATCATAGGGACCTAAGAAAAGAAGATAAGGCTATTTCACATATGATAAAAGTATTCAATTAGGTATCAAACGTTAAATACAAATATATAAATGCAATGAGTATCAAAGGAGTATAAGAGGTAAAAAGAGATCACATTCCATGTGTCGAACCATTAAAGTGCTCACGATTGCGGATAAAAAAAGACCATTTAGCATTATACTTAGGTATAGTGTTTAGAATGGTTGCCATGCAAAGTTCCGTCCTCTGCGTGAGACATATGTTATTCCACCAGCTTCTGATACATAGAGAACAAGAGTCTTTCCAATTGGCAGTTATGTTCTTCAAAGCCAGGCTAATAAAGAGATTGTAGAGTTTGGTCACTCCAGATGGCAAGTGGGCGGTTATTGCTAGGCTTCCTAGACTATGTTAGTGAAAGAAAGTGTGATATCTGTAAAAAAAATTGAATTAAGATATTTGCCAGAACTTGAAAGTATAGGAACATTAAAAACATATGTTCCTAAGAGACAGAGGGAGCTCAACATGTCCAACAGTTATCATCGCTACTTATCTTAGATGAAAATAATTTAGCCGGTGTAATGAATGCCCTATGTAAAAATAAGTAGAAATGTTGTGAGATATTTGCTGATGTAGAGATATGTTTAACTCTGGAAAAAAGGGTAGACCATGTATGATCATCTAAAGTGTGATCTAAATCCTTATCCCATCCATAGCGGATTGTACATATTTTTAAGGATGCTGTAAGAATATTATAGAATTTTGAAGTCTTAATTTCTGACAGCATAGTAAGCTGTAATAGTCTAAGAGCATCGGGAGTTAATATGTTATTGGAAAAACTGTGGAGTGCATCGATGCAAGAGTTAACTAATTTATTGTAGAAATAGAATTCTGTATTGGGGATAGAGAACTGATGTTTGAGTTTTTGAAAAGATAGACTAGAGGACCTATCTATAACTTGTTGTATAAATCTAATAACCTTTTTCAACCAGGATTTTCTATTTAGAGTCATATTATTAATCTGGATCTTACTATTATGCCATAAAAGGGGAGAGGCTTTTTTTTTAGATTTTATATGTGGAAATAGAAAGAATTGAAGCGCAGATATTGTGGCTCTGATTGGGTCTGACATACTCGATGAAGAGTGATTGGAGACATAAATAAGGTCAGTTATTTCTGCTGGAAACACCAATTGTTTCTCTATGGTACACCATGTGGGGATATCTGATGATATGGGGCATGCAAACCAGCATCTAGATGGTTTCAAGAGAAAGGCAGTATGATATAATTTAAAATCAGGAAATCTAACCCCTCCCTTGTCATAGGGCGCCTTCAATTTGACCAAATCAATCCTTTTGCTTTTTCCCTCCCCCCAAAGGAAATTTAGTAGGATAGAATAAATAGATTTTTTTTTAAAGTAGGAGATATCGGAACACATAAGAGTTGTATTAAATTATTGGAGACAGCATAATTTTGTTCGTATCAAGTCGTCCCCACCAAGAAAGATACAGGGGGGACCATCTCGATGTTAGTTCCCTTAATCTTTCTAATAATGATTGTGTATTAAGTATTATGGTGTCCTTGATTAATGGGGCAAAACGTAAACCTAGATACTTAATAGAAGAACTACACCATTTTAAAGCAAAATGATCAATGTCATGTTTAAAACAGCAGGGATAGAGGGACATGATTTCTGACTTGTCTTTGTTTAGTTTGTAACCTGAAACTGAGCTCAATTGAGATAATACATTAAGTAAATGTGGGAGATGTGTTTTAGGGTTTTTAATGAGAATGAGGATGTCATCTGCATAAGCAGCTATTTTTATATGAGAAGTACCACCAGAAATACCTGGTATATTTTTGTCTGATCTAATCCGTTCTAATAATGGTTCTAATGAAACGTATAAGATAGGTGAAAAGGGGCAACCCTGTCTGGCGCCTCTGTTAAGGGAAAAGAATGGGGAGGATAATCCATTAATACATATTGAAGATTTAGGGGAAGAGTAAAGTAACTTGACAAGGGAAATTAGCTTATCGCCACACCCGTGCCATTGAAGCGACTGAAACATGAAGTCCCGATTGATCCGGTCAAAGGCCTTTTCTGCATCTAGTGGTATAGCGGCGGAGGCTTGGTAATCTTTTTTTATTTTTGGCCGATAGGTGGATAGCATTCAAAAGTAGTCTAGCATTGGAAGAGATGTTTCGCCCTTTTACATAGCTAACGTAATCAGGTTTTATTAGGGAAGGAAGAGAGGACTCGATTCTGTTGCCTAAAATCTTAGCAAAGACTTTGCTTTCAACATTGATTAGAGAGATGGGCAGATAATTACCAGTGATGGAATGGTCCTTATCGGGTTTGGGGAAGAGTAGAAGTAAGGCTTCTGAGAAGGATACAGACAAGGCTGTTTGGGAAATAAAGTAAGAGAATAGATTTTGAAGTTTGGGGATGAGAGATTGAGACAAACTGTCAAAGAATTCAGTGGAAAGCCCATCTGGGCCAGGAGCTTTGTCTTTACCTTAACGTTTAATTGCTTTGGAGATTTCTGGAAACGTAATGTTGTTGTCTAAGTGAGATAGATCCAATTGAGGGTAGGATTTTTTTTTTTTTTAAAAGGATGAGATGTTGTTATGGGGAATGGAGTGCTCAGGAGTATATAGGTTAGCATAAAATGTTTTTAAAAATGTTATATAACGTTAGGTTGATGATACACAGTGCCGGAAGAGTCTTTGATATGGGAAATAAAAGATTTTTCTTTTTTTGTTTTCAAGTAAGAGGCAAGTGCTTTCCCTGCTTTTTGGATGTTTGATAGCTCTTCGTTTTGTATTTGAGGATAGTCCCTGAGGCAAGATCAGTGATCTCTTTATTTATCCGGAAGGTTTCCAACGAGATGACGGTTTATGCACATCTAAAAGATTGAAGGAGGTACATACTGGGGCGTGATCGGATATAATGATATTTTCTATTTTAGAATCAATAATGGAACCTGTGAGGGTTTTAGAAGAGAAAATGTAATCAAGCCGAGATAGGGAGCTATGTGGGGGAGAGTGGAAAGTATAGTCAAGCTCGGTAGGATGTGATAATTTCCATGTATCAATGAGGCCAGTTTCAGCTAAACAACTCAAAAAGGATTTGTGTGATTTGTTATTTTTGAACAGATAACTAGATTTCGTATCGAGAAAAAGATCTAATAACTGATTTATATCCCCACACATAATTAAGTTGGTGAAATAATTTTGAAGTATTAGTTATTTTATGGAAACCCATAAAATTAGTGGGACCATAAATGTTCAAAATGGTGACCTGGGTAGATTCTATCTGTAGTTTGACCCAAACCCATCTCCCAACTGTATCAGCCTCTTGGTCAAGAACTTTCAAGGGTAGTTATTTGCTAATTAAGATGGCTACTCCATTTTTCTTGGCGACAGCAGGACTAGAAATGATTTCTTTCACCCAACGGGACTTCAATTTCAATGCATTTTTGTTTGAAAGATGTGTTTCTTGTATACAAGCTATAGAGGGGGTACATCTGTTAAGATGAGAAATGATCTTACATCTCTTGATGGGATTATTACAACCTTTGATGTTCCATGTAACACACATGAAAATCATTGTAACCTTTCAAAAATTATGATAACATAACCTGAAACCATCTTGATGGGGAACTTTAGAGCCAGAAAATAATATATTGAATCAGAAATATTCCTATGGAGCCACAAGAGGGTGACAGAATGGGTAAAGGGAAGGGAGATAGGCGGTCTGATCATGGGAGTGTGATGTAGGGTGTATGACAGTAAAACAGCAATTAGGATCAGACTGGATAAGGGAGTCAACAGGTGAATGGAAAATGTATGGATGGGTGACGTCCGCTGAGTCGTCAAAAAGAGGGAAAAAAACACTCAGGATGGGAGACGGACGTTGTAGGGACACTCGTCCCATAAGTTATGGTAATATGATAATCATGGCATTACATAAGTGATAGGAATGCTTATAAGGGGGGAGTACATTTATGTAATGGGTGAGGTAGAGGTGCTGGCTGGAGATGATGTGTCCATGCCTTTGGATTTGATGGAACGTATAAAAGCTGTAAGGTCAGCTGGATCATCAAACATGTTAGTAGGACCTATATGCGTCACTTTGAAAGAACAAGGGTGGTATAGACCATAACTGATATTTAGTTGTTTTAAGGCTTGATGGAAGGATAGGAATATTTTTGTGCGCCGGGCCGTGCTTTTGGCAACATCTTGAGAAATGTATATCTTATTACCGTTCCATAGGAGAGATTTTCGTTCCTTGACAGCCGATAAGATGAGCTGAAGTTGGGAATATTCTAGAATTTAGAAAATCAGTGTTCTGGATGATGTTTTAGGAGATGTAGATATGGGTGATTTTCCAATTCTATGAGCACGTTGGATGTTGATTGTTAAATCAGAAGGTAAATGGAGCAGGGTTTTGAGAAACTTTTGTATAATAATAATGGTGTGGTTTCCTTCTGAGCCCTCCGGCAGACCTGAAATGCGAAGGTTATTGCATCAACTGTGATTTTCTAGATCTTCATTGTGCCTTTGGAGGTCTTTGATTGACTTCTCCAGAAGTGCAACTTTGGGAGAAACCTCCTCCACAAGACCAACTCTTTTCTCAACTTCATCCATTATATTTTCAAAGCCTTTCCATCAGTCATCTAGTTGTTGTAATTTTTGATTTGTGGTCTTGATCTGTTTTCAGATAGAATGGCATCAATGTCAGGATCTGTAATACCCAGCAGAGGTGGTGAGTCACTCTTAGGTCTTTTAAGTTTAGAGGCTGAGATATTAGGTTCTTTTATAGTTGTTGTATTTTTTTTTTTATTGGCAGCCATATTGTTTGTAGATATATATAAGAATATTTGACTGAAAGTTTAAATGTTGAAGAGCACAAGGGTGCTTATATTATCATTAGCGCATGCAGCAAGCAGACATTCAGTGGGCAGAAGGGAGGCTAATGGAAGAGTCAGCATATATATATTAGTAATAGCAGTTCTGTAGCCGAGGTATTTATCAGTATACCTCAGTTTACAATTATTACATCCATATTATACATAAAGTGTTATTCCTGTTAAGGGAGGTTGAAAAGCGAACACTAAAGTATGATAAGGAGTAAACTGAGGAGTGTTTCAGGAGGAGCCACTAGCCTTGAGGTAATGAAGATGCATTCTGCGTCTACAGATTAACAAATGAATTAGGAACAGTGTGGTTTTATTATTATTTTTTCCTTTTTCTTTTTCCTCTTCCTTTCCTCTCTCACAGCAAACTCCAAGAGTGATCCTTTATGGTAATACAGAAAGTCTGTGAAAAGATGTATGCAGCATGAGGTATTCAAAAATTAGCCGGAGGAGCTCAAAGCATGGCTGACAACAGAAGGGGTAATAGGCTACAAGTTTATAAAATGACTTAAATACAACTATTAGTTGTATATATAAAATGTACTGGGAGAGGAAGCCATACAACCTGTTGGAATATTGATACTTATTCATGAAATATAATGGTGAGTATATGGCTTAATCCAGTTGTTTACAAACATCGTGAAAAAATAAATAAATAAATGCAGCCAAAGCTTTATAAAATGTGTTCCTGTACCTTTAAGCAGATTGAAACATCATGTGAGCAAAATCCGGAAGCTCACTATCTCTTTTTTATTCCTATTCCTTGACAGCAAGATGGCAGTGTTTAGCAGATAGAGCCGACCAGGCCCCAGCCAGCACGTCGCGTTGGGCGCGTAGCTGTAAATCACCTCAGGGAGCGCGTATTCCAGTAGCAGCTGTCACCGAGAGCAGGCCTCTGGAACACACGGTGCGCTGAAGGAGGGGCTGCACTGCGTTGGGAATGTTATGTTATGTCTTACCTAGATTTACCTAATGCCATTCATTAAGAACGCGGGACGGAGTGGTAGAGCTACACATCCGTCATCTGCGGCGTCAGGCGGATGACCTCTGAAGAGTGTCTTGAGTCAATGTGTTTGGCCTGTGAACTGATAAAGGATGGCAGGTACATAACCCAAATTTTGCAAAGAATTGCAACAGGAAAAGGCAGTAATGTTGACCCAAAGTCACTCTTAATTAGTTGCATTTTAGTGAAAGAAAGAAAGTATGGATAAGTAGATCTTACTTAGTAGATCTGTTATATATGAATCCGTCTCTCTGTGTGCTAACCACAGAAGATTTTGAATATGTGTAATTACTAGTCTGCTAATACCGCTATGCCAGTTGTTCATTGGAACTCTATCGATACAGTGGACTTGATTTAGTCATATATTGCTTATTTCCTTAGAATGGGCTATAATATAGGTCCAGTCACTGTGCCTGCCAAAATGCGGGATGCGAGGCAACCAGTAGCAGGTCTCTTTTATTTTATACAAATTGCTGGCGAGTATGCTCAAAAATGTGTCAGTGATGAATCTAATTTGGAGGGAGGGGCCAATTAAGTGTCTGTAAATGGGACCGATTGCCAGGTTTTCACCCAATGAAATCAGGGACAAGACCATGAGTGTTTAATATATACTCTTGGAATACACAAGGCCATGCACACGTGTGTACCACAGATGGTTCCTTGTCTCTGCTTGTGGACTCCCCATTTTTATGCTACAAGACAACTGGATGTTTGATCGTTATTTTCTGGATGGATATAGGTTTTTCTATTATCCAGCTATAAAGGGTCCATTGGGGTGGCCTTATGGTGACTTAATGATCGGGGTTCCACATGTAATTTAAGCAAAGCAGGTTGTGTTCCCTACGGAGAAAAGAATGTGCTGGCTGTGCTGGCTGTCGAAGTTGAGTTATATACTGGTTAGGAGATTACATATTTGATAATATTGAATAGATCTGATTGTCACGGCTCACTCCCTTCGCTCCCGTTCTCGCTCCCTTCGCTCCCGTTCCCGCCACTTAGGGGCATGTTTTGGGGTTTATTCCCTAATGGACATTTCCTTCGAACCTTATGCTACAGTGTTCTGATGAATTGGGAGCGCTAAAACCTTATTTTCCAAGTTACTTCCCTTCCGGATCCATTCCAGGTTTTTGGCAGCCAGCATGCTACTTAAATCAAATGACTATGCTTCCCAGAATGCCTGGCTCACTGCTTCACCTCCTGCTTCCCAGAATGCCTGGCTCACTGCTTCACCTCCTCCCTTGCAGGACAAGGCTGTGTGGAGGATAGGCAACACCTGTGGCTGCAGGTGCAGCATGCGGCACGCCTGAGGGGTGTGCTCGTTAAGCAGCTTTAAAAGCCTCAGTTTGCTTCAGTCCAGCGCTGGTCATTGTTGCTGTGTTCCTGTTGTGACTGGTCCCTTGTTCCTTGTTCCTAGCTTTTGTGCCTAGTACCTAGTTCCTGTTCCTTGTTCCTAGCTTTTGTGCCTAGTACCTAGTTCCTGTTCCTTGTTCCTAGCTTTTGTGCCTAGTATCTAGTTCCTGTTCCTTGTTCCTAGCGTTTATGCCTAGTACCTAGTTCCTGTTCCGTTCCTAGCGTTTGTGCCCAGTTCCTAGTTCCTGTTCCTTGTTCCTAGCTTTTGTGCCTAGTGCCTAGTTCCTGTTTCTTGTTCCTCTGTCCTGGATTTCGGATTCTTGTGCTTAATTGATTTCTGCTCACTGGATTTCCCTTTCTGTCTTCCTCTGTCTGCAGGCAGCCTTTCTCTGTGCTTTACCCTTTTTTATGCTGCCCTATTCGCCTGTGTTTTCTGTTTCTTTGTTGCTGTTCTTTGCTACTGAAAATCCTGATGCTTTAGTCTTTCCCTTTATAGATTTAGCTTCCTGCCTCAAGGTTTCCTTCTGTGATATCATTTTCCCTGCTCCTGATCCTTACTTTCTATTGGGATCCATT